>NW_028296622.1:240000-840000 GCF_055471065.1 Atractosteus spatula | reverse complement strand
ATATAAGCAGAAAGTGCAATCACCCTTTGCTCATCCTTGGTTAACAATATATTCTCAAATGCCATGTTCTAAATTTCCCCTCTAATACTGCTAGTTTAAAATGTCTTGGAAAATGCAATAATATGAGACTTTTAATGATCAGAAGGCAAGGTCACGGTAAATATGCAGAAAGTGCCAGTGAATTCACGTTTTGCCTTTGTCTTATTTACTTGTTGTCTAACATGCCAGTTTGTGTTATTGGGAGTTTGAAAATCGATTTTCTGAAATGTGTTTCATACAAAAATGCTATTTGGACAGTCACTATTTAATTATATATTCCGCTTTAATGAGGATATGTACAGTAATCCATCCGGATGAGTACAATTAAAAATGACTGGAGAGAGCCATCTACAGGCGAAAGGCGACATCACAGCAGCAGCATGCGAATAAGAAGCCAACTTCAGCCTCATCTTCTGTCGACAGGAGTGTGGAAACAGATGGGTCACCGACACGGGTCAGACATTATTATTATTAGACGAGCAGGTCAGGGTAGTAACGGGAAGTTCGGTTTGTCCGACACATCACACCAAGGTATAAAAAAAACAACAATTACTGAGTTATGTCATAATTATGAGATAGCAAAGATCATATGTGTGTATGAACAACCTGTTCCATACACACTGTACAGTACGTCCATCATGATTATCTGTCTTTCAGTCTGATTCCAGGATGCACTCGCTCTTGTCTGAGGATACTCAACGTGAGAGAACAAAAATGTGTTCACATGAGGTCCAGACTGTACCAGTCCATTATGAATAAACACCAGGGGAAGTAGATCTGTGTGTATTTTGCAGTTTAGCTCATCGTCAGGATCACTAAACCTGCAGCTCCAGCACAGCTATCGGCAGCTCGTAGATGCTGTCTATGCGCAGTGTAACAGGTTGTTCATACACACATATGATCGTTGCTATCTCATAATTTTGAGATGATCTGTTATAATCTTGTAATAATGAGGTCATCTGTTAACAAGATAATCTGTTATCTCGTAATAATGAGGTCATCTGTTAACAAGATAATCTGTTTTCTCGTAATAATGAGGATGTCCGTTAACAAAATAATCTGTTATCGCGTAATAATAATGTTGCTTTATTGGCCACATACCACTTCTTGCATTAGGAATTTGTCTTTTTGCATACCCCAGCTTGCTTTCCATGAGACCAACAGGAAGAGAAGCTTGGGGTCAGAAACTTTGATCCATGCAGATCTGGTCCGGCTTTGTTTGATGTGTTTCATCTCATTGAACTGGAACACCTCCTCTCTGTTCACAATCTTGTTGATGACATCTCCCTGGTTCTTGAATTTCTCCAGCAGGATGTTCTGCACTGTGGCTCTGATATCCAGCTGTTCCACAGGGGGCAGCTCTGAGGACACTCTGGTCACCCAGGTCTCCCAGAGTGTGTCAAACTCCTCCTTCGCTTTCTCATCACTGAGATTCTGCTTCTTCAGTCGAGACGCCAGGTCTTTGCTCATGTTAATCAGTTCTTCTTCGTATTCGGATTTCTTCCTGTCCAGCTTGATTGACATTTCTTTATTCTGATCAGTCCATTGCTCTGCTTTTGGGTTTCTTCAATGAGCTCATTCCTCAGGTTCTCAAATCTTTTATCAACATTCACCTTCCAATTAATCAAGATCTCCTGGTATTTCTCCTCTTTAAAATATTTCTCTTTTCCAGCTGTCAGAGTGCTGTAGACGTCATCAAATTCTCTCATCAGATCTGATGATGTCACAGCCTGAACTTTATTATTGTTAATTCTGTTGCTCAGTCTATTCTGTATCTCCAGGGCTCGTTTCCTCATCTTCCACGACCACTCACCGTACTTCTCCTCCAGTTTACTGTAAACCAACATTTCCAGGGTGTTTCTGAAGCTGAAGACAAAGTTCTCCGCCAGCAGGGCGTTCCAGAGATCTTTGATCCGTAATTTAAACTCTGACAGTGAGGGAAACTTCACTCCTGGCTGCCACTGAGCGACACTGAGGAGCTTCATCTTCAGCTCCTGGACGTTCTGGCTGTAGGAGGGGTTGGGAGGAGCCATCGGAGGGTCTCCTTCCAGAAGGTTCTTGAAGTAGAAAACCTGTGACTCCACATCAAACTGGATTATATCACTGAAGCCAGTAACTTCACAGTTTTCCTCCCTGGCAGCAATGCAAGCCATTTCATCCAGTTTCTCCTGGAGACGCCTCCTTCCCTCCATATTCTTGCTGTTTGCTGAAGCTTCTGCAACATTCTGGTGCACAAAAATACAGCTCGGTTTGATCTGAACAGACTTCATTCTCAGGAACGCCTGGACACAGATCTGGAGAATGTCCTGCATTTCAGAGGGATTCTCTCCCATGATGTTTATCATAGTCATGTCGCCAATCCCGATAATAAAAGTTGCTAATTCATTGTCATGACTCAGTGAGGCTTTATTACTGAGCTCTGGTGACCGAAGCCCCTCTGTGTCCACCACCAGGACAAATTCATACTGCAGTTGGGCTCTGACCTCCTCACTCACTCTCACTAACTGCATGAATGCTCCCCTGGTGCACCTGCCTGCACTAACTGTGAACTGCAGCCCGAACATCGTGTTCAGCAAAATGGACTTTCCTGAGCTCTGGACTCCAAGGACAGAGAGGACAAACACCTTTCTTTCTCCAAGTCTCTCAGTGAGCTTGTCCAGGACGGCCTCAATCCACACCAGAGGCACATGGGCAGTATCTCCGTCCATCAGCTCCAGGGGATGTCCTGACATCAGCATCTCCACTCCAACAGCAGGAAGGACTCTGACAAACTGTCTGTACTCTTCTAGACCATCTCCTTCTGATTGAAAAGTCTCGTACAGCTGAGCAGTTTCTCTCATGAGGTGTTGAAGTCCGAGAGTAGCAGCACTAATCTGTTCAGATATTATGTTCAGATCCTTCTGCAGTTTCATTTCCAGCTCCTTATCCTTACTCTTGTCTTTCAGTCTCAGTGTTGTCCACGTGGAGTGGTATTTCTCCTGAAGTTCACTCAGCGTGTCTGCAGTCAGTTCATCTAGATACGTTCCCAGCCAGTGCAGCATGAACAGCTTTGTGTCTTGTGGATCTGCAGAAGTTAAACACTCCAGGAAGGATCTCATGAAGTTATTGAGAGGGAAAGCTCTCTTCAGCTGTTCACGACGGAGGGCTCTTTTCTCAGCTCTAATCTCGCTTAGCTGCTGTTCACAGTTACTTTTATTCACTTTGCTGTTAAGACAATACTGTTCTTTGTCCTTCATGCACCACTGGTGCCACAGCTCACCCTGCAGAGGCAACAGATTCTTTAGGCTCAATAACTCACCTTCTTTCAACAGTTCCAACAACATCTGGGCCTTTTCCTTCCCTTCTGTACAGAATTCACTGCCTTCATCCACCCTGAACTGCTGTCGTCTCGCTGCCTGTAAGTATGTCTGGAGGCTGGAGGTCTTGTTCACAGTGGAGACGCAGTGTCTGATGTGTGAAATGATCTCATCAGTCAGATCACCTTCGCTCCTGTTCTTGGCTGCCAGTCTCACCTTGGTTGGATTGTTTCCTGGAGGGACTTTACTCTGTCCAGCAAACAGACAGATCAGGGGGACAGGAGATTTTACAAGAGCCTCAGCTGTCTTCTTCTCCTCTCCCTCCAGTGGAGACTCTGAGATCAGAAGCACGTTGACAGTGCTGACCTCCTGGAGAAACTACAGCTGCTCTGGGTGTTTGTTGGCGTCGCCGTGTAGGTTCAGGAAAGCCACACAGCTGTCGAACACATCATCCTTCCGGCCTCCTGGACAGTACCCGGCAATCTCCACCACACCATCCATGAGCAGGCGGTGAGAGGAAATTTCACTGCAGTGCCGGTGGAAAAACACACTGTGTCTCTTGGGGCTGATGACGCTGTTCAGGACCTGGAATTTGGAGACGGAGGATGATCCCAGCCTGATGAAGGACACAGTTGACACTGGAGTGTTGAATATGTCCCTGCAGTTGTGTTTCACGGAGCTGCCTCTCTCAGAGGGCTCCTTACTGCACCAGGACCTCTTGACCTGCCTCAGGGCCCACAGAGGGAGCTCCACTGCCCCAGTCTCGGGGCTGGGCACCAGGAGGGGTAAGGCGAACTGACAGGTGGAGAGCTTGGTGAAGAGGAATGCTCTCAAGAAGTCATCAGAGCAGTGGAACACAGCCATGTGGACGTCCATGGGGTGAATGTGCGACTCTTGATAGATGCCCTCTCCGTAAGAGTCTTCAGAAGTGCTATCGCAGGTAGTGGAACTCTGGAGTCCAAGAGTGAAAAAGTCATCACTGCCTGTTGTGTCATCCGTTGACTTCTCTTTCATCAGACTGCTGCCAGCAGAGTCAGTCTTGTGATCTTTAAGGAACAAGGTCCTATAACTGTAGTCCAACATCATGAGCTTGTATAGATAGTGAATGTATAGCTCTTTCTCCATATGAGGTTGGGTGACACTGCATGACAAACTGTTGATAACGAGCACATCAGTTATGATATGAATCCCTGAGCCCAAGTTTCTGTAGCAAGTTCAGAAAAGCATCTGTTTCATTTTTCACTGCCTCACTGAAATGTTCTTCCAATGTGTTTGGATGACGGTCATTCTGTACAGAGGACTCTGTCAGAGAACCACTGTGGCTGTGACCTGAGAAAACGATTCCTACTGGTTGTGTTAGGTTCTTCGGCTCTGTGCACGTCTTCTGCTGTGATACTTGTCTTTTCCTTCTCAAGTACAGACGTTAGTTCTTGCTGAAGTCTCTCCCAGTCCTGATGTTCATCTGCAGAACTCATTGCTGAGGAAACATCAGGAGCCATTTTGTCCCTAAGCTGTGATTTCAGAAACTGCAGTCGCTTTCCCTTGTCCTGTGAGGAGACTGGCTGTTCGTCTCTGGATACCGTCAGAGCCGTCAGCACTAAGTAGGCCTGAGCTCTTGTAGGTGTCACGGACGTCCAAAGGGACTAACCGTGGGGAGCAGGAGAGCGGAAAAAGACCCATATGCGTAGCGGTGAGACGGGAAAAAGGCCCGGGCTCATTCGTGCAAAGAGTTCAGGAGTGCCGTATAGAAACCTATGCCCTCAGGGAGCGGACGTGGGGCGCCCTGGTGCTAGGCGGGTCTCAGGACATCCGAACGTCAGTGCTGAGCGAGGACAGAGTGCAAGACCTGGAAATATATAGCCCAAGGGAAAGAGAGGGACCGGAAGGACAGCAGACCGGAAACTAGGGACAGGACAGAGAAGGAGCGCCCTCTGGCTACAGAGGTCGTGACAGTAGTGTCTTGTTCTTTCAGAGAGCAGTACTTGTCATAAGCTTTCTACAGCTCATTCTCTAAAAAGTCAATGTCTTTCCAGCTCAGAAGATGACTGAAAGTTTTGCTCTTTGAGTTGTATGCTAGAGGAGTGATGATAGAAAGTACCAGCAGCTCTGCTTCTTCCATGTTGTTATGTGTTAAAGTCTGTCGCAGGGAGTTCAGGGAGAAGGATATGGTAGAGGTGGCTTTAATCTTGGCCTCACGCAAGTTTAGAGAGTCACTGAGTGCAAATGTAGAATCTTGTAGTTTGTCTTTAGTTCTCTTCAGGATTTCTGCCAGTTCAGAAAACTCAGAAACGGAAATACCTCTGTGTAGTTCCTCCTCGGTGTGGTAGGCCCACTCCACGATCTCAGCTCTGTGAGGGAAGTTCTTCACAGTGAACAGGTGAGGCTCCATGACAGAGCGCATCGTCGTTTTCAGATTTACGGCTTCCTCATGTTTGTGCTTTTCAACAACTTTCAATAAAACATCTTGCAGGACCCTGTTAGAGAGACGGGTCTGAAACCAGATTCTGTGAGACTCTGTTGTTTCTCTCACTTTACTCTTGAACTGCAGCAGCTCAGTCAGAACCTGTTCACTGTTGGACACAGTCCAGTTCTTCACTGTCTGAATCAGCTCCTCAGCCTCTCTCTGTGCCGAGAGCTCCCTCTCTCCTGACATCAGGTCTGTGTCCTGCCCTGTAATCCTTCTGTAGGCCTCCAGCAGGCTGCTGCTCAGTCTGAAAGGGTCTGTGAAGTCTTGAGTGTGAGCAGACAGGATGATGTCCCACACAGGAATCAGCCTGGTTCCTCTGTCTATCACCTGCCAGGTCCTGTTACTGCTGACCAGAGCACACTTCCACTGCAGCTGATTGTGAGTTTCAGCAAGACCTCCAATTTTAGAGACAGAGAGATTCACCCTGCTCAGCTGGGTTTCACTGTAGTTCCCAGTAAAGTATCCTTTCAGCTCTGATGCAGATGTGCTTCGTCTTGTTGAAGCTCGTTTACTGAGCTGCATTTCTGTCTGAAGGGCTTAATTGTTAAAGAATTCTATTAACTTTTTTACAGTTCTTCCAACACTGCATTCTGAGACTAGTTCACTGCATGCAGCACCAACATAGAGATGTAAGGCTTCAGATCTCAGGCTGTTCATCTCTGTGACTTTACTGCTGCTGAACCCCTCAGCAGAGGCCTTCCACCAGAACACCCCACCAAAGTAAAGAGGACCCTGGTTAGCATGGGAACCAAATCTCTTGAAAAACGCACCAACTCTGTCCATTAACTCAGAGGTCATGTCACTCTCATCACTGTTGATCAGCACTGCTTCTATATCTCTGAGGTCTGTCATGGCAGCACTTGAGAGCTTCAGTTTGTCCTTCTGAATAAAGCTGGATGCCAGTGGGACATAATTGTACATCATTTTCCACACGCAGGATTCTTAGAGGAGGATCTGTGTGATTTCTCCTGTTCTGTTGAGCAGGATAGTTCTGTTGTGTTTTCAACAGAGAAGATCTTTACTCCAGCTGTTGAGTAGCTGAAAGTGTAGCCGAGCACTTCCACAACTTTCTGAAAGAGGGCCAACAATGTACAGGATGAAAACTCCTCCTTCTTGTAGAGTGAGCTGTGCTGGGCTCCACTCAGTGAGAAGCCCTCAGGAACCTCAATGAGCTGCTCTCTCTTCTCCAGCAAGTCCTCCAGAGCCCCAGTGCAGTAGACTCCCTGCAGAGCCAAGCCTTCAGACGCACTTCTTAACACCTCCTCATCAGGAATATTCCCAGGGCGAGACAGGGAGGAGTCTTTCAGAAGATTGAGCTGTTGGTGCAGATTTATCACCAGCTCCTCAAGAGGCTATGCAGCAGGTACCCAGCACTCCTGAGGAATGTCAAGGGCCGAGCGAATCTTGTCTTCCAGTTCTCTCACCTCAGCACAGTTCCGGTCTTTGCCTCCCTTGTGCAGTTTCTTAAGCTCCGTAAGGTCCTGTCTCACCTGGTCTATTCTATTCCTGTAAGACTCCTCTAGGTTTTCTATCTTGACCTTGTGTATCTAAAAAGAAGAAAGAAAAGAAGAAGTTAAATTGAATGGTCACTGGATCATCTTCTTTCCATTCAGGATACACTCTAAACATAATGAAGTGTAGAGGGAAATGACAAGGAGGGTGAAGAACTGAGCAAACCTGATCTACTATTCCCCTCACCTCAACAGCATTTCGGTCTT
Source organism: Atractosteus spatula (assembly GCF_055471065.1). Lineage (NCBI taxonomy): Eukaryota > Metazoa > Chordata > Actinopteri > Semionotiformes > Lepisosteidae > Atractosteus > Atractosteus spatula. Next base: position 832,480 of record NW_028296622.1, on the reverse strand, counting down.
TGTCTTCCATGTGATGTTTTTCCTGCTCTGCTCCCTTCATCACAGACCCCTGCTTCTCCACCCGTTTCTTCTTGAAACCCAATAACTCCTGCAGAGCAGCTCTTTCCCAGTCATGTCTTCTGTGCTTTTCTAGTTTTTCATAGTCCTGGTCTCCTACATACTGCAGTGCACGCTGAACATTCAGGACATCTTTAAATATCTGGGACCAATAAACTCCGTCCAGACCAGCATTCTCAAGTTCTGCAGGGAGATCTTGGTCATCTGCTCTCTTGGCCATTTTTTTCTGGCTTCCCTGTTGGATGAAAAGACGATAAACTACATAAGTCTCACGATGAAGGATGAACTGGAATTCAACTTTAGAATTATCTGAAAACATCTAACCACTAATTCACTCTTCAGTTACATTAACAATACAGGGACCAACATCAACTTTACTTCACTCTGAACCATGAGGCATTCTGTGGTGTATGACCACACAAGTCTCAGCAGTGAAGATGTATCATCTTGCAAAAATAACAATAATATTTCCTTACAGTTCTATAGCTCTTTTCTGGACACTCCACTCAGAGCTCTTTTTACAGGTAATGGGAATCCCACTACCACCACCAGTGTGCAGGCCCACCTGGATGATGCTCCAGTCTTCTCCCCACACACCAGCTCTCAGTGGGGAAGAGATGAAGCCAATAATGTCACGCCCTCTGCAGCCAGAGGGCGCTCCTTCTCTTTCCTGTCCCTAGTTTCCTGCCTGCTGTCCTTCCTGTTAGGAAGGGCTGCTAGGGCAATAGGATCCTATGCTGGACTCTAGACTAGAGGAAAACACTGAGCAGAATCGCAAGGCAAAAACGAAAACCAGGAGGCAGGCGAGTAAGTCGGCACACAGGGAAACGAGCAGGGAGCAACAATCCAAAACACTAGGCAAAAATCTAATCCAGGAAGCAGGCGAGACGATCGGAACACGGAGGCGCAAACGGGGAAGCAGCAATCCAAATCACTAGACGAAAGAGAAAACGAAAGACAGACTGGGAGTTCGAAAAACCTGAGACAAGCAAGAGAAAAACCGCGCACTAGGGAGCTCGAAGAGAATCCGCAATAGTGAGCGGGGACGTGAGGAAAAAGGAGAACTAAAATAGAGACGGGAGAGAAAGGTGATTGGCGTTACTTGCGGCGTGAGCTTGTCTCACAGGGTGTGCGCGTGGGAATGCAAGAAGGGAGAGCGGCACGTGTGGAATGCGTAACACTTCCGGTCCCTCTCTTTCCCTTGGGCTATATATTTCTGGGTCTTGTACTCTGCCCTCGCTCAGCACTGACGTTCGGATGTCCTGAGACCCGCCTAGCACCAGGTCGCCCCACATCCGCTCCCTGAGGGCATAGGTTTCTTTATGGCACTCCTGAACTCTTTGCACGAATGAGCCCGGGCCTTTTTCCCGTTCCGCTGCTACGCATAAGGGTTTTTTTCCGCTCTCCTGCTCTCCACAGTTAGTCCCTTTGGACGTCCAAGACAAAAAAGAATTAAGACAGAAAAACAGAGAAATGAGGATATCAGACTACATCAGAAAGACTACCGAAACCAAACTTATCCTTCAGCTAGGATCACACCTTCCCCCTTCTCTTAACGACAGACTACTATTCTACTAAATTTTCTCCAGTCATTGGAAGTTTCATCTCACACCTCTCGACACCTATTCTGACTTCACACCTCTTGATTGGCCTCTCTTTCTGTCCCCTTCTCCCGCCCCTCACTCCTCCTCTCTCCCTGCTTTTGTTCTGCCACTACATTGCCTTTGCCTACTGCCTTGTCTCTCTCACACCTGAAGAAGGCTCCATGGCCGAAACATGTTCTCTTTTCTCTTTTTTTCAGCATGGAATAAACCTATTACTTGTTCCTAATTTACCAAGTGTCCCATCCATCTCAAGCTATTTACACTTTTATTACTGAAAAATACATTTTCCTACCTTGTCACTTGCTTACATATTCATGCAAAACCTGGAGATTGTGCAGTATTGCCACACTGTAGCTGTGCTTGGTCAGTACTGGTGTGACACTTGTGTCCCCTTAGTGGTGTAACAGGCACATTGCCCACCGGTCTCAGTGAATTGCAGTAGTCTGGCCAGGGGATCTGTGTTCTGTGTTTTTTATTCTGTTTACAAATCATAACTACTACATATATCTGTTACACTCTGTGTTTAAGATTGCGAGTATATTTATAATGGCACTATAAATGAGCATTCTTGTCTGTGTTTTCTCAAACTGTGGATCACAGGGCACAAGTGGAAACTACACATGGATTTAAAACAGAAAACAGAAGGTCAGAAAGCATCCTCTCATGTGTCATTTGAACAGTTCTTATGTTGCATTTTGAGTATACCTGGTGGGGGAGGGGAGGAATTGATATGACTGTGTATTTGATTCCAGACTATATATTGAAACTTCAGCAACACATCAACAACAAAATAACAGGACATTTCTCACAACACTAGCCAGTCTGAAAAAGGCACAACAACGTTTGCACTTTCCGCGGTACTTAAAGAAATGCGGTTTAGGAAAGCAGTTCCTCATGAACTTTTACCACAGCACGATAGGAATTGTCCTCACTAGTGGCATCACAGTGTGGTACAGCAGTACTACCATGCATGACAGAGATGTGCTATGAAGTTTTGTGGCAACGGTACACAGGATTATAGGTTGTGATTGTCCATCAATCAGTGAGATCCACACCATCTGCTGTCATAATAAAGCCCAGTCATTCAGAATCCCAACCATCCCAGCCACAAACTGTTCTCCCTCCTGCACTCTGGCTAGTGGTACCACACTGTTAAAGCATAGACCACTAGACTCAAGAACAGCTTCTATCCCACTGCAGTAGACATCCTCAACAGCTTACTGCAGGGCCTCAGACTCAATACACATTTGCACTCTGCACTTTTTGCATGGTCTACCATGGTTTTTCACTACTACATACAGTATTTATTGTTCTGGTTGTATTATTGATGTTTGTGCTGTACTGTCTACATTGTGTGGGGTTGTGTGTTGTACTGTATCGTCTGCTGGTCTGTGTGTATCCTGAGAGATCAGTGTGAATTAAGAATCCCAGTGTACTCATACATATGGCAATAAACTCCTCTGCTCTATTGTACTGTATCTCTCCTCCTTCACATGTCCTTCCTGCCTGTCTCTTGTTGCTCTGATGTATTATTTCTGTACTGTACTGTCTGCTCTCTGAATGATGGGAAAGTCTGAAGCCAGAATCTTCAGCTACAGCAGCACTGCAGCAATACCAGCCCTCCATGTGACCTTCACTGGACTCTTATTGTCAGACTGTCTTATTGCTGACTGCCTGGATGGACAGTAAGGGTTGTGATGCCTGTGTGCTGTTCTGATCACTGAACCTCAAGGACCCCAAGATCCTTCATTACACTTAATCCACCTGGTCTGTTCTCTCTCTGAAAGATGCCTGTGGGTTTTCCCTCTTGTCCTAGTTCCTCAGAAAGGAATCAAGTTAAAAGTGTACGGATGAGGTAATGGGTCCGAGCTAAAATCCAAACACAGGTGAAGAAGAGGAAAGACCACTGGTCCCTCTTTGTATCCAGGACACAGTCTGAAACTTCCACAGGAAGCGCACAGGGAAATGATGAAGAAGAGGGAGATATTCCAATAGAAATAAACATTAACTCACTGATACACCACCTCTACGGTGATCTATGACCACTTGACATGATCCTATATGTGTAGAGATTAATAGAATCAATCTGGATTAGGTTAATAAAGATTAATGGGCAGAAACTTGATGCACTGGCTATCAGCACACTGGGAAGAATGGGGAGTAACCACAGCTGTACCTAATCACCTTCCAGTCTATATGATTACTATGTAAACTTGGAGAAAACACAAACATAGAGCATCATAAAAAATATCCAGGAACTCCTGACAGCACTAGAAACATAATCAATGGAAAGAAAGTTTTTACATAGAACAGAATGAAATAATCCTGTTTAGATCAATGTCTGATTAATATACGGAAATGTGGAATTGGTTTGGGAGGAAGGGCAGTGCAGTGCATTCTGGGACAGTAAAAAGTAGAACATGGCATCACTAAACAACTCCTGCACTATTTATTGAAAACTCATCCAAGGCATTAGTTCAGAACAAGTCCTATACATTTGAGAAGCCTTCACTAATTAACCTAGATTTCATGATCGACTTTATAATTGATAAAATGTGGAAAGATGAGATCTATTCAAATAGTCTAAAGAACTAAATGAGTCACAATGTAACAATAAATATTGATCTATTCATATTTACATCACTTTTTATCTTACTGTAAGAGAACTGCTTCATCCCCAGCATCTGAAACAAATTCATAAAAGCAAGTTTTTCCACTGTGTACATCACCTGTTTCTCAGCTGAGTCCTGATGAGGGGCTGTTTTATTGCTGTCTTCAGTTCCCAGCAGCCTCTGCAGAGCTCGTCTCCCAGTCCTTGCAAATGTGTTTTTTCAGAGCTTCACACTCTTGGTCTCCTAAGTGCTGTAGAGCTGCTACACTGGTAACACTCAGCTCATCTTCAAACACCTTTAACCAGTAGAGTTTATCAAGACCAGTGTCCTGAAGTTTCACATCCAGATCTCTTTCATTTTCTACTACAGTCAATGTGTCTTCTTCACTCATGGCCTTGTGAATCAAAAAGAGAAAAGAAAGAGATTGGAATACCTGCACAACATCTTCTGACCTCTCTCCTTGGTGAGACTCTTGGCTCTGTTCTGCCTGTTGTGAAGGATTACTCCTTAAAAACTCAATAAAGCTCCAAGCATTCAAACTCCTGGTCTGCAGTAATTACTGATCTGTAGTTTATTTAGTCTTTTAACTGGCTATCATGAGGTTCAGAAATGCAGAAGAGACTCTGAAGAAGGTTTTTAATGACTTTTGGAAATAAACTTCTATATCATCAAGATTATACTGAATTTTAGATTATAATACAGATTTGGCCCACGACTCTACATCTGTTTTGTGAGTCACTGGAGAATATGATGTGGACACGACTTAAACTCTTCAAAATGCAGAATTAGAGATTAAATTTGTCCCTGACCGATCACGTCAAATATTGTGGCCATGTACAGTATTGATGCGCTGATCACTGCTGGGGGCTTTTTGTTAAAGTGTAGTAAGAAGCTACAATTTTTTAGGTAGTCAAACAAAATCTGTAAAATGATTGAGCTTTATCTTAATTCCCATACTATTAAACCGAGTTCAGGGGAGCACAGTGGCATAGTGTTCAGTGTTGCTGCTGCCAGAGCTGTTGCTGGGCCTGTGTGTCCATCTGTCTTGAGCTGGACTGGCGTTCTGCCATGGGGTGTCCTGCCTGGGGCCCTTTCTTGCTGAAACAGGCTTGGCTGCACCCACAGCCCTGGACTGGATAAAGCAGACTGCAAATGGATGGATGAAACAAGTAACATGATTTTTTTTCTTTTTTAATGTAGTTTAATATTGTACTGTAGGTAAAAAAAATAATATTTTGCATATTTTTATACAAAATAAAATTGTATATTTTTAATTTGTGATTCATAGTTCTTATTGCAGTAAAAGCGTTACATGGAACGTGAGACTGGGCTCTTGTGGTGCTGCAGCCCTGGACCACTAGGTGTCGCTGTGCCCAAACCCTGTCTTTTTACAGTCTTTACAGGACAATCTTGATTATAGTGTAAACAATAACCGTGCAGCTCTTTAAGCGTTTTAAGATGCGGTAATCTTGTTTTCTTTGCATTTAGATATGTGAAACAAGCACATTTATTTGAAAGGAATCGCATTAACACTTGGTCAAAATCTTAAATTCAGCCCAGAGCCGGACTGCAGTGAAAACTACCGACAACACTTGATTTCCAGCTGTTGCTTTGCGTGTCAGGAATTATTTAGTATGCACATCGCCCCACGAATCTAATGGTCCAGATTCTCTTTAGTCTTGAAGTGTGAAAACTGTGGAGATAGAAAACTATGAGGGATCACGGTTCGAAATATCCTAAATCCTCAAAAACAATGACGAAGTCAATCCAGCGGACTTCAGAATCAACATGAGCCAGAGGACACACGTGGTACAGTGCAGTATATTTGTACACTGCCGTGTGCGCTACTGTTTCAGTATATCTGTGTATCTGTGTATCTGACTTCCTGTGATTGGCGTGTGTGGAACAGCGGGAGGCGAGACCCGCGGGGGCGTGTCGTCCAACTTTCGGAATGATCAAAAATAAACCTTTGTTTGTGCACGAGTGACAAAAGGTACCTTTAGAGAAGTCGTGTACTGATTTCAAAGTAGCTGATTTTGACAAACAGATAATTTTGTTTGAAGAATTAAACATCTGTCTGTTATGTAGCTTTATTATTTATTTACTTGAGCAGAAAGTCACCTTGCTCTTGTTTTTTATTATAATGGGGTGTGAAAATTGCCTGAGCACCGGGGCGAACAGTGAGATTCCTGAGATGGATAATTTTAGTAAATTTAGTAATGTTGATATGTCTGGATTTTGTTTATATGTCTGGATTTTCGGTTTCAGGAGGGAAGATAAAATTGTATCCAGCCGAGATTTAGCTACGTGACGCTGCCCCCGTGAAGTCGCGGTGTGGTGCCCATAGAGTGTTAGTTTTATTATATCAGTGGATTACTGTGATCTTGCACGTACGGTTTTTAAACGTCTGTAATCGCTATTCTTGCCAGTACATCCTGTATTGTTATTCAGTTTGTCTGCGTGCTGGTGGGCAAACGTTCGTCGTGAAAATTCTTCTGCGAGGACGGTACCTTTAAAGCAGAGAAAACGGCACCAGACCTTTTCGGCTCTGTTCGGCTTATATCTTAAGCCATTTCTCTTCGCACTTTAGTCATAGAGGTTACATTTACAATCATGTTATATTTTTATGTTTTTTGAGAGACTTCAGAAGGCTTCAACTGATGCATAAAAATGTAGCATCATGTGTTCTCACGTTATGAACTCACTTACACCTGGGATCTGCTTTATTCAAACTAAGGTTTCTAAATATGCAGCCAGGTACTGGATATTGTTTAAATAAAAGCTGCGACACTTTTCACAAATCGCGATCTCTTAAACGCGTGTGATTTGAAAGCTCTTTGTAATTTTTGCAAAGTTATTGACATCTGAAAAATCGTGGTCTCAAAAACAGTCATTTTAATAAGCGAAGGTTATGAAAACCGGAGAAAACAAATGACTCTGAACTACAGTATAGCAGGGTTTCCTGTCTCCTTTTACAGTTGGACGATAACATACCAGATTCAGTTTTTCTATACATACATTGTCATTGATCTCTGCAGTACTAAACACATCATACTGAATTAAAGGTTCGGAAATATATGTTTCTTGTCTTCTTACACAGCTCGACAATAACAAAGCAGATTTACACTCACCTGTTTTTATACAAACGGGATGTTTACAGTGTTAATTACAGTCCAGATTCAGAGCGAATTTTTACAAACCGATATTTTACACAAAAGATTGACACAGCTTTGCGTTGTGAATCTCTTTCTCTATTGGTTTTATTGAATGTGGCACTATTAGACAGGCAATGCACTGGGATAGGGGGATGCTGTTCATGAGCCAATAGCATTTAAACACCCACACTGCTGCAACTAAGTGTGTTGGGTAGCGCACACACAAATCTTCATTTACAGAGCTCCTGTAGCCTTTTCTCAGTGTCAGCCAGTACTTAGGGAAGAGTCATTTACAACCCATTCGACAAGGGTTAAACACACACACGGGCAGTAAAATGTATGACATTACATGGACAGATCTGAATGAAATTTCAGGCTATCGAAATAAGTAAATAATTAAATAGCCCAGGACAGAAGACAAGACTGACAAGTAGCCCAAGTTTCTGTCCGTGAAGAAAAAAACTTGCCGCTGCCACCAAACAGATGTAAAATCTTGGGTTCAGTTTAGTGTTTTGGGCTTTTATATGAAGGTAAACAGAGCTTTCACTGGGCGATTATATCAATTTATTAGGAACTAAACATCTTACAAACTACAACTCCCATAAACACCCTGAGCCACTTTCTGATGGCATCACAGTGCCTATTCCGCCTGACTGATGACGTCAGTGGGTCCCTCCCAGTTCAGGCAGCTTTACAGTCACCGGCACGTGCAGGAGAGACTCACACGGGATTTCATTTTTAATTCATTTCAGTTTAGTTTCTCAAAATTTGAAAAAAAAAAACACGAGAGGGTTTCCAGAGATATTTACAAGTCAGGAGTACAGCAGGCTGGTAGCGAGGAATATCTCCCTCTCTCGTATATGTTATTTTCCTGTTTAAATCTTTTACTGTAATATAACATGTTTAAACATGACACAACATCGACATCATCTTAAATTACTATTAGATTTTTGACATAATCTCACTACCCGCCGTTACACCCGTCTCCCAGTATGAGCAGTGGGACAGAGAGCTGGGAGAGAGTCAGCCTGTGTTCATGAGTCAGTGACGGGTTTAATCTCCACACTGACAGCAGGCAGCAGCTCAAGCTCTTTATTACGATCCACAGTCCTGAAGACAGGATAGATCTTCTCTCCCTGAGTGAAGACCATGTCAGTGAAAGTGTAAAGATGAGCTCTGGACTCCACTGTGTAAAAGGAGACCTTCCTTTCCTCAATATGCACACACACACCCAGCTTCCTGGGCTGCAGACTGCGGGGAAGATGGGTCACAGGGTCAGTGAGAGCAGATAAAACAGAGAGGTAAGAGCTCAGACACCAGTAACCCTGCTGGGGAGAGAAGCTGAACCCCCCTTGCCTCTCTGCAGACTCTCTGGTCACTCCTATTGTCCACCAGTCATTCACCTCCACCTCCCAGTAGTGTCTCCCTGAGGTGAAGGCCTCCCTGCTCACGACACAGGACCAGTGATCAAATCTGTGAGGATTGTCAGAGAGACTCTTCCTCTGTCCCTGTCTCACTCTCTTCCCATCCTCAGACAGGCTGAGCTCACAGTGAGCTGTATCAGGGTCCAGAGTCACAGCAGCTGGGGAATAAAACAGCAAACATCACAACAGGCTCCTGCCGATTACATTCCAACTCAACTCCATTATACTGTGAAATGTCTTTATTTAGGAGTGCTGGGTCTTCAAAGGAGAAGTCTAAGATACCTCAATCGTATATATCTGGTACTACAAAAAATCGATGGCAACTAAAGAGAAAAGTGAAGCAGCTGGAGGGGACGTGGAAAGAGTACTGGAGATGCGCCTGTCTGTTAAAACGGTTTATTTCAAATCCCAGTTTAGCAGCTCGTTCATCTTCTCTAAGACCATTTTCTTGATGATGCAGAATAAAACAGTGCTGAATTCAAAGACTGTATAATGCCCGTTTTTACACACAAACAATATAATTACAAAACCAAAATCTTGCTAAAATATAAGAAAACCTTCAAACTTATTTTGAAAATGTGAAGAAATATCCAAAGTATTCAATTTAAACCAGAAATAACACATCCAGAAACCCAGAGAGAAACAGAGGCGCAGCATTCAAGATGGCATTCAGGTGGGAGGTAAAGTTTAGAGGCTGAGGAGTTTTTTTGAGTTTTTCATGACCTGAATGTTATTTTTTTGCTTTTTTTGACTACAGAAAAATAAGGACATTGTTGCAACAGTGAAGAGTATCTGTAAAAGGACCCTGCCGGACCAGGAGGGCCTGATATCGGCCATCAACACTGTTCACAGGCTCGGGAGAGCAAGTGCGCCCTAGAACGATTATAATACAGTTCACCAAGAGGACAGCGAGGGACACGCTGTGGCGAGTGGCGAGGGGGAATGAGTATTTGAATGAGAACAAACTGAGGTTTGCAGAGGACCTGTCCACCGCAGACAGGAGCACCAGGAACCAGCTGTGGCCCCAGGTTGAAGCTGCAAGAAGAGAGGGGAGGAGAGCCTGCTTTGTGGGACTGAGGGCCGCTGTGGACAGGAAGGAGATCCGCTCCCAGTGACTGCTCAGTTAATGATTATGTTTGGTTTTATTTGTTATAGCAGTATATACTAGTGTTTGTTTAGTGTTAGTTTGGAATGGCGTAGTTATGTATTAGGGACTGTTATAGTTCTGGTTCTTGAAAAACTCAATAATTTAGACAATCTTAGAGTAAGTTATCTGCTTTTGTATATGCCCTTTTCATGAATGCCAGAGGTACTCGAAGTGTTTAAAAAGAAAAGCGTTTTTTTTTGTTTTGTAAAAAAGTGAGTGCTGATTTTTATTTTATACAGGAAACGCATGCATTTTGAAACACTATTTAAATTCTATAAAGAATTGAGAAATAATAAAGCAAGGAAAACATGATATATGTAAAAAATACAATTTGATCACATAATTTACTTCATTACCTCTGGTGGTTAAATGTTTTTTTTCTGTTGTGTTTTTTTCTCTTGTACCTGTTTCTGATCCTCTGGTTGTAGTTGTATTTGTAAATTCTATTCGTTTAATAAAAAAAAAACTTTTGCGAAAAAAAAGAAACAGAGGCGCTCATACTGACTTCAGACTGTTCGCGCTCAGCTTTCCGCCTCTCTGATAGGAGACACCAGCTGTCAATCAGTGAGCTCTGACCACTGAGAGACAGGGGGCGGGGCTTATACATGTTCATTGTGAATGGGAGTTTTGATCAATTCAATTCAAGAAGCCTTATTCGTGTGACCAATGAACACTGACTTAATACTCTCCTGATATTTAATACTTAAATACAAACTCTTAATACTTAATAAATACTCTCCTTCTATTGTCTGCTGGTCAGTCCAGCGAAGATCAAAGAGATTCTTCTCAGTTCTTATTTTTTTACTCCTGGAGAATACAAAGGCTGTTAAAAAGAGCCTATCCAGTATAAATAGTAGACATATATTGGGCATGGCCTGGAACAATAGGTATCTACATGTGCTATAATTTGAATAATCATTTTTGAAGAAATGAAATGTGTTTTTTTGGGGTGGCGGATATTTCCTCCTAGAGTGTGTACTGAGTAAGATATATATAAATCTGATGTTTCAGACTTGATGTCCAGATGGTCCCTTGAATTCAGACCCTGAACCAGGCCTGGACTTGCTATACTGTCCAAGATATTGCAAGATGTTCAGGCCACAAACAGTCCAGGTGGAAATGACCTTTGAGGAGCTGGGGGTTAAAGAGGTTCAACATCCTGACTGTATCATGATTTTAAACACAAAAAGCAACAACATGAGCTGTTTAGCAATAACGTTTATCTGCCTGATAATGTTTATTATTCCCTCAGCCTGAACGTACTCTGTATAGAAGCCCATCCTGTCTGTACTGTGTTTGTATGAACATCCTAATAACACAGTCAGAGGAAAGAGGGAAACAGACGAAGAAAAGGTGATTTTATAAATATAAACTCTTATATATTGCTTCTTGCTGACCCATCAGCCTGGTTGACATGTGAAGAGAAGCAGCCATTTCTCAGACAAGAGAGAGGCCTACAGGCCCCAGAGGAGCCCCTGTACCAGAGTCCCACTGCTGCCTCTCACAAGAGGCTGTGTGTCTGTGAAACTGCAGGGGAAGAATACTGTCATTATACCATCCTTTTTTCCACAACCTTTAACAGTGTTTCTCCTTAGGATTTGAATAGCTTATTATTATGAGACTGGCTCTGCTCCTGAATTCTCCTGATATTCCACAGTTTTTCCAGTCACTGGTTCTGCCACATTCAGTCTGTAGACCCTCATTCAGGAGTGAGCAGAGACCAGAGCACGTAGCCTTCAGGGAAAATGAGTTTTCTATACTGTCAGTCCAGGAGAGACTCATGCTGACCATTAGATTGAAACACAGGACGGAGATAGAAATTCCCACCATGAAACTTTGATTGATCTTCACAGTCCACATGTAGGATGTTACAGAAACATGAGATTGAAATACATCTTCTTCTGTTTACAGACCATATCACACTAAAGAGACCTTCTGGACTCAAGACCTCAATAACCCCAGACACTAGGGCTTAAAACAACACCTCTGTCTTCAAGAAGAGACAGACCTACCTGCAGCACTGCACAACCACTGCCATTCTGAAACACAGAGATATAGACACTGTTAATCACAGTCACACACTGGAACACAGAGACACAGACACTGTTAATCACAGTCACACACTGGAACACAGAGACACAGACACTGTTAATTACAGTCACACACTGGAACACAGAGATACAGACACTGTTAATCACAGTCACACACTGGAACACAGAGATACAGACACTGTTAATCACAGACACACACTGGGACACAGAGATACAGACACTGTTAATCACAGACACACACTGGAGCACAGAGATACAGACACTGTTAATCACAGTCACGCACTGGAACACAGAGATACAGACACTGTTAATCACAGTCACAAACTGGCCTCCATATTGAGACAAAGATGTCACTACAGTTTTCATTATGAATCTCATAGTACCAAAATTCAGGGGTCAGAGGTAATGAAATTCACTGGAGACCAGTAATGCTCTCTTGAACTGGTTTCTTTCAAGAGACTAAAAGTTAAAATTACAAGAGAACTTCAGACATACAGTATCAGTATTAAAAATCAGGAGCTCAGCTTCATTCACACTGAAACCAGTGTGAAACATCCTTTTTATTGATCATGTTCTAATAATTGAAAGAAAAACATTAGTAATATAGAAGTCTTTAAGAATGGACTACTGTGATGTGTTACTTTAATGATACACTGTTAGTGTTGTCCAGGTCTTTCCTGATCCAACAGAATTGCCCTTTTGGGAGCTCCCTGGCCCCAGTTCCCCAGTTTAAATACCCCTCTGTCCTCCACACACACTCTTCCCCAGCACACTGGCAGGGTGAGAGCTGGAGCCCAGCAGGAGCTGTTATTTTATACACAGTGGACTTACGCAGGTCAGGGATGGGGCTGCCTTCACCTGTACAGAAGAAAGGAGAGGGTCAGTACTGAGCTGTAGTGTCCTGGTGGACACTGTGTCCAGCACAGACAATACTGGGGTTATACCCCAGACAGGTGAACAGGGCAAAGGTCATGTAAAGATATAGTTTATAGTGTGACAGTGCATGGGTTATCAGGCTGTGCTGTTCCCTGGATTTATGTCTAGTATCTCTGATGGAGATCGAGTACCAGTGTGAAAACAGCTCACAACCAGCAGCCCACTGAGACCCAGCAGTGTGAGCCTGGCCAGTACCTGGAGGGGAGACTCCTGGGAATGCTGAGGCTGCTGCTGGAAGAGGTGTTAATGGGGCCAGTAGGGGGCACTCACCCTGCATGCCCCAGTACAGTGATTGGGACACATGATATTATTGTTATTATGCAAGATCACGAGGTCAGCAGTGAAATAGTGTTCTTACCATCAGTTGTGTTATTATTGTAAGAAAATATTTTGTAATCTCTGTTTATTAAAATGCTTCATTATGTAGGACTCATTATTTGTACCCATGACATGTAGTCTCTTACAGACTGTGAGCTTTTCATAGTAAAAAGGTTTTGATTTAGGTTGGGTGATTTTATAGCTTTATCAGTCCAGCACAGACATGACTCCACTGGCTGAATGACATGATCACCGTGAAAGGAGATGAGGTTTTCCACAGGAATATGATGTGAACCTGCAGTGAAACTCAGTTTACACTGATTCGCATTCTCCTTACTCTTTTATTGGTGCATTTCTCACCAGGAATCAATACTCATTAATATTAGCACTCAATAGAAGTACTGTGTCTGTAACTTCAACAGGAAACAGACCTATCTGCAGCACTGCACAGCCACTGCCATTCTTAAACATAGAAACACAGACAATCACAGTCTCAGTCACAGAGATACAGACACTGTTAATCACAGTCATACCCTGGAACACAGAGATACAGACACTGTTAATCACAGTCGCTCACTGGTAATAACACGTCAGTAAAGTCAGTACTGTCAGTCAGCAGAGTTTCACACAGTGTACATATGTGATTTAGGGATAGGAGCTCGCTTCACAGGATCTGCAGAGAGAGAGAGAGAGAGAGAGAGTAGATCTTTATTGTACTAAAGACTGTTATTGCTTCATGCCTGTTATTATACCAGAGTTTATACTACAGTCTGCAGTCAGTTCATTTCAGGATCCCCAGTCTCCACTGCAGTGTGGATCAGAGTCAGTGAGGGTGAGCAGCAGTGGCTGTAAGACTGGAGTCTCATTCAATAAGACTGAGCAGCACAAGGCAATAAGACACACAGACACGTCACAGTACACCCTGGAGTCCGGAGCTTGAGCCATTGAGAAAGATAAGAAACACAGTCTGTCCACAGCAGTGAGCAGTGATTTCATAAAGAACCAGCAGTGATACTGAGAACTGATCAATGCTCAGTCATACGCTTCTCATTGTTGTGTGATCTCTCACAGCATGAGTGACCTGTCCCAACAGTGACCAGTAACATTGTCTGAGTGACCTGTTCCCACAGTAACCAGTATCACTGACTGAGTGACCTGTACCCACAGTGATCAGTTTCACTGACTGAGTGACCTGTACCCACAGTGACCAGTATCACTGACTAAGATACAGAGATGTCCTGCTCACTGGTCACACTGCCTGATCTCTGGACATCAGCTAGACAGTGAGAGGTGTCAATGATCCTGTCCAAGCTACTAGCCAGCAGACTGAGGACCATCCTGCCCCACATCATCAATAGCAACCAGACGTGTGGGGTGGAACAGCGATCCGTCAGCTGGAACCTCCAGCTCACTAACCACAACGGAGGCATGTAGGATGAAGCTATTCAACTAGGTAGCCTGGTGGGGTTTCTCCACAATAAAAGTGCACTGGACAGGACAGAGAGCTCTGTAAAGGGGCTGAAGAAAACCCAGAAAACCAGTTCCTTAGTGCTCCTGTTGAGAAATGGACAATCGCAGTTTCAGAGCCAGGACTGCAGCCAGTGGTAACACCCAGGAGGCTTGGAGGGGCTCTTATTGTGTGAACCAGCCTCACTGACCACTTGCAAAATGGAAAGATTGATAATGAACAATCAATCTCTTAGAGACGATTTAAATTCTGTTGAAGTGTTGTTGTTATAATTGTATTTTTTGTAAGAAGTGTGCTGTACACATTGTTGTAATAAAGTGCGTTTTCTTAAAAAATGACCCCCACTGGATTTTCTGTCTCTGTCCATCTGTGTGTTTCTTACACAGTGTGACTGATCCACACAGAGTGACTGTCTGCAAGCTTGACTTTCTTAATTCAGACGTGTATCAACAAGTATCAGAGTGTGAACCAGTGTGTGTGTCAGAGTGTGTATCAGTTTATGTATCACTGTTTCTAAATAGCAGTGCTAAATGTAGATTCAGATATCAGCAGTGCTAAATGTAGATCCTGGTAATACTTCATGAGTTCTTACATCCACATTACAGTATTAAACAAGATGTCGGAAGAATCAGTTGCATGCTGCTGATAAAATCTCTCTTCGATGGAAGTTATAGCGTAGAGATGCAAGGAGTCACAGCAGAGTGAGTTGTCCTATAGTTCAGACTTGAAATAGTGTATTGCACATACAAGTATACAATGCAACTGTATTGTTTGTGCTCAGTTCAACTTTAAGCAAAATGATACTGCACGTGAACTCTCTC
This sequence comes from Atractosteus spatula, assembly GCF_055471065.1. Taxonomy (NCBI): domain Eukaryota; kingdom Metazoa; phylum Chordata; class Actinopteri; order Semionotiformes; family Lepisosteidae; genus Atractosteus; species Atractosteus spatula. The sequence continues at coordinate 816,887 of NW_028296622.1, read as the reverse complement.
TAGGTTTCTGACACATACACGCTTTTATAACTTTCGCTATTAGGTTCTCCTGTAAAATAGTAAAGATTTCATCTAAATGTATCTTATGTTGTGTTAGACCATTGCAAAAGTCGTATTTCATTGTTTTGGTTCGTCTTTGTCTAGGCTTCTCCTAGTTTGATTAAGGGTTTAAGCGGCTGCAATTTGAACTCTGGGAGCTTCACTTTCATGTTGCTCTTTATAAACTCACCTGTCTCTTCACTTTACGAAATAAAGTTTGTTCCAGCTATTGTAAATAAACCTCTTATTTTCAGTTGTTGTATAATTTCTATTCCAAATGTCAGAAAAGTTTTATTTTTTCACTATCCCATGCATTCTTTGCATATTATTGTGTTTTTGCAGTTTTTTCAACATAATACGTAGTTTTTAACTTTACATAATCATGTACTCAGAAATATTAAATATATAATATTCTAATAGTTCATCAACTAATGATTTTCTCGTTTTTTTCCTTTTGAGTGATACATTTCCTTTTCCTTAATTTTATATTCTAGATATATGTAATATACATTCCCCCAACTACCAATATAGTAGGATTTTCTTATGGTTATCATAAAGCTGCTCTTATTATCACTTGTAATGATATATTTACACTGATTCCTTCCTCTCAGCGAGAATATGATGATAAAAGTGGTTTGCTTTTATAATTTTTATATATACAGATACAGCCATTGAAAATGCACAGTACAACCCCGTACTGTGGAAATTTTCTACAGTTCACCGAGTTGTACCGCAGTAAGTGATTGGCTGGCCAAAATGACTGACAGGCAGCACTCATGATGAATTGGTTGTTAGTGAAACGGTTGCTTCATTTAATCTCTTTACTGTGCATGTTTAAATCAGCTTAATATTGAATATTAATATGGACATTTTACAACTAAAGGGAAATTTTAGTAGCTGAGCATAAAAGAAAAGGAGTATAATGCGTCTGAAGGTCATAAATGATATTAATTTAATAACATAAACATATTATGTAAAATGTATATGTCTGGTTTTGGTAATTTAAATAGTATTCCACTTTCTTCATAAACATTTTAAGCATCAGTCTTTCATTCGGTTACATACTGTGGTTATTTTGGAAAAGGTTTTATGTACTTCTGACTGTATTAAGTTTATATACAGAACTTCATAAAAAGTATATAAAAGTATATACTAAGCAAAAGTATAAGTATTAGTTTCATTAATATTTATTCATATTTAATTGCGCTCGATATCACAGTACTTTTTATAATTTGATTAATAGGGAATATAATATGAAACCGTGTATCTAAATAAATTAATAACGATATTATTTTATTCATATAGCTCAAAATATTACAGTAGTAGACTTTCTTTGTAAACATCTGCATCAATTTGACTCATTCACCCGCGATTACTTGGAAACTTTTGGCCTGCCCTGTTCAGTTATAACTTGAACTGTCAAGCAGTGTCTTGGTATAATGGCTTAGGCATTTGACTTGTATGCTGTAAGCTCTTGCCATGAGTTTTCTTTAAACAGATAAACATTTCTTTGAAAAACTAAAATAGTAAATATTATTGACAATATATTGAATTTGATGGTATTTCTAAATATCACAACACATTCAAAGTTAACTGAGTTAAGTGATTAACCTTTTCTATGAATACAGTACTTGTGCTCGTTATCGCAGTAAAAAACCTCATACTTTTTAGAATCTGCTAAATAGGAAATATAAGATGGAATCGCTTATCTAAAGAAATTAATAATGATATTAATTTACTGTACTCCACATTCTTGGCAAACATGGTTTATTTTTAATTTGACACAAACGCGCATGATTACTTTCAAAACACTTTAAAACTGTTCGTCTCAGCTGTGTTTTCGAGGAGCCCTTGACAATCCAAGTTCAATACCTGCTTACGGCACAAGTTTTTCTTCTAACAAATACTTTAAAAAAATAAAATGAATGAAAAATCACCCATTTTTTGCGCATAAAAAGTGGTTTTTAACTAAACCATTTTTGTACAGATTTTAAAGTCATGCGATGTTAGGTAGGGACACATCATTGTATCTTATATTTTATTTAATTAAAAAAAAATTAAATCATTTGGCCATCTGGTTGATAGGCTGTTCTCCAATTACTCGCAATTGTAAAACAAAATAACCATTCCACCCTCCCTTGATTAACTTAAAGATTTCCATTAAGAAATGCTTAAACATAAAACCATTACGTATAATAATTAATCCAAATACACACGCAGGAGCCAATTTTGCCAGACACAACATCCCAGAGCAAATCAGGCACTTGGGCTGAGATCTCCTTTAGCCCAGCCAGCTGGTTTCCTGTTGAATGACGTGACAGACTGGGTTCAATCCCAGGTGGTGTACTATATAGTACAGTTAATTTTTGGTTTTAATTCCAAGTTAAATTGTTGGCTGATTACTGGCTGATGACATTTGGATGAAGACAAAATACAGATTTTCTCAATTCGGGTGTAAACCTGAAAAAGACACATCATGTTCACAATAAGCTATAGTGGACTATAGTAGTAGTAGTAGACTATAATAATAAAGGACTATCTTTATGCATTCGGCTCTGATCGCGCCTAGGTGCGCCTAGGTACTGCCATGATCGCAAACCCCTCCTCTTAAGGGCGCTCCAGCCCTTATTCCCCACACCTGTCCCTTGTTCCAGCCCCTTTTCAGTTCCCCCTTATAAGCCAGACGCAGACGCCAATCTGGGCTCTGCATTGGTTCCTGTATCATGCGAGCCCGGGTCCTGGATGTGTCTGGCTCCGTCATGGTTTTAAGTTTCTGTTCCTGTTCCCCTTGCCGGTCCCGACCCGGTTCGGGTTTTTAATCTCCTGTCTTGGATGGATCTCCTGGCCATGGACTTTTGCCTTGTTTTTGGACTTCTCTTTGGACTCGTCCCCGGATTGTTTGCCTCGCTACACCTTCCCCGACCACCAGCACTCCATGGACACGCCCCCCTGTTTTTATTCCCGTATCCTGCATGACTTTTTCCCTGTGTTTCCTCACTCAACCCCGGATTGTGTCGTCCGCATAGGGTCCGGAAAGAAAGCTTTCGTGACAATTACAGTGCTCATTACCACTACAGCGACAATAGAAGTTTTTTTTAAAAGAAACGAATGTCAAAATGTTTCCAAAACGTTCACTTGTGATGCTTTAGCTGCTTAGTTAAACGATCCCATATTAATATAACTATCAAGTGATGTTAAATCACTACAACATGTATTGTTTTACAATAACAGCCAGTGGTGTTTTTACTACGTATTCTTAGAAAAGGATAAAACGTTATAACTTTTTATGAATTACAGAATATAAGCTTAATAATGTTAGAACAAGCATGTTAAAACCAGAACCCATGTTAGTTACCAAGTTAAAGACTTTGATGCAAAAAATATTTATGCAGAATTAAAATATTTATGATGAAGGTGGAAGGTTGTGTACTTTTGTCCACAAGAGCAATCTTTCTTTTATAAAATATACCTACTTTTTAATGTTTAATGATTGACATTCTGTAATACACAGTTTCAAATTATTAAAAATCTAAAGAGTATGCAACTTAAATTCTTAATTGTAAAAAGACTGTCTCTCAGCAGTGACCGGGATTCAAAGACCAGGTGTTTTCTGGTGACAGCTCAAATGCTGTACATGAGAGGTTAAGCTTTATTAGCTCCACCTGGTGATTTTACAAGGTGCTTCCAGATACTATTATCATATTTCAATTCAAATGTGGTCTGATTCGCCATGCCCACCGCGTTTTACCGCCACGTACTCCACACATTTTGAATGGCTGGATCTGTAGGTGCCATTGCTCCAGGTGAGGCGTGAACACACAACATCGCCATGACTCTGCTGTGCACGCTGACTGATTGTGCCACTGGGGCTTCGCAAGTCGCAAGTCAGTCCAAAGACTTTGAACAAACAAATGGTGAAACAGGGTTTCATCTGTGGATCCATCTCCATATGGGGGAAGGGGACAGTGAAACAGTAAGGAAAATACAAGAGAAGAAACTGAAAGAATTGTAATCACTGCAAAATAGGAAGAGGTGGACATGTTAAACAGTTTGGCGGTTAATTTGTGACATTTTTGGTGACAATCAGCACACGGATTTCTCTTCATGTTCCTTAAGATGTGCAGTATATATTTTCATTGTAGATTGGTTACTTCAAAAGTCCAGTAAAGTGACAGTGGAGAGCTATCTGATACACATCTTAAAGAAGACTCTCTGTAAGTCGATTAAACGTTTCATTTTCAAGTCAAATCCTTTACATGAAATAGACACCAACAATAGAAGGGGATGAGAAATGTCTTTTATCAAAATAAACCTGCTATTCACAGACCTCAGCTACAGCATCTCCCAGGTACTTCTGCAGGATAAGGTCAAGCTCGGCTGCAGCCTGGCGGAAGCACTTGTCCACCTCAGATAAGTCACACCCGACCATTGTATTTTCGAAGTAGGATTTCAGCGCCTCTTTCACCTCCTCATAGTTGTCCTGCTTCATGATTCCTGTGCCCTGGGAGAACAAGAAAGGTGAATATTCATCATCAACCCTCAACGATTCTCCAAATTGCCTGACTGCAGACACCACCATGAGGAGGAGCTGGAGTGACATAGCATCATCAGTAGGCAGTGAGTCAAGAGAGGGGGAGTCATCCCACTGTTATCCTTATCCATGATCAAGAGTCTCACCCCCTGCTTTACGCTGTCCCTAGTGGTGATCTGTAGACAGTGTGTCTTCCACCTCACCCACCTCCTGAGGCAATGATCTTGAATAAACAGAGGGCTGGAGGCCCAGCCCGGCTCCTGTCTCTCTCCCCTTGGGGACGGGAGATTTTCTCAGAACCATGTTGAGGTGAAATGGGAGTGGGATGACGCAGGTGTCTTGGAGAGGTGAGTCGCCCCAGCCCCTGCATACCTCAGTGTGATTCAAGCAAGGGGAAGGGGTTTTAGGGACTTACCAATCCTGCGTATGCACCCTCTGATTCAAAGTCAGGCAGGACTTCATTGTACAGCGCCAGGCAGTCCAGCTGGATAGATGATATCATGTTCTGAGCCCAGGTCCGCACCCGGCTCTCCTCCTCCTGGAGCAGCCCCTCCAGCTCGACCTGCGGGCCCTCCCTGAGCCGCCACAGGGCCGCTAGGGTCAGGCCCGGGTAAGCGGGTGTACCAGGGGGTGGGTGAGGGGGTGTGTGAGGGGACGACCAATGGGGTATGTGGGCTGCCAAGGAGGAGGTCCATGCCCTGTCCTTCTGTAGATCCCTCTCTGGGCCCTTAGGGTAGTTCCACAGCTGGGTCTCGGTCTCCTGCCTGGTGATTGGCTGGCTGGCCTGAGGGGACAGGGGCACAGAGAGGGCATGAGGAGGACAGAGAGAAAACTGAGAGGGTCTTCTCCAGGAGGACCAAGCCCTGCCCCTGGTCTCCCAGCAATCACAGTCACCATCGTTGCAGCTGAAACCAAACTTTCGACAAACGTCACAGACATATCAGGCTCAGAGACTTGCAGCTCTCGGCTGCCCGGGGTGAGACGCAGGGGGAGTCTGCTCCCTCTTCCTCTGACAGTCCTATCAGATGACAGCGGCAGACCTGATCCAACCCCACCTTCCCTTTCACACACAGCCACACACAGGCATGACTGTGTCACCATCATCACCACCTCCACCATTATAATCTCCACTATCTTCGTCACTATCATCTTCATCACATTTGTAATAAATGATCTCCACCATCTTCATCACCATATCCTTCTTCATCATGACAATCATCATGTCCACCATCATCATCATCAACACCTTTCTATCAACATCATCATAATAACCACCTTCATTATCTACACTACCATCTGCATCACCATCATCATCCTGAGTAGAACACATTGGTTGTCTTACACTGGACGAATCTTTGCTCAGAGCCTCAGTATCGGTTGCCCCTCTCCGGCCTTTCAGGGTCACGTCCACCTCTGTCAAGACCTGTCAGCAAGTTGACTGCTTTAGTCTCACTAGCAGAAGCCAACCAAGTTTGTGTCTCAGTACAGGTTTATTCTTAGTCTGACAGTATTAATACAGTATTCTTTACATAGAGGAGGGTGGGGGTGTGGAACAAGCTGTCTAGCCATGTTGTTGAAGCCGATACCCTGGCTTATCTTAAGAGAGAGCTGGATGAGACCCTACAGTCAGGACAGGAGGCACTACTGTACGTAAAGGGTGGTGGGTGTGTGGAACAAGCTATCCAACCATGTTGTTGAAGCCAATACTCACGTTCCTGTGAGATCTGCCCCAGGTCTCGGTGTAACACCCTTCTCTCTGCTCGGCCATTCCTCTCTCGACTTGAGAGAGTTTCTCCCGGCGGTGCTGGGGAGGAGAAAACAGAGTTACCAGCCAGTCACACAAACACACATCATCATCATGGGCCAAGATGACCCTACATGACAGTGGCCTGTCGTCCTCGATCCAGAAGCAGTGTCCAGCCCTCAGCTATCCAGCTTCTTGATCCCCAACATCCCTGTCGAGACCTGTTGAGGGGCCAGTTCTGCTAGACCAGGGGTCTCAAGCCCAATCACAATCCCTGGAGAGCCAGGTTCCAAACAGGGCTAGCCATTTAAACAATTAATCTAATTATTTTCATAAGAAGATGTGGAAATAATGTGTTTAATAATCTATTTTGATGTCTCTCACTGTTGAAGACTCAAAATATTCAAGGCACAGTTGGATATTTAAGGTCTGGATAAAGGTACAGTATTAGAATATGTTTTGTTTAATTAAAAAATTAGATCAACTTTGTAACCAAGACCTCTGGGCAGGAAACCAGATGATGCACCAGACCTTCTAGGAATGGAGTTTGAGACATGCTCACCGTCTCTCACACACAACCTCACACACACTCACCCTCTCACTACTACTACTACTAATAATAATAATGCAGACTTGCTGTTCTTGGGGTCTTGGGTCTGGCTCCTGTGTTGGCTGAGTCTCCTGTTACCTCCTTCCTGATCTGGGGATGTCAGACACAGTTCTGTTACAGACACGGGCTGGACTAGACTCACAAGCACACACACCCACAGACACACACTCCCACACACTAACACACACGCAGATGCACACACTGTCAGGTAGAGTCTTTCTCCTCCTCAAGAGAAGACAACAGAGCCCTGCTACTGCAATGAGCTTTAATTTCAGGAGGAGGAAGAAGAGGAAGAATCACAATATGAAGAAGACCAGCAGTGGACTCACAGCTCTCTGGGTCTGGGGCCTGACTCTCAAACTTGTCTCCAGTCTCTGGTGGGTTTGGACATCTTCTCTGTTCACCTCTGTTGACATCTGTGGACAGAACAGTTCAGTTAGACAAACAAGTTCGACCAGACTTCACTCTCACAGTCAATCAATCAATCAATCAATTTTTTTCTTATATTTTGCCTTTTAATCCAGAACATCAAAGCACTTTACAAAACATACCTGGAAAATAGAGTATAAATGTGTAATACTGTAGTTCCTGGAGTAAGTGCTTGGATAATCCAACTACCACTGCTGTTACTTCTGCTGCTACTACTATGACCATGACTACAAACTCTAATACTAATTCTGATATTAATACTACTACTGCTGTCATTACTAGTAATAGTGATAAAAACAGAGCACTCACAGCTCTCTGGACATTGGTCTGGAATCTAGAAAGTGGTACCATTCTCAGGCGACTCTGGACCTCAACACCTGTTGATGGGTCACTTCTGTCAGACACACGAGTGGAGCCCAAGCCCACCTACACACACACTCACACACACTGACAGATATACAACCACACAATCACACACATTATCACACACTGCATGACACCCACCCACACATATTAACACACAGACATTACACACACACACAGACACTCACACACACTCACAGACACACATTCACACACTCACAGACACCACACTCACAGACACACAGACACACATTCACACACTGACAGACACACACACATACACTACACACACTCACAGACACACATTCACAGACACACACACAGACACAATACACACTCACAGACACGACATACATTTATACACACAATCAGACACTCACACACATACTCACACACATTCACAGACACACACATAGACTACAAATACTTATAGACACACACCAACACACACACACAGACAAAAACACACACACTCATAACTACAAATACAGTATAACTAACACTAACACAAATGCCACTAACATTAAAACAGTAACACTATCGCTAAGAATTACACTATCATTATCACTGACACAAACTACTACTACACTACTAATACTAATAATAACAGTAATGCTATCACTAAAACTAACATGACTACTAGTGTAAATACTCTAACAGTAACTCTATAATTATAACTAATATTAACATGAATACTGGCATCAAAACTATCAGAAGCGCAATCACCATTAATACTGACATGAACACTAGCATTAATATTAAAGCTACCGATTGTACTCTCACTAATATTAAATATGAATACACTCGCATTAGTTTTAGTCCGTGACGTCAAACCACTCTTTGTGACGAAGCCGAGACACCTAGCTGGGCACAGTGACGTGGCACGTGTCGCCGTGGTTACCATACTTATAATTTGTAAACAGTGGAAAATGCATTTAAACTGTTACCTACACAAATTTATCAACTTGGAATATAATTTTCAAGCTCTAGAATACAATTTCTAAACAATCATTTGAATAATCATTCTTTAATTTGGGATTGAACATTATGAACACTAAACGCACTATGGTATTTGATCGATACAGGCTGTATTGACTGTTTTTTAGATATTTAAAGAATTTAAAGAAAGAAAAGAATCAGTACTCACCAATCGGTGAAGTTAATCTATGATTCTAAGGTTTTTTAGTTGAATTAATTGGTTGTCGATAGATAAGTGATCAATATCTCTCCTCCGAGCGCTCAGCGCTCCTCCCGCAGTCTCGCTCTCTGATCCCGGCGCTCTGGCTGGTGTCTGTGACGTCACAGCGCTATTTCTGACAGAGCAGAGCGCGTCTCCGCTGGAGGAGACTCCTTTTCTTACAAATATAACATATTTGTCCATATATCCGCTGGAGGAGACATAACAGCTAGAAATGGAGAGCGACAAACCGAGGAATACAATTTATTAAACAAAAAAAATAGTTTACTTCACAGACCAATGCGTTGTATAGCATACTCCCGTAGAGCAGAAGAGAAAGGGCACAAGTCCCTGTAAAAAGCGCTTTTAATCATTTTACACGAATCTCCACAGAATAGAAGACTCCTGATCCTTGAGGTTAAAGTGCATCTCCTGGTTTTATTTCCACTCAAGCACTCAGTTACTCAACCTATTTGATTATTTAATTATCTATATAACTGTTATCAGATTCTGTTTAACTGTATATTTATAGGACTCTCCGTGAGAGACGTGTGGGAGACGCTGTATCCCAGGGCTGGTGTGGCATAACACACAGACAGATCTTCTGTGTGATCTGAGTCCCACTGCTCAGAGCTACAGACTTGTCAACTTGTCACTATTGTAGACAAGACCATCAGTCTGCTGCTGCTGATAATCATATTACACTTATAAGAGCAGCAATACTGCTGTTCATTAAATCAGTAAAAATAATAATAAGAGATAAACACATATTGCTCAATTTTCAGTAAAACACTTCTGACAGAGGGTTGGAGGAGTGACTTACAGTAAAGACAAGGAATCAGGACAGTAATACTGAGGGGCTGGAGGTCCTGGAAAGGGTTAATAGAAGCCTCTAGCTCCTGACCTGGAACAGAGCCTACAGCTGCCAGATCAGTGACCCCTGAGCCCAGTTCACAGAGAGGAGAACCAGGAGCTCTTCTCTGTCTCTAAGAGGCTGTGAGGAAGGAGAAAAGGGGGAGATGTGACCTGAGTCCAGACTGTTCTGTCTGATATTATTCATGTAGCAGCACTGATTGTCTCAATGTCCTCTGGTTCTGGATTGTCAGGATAAAGAGAAGGATGGAGATGAGCTTCTGTCTGCTCAGGAGGTAGGAGTTTGGGTAAAGTAGTGAGGGACCCAGAGCTCTGTGTGTGAGTCTGAGCTGTGAATCTGTCTGAGAGGAGAAAAATATTTTTGTTTTATTCTGACTCTGAGAAGTCTTTTCCTTTGCCAAGCAATGTTCCATCCCCTTCAGATACTCTGCACAGACTGTCAGAGTAAGCAGAGAGGAGAGAGAGAGATGGACAGATAAGAGCACACACTGTGAGAGAGACAGAAAGGGGGAGAGAGAGGAGAAAGAGCAGGAAGACAGTGCAGGTGTTCAACCACACTGTGACCACAGGAGACAGGAGGCTTTTCTCAGCTGCTGAGGAGCTCAGGGCTCATGGCCACTCAGGCTCAGAGGCTCTGGCAGCAGTCAGGTCTGAGAGCTTCTCCTCATACTGACACTGGAGCTCTGAGAGAGTCCATTCTGACAGGAACAGCCCCTCCTGTTCAGCCCTGAGAGACACACTGAGAGAGCTGTGTGGGGAGAGGACCTGTCACCCTGTAGAGCTCTGATCACTGGACTCTCCTGTGTCTCCCTGTGCAGCACTGGAGCTCTGAATATTGGGCTCCCTGTGTGTCTCCCTGTACAGCTCAGCTCTCAGCTGCCTCATCACACTGACACCCACAGCCTCACAGTTCAGCCTGGCTTCCTGTGCTGGAAGAGCTCGGAGGAGCACAAGCCACAGACTCACTGCAGAGTCTGACCTGTGGCTCCAATAAAGCTCTGCCTTAAATCACCACTGTATTAACAAGGACTGAACTTTTTTTTTCATTATTTTGTTGCTTTTTCAAATTTGAAACTGACTCCTGCTCTGTGGCTCCTGCTGCTGCAGCTATTATGGTGAAGCTGTAACACAAGAACTCTGCTATATTGAACAGGAAAGTTTAAATACAGCATAACTGCTAATACTACTACTGCTACCACAACTGCTGCTGCCACTGATACTACTGCTACTACTAATATTTTACTGCTGCTCCTACTGCTGCTCCTACTACCTATAATAATAAGGAAGAGGATGTGAGCTGTGCCCTCACACTGTTCAGACTGGGGGTGTATCAGTGTATCAGTATCAGTTCAGCTCCACTGTGCTGTTAGAGAGTCTCAATCATGCAGTCGGCTCCACACAGAGAGACACTGGGGTCACAACTGGAGGGGTTGGAACATCTGTGTGGAGTGGAGCTGTGCAGAGACAGACTCAGGGTCTGAGGAACTCAACTGGAAGAGCTGCTGTCCACCAGGCTCAGTACAGAGGGGACAATCACTGCTGGGCTTTTCTTTCTTTTTCATTTAAATTATTGATCACAGTCACAGGACAGCCAGTTCTTATTCAGTCCACCTTGTCTCTGTACTCCTGTGCTGACCTGAATGACCTCACTGCCACCTTGAGCACAGGCTCTCCTCACACTGCCCTTGACCATGACCAGAAGACATTACTGTCTGGAGACACAACAACTCTGTGACTCACTGCAGGACACCAGTCATTGGACACTGCCTGACACCGACAGCAAGACAGGACCATATTCAGGACACCAGTCATTGGACACTGCCTGACACCAACAGCAAGACAGGACCACGTTCTAGACACTTCCTGATACAGACAGCAAGAATTACAGGACCATATATACATAATTGATAATCTTGATACTGATTTAAAAATATAATACTTGTCTACAATTTTTTTAGTTGAATATCTGATCTCTTCCTGCCCCTGCAGCACCTGCAGCCCTGCTGTCTGTATCTGTATCTGTGTTTCCTCCAGTGAGACACAGAGCTGCTCCTGTCTCTCCTCTCCTCCGCGCTGCTGGGAGTGTCTTCAGGAGAGGAAACAGTGATGTGTCTCTGATATATATGGAGAAGACTGAAAGGGCCCTGTGTGATTGGCCGTCCCACCTGTGTGAGAGGTTCCTGCTGTCAGTCTGAAAAGGCAGTGCTGTGTGTGATTGGCGGGGCGGGGGGCTGTGTTGTTACTGGGGGTCTGGGGTGCGGAGCAGCAGCTCAGTTGCCCTGTGGGCTCAGGCGTGAAGACAGGGGTATCAGCTGCGCTCTGTCCTGATGACAATGGAGAGCTGCCTGTCCATCTTCTCTCTCGCTGTCCTGGTGCTGCACAGCTCAGCCAGTAAGTGACCAGTCTTCTCCTGTCCAGACAGACAGACAACAACTGGAATTAAATTAAGTAAAGTTTTGATGTAAATGGAGCAATAAGTGGGTTGAACAATTTTTAAATTCAGCTTTGTGGGTATTTATAAAAAATATTATAACTATATTTTATCTTGTTCTTTAAGTAAGGAAATATAATTAGTTGTGTCTAAATATAATTAGTTGCTTTTAATTTTTATTGGATTTTTTAAAAATATTCTTAAGATTTCTAAACATTATATAATAATAATGTTATAGATGGATAGAGCAGAAGCTGGCCATTATCACCCTCTATTGATAATTTGTGAAAACATGGAGTGTATAAAATCTTTAAAAAGTTATTTAACTTACTCGTTACTGTAATAATAAACTTTATATATAAGTGATAATTTGAGTGATATGGTGTAACATGTGAAAAAGTCTTCATTTACTCGAAAACAAAAAAGTGTGAGCAATAAAAAATGTTTCTAGAATAATATCATATTATACAGGATGATTCAGAAATACCCTGGGTTGTTTATTGTTTTATTGTGTTCAATTCTGACTCCTCTGTATTGTCTTATTACAGACTGGTGCATTAATAGAGATACACGTGTTTTTAAATAGTGAATTATTATTGAGACTGATATTAAACTATTACAGACTGATGTATTAATAGATATACAGTAAATGTGTTATTACCACCTAAAGTGTTTATGCTAGAGAATTAAGACTGGAGTTTTAATGCTGCCATTATATCTTTGGTGTATTCAGACAGTCCAGGTTTCTATCGTTAAGCTGTGTGATGTTCAGTTGCTGTGAAAACAAGTAAAAAATGATAGGAAGTCATGAGTGTGAATTCTTCATTTCAAAGGCATAAAATTACATTTTGAAAATGTAAAGCATTTTTAGTCATAGGACAATTAGCTCTTGTATTTTTATACTGTGAAAATCAAATCGATATATGTATTATTTGGTTCATAAAGCCCAGGTTTGCTTGTTTTCACATTGAAAAGCACAGGCTGATAAAAGTTACATTCATTATTGGTTTATAAGCTACAAAATGAAAAATATTTACAAAATTGTGGAAATTCTTAGTATTGTAGGTGTATTATTACTAACTGGGGTCTCATCAGAAACTGAGGTGTAACATTAATAATTTAACAGCTACAAGATATTGTGGCATTACAGGAGGAATTAAAAAATGGTAGTTGTGTTTTGTGTTTATACAGGATTTGTCTATTATTTAACAGCTAAATAATTTAATTTGTGTTTTTAGGTTAGTTATGACAGGGTTTTTTTTGTAAATTGTGAAGTTTTAATAAGAATGCTTTATTGTTTTTGACTACATTCGAAATCTAAAATTATTATCAAATGCAATTATATAAGTATGAGTAATACAAATTAAATATTTAATTACATGTTATCATACAAATGCAATATTTAAAAATTAATTCGTAATCACAGGACTCAAGTTTAGATTTTTGAGCAGTTGCTCAGGACAACATCACAATAAATGTATCTGTGCCTATATGTTAAACCTGTTCAATTCAATTAAATTCAACTGTATTGTCATTAAACTTACACAGGTGCATAGTATAATGAAAAGTGTTTCTCATTAGTCACTCAGATGCATTATATAAATAGGACAGCAGATAAGACAATAGACAGTAACACAATAGCAAAAACAGTAACATGTAATAACATAACATAAATAACATGTAATCAAGTAATCAAAACTGTGCAAAATTCCGCAAACAGAGAAAATATAACAGGACAAAAATAGTACAAGGTAATTCTTGGAAAAGTGCAAAAATAGTATGGTTAAAAATAGTATGGTTAATTAATAAATATTAAATATTATTACGACCGGTACAGTTTTACTGGGCTGTCTGGAATTTTTGAAAAATGTTGTTCTTTAATATAATTTTATCTGATGATCATGTGTTAAGTTTAGGTAAAGGCTAGAAAATCATTGTCAACAATTCACATACAGACAGTGGGGATATACACCTCACACACATTTCAGCACAACATGTGAAGTACCTGTCAGCCTCTGACCACTGTTGTGACCACAGGTCCCACTAACACAGAAACACTGGTCCCAGGACTTGGAAACCACAGAGTTAGTACAGTGTCCAGTATAGTGACCACAGTCTCTTGGAACCCAGGACCAGCCATCTGAAGTTCTCCAGTCATTACAGCCACTGCCCGCTGTAGTGACCACAGTTTGCAGAAGCGCTTTTCTGTTTAATTTAAAACTCAGCTTTATGGATATTCCTTAAAATTATAATTGATTTTATTCTGGTGCTATAAATAAGGAAAAATAATAAACAATTTGCAGTATTAACAAGAATTTCACCTCGACAATTAATCATAATATTAATTCAACTTATATGTTTTTTAAACTATTTTCTATTAATGCTGTATTAATAGTTTTATATGCAGTTATACACTATTACACACAACACAGTCTAAGGATAATGTTTTTTAAGTACTAACATATACTTATTATAACTATTAATATTGTAGATATTTAGCAACCTTATCAAAAATGCTGTACAACTTGACAATCCCTTATCTATTACCATAATAATAAAATACAAAATTTGGGCTGTAATTTGGGTCATGTGCTAGGACTTGTGGAAATGTTCCCATTTGCAAACAAAAAGGAATACAAATGTTTTAACAATAATACAACGTCTTCAAAATATTTACCAGGGGTTGTTTATTTCATTGTGCTCAATTCTGCCCTCTCTATCAGGTATAATAACAGACTAGTGTATTAACAGAGATCAGTGTGTTTTTAAACACTGTTGTATTGATCGGACTGATATTTTATTTTACACACTGATGAATTAATATGTTTTATTACAGTAATTAACTGATGTGTTATTAAACACTGGAGTATTTTTAGACTAATATTTTAACTGAGATAAGTGTGTTATTAAATACTAGAGTATTATTGAGACTCCAGTATTATTACTATTGACACATTTTATATTTACTGTATTATTAAAGTAACATTAATAATAACATTATAACATTATGGAAATGTTATTAAAAAATAGAGTATTTTGAGAGAAGGTGACAATTTTAGTGCAAAGAAATATTACAGACAGGTGATCAGAGATAAAAGTATATTTAAGGCACGTTTCCGATTAACAAATAATATTAGTAACTATTGCAGGTGAATGTGCTAATACAAATAAGAGTACTGAAGGTAAATGTATTAAAATATTTTTGATCCATGGTTATTTTTGAGAATGATTACAGTAGTTTTAGATACTATGGTAATTATATTACAGAAGGATCTAACATTGTAACATGATTGAGGACAAGACATATAGTTGTGTTTATTTGTTATAGAAGTCATATTCAGGTGGTAGGTATTTGTACTGCAGTGTGTTGTAGTTTTCTGACCTGAATCCATACTGGGTGCTTTTAGACAACAATGTCCAGTTTCAGTAACAACACAGGAGTCCTGAGGCAAATCTTGTAGTTTTTTCAACTTTAAACAAAAGTTTGGGATCTGTTCAGACTGGAGTTTTATTTGAGAAATGTGTCTATTATGTTGGAAGAAATGTGTATTTGACCCGGAAGTCCTTCATTTTGAAGAGATAAAGGTTTAATTCTTGTTCCATGTTTATTCTGCATTTGACTGATACTTCACAGCTAAATGAATTGTTGTTTGTAAATCTTAGATAACTAATGATAGGGATAATTTTTCTTACATTATGGAATTAAAAAAAAAGATTAATAACAACAACTTGTGCACTGTGATTCTAGATTACATTATTAAGTGCAACTATAATTCAATCTGTGAATTATGTACTAAGATCTTGAGAGGTAAAAGCTAAAACACATTGTTCACATATTTATCATGTAAGCATAGCAAAAAAATATATGAATAAAAAGTAGTATTTAAATGAATTGTAGCATATAGTGTGTAATGGAAAAAAATATTTCACACTCCAAACTGAAGGTGATTGAAAATTTAATCAAAAGAACAAATCTAGTTACTGTAAATGTGCCCTGGACAGTAAGTATACACACTTCACGTACAGACTGGGCTGGGACTGACTTGCGTCAACAGCAACATTCCCTCGAGCGTTCACCCTGTCATTCAGACTGGGTCAGGACGTCTTTCAATTAAACCTTCAGTCTTTCATTCAGGCTCCCAGTCACACTAATCACCTCTTTATTTGAAACTGTTCAGAACACCGAATCTCCATCATTAGAGCCAAACCTTGTGAACCTAGCATTCGCATTCCTTTCATAGTCAAGTTTATCACACAGTTATTTTAATTTCTCACTACTCCTGCTCTTCGATCCTGAAATATTTTCTGTGTTTTAATTCTTTCCTTTTCCTCGCTGACTCTCCAGCCTTTCTTTTCTTTATTTCAGCTGGGAGACGGGTGTCCCTCTTTATTTTTTCTTTCTGCTCACCTTTTTCATTCAGCCCATCAGCCTGCATTCGATCTGTTACTCCCTGATCATTCAAACTCTGAAAGAGCTCAAAGTCCTGCGCCTGGGTTTCAATTATATCTTCTGCTGCAGATTTCCCATCTTTCTGCAGCATTACACTTCACATATTGCAGCACAAGTTGTAAAGCATCCATCTATTAAGAAATATTTTTATTGATTCTGTTTTGGATTTTATAACTTATTTTCAAAGTAGAATGTTGAAAAGACTTATTAGTGTTTAAATCTCTAACTTGATACAGACATGCGGTCAGTGCCCACTGCTAAGTACATGTGGGGCCTGAGACCCAGATACACCAGATACACCAAACCTGGTTTCAGTGATTCAGCCTTCTGACACCACAGCCACTGTCCACTGTACTGACCACAGCTCCCAAAAACACAGGAACACAGTCATTACAGCTACTGACCACAATACTGACCACAGCTTCCAGAAACCCAGAACACAGTCATTACAGCCACTGTCCATTGTACTGACCACAGCTTCCAGAAACCCAGGAACACAGTCATTACAGCCACTGACCACTGTACTGACCACAGCTCCTAGAAACACAGGAACACAGTCATTACACCCACTGACCACTTTACTGACCACAGCTTCCAGAAACCCAGAACACTGTCATTACAGCCACTGACCACTATACTGACCACAGCTCCCAGAAACACAGGATCACATTCATTACGGCCACTGACCACTATACTGACCACAGCTCCCAGAAACACAGGAACACCATCATTACAGCCACTGTCCACTGTACTGACTACAGCTCCCAGAAACACAGGAACACAGTCATTACAGCCACTGACCACAGCTCCCAAAAACACAGGAACACAGTCATTACAGCCACTGACCACTATACTGACCACAGCTTCCAGAAACCCAGAACACCGTCATTACAGCCACTGACCACTATACTGACCACAGCTCCCAGAAACACAGGAACACAGTCATTACAGCCACTGACCACTTTACTGACCACAGCTTCCAGAAACCCAGAACACAGCATTACAGTCACTGACCACTTTACTGAACACAGCTCCCAGAAACACAGGAACACACTCATTACACCCACTGACCACTCTACTGACCACAGCTTCCTGAAACACAGGAAGATCATCATTACAGCCAACTGACCACTTCCAGAAACACAGGAGCACAATCATTACAGCCACTGTACTGACCACAGCTTCCAGAAACACAGGAATGCAGTCATTACAGCCACTGTCCACTCTACTGACCACAACTCCCAGAAACACAGGAACACACTCATTACAGGCACTGTCCACTGTCCTGACCACATTTTCCAGAAACACAGGAACACCGTCATTACAGCTACTGACCACTGTACTGATCACAGCTCCCAGAAACACAGGAACACAGTCATTTCAACCACTGTCCCCTGTACTGACCACAGCTTCCAGAAACACAGGAAGACCATCATTACAGCCACTGACCACTATACAGACCACATTTTCTAGAAACACAGGAACACAGTCATTACAACCACTGTCCACTCTACTGACCACAGCTTCTAGAAACTGAGGAACATAGTCTTTACAGCCACTGACCACTGTACTGACCACACCTTCTAGAAACACAGGAGCACAGTCATTATAGCCACTGTCCACTATACTGACCACAGCTCCCAGAAACACAGGAACACAGTCATTACAGCCACTGACCACTATACTGACCACAGCTTCCAGAAACACAGGAACACCGTCATTACAGCCACTGTCCACTGTACTAACCACAGCTTTTAGAAACACATGAGCACAGTCTTAACAGCCACTGTCCATTGTAGTAACCACAGCAGAACAGCCCTCTGCAGTCACACAGTGATATGGACAGAGAGATATATAACAGGATCTGGACACAGGTGTGTGGAGGGAGAGGTAAGATGGCTGCTGGTGGACTTCCTGTCACTCCACTGTCTCTTGTTCCCCATGGGAGAGACTAGCAATCCAATCAAACAGGTAAAACAAAATAAAAATTCCAGGTTTATTTCTAAAATCTTAATATAAAAATATCTTGTAGACGTGTTGATAGGTATTGTTTCTCTCTCTCTGCAGACAGTGCTAATGTGAGGCTGGTGAATGGTGCCAGTCCCTGTGAGGGCACAGTGGAGGTGTATCATGGTGGAGAGTGGGGGACAGTAGCTCAGTTTGACTGGGATCTGGATGATTCTGCAGTGGTGTGCAGACAGCTGGGCTGTGGATCTGCTGTTTCAGCACCAGGAGGAGCTCACTTTGGACCAGGGTCTGGATCAGTCCTGTTGGGTGCTGTTTCCTGCAGGGGGTCAGAGGCTGCACTGAGGGACTGTGAAAAACAAGAAATGAAACAGTATAGCGTTCCTCATGACTATGATGCTGGAGTGAGGTGTTCAGGTAAAAGACACAGACTCTCTCCAGTCTCCAGCACTGAGGAGAATTAAAACTCCTCTATTTATCTAGAGTCCATCATCACAATCCATCTGTCCATCCTCCCATTCTTACTGCTCCTGTCCTGCTGAGAGCTGTGACAGTACTCCTCCCTGTCACTGTGTGTCTTTTCTCCTTCTGGATTGTATTTCCTGCAGTGTGTAGAACAGATATTGAAAACTGTCTGAAACCCCCAACCCCACCTGTATGATTCCTGTTAGGTTTTACAATTGACAAATAATGAGGCCAAAGGACAGTGTTTGATCATAAGGCTATAAATCTACAAATAAAGTTACAGTATGTGACCGATAGATCTGTATAAACAAATTTATTCTTGGTCTTGATTTGAAAACTCCAGTTTGTCCTCCTTGTAATTCATCAGGATCATTTTCACTTACAGTTCTGCTGTGTCTCTCTTACTTCTCCCTTTTCTCTATTTAAATTCAGATTCAAAGAGCTGTATTGATCAAAGAATTACAGCATTGACATTGAACATCAGTTGCTTTTCTCTGATATATTTACAAACATAACAACAATGACTGCATTCTGTGAGATTGAGTGAAACAAATTAGTTACAACAATATCTAAAAACTATAGAAATAAAAACTATAGAATAAAAACAATATGACTGATATGTCTTCTCAAAATTTAATCTATTACAAAGTAGAGGAGATCTCTCAGCTTCCTGGTCCATTTGGTAGTCAGTATTGATCCAAGGGTCTCATCCACTGTTTCTTCAAGAAAGCTGGGATATCTGGTAACCTGTTCCATATTCCAACAATCCTTTAGCAAAGGTGCCCTCAGTTCTCAGTGTACATACAGTATGGAATGTTTTAAATACATCATGAATACATTCACATTCTTAAAAAATAACTAAACAATCTGATATAACATCTCTGTTTCTCTAGGGAAAAATGTCCCTCTCCCTCTGTTTTATGTTTTCCAGGGTTGAGGTTTCAGAAAATAATAATGCTTTGTAAGTGTCAAACCCAGAAGCCAGCTGCTGTATACAGGCAGCTATTTGGATGAACACAAATAAAGCCTCCATTTCCAAAGTAGTGTTTAATTATTTACAGAACAATAAAAAACAACCCAAAAACAAAAAACTAAAGCTAAACATTTGAATGAACATCTTCACATGAAGGAATACAACAGGCAGTTAAGCTGCTTACCAGCTCTTTAATATCTTTCTCAAAAGTGATCAGTCCCTTCCTTCTGCTCCCATCTCATCAGGGTGAACTGCTTCCTGCTTTTAAATGTCAGCTTACAGGTGACTGAGGATGGCAGATCAATCTTCATTGGTTTGACAGAAATCACAATCTTGTCTTGTCTCCACATGCTCATCCCTTTACAAATTAGAAAATAATATGTAGGCACTGTACCTGAAATAAGGTCACATATGCACACGTCTGTAGCCAATATATACTGTAAATACATGAAAAATAATACTGTTTCTATTAATCTTAATAGAAGTGAGCTTCGGTAATTGAGCCTATACTTCCTCAGGGTCTGTTTCTCTTTACTGTGTCTTACCCTCAGCTAGTGTGTGTTGTCATATTGTTCAGAGTATCTGTCAGTGCCCAGGTCAGACAGTCCTGCTCCTGCAGTGCCAGGCTGTGACAGTCCTGGTCTTGTCCAGAGTGTGTGTCAGTGCTCAGGTCAGACAGTCCTGCTCCAGCAGTGCAAGCTGTGACAGTCCTGGTCTTGTCAAGAGTGTGTACCAGTGCCCAGGTCAGACAGTCCTGCCCCAGTAGTGCCAGGTTGTGACAGTCCTGTTCACAGTTTTTGTCAGGGGGCAGGTCAGGCAGTCCAGCTGCAACAGTAGCTGGACTGGGTATGTTAGGCTTGGTTTTCTATAACCTCTGCATCACTAATTACTTGTGTTTCACAAACAAATTCCCACTTTGAAGCCCAGAGTTCTAGGATGTCAGCTCCTCTGACACAGTGGGGTGTCCAGAGGTTCTGGTCATTTTAATTATTTTTCATTGATCTCTCAGTGTTTCTGTGACAGTGACTTGATCTGCAGTGAATGTGTGCTTGATAATTTACAGATTAATTTTTGGCTGAGCAATTTCCCAAAATTCCAAAACAGTGTATAGTTTTAGTATTCTTTAGAATTCCTCACAATTTTGTTCAAATAATGAATACTCACTCTCTATTACTGCTCTCTCTTCCTATCTTTTCTTATATTCAAGCATATCGAGTGGTCAGGGACAGTGATCTCTGTTATTGTTCTGATATTCCAGCTCATTGAGGGGTCCGACTGGTCAGGGACTGTGATCTCTGTTATTGTTCTGATATTCTAGCTCATCAAAGGGTCAGACTGGTCAGGGGCAGTGATCTCTGTTATTATTCTGATATTCCACCTCATCGAGTTGTCAGAAAGGTCACGGACAGTGATCTCTGTTATTGTTCTGAAATTCCAGCTCATCGAGGGGTCAGAGTGGTTGGAGGCAGTGATCTCTGCTCTGGGAGACTGGAAGTGCAGCACGGAGAGACCTGGGGCTCAGTGTGTGACTCTGACTTTGACTGGCAGGATGCAGAAGTTGTCTGTCGAGAGCTGGACTGTGGGGTTCCCTCAAAGGTGCTGAAGGGGGCTCATTTCGGGAAGGGGGTGGGACAGGTCTGGACAGAGGAGCTCCAGTGCCAGGGAAGTGAATCTCACCTGTCCTTCTGTCCAAAGTCCTCCACAAAGACACAGAGCTGCACCCATGAGAACGATGTGGGACTGCAGTGTTTTGGTAAGAGGAGGATGATTTATTTCATTTTGTCTTTAATGGAGCTCAAAACTGAAGTTTAAAAGAGAAACTGATGATTGCTACAATAACTGTGTCAGCACTGGGGATTGGTGTTTAACCATGAAGATTCACTACACTAATCTTCTTATTAACAGTAAATTAATTAAACTTTAAATTGCCACCTTTGCTGATGAATAAAGCATTCAAATTCAATTGGACTGAACAGTAACACGTTCAGGTACTTGTAGGACAGTATTGGTTTGTGTAAGTGTGAAGAGTGTGTGTAAGTACTGCACAATTCCTAACTATAATCCCTGTCCTGTGTGCAGGATACACAGGGTTCAGGCTGGCGAATGGCTCGGACTCCTGCTCTGGCCGAGTGGAGCTGCAGTACGACAGTAAATGGGGGACAGTATGTGACCAGTACTGGGACCCGAGAGATGCCAGTGTTCTCTGCCAGCAGCTGGGCTGCGGGGAGGCTGTAGCAGTGCCAGGACAGGCCTGGTTTGGACAGGGCAGTGGACCAGTATGGGCTGATGTGTTTGAGTGCTGGGGCAATGAGAGCCGTCTCTCACACTGCGCTGTCTCTTCATGGGGCAGAGCAGGGTGCTCTCATGGACAGGACACAGGAGTCATCTGCTCTGGTGAGAACCAACACACATTTACATCTTGAATACTAAACATTGTAATTATGATGAAGCAATGATTGGCAGACATGAGATAGTTTTGCATGCCTTCATTACGTGCAAAATGAGAGACAATCTTGACACACTTTAGATGTTTTGTGTGCAATCACCTTGAGTCAGTCGGTTGTCTCCTAACTCATGAATTAACTTCTTACACTTATATAGCACTTTTCTGGACACTCATCTGAAAGTGCTTTACAGGCAGTGGTGACTCCCTTCCACTTCCACCAATGTGCAGCCCCACTTGGATGATGTGACGGCAGCTAGAGTGCGCCAGTTCACTCACCATACAAAAGCTCTCAGTGGAGAGGAGAACAATTCATAGATGGGGATTATTCGGAGGCCATGATTGGCCAGGGAGGGAAATTTGGCCAGGACACCAGGGTGACACCTCTACTCTTTTCAAGAAACACCCTGGGATATTTAATAACTCCAGAGAGTCAGGACCTCAGTTTTATATCTCATCCGAACGACGGCGCCGTTTTACAGTATAGTGTCCCCATTGCTATACTGGCACATAAGAACCCATACAGGCCGAAGGGTGTGCCTCCCCTGCTGGCACCTCTAACACCTCTTCCAGCAGCAAGCTTAGTTTTTCCCAGGAGGTCTCCCATCCAGGTACTGACCAGGCTCACACCTGCTAGCTGTAATGGGTTACCAGTTGTGAGTTGCAGGACGATATATCTGCTGGTTGAAGGGAAATCCTTCAAATTATGAATTTGTATTTTTGAATTAAATGAAATTTGGAAGGGGTTATAAAAAAAATGTTTAAAACCATTCACACATGGTTGACTGGTCTTAATCGCTGACTTCACCCAGACTTTTCGTGAGTAAAATACATTGATTGGAGTAACTAGCTGTATCCATTTTCCTTCAGTTGACCTATGATGTTCAAGTGTGCAGGACTATCATTGAAAATTAGTCTGTGATGATGGGTAACACACAGTTTTCCATGAAGGTAGTTGTTACGATCCCCAAGGGTCTAGGGGTAAAGGGGTGTAGCATTTAGGATAATTCTTTTGAAAGCAGGTGGGTTTGGTGAGGGACTAGGAAGCGTGATAACAAGGGTAAGGAACTAGAGTGTTGCCAAAGGAAAGAAAATAACAAACAAAATTGAGCTGGCTAGGACAGTGAGGGAAAGCTAATCTGACTACAAAAGAAAACCAGAAACACACGGTCTTTGGTGTCTTCAACACCCTAGCTAACCTGCACTGACTACCCAAAACCATACAAGACAAATGGCACTCACCCGTACTAAACTAGTGTACTAATACAAAATCAACTAAGTGTGTAAAGTGTACCCAACAACCTAAACTAACCTTATATACAAAAGTTCACACAAAAACACAAGTGAACCAGGAATACAAATAAGGGAAAACAAGAGTAATCAACAGGAGAAGGTACAAAAGAACACAAAAGTTGAACATGTAACACTGGGGCAAGGTAATGACAAAACAAGGATGAACACACAAACAAACGAAAGTACAAAGAAACTAACGTAAAACCAACAAAACAACAAAGCCGAAGCTATACAAAAATACACACACACACAAAGCAAAACAAACCAACAAACGAAGCCGAAGCAATAACCAGAAGCGAAGCGAAGCGATAACCAAAACCAAACGGGACCGAAGTCAAACAAAAGGCCTTTTCTTCCTGAAAGCCTCCATGTTATATAGTGAATAAAATGAGTTCTGATTGGCTGAGGGCTGATTGATGATGAAATCATATTGAAACAGTGGTGTGATGGTTGGCCAATGGGGAAGGAAGAACAATCAAGGGTCAGCAGTGTGGACATAACAGAAAAATCACACACAGAACAGACACTGGGACGTAACAGTAGTCAATCAATGTAATAAACACACACCTAAATAATAACATGATGTACCAACCACATTTGGTTGTACATGAGATAATGGATATTTAAAAACAATCGTTTCTGATAGAGAAAACAGGGATAGTTCATGTGAAATTTACCCAAAGTTTGTGATTGTGCATTTGACAGACAAATAAAACAAGTGAAATCAGTCAGATGTTACTGTAACCTGGAGAGGATGAAGCCTCCCATTCTAAATGCCGGTCAGGAGGCAATGCCTCTGTGAGCTTGGATTACAGAGTTGATGTGTGATGATGAAACCTGATGATTATTGATTTTTACAGGTTCCTCCCTGTCAGCTCTAGACGGTGGAGTCCAGCTGTCAGGATGAGAGAGTCACTGTGATGGCCAAGTGGAGGTTCACTACAACAGCACCTGGGGGAGACTCCTCCAGCACTCCTGGGGCTACAGAGAGGCCTCTGTGGTCTGCAGACAGCTGGGCTGTGGATCTCTAGTGCAAATATCCAACTCCTCTGTGTATGAGACAGGCGACAGTGCTGTGTGTCTGACAGGTGTTCAGGGCTCTGTAGTACAAGTCTATAACTCCTCTCTGTATGGGACAGTGACAGTGCTGTGTGTCTGACAGGTATTCAGTGCTCTGCAGTACAAGTCTATAACTCCTCTGTGTATGAGACAGGCGACAGTGCTGTGTGTCTGACAGGTATTCAGTGCTCTGCAGTACAAGTCTATAACTCCTCTCTGTATGGGACAGTGACAGTGCTGTGTGTCTGACAGGTATTCAGTGCTCCGGGGATGAGTCTCACCTGGTGAACTGCAGTTCTCCACAGACAGTTAGCTGCAACACTGGACAGGATGCTGCCCTGCTCTGCTCAGGTAGGAGCCATTCAAAGTATTTTTTTATTTATATGCACATTGATATGTAGGACATAAAACACAAACCCAAAAATATTTGTCACAAAATATAACAACTGGACCTGTCAGCAGCAGTTAATATATTGTATGAAGTGATATTTGTTTTTATTTTAAGTCCATTAATATGGACTGGCAATAAACCAGGGATAAATGTTTGAAATTTGAGTATGATTGTAGAAGAGATTCCATATATTGTTCAATCCAGTCATCCCATTCTGTAGAGATGCAGTGTTTAGTCATCAGGTTAATCCACTGCAGATCACAGATGTGAGGCCTGTGCTTCTAATTAATGAAGATCTCCTTTGTTGCAGTTGTAAGCAACAGAGATAAAAAAATGAGAATATTTGCATGATAAGTCAATAGATTAATTAAGACAGCTGGGAACGATGAAAGCCTACAGCCTAAGGAAAGAAACATTTTATCTATTTCTTTTTTGAAAGGAATGATTGGTGGGCATTACCGGAAAGTATGGATGTAGATGCACTTACTACATCATAAGCATTGAAAGTACTGGCTTATTAGGTCCATAAAAATAATCTTTTTAGTTGTATTAATTATATATAATATATAATGATATGAAATATGATATATAATTATATATATATGATATATATGTTTTATAATGAATGAGCTGGATTTCCATTGATATAACAAGAAAATAAACATTAAAACATTCAGAATCTTAACAAATCCATTGGAGATGGAGTCTCAGGTTGTCACAGAATTTCTGCCTGGAAGGATGTGCCCTTAAACATTTTGGGGTGCAATATCTTGTGAAGTATAGACAGTAGAGGCCTGGACAAGGGCTTGAATTGAAGCTAAATCCTTGGATATTCAACCTTAATCATCAAATTTCTCGTATGTCTTACTGTGTGCACTCACTCAAAAGAAATATGGAATGTTTTTTCATCTTCACCAACAAATAAAAAAATATCAAAAGCACTGAATTAGGCAGTGCTAAAGTGGCTATATATAGGATTTAAGCAGTAAAAAAGAAGACGTCTTACTAACTGATTGCTAGCAAATAATAATCTGATTAAATTGACATGCAGACAATGAAGATTAAACAAAAACTTGGTTTTTGCTCAGCATTGCCCCAAACAGCAATGATATCTCTCTAAACCTCCGAATGGTCAGAATTCATTGACTTATAGCTATTTCTATTAGGATTTTCTACAGACAGTTAGTTTGAAGACAGGCTAAAAATCCATAGTTTACCCCTTGTAATATAAAACTTTTTTCCCTTATAACTCTATAATCTGAAATCCTCTATGATGCGTAAACAGGCTAACCAGAGAATTACCACACCAACTATAATGATATATGTCTCTATATCACTGGGTATTGTCTCTCCTAGCCCAGCGCTCCCTCAGGCTGGTTGGGGCAGGTAGTGACTGTGCTGGGAGGCTGGAGGTATATCACAGTGGCTCCTGGGGGACAGTCTGCGATGACTCCTGGGACCTGGCAGACTCTCAGGTGGTGTGCGGGCAGCTCCAGTGTGGGACGGCCCTCAGTGCCCCAGATACCAGTCCGTCACAGTGCACACACAGACACAAACACACACCGATACCTGGGGCAGTTATCCCAAAATCTAAATAACCTGTCAGAATGTTTCTGGACTGTGGTAGGAAATCCACGTGAACATGGGAAGAACATGCAGGTCATTAGTGCTGTGAGGCAGCAATGTTAACTACTGCAACACAATGCCATCCAATAAATGAAACATGATGTCCAAACATTTTGTTGAAAAACTGTTAATAATTAACATCGGGTGGAGTGGTGGCTCTGTGGCTAAGGCTGAAAGGTTGCTGGTTCAAATCCTGTGACTGGCAGAGGAATCCTACTCTGTTGGGCTCCTGAGCAAGGCCTGTAACCCCAACTGCTCCAGGGGTGCTGTACAATGGCACCCTGTGCTCTGACCCCATGCTCTCTCCCTGTCTGTGTGTGTCTCATGGAGAGCAAGCTGGGATATGTGAAAAGATCATTCCTAATGCAAGGAATTGTTTAGGGTTAATAAAGTGATATTATTATTATTTAAAAACAATGCTTCTTGAGGTTGAACACATGGATGTGTCATGTTAATTTTACCAAAAGATAACGATGAAATCAGTCAGGTATGAACAAATTTTCCATCCTTTCACCTGGACAAAACAAATTCTCCATCTCCGTGGGCTGGTTTTATGGTACTGATATCTGACTGACAATAAAACGTGATGTTCATTTATTTTTTAGATTCATCCTTGTCAGCTCTAGATGGTGGAGTCCGGCTGTCAGGAGGAGAGAGTCACTGTGATGGCCGGGTGGAGGTTCACTACAACAGCACCTGGGGGACACTCCTCCAGCACTCCTGGGGCTACAGAGAGGCCTCTGTGGTCTGCAGACAGCTGGGCTGTGGCTCAGTGGTGCAAATATACAACTCCTCTCTGTATGAGACAGGCGACAGTGCTGTGTGTCTAACAGGTATTCAGTGCTCTGTAGTACAAGTCTATAACTCCTCTCTGTATGGGACAGTGACAGTACTGTGTGTCTGACAGGTATTCAGTGCTCTGTAGGACAAGTCTATAACTCCTCTGTGTATGAGACAGTGACAATGCTGTGTGTCTGACAGGTATTCAGTGCTCCGGGGACGAGTCTCACCTGGTGAACTGCAGTTCTCCACAGACAGTTAGCTGCAACACTGGACAGGATGCTGCCCTGCTCTGCTCAGGTAGGAGCCATTCAAAGTATTTTTGACTGTTATCATATGCAGATTGATATATAGGACATAAAAGACAAACCCTAAAAGATTTGTCACAAAATATAACAGCTGTTAACAACCTGTTAAGAGTTAAAATATTGTATGAAGTGATATTTGTTCCTATTTTAAGTCTTTTGTCCATTAATATAGACTGGTAATAGAGCTGGGATAAATGTTTCCTGAAACTTGAGCATGTCTGTAGAAGAAGCTCTGTATATTGTTCGATCCAATCATCCCTTTCTGTAGAGATGCAGTGTTTTGTCATCAGGTTAATGCACTGCTGACCACAGATGTGAGCCCTGTGCTTCTAATTCATTAAGATCTCCTTTCTTGCAGTTGTGAGCAACAAAGATGAAAACTGAGAATATTTGCATGACAAGTCAATACATTAATAAAGAACAATGAAACTCTACAGCCTAAGGAAACAAACATTTTATCTATTTATTTTTTTGAAAGAATGATTGGTGGGCATTACCAGAACGTATGGATGTAGATGCACTTACTACATCATAAGCATTGAAAAGTACTGGTTTATTAGGTCCATAAAAACAATCTTTTAGTTGTATTAATGATATATAATGTTTTATCTTGAATGGGCTGGATTTCCATTGATATAACAAGAAAATAAACATTAAAACATTCAGAACCTGTCACGCCCGACATCCCTCCCTAGAGGGCGCTTCACTGCTCCCATTATTGTTCGTGTGATTAAGCTCTCCAGGCGTACCCTTTTAGTGTTATTATTTAAGACCAGCTCTTCCAGTCCTCGGGGCTCATCATTAGGGTAAGATGTCGCGAGGCCCGCCTAGCACCAGGAAACCCTATGTCCGTCTCCTGAGGGCACAGGCCTCATCCCCGACACCTCCCGTTTCCTGAGCCCGGGGTCTGGAGGATCTCGCCCCGTCACCCTTGGACCTCCATGTTTTGTTTGTCCGTGTGCTCCCCCCTCCCGGGGATTTTAATTTGTTGCGTCCCAGGATGGATTCCTTGTTGATGGACTTTCGGACTGTGCTTTGACCTGCCCTTGGACCCGTTTGGATTTGGATGCCGTTTTGTCTTCCTCGTACACTGTCTCACGGACTGTCACTATTATTTTGTGCACTATTAAACCCCTGTGTTTTCCCTTTTACCACGCCTCCTGTTTTCTCCAGCTCTTACCGCATCGCATAGGGTCTTCTACAAGATCTGACACGGATTTCAGTCCTTGTTCGTGACATAATCTTAACAAATCCCTTGGATATTAAACCTGAATCATCACATTTCTCATATGTCTTAGTGACATAGGCAGTGCTAGGGAGGCTATATATAGGATTTAAGCAGTAAAAAAGAAGACTTCTTACAAACTGATTGCTAGAATCTGATTGATCTGCACTTGACTGACATGCAGGCAATGAAGATTAAACAAAAACTTGTTTTTTGCTCAGCATTGCCCCAAACAGCAATGATATCTCTCTAAGCCTCCGAATGGTCAGAATTCATTGACTTATAGCTATTTCTATTCTGGTTTTCTACAGACACTTAGTTTGAAGACAGGGTAAAAATCCATAGTTTACCCCTTGTTATATAAAACATTTTTCCCTTATAACTCTATAATCTGAAATCCTCTATGATGCATAAACAGGCTAACCAGAGAATTACCCTGCATCCTAAATGAACAGAATATGTTCTCACTAATATAATGCCGAAAAGTGAATGAAAATCTACTTTCTATTCTAAACCTCCAACTAGGAGAGAATGCCTTTAGCCTGAGGATTGCACAATAAAGGAAACCTGAAAATGTTTTAATGTTCTTAAATTACAAGACTGCAAGGTCTCTTAAACAAGGTTCACATTATTTAACTAGAATTTTATCTCCACTTCTTCTTGTCTGACATGCCTCCTCTCTCTTCCTTCCTTCAGTTACCTCTCTCTTCTTTCTCTTTGTTTATATTTTATCCTGTGAATTTAGTCTGATGACAACTCTAATAAGGAGGTAATTCGAGTAAACCAAAAGATTCACTTTGTTCCTCTGTGCTTACCAGTTCTGCAGATATGTAAACTAATATTTTTGAGACTCCTAACTTTTTTTTAAGAGTCAATGTTAGCTTGAATGACACCACTCCAGCCATAATGATATATATGTCTCTTTCCTAGCCCAGCACTCCCTCAGGCTAGATGAGGTAGGAGGTAATTGTATCAGCAATGTTTATAGAAATTCACACCTGAAGAAGGCTCCACGGCCGAAACGTTGTGTTTTCTTTCTTCTTTTTTTCAGCATGGAATAAACCTATTACTTGTTCCTTTGCAGCCTATGCATGCTGACACAGCTACCCACCTGAACTACTATGTTTATAGGAATGTGTCTTTATCATTTGGTCCTGCCTCTCTCCTAGCCCAGTGCTCCTTAAGGCTGGTTGGAGCAGGAGGCGATTGTGCTGGGAGGCTGGAGGTTTATCACAATGGCTCCTGGGGGACAGTCTGCGATGACTCCTGGGACCTGGCAGACTCTCAGGTGGTGTGCGGGCAGCTCCAGTGTGGGACGGCCCTCAGTGCCCCAGTGCCAGCCTCCTTCAGCCAGGGAACTGGACGCATCTGGCTGGACGAGGTGGGCTGTATGGGTAACGAGTCGTCTCTGTGGGAGTGTCCTTCAGCAGGGTGGGGACAGCATGACTGTGGACACAAGGAGGATGTGAGAATCCTGTGTTCAGGTAAATGAACGAAAAACAAAAATCATCCATATTCTCGAATTCCACAACGTGGATATGGTTTGCATTTGGAGTGCTTAAATATATCCTATTGAGGAAAATTCAATTCAATACAGTTTAGTTTTATTTGTATTTTTTCAATGGACATTGTCACAAAGCAGCTTTACAGATTTCCAGGCCTGAACCAAGGCTCGAAAGGGGGAGCCTATCCTCCTCTGTTAATTAAAATGAACAGACATGGTGAAAAAAGATAGTATTTTTATTTCAGTAATGTGTAGTGAGGTCTAGCAGTGTCTGGAATGTTCAGTAGTTTCCTTTGGTTGAAATTTCTCTGGGAAGTTGAGTTCGACAGGTAGAAGGAGCTGGATTCTGGGCCTGGCTTCCTAACAGTCCACCTCAGAATAGACAAGAAATAAAGTATTAGTGAATGACAACGAAAACAGAAATTGGTAGGTTGCGTGGCTTGCTTTTCCTAAATATTTATCCGAAGGCTAGACTGAACAAATATGTTTTTAACCCAGATTTGAACACTGGGAGTGCGTCTTAATTCCACACATCTGCGGGGAGGCTATTCCAGAATTGGGGAGCTCTATGAGAAAATGCTCTGTTGCCAGCTGTGACTTTTTTAATTCCAGGAACAACTAGGTAACCTGCTCCTTGTGATTGTGAAGTGTACGAGAGGGATTATAAGGGACTAAAAGATCACTCAAATATTTTGGGCCAAGATCCCGCAAAGCTTTGTAAAAAGAGACTAAGATATAGTTATGATACAGCTGGGAATGCTGTAGAACCACACAGTCCTGTCACCTTCATATCAACTGTGTTATTGTACAGCTGTCCTTGTTTCATTACGTGAGTCAGTTATAACTGGATTAGTACGGGAAATGAGACTGGTTGCTGTTCACATTGTTTGCTTGTAGTTTCTTACCAGTTCAGAATGAAATGCTGTCTTGTCAGGGTTTGTTTCCTTTGACTTTCCTTGCTGTCTTGATAGATCATACTCTCCTGAGGCTATCTGCAGGCTGTTCAGGACAGGCAGAGGTTTACTACAATGGCACCTGGGGCAGCATCTGTGCCAACAGCATGACAGACATTACAGCTGCAGTGATCTGTAAACAGCTGGGCTGTGGAGACAAGGGCACCACTAGAGAGACAAACTCCAGGCTGAGCCCTGATCCCAAATGGCTGGACTTTGTCTCCTGCCGCAAACACGACTCCACCCTGTGGCAGTGTCCCTCCTCCCCCTGGGGCCAGAATGACTGCACAGACCGAGAAGTGGCTAATATCACCTGCTCAGGTACAGAGGGAAGAGTAATGCTCTGTAAATTAGTGTTCTGCCATATTTAGAACAGACAAAAGCTTTAAACTGAATTCTTATTAATTTATATCCAAACATGTATAAAAATGAAAGCAATGTCATTGTTTTTTATTTTATAATAATAATGTTTTTATATGATTATTAATCTTTGAAGGTCCTAGAAAAGAAGCTGACAGAAGCACTCCAGCCCCTCAGGAAGAGCAGCCTCAGCTGTACTGCCCAGGTGAGTTCAGTGTGTAAAACACTCAGAGACACCGCAGCCCTGAGCTGAGGAACAGTAACCATACAGCTCTCTTCTAGAGCCACTCAGTACCTCACTGATCTCTACTACAGTCACTGAGCTAAATACACTCAGTAACCTCTCTGCTCTCATCTACAGTCACAGATCTGATGACACTCAGTAACCCTTCTGTTGACTTTCAGTCCCACTGGCTCTGCGCCTGGCTGGAGGCACTAACTGCTCTGGCCGGGTGGAGCTGCGGTATGAGGGCCCCTCGGGGACAGTCTGTGACGACTCCTGGGACCTGCAGGATGCCCAGGTGGTCTGCAGACAGCTGGGCTGTGGGGACGCAGTGAGTGCAGCAGTAGAGGCCTCATTCGGACCAGGGAGTGGCTCCATCTGGCTGGACGAGGTGAACTGCAGGGGCAGTGAGGTTCATTTGTGGGACTGCTGTCACTCTGGACTGAATCAGAGTGACTGTCGACACAAGGAGGATGCAGGGGTTACCTGTACAGGTGAGGAGAGTCTTAGAACTGTAGATGAACAAAGTAGGAGATTGATGGAGAAGATACACTGTTACACATATTCTATCACTGCTTAATATCTTAAGATCATCAGTCACAAGATCGGGATGTTGTGTAGCCCTGTGTGTGTGAACAGCACTAGACTTTAATTCTGAGCAAGACACCATTCATCCTGCAATCCTACATTTGACCTCAAGGAACACATGTAAAGATTTTTATTTTATTAAGACCACTCTGGATTCAGCTTGCTATAAAACCAAAGACAAAATAATGACAGTTCTCGTATCTCTTTTACAGGTTTGTCAGAGCCAACATCCAGTCCAGCAACAGCTACAGGTGAACAGAAATCCTCCTTGTCAGTGATAACTCCTGTCTTTCTGTCTCTTCAGATTCCCAGTGTAGCTGTAATGTCTCCTCTCCTCTCTCAGGGTGAAGATCAGTGTTTTCAGATTCCCATTGTAGATTTAGTGCCTCTCTTTCCTCTACGCACCTGATCCTGAACCATCATAGCCCCATATGGGAAATGGGGGAGGACAGAACATTCCATCTGTCAAAGCGTACATGAGCCCAAGAGCACCTCTCCTGATCCCTGTTCATCCATTGTCTCCCCCTTTCTCAGGCAGAACCAGGACAACACCCCAGACACAGCTGCTGGGAGGTCTATCTGCCTCGCCCCTGGTCCTCCTGCTGCTGGGGGCTCTGCTCTTCGTGGTGCTGGCTCTGTTAGTGGGGCAGCTGATCCAGAACAGGAAGCTGAGGAAAGGTAGGGAGGGAACTCTCCATCCACATAGTGACCTCTAGTGGTCAGTTCTGTCACTCACATGGAACTGATATTTATATAATTACCGTGAGGAATAAACCTGGTAGAGAAAACCATTTGAAGTTTAAAAAAGATTATCAACAATTACAGATGGAGATATCAGGAAATTTGCAAATCCAGAAGCATAACATTTATGTGCTCAAATGTCCAAAGAAGGTTTAGTAGTCAATGTTTGATCTTGTACTCTGCTCCCTGCATGTTAACCCTGAGTGTCTGTTTCCTCACACAGCCCTATCTAAGGGAGCACTCGCCCCTTATCATGATGCCATCTATGAGAAAATAGAGTATAAACTGGCCAGAGAGGGAACCTACAGTGCCCCCAGGAGACGTGAGTGGAGAGAGTCTTCAGGTGTGATTGATCTCCACCCTCTGAGGAAGATCTGAGGACTTAAAAATTGTAGAAAATCTAACCATCCTGGTTTCTGACTGGTTTTCTCAAGAGGTGTGTTAAGGTAGATAAAGAAAATGATCACATCACTATCCCTGGGCTGCCTTATAAAAAAAAGTATTTTTTAGTTTTAAACCTGTAGAGTTTACTTTCTCAACTGGTGTCAAACTAAGTGAAGAAAATCAACACAGCACGATTCTGGATCTGCCTTATAGACACAAACTCACATCCTGGCTTCTCTTCCAGTAGAGGACAGTGTGGTTGCTGTCTGACTGCAGGTAATATTGATCTGTTCTCCTGTTCACAGGGAGATTCCTCTCTGATGAGCTGCCCTCTGGATACGATGATGTGGAGGACAGTGAGGGAGACCCAGTACCAGGTGAGGGGAGGTGGAGTCAGGGGGCTCAGTGTGGGAGTGGGTGGTCTTCAGTCCAGTACTCACTCTCACCTCAAACCAGGATGCCATTTAGAGAACTTATGTAGAAAATACTGAATTATACAAATAGAACCACATGTGTTTGATACCTTAGAAAACCAGCTCTTCAGTGTTGCCTCACACTAGCCTTATCTCGGCAGATCACAGATGCTGAGCAAAACTATAGCTGGTCAATACTGGGGTAGTAAACAAGGTGCTGCTCTAATTGGTTTTGATAGAAAAGGAGACTGGGGAACAGCATGCTGTAAAAACTGCCTTTCAGATCAGATAAATCAGCGACCCTAGAGTTATGGCTTAACTATACTCCACAAAACATTTAAAATCACACTACAGTAACTTTGCAGCTCTATGGTCAAAGTAAGTCTGAGTCCGGAAGTGTAAATTCTCTGTCTCTCTGTGTGGTTCAGGAGACTCGATACCCTCTCTGAAAGAAGAGATCCCAGAGTACTATGATGATGCAGTAACTGTAGCTCAGAGCCCAGATGCATTGTCAGGTGGGTTACTTCAGTCCAGTCAAATGGGGGAAACTCTGCACCAATCTCAGTGAGTCTGACTCTCTCTTTGATCTCAGCCTCTGAATATGGAGTCTGTGTTATCCTTCACCAGTCACATGAGTCTGACTCTCTCTCTGTGATCTCAGCCCTGCACACTCAGTCTGCTCCTCTTCAGTTGCTCATAGTGTCCACATCACCACTCTCTCCAAATACAACCAACCTTTCTCTCCCCTGATGTCCTTCAACATCTTATTTTAACATTTAGGAATTGTTTGAAATATATCACTGAAGTGAATAGGATTAGAAATCAGGTTCCCTGATCTCCTGTACTTGTCTGGAGTTTTAGTTCCTTTGTGATATTCAGTTAATCAGTGTGTTCTGAGGAGCTCCAGCAGTCCGGTGCTCTAGATGGCTCAGTGCTCTGATATGTGTCACTGAATCTGTGCTCTTTGTGGTTCAGGAGAGAAGATGTCCCCTGTGACAGAAGAGGCCCCAGAGTACTATGATGATGCTGTAACTGTACCTCAGAGCCCAGATGCCTTGTCAGGTGAGTTATTTCTGTCCAGTCCCATAGAGAAACCCTGTACCAATCCCAGTGAGTCTGACTCTCTCCTCTCACTGTGCACTGCACAGTACATCACACTGAGTCTGGATTTTGGGGCTCACATTACTGCTCTCTGTCCAAATATATTCATACAACAAAATCTAGGATTAATTTTAAATTTATGACAGAAATGAATAGGAGAGGAAATCAGGTTCCCTGATCACCTGTACTTAAGAGTCTGGTGTTTTAGTCATAACATGATGTTTAGTTAATCAGTGTGTTATGATGAGCTCCAGCAGTCCTGCGCTTTAGATGAAACAGTGTTTTGATGACTGATAGTGACATTGTGCTCTGTGTGCTTTAGGGGAGCTAATGTCTTCTGTGAAAGAAGAGGCTCCAGAGTACTATGATGATGCCATCACTGTGCTCCAGAGTCCAGACACTGTGTCAGGTGAATTATTATTAATAAGATTGAGTACACCCTGTACCAGCCTGCATTAACCTTTGTCGTTAGAAATTAGTCTTGACCTAATTTCACATCTGCAAATAAATACTAACTGGAAGAGAAGAGATCTCTGACAGGCCAGTCTGTGTCAGAATGACAGAGACATTACTGACCTGCTCTTCTGTTCACAGGGAGACTCCTCTTTGATGATACACAATCTGGGTACAGTCATGTGGGGGACAGTGAGGGAGACCCCGCTTCAGGTAAAGGGGGCTACAGCCAGGGGGCTCAGTGTGGGCAAGGTGGTTCAGTAATGGGGAAGGCGACTCCCAGTAATCCATGTCAGTGCCACTTTCATTCAAGATAAGGGGGCATCAGGCATTTTGGGATCAATATTCGCCAGTACAGGCTGAGAGACTGTACTGGTACAAGGTTAGACTTCATAGATCAGAGTCTCATTGAAACCCAAATACTGACATACCCAGCCAATCAGATGTTTGAGGTTGATCAGCTGCTGATCTATTATGAGAGAGTGAGGTCTGGGCAGAGCAAAGCTCTGGATTCCCCAAGACCAGGAATTCTGTTCTCTGACTGCAAAAAGAATGAGTCCAGAAAATACTGTCAAAGTATTTCTTCACTGTGGTTTTAGAGCACTGGAACTTCATAAGCATAAGTGAAATCTGCACTGAACCATCAACTCATCCTAAAAAATACAATTTGATTTAAAAAATGTCCTATTCAAGGCTTTTGACTAAATGATTGTAACAACTGTTCTGTATATTGATTTTGTAGCATCCAGGTTCATAAAGAGAGAGATTTAACTGTAGGTCGTATTCTGTTTGATTTTTAAAAAAGCGGCTACTGTATATCTCTTCTTTTGGCCTGTGTAGGTGTTCTGTAAAAGTTAAATACTTGGTGACACTTTGTAGTTTCTCTGGGTGGTTAGGAAGTAGTTGCCTAAATTTGTACAATTCATGTGTGCTGTACATTTCTTCTGTGTGTTGTTTAGTGTGAGTATTGTCATTGTTAACAAATATTTAACTCATTGTGTCTGAAATATTACTTGTTTTCCCAAAGCTGTACCAAAAAACAAAGAACTAATCTGCCTTTAACTATACCAAAAGCTTGGGTATATTCTTAGCAAAATTTTAACAATTTTTACAAGGTGGGGGCTATGATTTTTTTAATTATTAATTTATCTACTCTGTCATTTCTGATATTCACCATTTTCATAACCCCTATTTGTAATTTGTAATATTATTTCAATACCTGATTCATTTGACAAACCGTATTTCAAGTATTAATTTTGTGATACTATCTATTTCTAGCATTGTTTATAGGCAATTAATTCCTATAGATTTTAAAATCGCACATATACAATTAAAAAAAATGCATACTGTACCCGTGATTAAAAATTGATGGGTCCAATTTTAATGACTTGCTAAACCAAAAATATCAGCTTAGAGTGTCCTACCTGTCCATCAGTTGTCCACTGCCTGTCTCTTACTCTGTGTCTCTGTTTCAGGTGTCCCCCACACTGGCCCTGGAGTGGACAGGGTCCTGCCCACACTGCCCTCTGAAGAAGGAGTCTCTGCCCCTGACAGGGCTGACTACGATGATGTTGGGGACGAGTCTCAGGGAGAGGATGGGTGCTGTGAGACTGACAGGGCTGTCTGGGAGAAGCTCCTCCTGCAGGTCTAGACACAGAAGAGCTCCACCAACAGAGTCACGCAGTCTTACAGCAGCTCTGAGCACTGAGACTGTCTGACACTGTCTGTGACCTGAGTCCACTTCACTCCACTGTTTCCACACTGACACTGTCTGTGACCTGAGTCCACTTCACTCCACTGTTTCCACACTGACACTGTCTGTGACCTGAGTTCACTTCACTCCACTGTTTCCACATTCAGACTGTGACCTGAGTCCACTTCATTCCACTGTTTCCACACTGTCCTCGGTGTCTGTGTCTACAGCACCTGCAGCTTGTGTTTTAGAAAAGGGAGGCTTGAACATCCCATTTCTGCTCAGTCTTTCTTCTTTTTATATTTTGATGTTTTAGAAATTAGAAATAAAACCATTCATTGATGTTCAATTCTGAATGTACCACTTTTGATGGTAACATTTTTTTTATAAATGTTATTAAAAAGATGTTTTGCAATAAACTTTTTAAACCCATTTTTATCTGCGTGTTATTTCTAATGTATGATATTAAAAGTATCAATAAAAAATTAAGGAGCCCTTGGCCACTCACAATGATAATATCCACCTCACAGGAAGAGGAAATGTAAATGTTTATCAACTTTGTCATATAAATTGATCTACACAAAGGACACTGTAGACAAAACCAGACACAACATGAGACAACCTGGTATTAAAATTTCCCTACAAGAAGGCACAGAATCCCAAAATCTAAAACTTCAGAAATGTTATAACTACAGACATCTACTAAAGCATCTGGATTTAAATGACAGGAACACAGGAGACTTAAAAGTTTGCTCAAACAATACACACTTTGATAGGTGTGACAAACTGACATTACAAAACTCATGATCATGAAAAAACGAGCCTTTTAAGCTCACTTCCTAAAATAATATCAGAATGTTTTAGGAGTTTAGGAGGAAACTGGAGCACCTGGAGGAAACTTATGCAAACATGGGGGACAACTTACAAACTCCACACAGATAGCGCACAGGGCAGGAATGAAACACAAAGCTCCAGCACTGCATGGTAGCAATGTTAACCATGGTGCCACCTGTAAAATAAATATAATTTGTGAAACACTAAGAGATTGTGTAAAACAATATTCTATATACTTTCACTCTGGATCTTTAACAATGTATTAAACCTTTTATGTTAGGTTGCCTGGTTTTGGGGAATTTTCCAAATTAAATGAAATTAGCAATTATTAACAGAATGTATTTCTACATATCAACACTATAATAAAATATGCAAAATATTATTGAATGATTTGAGTTCTATAATACTGATACAGTAATTGTGTTTGAAATGGTGTTTTCAGTCCTGTTACTGTTATTTACAGATGTTTTTAGCACCAAAACCAGACAATAACAGTTCAGTCTTTCCCACTTCAATCTGCATCTCTCCACTATATTCTCACCAGTGAGGAAGTTAAAGACTGGCTTCATACAAGTCACCCCACTGACCTGACATCTCCAGTTTTGTGTCCATTTCTTCTTTTATTGTTCCAGTCACTTCACAATAAAGCAACTCAGACCACTTGTATCCGCTTCCAGGAAGTAAGGACACGTATTTGCAAGAGTTTCAATTCTTAGTAAAAGCTCTAAAACACCTTCTATGCCGCACAGTGAGCAATCATGCCCTCTTCCTAGGAGGATAGAAAAATAGATAGAAAATCAATTACTAAAACCATTTTGTCCACTTCCAGAGAGCCCACACACTTAATTGGGAGGGTTTCAATTCAGAGTAGGAAAAAAAAATCTCTAAATTAAATTTTTATGCTGCACAGAGAGCACTTTCTTCTGTATGGCCAGTTAGCTCAGTTGGTTAGAGTGTGGTGCTAATAACACCAAGATTGCTTGTTCCTATACGGGCGAGGAGAGCTCCTTCTCTTCTGCCAAAACCCTTTGATCTTTCTTTCCATGGTGAAATATGATGCAAAGATACCACTTACTATAGATAGATGAGTGTGTTGCAGGTGAAGAGGAAAGTGCTAAAATATTTAAAATCTCATATGTGAAGAAAAGATAGAGTGTCACTATTTGCATAAGTGAGGCTTTTAAATAATCTTTTGGAAAGACACTCAAATCCAGCCTATTAAGTCTCAGGACCAGATGATTGGCTCAATACCCAGGTGAAGATAGTCAATCAGAGAACTTAGATATAAAAAGTGTGTCTGAGTGGAAGTTTATTAGTCTTTTAAGACAGGAATTTGGGTCTCAAGTCCTTTATGGGGTGGGGTGTGTCTCACTTCTGTGCTCAAATCCCAAGATTACACTCAAAGTGAGGATGAAGTGTGTTGCGGCAAATGTGATGTCAGATCAACTGCTTTTCCAGAAGCCAATGTGATATAAATTAAAGTTTTCATTTGACCGAGGATCATCGTGTGCTGAAATTGGTCCTGGAGAAGTGCATACTGTATGGCAGAAGGTTTGTACTGTTTATAATAATAATAATAATAATAATTGCTTACACTTATATAGCGCTTTTTCTGGACACTCCACTCAAAGCGCTTTACAAGTAATGGGGATCCCCTCCACCACCACCAATGTGCAGCATCCACCTGGATACACTGTGTCAGAGTGGCCAATAGCTCCCTGTTGTTATTACAATATTTTAGATAACTAAATATTTCTTGTGCATCACTGTTCTTATAGTAGTAAAAAGTAGACATTTTGCTATGAGAAGCTGGAATGGGT
Source organism: Atractosteus spatula (assembly GCF_055471065.1). Lineage (NCBI taxonomy): Eukaryota > Metazoa > Chordata > Actinopteri > Semionotiformes > Lepisosteidae > Atractosteus > Atractosteus spatula. Next base: position 776,645 of record NW_028296622.1, on the reverse strand, counting down.
TCATGGAATGACAGTGTGACAAGCCTTGGAAAAAGTTGTGTGCCCATCTTCAAGCAATCAAATCCTATGATTAAATGATGTTCCAGCAAAAGTGCTCTGTTTTACTAAGTCATTATTTCTATGTCTTGTAGAGAAATAGGTGTTTCTATCGGTTCAGGTATAGAACACAAACACCCATTGTAAGCAATTGAGCATTCATAATCCTGAATTTTAAACCCACGGAATATTTATACTTTGTATTAGTATTTGTGAATATTAGAGCTTTTAAAAAAATGTTTTAACAAATTGTGTGAGCATTTTCTGTTACATCACTTTATTGTTTTGTGCATTCTGCTGACTTTTGAAAATATATATTTTTATAAAAATATTGTTGTCTTTTGAATGTATTTCTAAATGATTGTTTTTAATATAAATTGCATAAAACACAAACAACACCCATGATAAGAATTTAATAATTGATCATTCATTTTAAACTTTTTTACCGTATTAAATTATGCTAAGATTTTTTAACATACTGTTAGTATATCACTTTTTATCAAGTGTGCTTTAAATCTTTCGCTACACCATTGATATTCAGTTACACCTATTTAAAGGTATGTTGTACAAAAATATTAACCGTTTTATTATTTTTGCACGTTACTAAGATTTCCAACATACTGTACACATGCTGTCTCATTCCTGCGTAGAAACGGCTGTGATCTCAGAAAACCGGAAAATCCTGACATTGTACTTCAACTGACTCTCAGTAAGCGCTCCGGGTGCCACCTAGCTCTCTAACAAGCGTGCTGTAGCGACAGAAATTACACTTTGCCTGCGTTATGCACGAAATGACGAGGCTGCATGCTCCCGTATGGTCTAGCGGTTAGTGTTCTTCAATTTCAGCAGGGTGACCCGGGTAATACTTTATTATTATTTGAAATTTATTTTTTGTATTAGCCTGCTGCCTCTTGGTATTTTGCCAGTATCGGACACAGAAAACACAATGAGGACCTTCCCACGTTATATGCGTATCTGTTACTGTGTGAAAGAATTAAGCACTTTTGATAACAACCATTAATTTCAATGACTACTGACATTTGCTCTGTTTTGAATAGTCAACATACCACACCGTGAAAGACACTAGAATCCTGATCACCACATAATTATAAGACAGCTACCTCTTCAAAGTGACGACAGCAGAACCAATCAGGCGTCGGCGTCTGACTAACTCAATCGGTAGAGCCTGAGACTCTTAATCCCAGCGGTGTGGTTTCCAGCCCCTGTTGGACACAGTGTATGTCATTTTCTTACACAAGGTTCCGCTCATCTTTAATCACCTTAAGTTACCTAGCACTAAATAGCAATGCATGTATTTGATCCAGCTAAAGATTATCAAGAAGCAAATCTCTTTCCTTGCTTTAGTAGATGAATCAAGGACTCTGCTCTCAATGTATTTTCACCAGACACTAGGGCAGATAAACGCAGTTAATACATGCCACATTATAGTATGAAATTGCTTGAGCAAAACATTGTTCATTATCACAACCATTATTGGTAGCTTAGTTCCTCTTTATTTTTTATACAGTAGTTTCTTTAAAAAAACATGCCTGTCAGAAGGCCAAAGAAACAAGGTGAACGTGATAACCACCGCGCTACGGAAACGACAGTACATCCTACTCCCAGAGCAGGATTGGAGACTCCACATTCTACAGCTCTCTAGCAATAGAGGAGTTCCGACTAGAGAAATGGGGATAACCTCCTCTTCAGGATGTGGAAATATATTTACCGAGACGAGTCCTTTTTTTGAAGGTCAGCACTCTCTGCCAGTCACTCCTCCCCTCCTCCCGCAATGTATCTCTCTTAACACACCAAAGCGATGACTATTATTACACGTTTTTGCACTCCGCATGCTGTTTTACAGGGCTCTCTTCTGCGCTGAGCTGCTCCTTTGAAATCCAAAAGGCAACAGACGCGCTCCTATACCCGAAGTCGAACCCAGTTCGCCTGGGTGACGGCGGTTTAGAGATTACAAATAATTTAAAAATACATTAAAATGCTAATAATATGTAACAAAATGTTTAAAAAAACACGTTAACAAGACTGCAGACAGTTTTTGAAAAGGAGCTCTGTAAAATTCACAAATACTAAGACAAGGTATGAATACTCCATGGGTTTAAAATTCAGGAATATGAATAATTTCAAATTTGTAATTTGTTTACAATTGGAATTTTTATGGTTCGTATGATTTAGCGACTTTTTTACAATATGTAAAATAAAACAGTACAGCTAAATAAGAAAGCCTTAGAGCCACAGAGGAAAAAAAAAACTGCGTTTAAAGTTATTTTAAAGACGAGATAATATTGCACCATAAACTCAAATGTTTGTCCTCTTTGTGGCGCTTGCTTTTTGTTGCTTTAGCTAATTTCATGCAGTTTATTTCCGACCCATGACGTAAAGAGCTTGTGTATTTACGACAAAAAGCAGGGCAACAATTTTCATCGGTCTTATTGAAACTGTTAAAAAGTAAATGAGATCCTGTGTCAAAAATCCTGAGGTGACTTTCTTCCTGTCTTGTCATACAGAATGTATCATTAAGGACAATCACATAGGGCTTGATTTTGTTAAATGCAAGTACAGTATTTATTTCCTATCTTGGAACCACTTGTTTTTCAAGAAATTCAAACAATTTGTGAAATATGAAATAGAAATCTTGCTTATCGGTGCAGGAGAAATACTGCCAGTTGGCAAGAAAACGACAGCATTTTTTTTCTTTAACCAAAAACCTGCATAGGGAGATGTAGAACAAAAATCCGATTGAGACGTTTTCATTGGGGAGGAGGGTTGTGAAAGGGCAAAAAAATGTATCTGTTCCGTTACGAACGGCGAAGGTCGCAGGTGATTCACTCCTCTTGACTAGGTGGCGCTAGGAGGTGCAGTGAAGTTTATATCCGGCTGCAGAAACTCCTCTTTCTCAGCTCCGCTTCTCGGTTGTCTTGAAGCCGCATCCGCGCTAAAGAATGACGTCATCATACTGCGCGACACTGCGTGTATTTCACACACGTGTGGGTGACTGAATCTTTTTCTTATCATTATTCATTATTATTTTTTAAAGACTTCAGGTTCTGAATATGTAACGTCTCGTCGGCTGAGTTTATGCTTGAACAGAACAGGATCTGTGAAGAATAAAAATAAAGAAGCTATTCTGTTTAAACTTCGGAAGTGAGCCTTTGTTTCTGACCTACTCTGAAGAAGGATGGCGGAGTGCTTGTTAAATCTGCAAATCCAGCTTGACTCTTTCATGCAGGTTTTGCTCAAATCGATCGTGTATGAAGTTTCAGAAGTTTTCCGAAACAGGATTTCGGACTCTGAGGACGAGTTTCAAGACAAACTCCGCAGCGTCTCCCAGATTCTGGTGAGACGGGCCGTATTTAAAATCACACAGTGTGTGGAGGACAGTGTCGGGAGTGAAATGGCGCAGCTGAAGAAGGAAAACGAGAGCCTGAAGTGGAGATTTCAGCTGTGGGAGAAGGATTCGGGAGCAAGAGGAGATCAGGGACAGACAGATCGTGTTGGACACACGCTTCTCTGTGAAGTCACTGCAGAAATAAAAGAAGAAATGTTGTCAGGTCAGTGTGGTGAACTTGTATGTGTTAAAAACCAGTGTATATAACTGACTCACTGGTGAGATTTTTTAAATAACAAACTTTATTTTAAAGAAAACATCTCACAATAGTGAACATTCTCATTCTCATTATCAGTACGCATTCTAACAAAGTAACAAAGTATCAAACTGTCATCAAATAAACTTTCCGAAAGAGGTGAGAGTATAGTGGAGAGATGCAGAGTGACGTGGGAAAGACTTGTGTGATGTAGCAACGGGATTCTTTATTTGAAACTGAACTGTTTTGTCCGGTTACGATGCTGAAAACACCTCGTTCACATTCAACAATTGTTCCACTGAATCAATTTGTAATCCAACGTCATTAGGAAACACCATTTATAAATATTGTATTCACGTTGTATCGGACTAGATTGTTTTTATTTAAACAAATGATTTTGTAAATAAACATTATTTTGATTGGTTTAGATATTACCGTCCTCCAGGGTCTGTGTCTGTATTAACTCCTCTGGAATATTAATCCGGTGTGTCTGTATTAGCCTCTCTCTCTCTCTAAGTGCATTGTTTATGTACTGTGCAGTAAGTGTGTGTGAATCAACCCCTCTATCTCTCAGTGCAGTTAATTTACTGGAGTGTCCAGTCAGTGTCAGTATTAACCCCTCTCTCTCAGTGAAGTGTTAATGTACTGGAGTGTCCAGTCAGTGTGTCTGTATGAACCCCTCTCTCTCTCAGTGCAGTGTTCATGTACTGGAGTGTCCAGTCAGTGTGTCTGTATGAACCCCTCTCTCTCTCAGTGCAGTGTTCATGTCCTGGAGTGTCCAGTCAGTATGAACCCCTCTCTCTCTCACCGGTGGCCTCTCTCTGCCTCAGAAAGTGTCCGTATTAACCTCTCACTTAGTGCAGTGTTTATGTGCTGTAGTTTCCAGTCAGTGTGTCTGTATTCACCCCTCTCTCTCATTGCAGTGTTTATATGCTGTCGTGTCCAGTCAATGTGTCTGTGTTCACCCCTCTCTCAGTGCAGTGTTAATGCATTGTAGTGTTAAGTCTGTATGTATGTATTAACCTGCCTCTCTCTGTGCAGTTTTAAACTACTGTAATGTGTGGTCAGTGTGTCTGTATTAATTCCTCTCTTTCTCAATGCAGTGTTAATGTACTGTAGTGTCCAGTCAGTGTGTTTGTATTTATCCCTCTATCTCTCTCAGTACAATGTTAATGTACTGTAGTGTCCAGTCAGTCTGTCTGCATTTACCCCCCTCTCTCTGAGCACTGTTAATGTACGGTCTGTATAAATGCCTCTGTCTCAGTGTAGTGTTAATGTACTGTAGTGTCCAGTCAGCATGTCTGTATAAACCCCTTTCAGTGCAGTGCAGTGCTAATATGCTGCAGTGTCCAGTCAGTATGTATCTATTAACACCTCTCTGTCAGTGCAGTGTTAATGTACTGTTATGTCCAATCATTGTCTGTATTTACCTCTCTCTCTCAGTGCATTGTTAATGTGCTGTAGTGTCCAGTCAGTGTCTGTATTAACCCCTCTCTCTCAGTATAATGTTAATGCACTGTAGTGTCCAGTTATTCAGTGTGTCTGTATTAACCCCTTTCTCTCTCAGTGCAGTGTTAATGTACTGTAGTGTCCAGTCAATGTGTCTGTATTAACCCCTCTCTCTCTCAGTGCACTGTTAAAGTAAATGTAACGTGATTGTGATATTATTACAGTAGACTTACTTTTTACATGGTAGTTAGGGTTTTGACAAAGCTAAATCAGAACACCCCCTTATTCCGCTATGTTTAAACAACCCAAATTGATTGTCAGTGTACTAGTACGCATGTGTGTAGTTTAAAGCTTTTTAGATCACATGGCCTCAGCTATCACTACTTTGCTGATGATACTCAAATATACATCCATACCAAACCTGACACTGATGTGTCTGTCTCTATTCTATTTAGTTGCATCTCCCATATAAAATCTTGGATGACTCAAAATGTCCTTCATCTTAACTGTGACAAGACTGAAGTCATGCTTATTGGCACCACCCATCAACTTTGTAAAACCAATGCTGTAACTCTATCTGTAGATAATCTTATACTTGAGCTTCAGTCTATATTGAAAAACTTAGGGATGCTATTTGACGTTTGACCCATATGTGCAGCAAAAATATTGCTCCACTACGTCCTATGTTATCACTAACTGTGGCTGAAAAGTGTTGTCTAATCTTGAATTGACTACTGTAATGCTGTACTCTCTGGGGATTCTAAATCCACATTGAAAAAACTCCAGTATGTCCATAATTCGGCAGCCAGAATCCTGACCAGGTCTAGAAGAAGTGTTCACATTATTCCTATCCTGGAGTCCTTGCACTGGCTTCCTGTCAAGTTGCATGTCGACTTAACAATCCTCCTGCTCACCTATAAGGCTCTCCATGGCTTGGCACCTCAGTACCTGTCTGGTTTATCACCCTACTCCCCACGTCACAACCTTCACTCTTCTAATTGTGTTCTCCTATCTGTCCCCCAGTCCGTCTATAATCAATGGGTGACATGGCCTTCTCCTGTTAGCTCTGGAACTCTCTCCCCAAGGATATCAGAGAGTCACCTTCTCTAAACTCCTTCAAATCCAGATTCAAAACCTTCTTCTTTAGAAGACCCTTCATTGAACTGTTCTTTACCCCTCTGCTCCTACTGTATTTAGTACCACCATCTACTGTCTCCTCTAACTGTGTGTTCTCATCGTGCTTATTTTGTGTATTTTTTGTTGTTGGCATTCTGTAAAATGCTTTGAGAAGCCACCTTTAAAGGTGCTATATAAAATAACGTTTTTTATTATTATTATTATAAAGATTTTATCTTGTTCTGTGTTTACAGGCTCAGAGGCCAGTGCTCTCTCTGAGGCTGGGGAAAGGGCTCCTCTTGAACAGAAGCATAGTGCGGAGGAGTGGGGCTCCAGTCTGATGCAGGAGACAGAGCTCGTTGCTCCAGAAGGGAAAAAGACTCTCAGTGAGCAGCACACAGAGAGCAGACAGATTGTTGAGGTTCTGGACTCTGTGCCCATGATGAAGATGGAGTCTGAGAGTGGGACACCTGGACTCTTAGTATGTGATGAGTTTACAGAGAAGATGAATAATCTGTACTCAAACAATATTACGCAAGTTTGTAATGAACTAGGCTGTTTCTCTGTACAAGAGCACAAAGAAGAACTGGGTGAGTTTAATCTTACAGAGCAGGACATGGATCCCCAGTTGATTGACCCTGCAGAGCAGCAGACTGATGTACCTGGTGAAGAGAACAATACTGAGTCACAGCACACTGAGAAGAGTCAGTACAGGGAGGAGCAACAGCAGCTCCTACAGGGCTTGATAATAATTAGGCCTTGTTCTGTTCAAGTGGAGAGACTGTCATTGCAGAGTCTCAAACAACCATATGATCCCTTAGTATCTGATGACTTTACACACAGGTTTAATGATCTGGTTACTGAGAAAATTGTTGAAAGTTTTAATGAACTGGAGAGTATGTCTGTTCTTCGGCAAAGAGAGGAACAACTGAATGAACTGGATGGTTTTAGTCTCAGAGAGCTGGAGAAGGAGCCCCAGATGATTCACACTGCTGAGCAGCACACTGAGGGACAAGGTGGAGAAAACAAATCTCAGTTTCAGCACACAGAGCAAGATCATTCCATGGAGCATTTTCAGAATAAGAGACCACAGCACGATCAAAGGATGAGGAAGAATCACTCAAGGCCTTGCTCAGATGGAGTGGACAAACTGCCATTATGGCACAGGGAGGAGCAGCGTTTCTGTCAGTCTAGCATTTCAAAACCCTACCAGCACCTTCACACAGGAGAGAGACCTTTCAGCTGCAGTCAGTGTGGGAAGAGTTTTAGTCGGTCACGTAACTTAATAAACCACCAGCGCATTCACACGGGAGAGAGACCGTTCAGCTGCAGTCAGTGTGTGAAGAGTTTTAGTCACTTGCACAACTTAAAACGACATCAGCGCATTCACACAGGAGAGAGACCTTTCAGCTGCAGTCAGTGTGGGAAGAGTTTTAGTCGGTCAAGTAGCTTAATAGCCCACCAGCGCATTCACACAGGAGAGAGACCATTCAGCTGCAGTCAGTGTGGGAAGAGTTTTATTCGGTCAGGTGACTTAAAAACCCACCAGCGCATTCACACAGGAGAGAGACCATTCAGCTGCAGTCAGTGTGGGAAGAGTTTTAGTCGGTCAAGTAGCTTAATAGCCCACCAGCGCATTCACACAGGAGAGAGACCATTCAGCTGCAGTCAGTGTGGGAAGAGTTTTATTCGGTCAGGTCAGTTAAAAACCCACCAGCGCATTCACACAGGAGAGAGACCATTCAGCTGAAGTCAGCGAGGGAAGAGTTTTAGTCAGATAAGCCACTTGCAATCTCACCAGCACATTCACATAGGAGAGTAACCATTCAGGTGCAGTCAGTGTGGGAAGAGTTTTATTCAATCACATGACTTAAAATGCACCAGCGCATTCACACAGGAGAGAGACCATTCCGCTGCAGTTAAGAGTGGGTTTTTTTTCCCAGTCGGGTGACTTAAAAACACCAATCTAGTCACCAGGTCAGTTATCAGCCAAGTAAACTAAAATGTCTTTCAGTGCAAGTAGGCATGTGACATCCGAAGAAGGCTCCACAGCCGAAACATGTATTTTCTTCTCTTTTCAGCATGGAACAAACCTTTACTTTACTAAAATATCTATTAGTCACAGTCACTTTGTACTCACCCACTTTTGAGTTCATCTGGTCAATTAAATTATGACTATACTCTTATTTACGATTGACTAAAATAGAAATAGCTCTTGTCACAGAGTTTAATTTATGTGTATAATAAAATGTTTTTAGTGTTATTCAATTTTAAAATGAATGAGGTCTAAATTGAATAAATTTCATTGTCAATTGAATTGAATTCCTTATAGTCTTGGAATGTTAATTTTAGTCCTGTTTAATTTTCCAATTAAGACTGTTCTCATTGGATAAGCTTGTAATTGTGTTACAGCTTTTAATTTACCATGTTATACACAGAATGTGTATAAAACAGATTAAGATCCTTAACTGTCACTCTTAAGGAAAAAAAGTCACATCTGATTAAATTCTACAAACAAAAGCTCAAAGTCTTTGTTGCACAATCTAAAGTGTATTTTCCCCAGAGAGGATATATATCAAATACAAGAAATATTTATACAATAAAGGGTAAATAATAAAGAACAAGATATCGTATGAATTAGCAATAATTCTATAATAGTCATTTTTTTCAATGCAACTATTGTTTTAACAGGACAAGCAATATATACAGTGCCTTCAGAAAGTATTCATGCCCCATTGTTTATAATGTTAAAATGAAATTAAATATTTATAGTTCTGAAGTCATCTTTTAAATAAAAATGGAAAATTACTTAATTGATAAGTATTCATTCCCTTTGTTTTAACAACCTAATTTGCGTCAATTATCTTGAGAGGTCACACTAAATTATGTTAACAAGGTACACCTGTGTTCCTTTCAAGTTCACCGGTGTTCACTTGCTCGATAAATTAATAAATATCACTGACTGAGGTCTCACAACTAAAACAGCAGATCAGATCAGTCCTGCTGTCATGAGGACCAAGGAGCTGCCTGTGGAGCTTTGAGATAAAGTTGTTAAGAGGAGAAAAGCTGGAGAAGGTTATAAAAAGATTGGCAAAGCTTTGAATCTTCCTAGGAGCCCCGTGAAGTCCATTGTAACTGAAGTGGGACGTGTATATATCTCACTTATCCAGCATCACAGTATCACCACTTAAGCACACTGTGAGAGGTGTTGATGGGGTCTGTTAATCTAGCCTCAAACAAAAGTTAAACTAAGATGCCATAAAGCTGACCTGCTTTAGAAGCCCCAGTGGCTTAATGCTACATAATAAAAGAAGGAACAACACCCACAAACAGGATAAACCAGACCAGTGTCTGCTGCATATCAAAGGACAGAACCTAAAGCAAGACAGAGTAGGACAGAGTAGTACAAGAAGTAATTACATATCAAATAACAGGACAAGCACTCAGATTGTGAAACAAACTTTCTTCTGACTGTATATAAGAACTGGGAAACCCTTGCGGTTTGTCTGTTCTGTGGGGCAGACCCAGCACGCATTGTCAGACTTATTGAGCTCAATAAAACTGAATCTGCACAAGACCGTGTCCTGCTCCTCTGATGAAGAATTTCCCACAACAGTTGGCATAGCTGACAGGATTCTCCAAGTCTTCGGTAATTCCCAGACAGCACACAGGGTGAGTATATTTATGTTACCACACAATTAGGTTACCGAAAAGGAAGGGCCGGAAACATACAGAGAATATAAAGAATCATTAATAGGGAAAAGAGTAAGGACACGCCTCTGAGATTCAGGGTAAAAATCCCTTAACCGAGACAAGACACAATTCCTCTGAGCTTGGTTTTGAAACCAAGACAAGACGTGGTTCCTCTGAGCGGGTCTCTAAACCAGGGAGCTTTCCCCCTGGGGTGAAGCAAAGTCCCTAAACGGAACAAGGTGAGCTAAGCGACGATATTGTGCCAGCAAGATTCCCTCTGAGTTCAGACAGGCACCCCTAAGGAAGCTAAGGTTAATAATATTATTAAGATTATATTATTAACAATATAAGTATAGACCAGTTGTGCTAGCAGGTTAATCACCAGTGACTGCTGAACTGAGTGTTAAGTGAGGAGTTGGCCCTGTACGCTAACACCAGACTCATATTCACTGACTGCTTCACAAGGGTACTTGTAAGTGTGCTGGCAGCTCCGCTGGCAGCACTGATAAATCTGGAGATGGTATCTAGTCCAGATAAAAAATCTCAGGGTCGTGGGTTGGAGCTTGACCTTGGGCAAGGTGTATTTTCTGAGTGAAAGAAAGCTCCCCTTCATCCTTGACCAATTTACATTTTATTGGTACCTACCACAAATCGATAATCAAGGTCCATCTGAACATTACCTAAAAGCAAATGTCTTTCCGTGTTTGAGTATCTAAATTACGGAAGCCAATGCTGCCATCAATGAAAAAAATCCTGAGTTATGTAGTTTTGAGACTCTAAATATCGGACATTCAGTTTGAAGTGGTACAATGGATTCCAGGGCACATTAGTTCTTTATTCAGGATATATATGAGTGTGCTAATGGTTAAAACTGTGTTTACATGAGGTACAAACGGTAACCTTTTCATTCCGAGAAGAAAGTCAGTCTGTGTGTATTTCTCAGCATGCGCAGTGTCAGGAACACTAAACCCACAGTGACAGCAAACCTATCGATAGCCTGCAGGTACTGCCATTGCAAATGTAACAGGTTGTTCATACACACATATGATATCATTTCTATCTCGTAATTAGGAGATAATTTGGTATTTCTTGATTAAGAGAACTCTTAATTAGAAACTCCTTGGTGGCAACAATACGCTTCCACAATAAATCATAGACTCTTCTTTCAAAATAGCTGCACCAGGCACTTGGACACAGATAAACACAGGGATTTAAAATTCAGGAATATGAATGGTCAATTGCTTACAGTTGGGTTTTTTATGTTTCGTATTTAGCGATTTGTGTATCAATCTTTTAACAATTCATTAAAATGCTAACAATATGTAAAATAAAAACAACAGCACCGATAAATGCTGGGGAGACGGGTAGTTTTTTGTTTTTTTTTACAATCAGATTCCAATCTCTAATGCTGTGTGTGAGAGCTTGTAATGTAACTTTCCTTTTCTCACATTTTCTGACAACTATTCCAAAGGGGCACCCTGTCAACTCCTAATACTTTTTAAAAAGTCTGCCTGCATGTTTGATTTTGTCGTTTTATTTAGAAAAAGTTCAATATTGATCATAACTAAAGAAAATTAGGATCAGGAATAAAAAAAGGGGCTAAAGATATGAGTCGCTCTTGAATCAGAGCTGGGTGACACGGGCTTCTGTTCTGATATAGTTGTACGAGAAGCAGGAGGAATCACTTCTCTCCTATGGAGCATGAGCTGAATCAGGAGGGAGACATTTCCTATACTCGTGCATATGTCAACGTTTGACCTACATCGTAAAACTAAAACTAAATTAAAAACTAACATTAAGTTGTCAGAGACATTCATTTATATACGAACAAGAGACAAAGTAATAATTCTACATTAACTTGTCCTACACTGATCAGACTAATTGAAATGTATGGATGCCCGTTTCCGCCAGGGAGTAAAAAAAAACGCGCTATGGTATCTCAGGATTCCGACTTAGTAACTCAGAATTCCAACTTTATATCTCAGAATTGCAAATTAAAAACTCAGAATTGCGACTTTATATCTCGTAATTTTGACTTTATATCTCACATTCGCGATTTCGAAATAGCCCATATTTCATTGTCTGTCCTTTCGTTATTGTAACGGATTCGGGTTCTAAGGGCTTGTGCCCTCACCACTCCCACCCTCGTTCGTGCCTCACTGCATTGCCTCGAACCCAGGTCTTGCCAGCTGAGCTTAAGAACACTTTCTTTAGCCCCGGCGGCCAGCATCCCTGTTATGCGCAGGGGAGGGCGGTGCCATCACCACACTGCAACCAGATCGTACAAATTGTATGTTGCAAAGGAACAAGTAATAGGTTTATTCAATGCTGAAAAAAAAGAAAGAAAACACAACGATCATAGGATCTATAGGCCTGAAGACTTGATAAAAATCAAATTAATTACACTAATTGTTATGGAATCCCATTTCTGCCGTGAGGCTTCCATAGTACCCGGATGGAATAGCGGCTTTTAAAAAAAATATTTAAACACCAAAAATACAAAAACGGACACAGAATATGAAATAAGATACAGAAGCGGCGAGGGCACAAGCCCTAGAACCTGAATTCATTACAATAACAAAAGAACAGACAATGAAATATGGGCTATTTCGAAGTCGCAAATGTGAGATATAAAGTCAGAATTCTGAGTGTTTAAGTCGCAATTACGAGATATAAATTCGGAATTCTAAGTTTCTAAGTTGCAATTCTGAGATACCATAGTTTTTTTTTTTACTCCCTGGTGGAAACGGGCTTCCATAGGTTCTCAGTGCTGCGAAGCAAAAGCAATCTGAAAAATCAGACAAATTATTATCAGATCATGTCAAAAGCTGATCAGTATTTCTTTACTGGGAAGCAAAGAAATGCTTGTATTACACATTTTAATATGACATGCAAAAATGAAAAATAGTAAAATTATTTTAATTGCGTTACATGTTGATAGAACAGCCCCCTCGATAAAGGAAAGTGTGGACGGATGTGTCACATTTTCCGTACTCTATCTGACAGCGAGTTTAACACACTGTCCTCGGAAATTAGAAACGAACAATAAATTAATCTGAGCCAAATCTACTTGTGTGGGTGATTTTATTCTGTCTAAATTGCGTGGAACTCCTCCACTGAGGTCAGATACACACGGTGTTCAGGCGGCTTCACGGAGACCTGCCTCATACTGGAAGCAGGTTCTAATTAGATGTTGAGAACAATCCGGGTCTCTGTGTGTAATTAATTGTGTTGATTGAGCGGTAGTGTGACCAGGTTTATGGTAGCAGGTCCTGCCAGTGTAAAAACCTAGTCACCGCTTTCATACTTTATGCTCTCTTGCTTCAACACAGTTTGGTGGTTTACTTGTCTTACTCCTGTAGCAGTTTGCCGGGATGTCAATTTGGCGATGCGCTCATTTTCTTTGTGCTGTGCCCGCACTGATCTCTGCCGGGCCGGCTGGCTGGGACTCTCGGGAATTAGCGCTCCAGGCCAACTTCCCGGCTCTCGAAGACGCAGCCCAGTCGGAGGACTTGAGCCTGGCAGATGCGCCCTCCGAAGACCTGTCTGCAAGCGAGAACAACTCGCAGTCCTCGGCTCCCGACCACCGCTGCCTTCCCGTGTCCAGAGACGCGCACTCGCCTTCTTCAACAAGGAGAAGATGAACCCCGAAGCCGGCAGCCGGCCCTTACCCGCCTACGTCAAGAGCGTCCTGTTCCCTCCCCAGCGAGGGCGGCAGCGGCTCACCAGGCCATCGGGGGCACCCGAGGAGTGGCTGTGTGGTGCGACTCCAGCAGGATGTACGTGAGGGTCAGTGGGAGTGATAATGAGCTCAATCCAGCTCCCAACAGAATCCATTCTGGTTTGTTTACTGTCAGACTATGCGTCTAAGGCTCTTTGGATTCCAACGTGAACAAAAGAACAAAAACAACTGCTCACATCGTGTGATTTCTACTAGAGGAAGGGAAGATATCACCTTAGAAAAAATCAGAACTTAATATTTGGATCTGGAGCCCCAAACTTATCAAATTATTAAAATATCAGATTGTGTTTCTGTAACATTTCGTGCACAATACGCCATATTTAACAAGAAAACAACAGTCACAACGAGGCCTTTACACGCAGCCTGGGGTATTTTCCCAAAATTGAACAGTAGCTTGTACTTAAAAAAATGTACAATTCACCGCTGCTATAAACAGATGTGTGCCTTGTTTGCCTTTGTAAGCATTTGTTTATAAAATAAGTTCACAATACGTTAAAAACACAAAAAGCACAAACTTAATAATACAACGATACAAAATCAAAACTAAATCATAAAGCCAATTAAGTACCTATCCTTTGAAAACAGAGAACACCTTTATATACAATAAAAATGTGACATTTGTATCTACTTTTGAATTACTATACAAAGTAGACAGAATAGTCCCTGAATTCAAAGATCAGATCATGGCCAAAACAAGACAATCAGACATGAGCTGAATTCGGACCAAGAGCCTCTGCTTCGTTGTTTATTGAGCTTTTGATCAAAGTCTGTGTGAAAAAGATTGGCTATTTTAACTCTTTGATTGAAGTACACAAAAAGCACCTTCCTTCGAGTCGGAGTCAAACCAACGACCTAAGGATTCCCCCATTTCCACTGCAGTCCTCCGCTCTACCATCTGAGCTATTGAAGGGATAGCAGGTATTGCTTTCTGGATCTCAATGATCTTGAAGACACGCCCATGTAGAGCAGCATGTGATGATTTGTACTATAAAAGACCAAGTGCTCAAAGTGACGTTTACCGTTTACAGTTTTCATCTCAGGCGCACTTTTAGAAAGCAAAGATGGAGCAGTTGTGTTGAATCATTCTGCAGTAGCTGTGAGTAGAGTGGTGCAGCAGAAGCGTGCTGGGCCCATAACCCAGAGGTCGATGGATTGAAACCATCCTCTACTATGTGCATTTTTACGCACGATTGATAATTAAACTGTTTTTTTCCTCTCGTGTGTGTGATTTCTTGATGTCACACTTGCGGTACTCTTTAATCTTTACCAATAGCAGATGCCCAAATGTATCTTTGGTTGTTCTGAGATCCTTGATAGTTTCCTCAAATCCTTCAAATGAACATCCATATCAAAGCAATTATGTTTATATATATTACAATTAAGGTACATATTAAAAATATAAATGCACATTTGTATAATGCTCATTTAATAAGTATTGTCAAGGATTGTCAAGTTCTCCAACAAATCTGTGTTCTTATTTTAAAATATTTTTGCTGTGCATACAATGGGTGTATAAATGAATTCTCCGGAGTGCCAATTGAAGATACAATTCCACACGTGAAAATGGTTTTCTTGGACATTGACTTAAGTACTTAATCGTTTACTTGTTGTAGTTCCACACGAGTAAACCACGCACATTTCCAACAAAGTTCAAGAGGGTTAAGGTTTTGCGTAGAAATCCCATCAATTTTTTGCGGAGATAATCTGAAGCACATTCCTGAGTGTGCTTGAACCACCAGCCCTTTGTTTAACAGCTGCACAGAGACACACTCCCATTGCTTTTCACCATTCATATGTTTGTAGTTAAAATAAAATACTGGCATTTTCCTTCCAGCAGGCAGTATTTCTTCTGCACTGACCAAGTGTAACCAAGAACTTCATTTCATCTTTCGCAGGCTGTAATCTACAGAAAAGGAAGTGAATACTTGTATTAAGCTAAATTAAGCCAACAGAGATGCACTGCCGTTGTTTTTCTCCACTTTTCGTTAAAAGGATAAAAAAAATCACTGGCATTTACTTGCAGTATTTCTTCTGTCCTGCTAAGGAAGATTTGTATTTTATCTTGTAGAAATTTTATGAATTTCCTGAAGTTCGGAAACAGCTTGTTCCAGAAAGGAAATGAACACTTGTTTCAAAGTAAATCAAGACTTATATCTCTCTCGTTGCATGTGCTCTTATCTGTCTAACCCTTATCTGTCCATCTCTCTCCTCTTCTCTCTGGCAATCTGTGCAGAGTATCTGAAGGGGATGTAACACCACTTGGCAATGAAGAAAAATTCTCAGAGGCAGAATAAAAAATATTATTCTCTTCTCAGTCAGATTCACAGCTCAGACTCACACTTGGACAGAAGTTCATCTCCATACTGTTCTCTATCCTGACAACCCAGAACCAGAGTATATTCAGGCAATCAGTGCTGCTACATGAATAATATCAGACAGAACAGCCTAGACTCAGGTCTAATCTCTGGGCTCAGGGGTCACTGATCTGGTAGCTGTGGGCTCTGTTCCAGGTCAGAAGCAAGAAGATTCTATTAACCCTTTCCAGGACCTCAAGGCATTCAGTATTACTGTACTTTCTTTACTGTATATCAGCCTCCAAACACGTTTTACAAATGTTTTATAACACACGTGAGTGTGGAAGTACCTTAGTTTTTATGTAATAAACACCAGTAGTGACACTCTGGTCAGTATATTGATTATTAGTAGTTGATGATCCGATGGTCATGTCTACAATAGTGACTAGTTGACCAGTCTGTAGCTCTGAGCAGTGGAACTCAGATCACACAGAAGATTCCACACCAGCCCTGGGATTCAGCTGCTCTCACAAGTGTCTAACAGTCTTCTAAATTTACAATTAGATTAATTATTGTAACAGTTACACAGTTAATGTAAACCATCAGACTACCTGTGGAACTGAGAGCAGGCTGGAAATGAAGCCAGGATACACATTTTAACCTCCAGGAACAGGAGTCTGTTCCTCCTGGCTCCTATACTCTAATGATTCGTTTAAAACATTAAAAAATTATTACAGGGACTTGTGCTCGTTCTCTACTGCTCCACACGGGTACGCTTTGTAACACATTAATCTGTGAAGTAAACTATTTTTTTTCCTGTTTAATGAATTTCATTCCTTTGTTTGTCGCTCTCCTTTTGCAACTGTTATGATTCGCTTCTCTTCACAACCCGGTGCATTCTTTTTTTTTTGGGGGGGGGGGGGGTGTTATATGTGTAAGAAAAGCCCCCCGGGCTCTGGACAGGAGTCTCCTCCAACGGAGATGCGCTCTGCTCTGTCAGAAAGAGCGCTGTGACATCACAGACACCAGCCAGAGCCCCGGAATCAGTGCGCGAAACCGCTGGAGGCGTGCAGAGCGTACGGAGAAGAGTTATTGATCACTTATCTATCGACAACCAATTAATTCACCTGAAGAACCGTAGAATTAACGATTAACTTCACCGATTGGTGAGTACTGATTCTTTTTCCGTTCTTGACCATGTTTTAAATATCTAGAAAACAGTCAAAAAAGACTGTTTCGATCAATTACCATAGTGCGTTTAGTATTAAAAATGTTCAAACTGAAATTAAACAATAATTATTCATATTATTTACGTAACTGTATCCTAAGTTGATAAATGTATGTAAGTAACAGTTTACATGCATTTTTTCCAGTGTTTATAAATCATAAATATGGTAACCACGCCGACAGGCGCCATGTCATTGTATGCATCTAGGTGTCTCGCTTTTGTCACAAAGAGTGATGTGACGTCATGGGTAGCAGCTAGTACTAATCCTAGTGTATTCATGTTAATATTAATGAGAGTACAACTGGTCGTTTTAATGCTAGTGTTCATGTGAGTATTGATGATAGCGCTACTGATAGTTTTAGTTTTAATGTTCATATTCATGTTAATATTAATTATATTGTTTCTGTTAAGAGTATTAACAGTAGTAGTACTGTTAGTTTTAATGATAGCATTACTGTTATTATATGTAGTTTGTGTCAGTGGTAGTGATAATGATAGTGTATGTATTAGTGATAGTGTTACTGTTGTAATATGAGTAGTATTTGTGTTAATGTTAGTTATTGTGTATCTGTAGATACTGGACAGATAGCCCTCCTGCACATCAAACAGTCCGAGTGACTGTTAGTGTCAGTTAGTGTTTACTGACCATTGACAATATACAACTATTTCTTAGCGCCAAGTTAAGTAAGCGAAAGTGTTCAAAAATCCTTTTGCCCTGTTCTGAGGGCCTGTCCACATCCTATTCCATAATGTAATTATATATAATATAATACCTTACAACAGTGACCATTTCCTTACTAATTGCATGCGTTGTACATCAGCACATAGCAGCACATTGCCACAATGTATTATCAATTTTAAATTACAACCATAATATCGACAACATTAATAAACGCATATATTATTGAAATTGAAAACAAATCTAACACAGCATCTTTTCCAGTTATATACCAAAATGCATTGCTGATATTCATTGGTCGCCATTTTGGTTAAATACTGTCATGTTTTTCAACAAAGGAGAAATCTGCAAAAATCTCAGCAATCCTCTTTTCACGAGTAAGTATAAATAATAATCATACTATTTTAATGCATCAGGTCTTACTTAATATTACTTTGATGAAAAATAGTATGTTAATAAGCAATAAATGACACATAAAAACAGTGTGAAGGTGAAGATCACACAAAATCAACTACAAATGTGGGAATTTTAAATTTTTAAGATTATAAATTACATGTAGCACATTAGCAACACTACAGTAATGCTAATATAACAACAGCGTAAGAAAATCCTGACCTTATTCCTTTCAAATGCTGATACAAGATGTGAATGATTTCAGAGTTTCAGAAGCAGGTATTGAGTCTCCTGACAGAGATCAGAGATGAATTGAGGCGTGTGGGAAAGTGTACAGAATTGGTGAACTCCCAATTCCACATCAAAAGGCTGAGCACAATGGAAGAGTTCTGTACACGAGAGCGAGTCCTTGCTGCTGGTATGATACTATATTCTCTCTATGAGAAGATAAGTCCTTGAATCTGGCACCTTAGACCACTCGGCCATCCTGACAAGCTCCGCAAGTTGGTGTGTTGAAAGCACCAGTAGTTCACAAAACTGAGAAATGCTTGAGAACTGAGAAATGCTGGAGAAGCGCCACGTTGCCTAATGTTGCCTAAATGGATCGCGGAAATCAAATATTCGGATCGATTTAGAGTGTGCTTTACAGCCTTTGTTTAATATTTTAAATTGTTTAAAGTGTGTACTGTGTACTACGTTAAGGACTAGCTATTGCGGTAGAATATGGAGGTCATCTCCAGCTCTGAGCTCAACTGCAACAACAAGTCCTGCTGAACAAAGTCAGAGTTCAGCTGAACGTGTGCTCAGGACTCAGGAGCATTGTTGTGGTTCTAATTAGCACGAACTGCAGGGGCTCTGAATCAGAACATTTTAATTTATCTGTTCAGTAAATTAAAATGCAGGACACTTTAAAATCGGATTATTACTGTGTCTCTGTCCCGTTTGTATATAACCGAATGTTTAAAAGATACCAGTAAGGACACACAACAACTAATGTGATACTCATTGGAAATAGTCCCAAAACAAGCACGTCTGGCAGCTGGTAGACCCCTGTAATAAATTTGCAGTGACAGAACACTTTGAAGATTTGCAATCTATTTAAATATGAATTTACTAAATTTCAGTTCTCTTTACTCCCCGGCATAACTGAACTCTCACTGTCGCATACAAAAGGCTTTACTAGCTGTGATACTGTTTCTAATAAAGACAGAATGAAACTGTTTTTTATGTGTCTCATGGTGATCCTCTTCTCGATCCAAATGAAATGTTTAATATGATCCCCCAAGAAAAAAAAGGAGTCCATTTCCGCCTGGAATGATTGATGCTCCATCAAACATTTTGTAATATTCCCAGAAGTTTATACAGTAGAATCCTGGTTTGTGGCTTAAATTCAAGGTAAACAAGACTAAGGAAACGAGTTGGAAACTTGATGTCGATCTGGGATTTAAATCATCCGGAACATTTCACTACATTGGGAAGTATGTGCCAGAGAGCAGCTCTTGACATCTGACAAGTTCAGTTGGTAGAGCAGAGGACTGTCGTAGAAACAAGAGGGAATCCTTAGGTCGCTGGTTTGACTCCAGCTTGAAGAAATGTGCTTTTTGTGTTCAATCAAACAGTTAAAATAGCCAATCTTTTTCGCTCAGACTTTGATCAAAAGCTCAATAAACGACGAAGCAGAGGCTCTTGGTCCGAATTCAGCTCACGTCTGATTGTCTTGCTTTGGCCAAGATCTGATCTTTGAATTTAGGGACTTCTCTGTCTGATTTGTACAGTAATTCAAAAGTAGATACAAATGTCACATTTTTATTGTAGATATAAAGGTTTTCTCTGTTTTCAAAGGATAGCTACTTAATTGGCTTTATGATTTGGTATTGATTTTGTATCGTTGAATTATTAACTTTGTGCTTTCTGTGTTTTTATCGTATTGTGGACTTATTTTTTAAACAAATGCTTATAATGGCAGACACGGCACACATCTCTTTATACCAGCGGTGAATTGTATATTTGTATTAAGTAGAAGCTACTGCGCACTTCTGGGAGTATAACAGGTTCGATATAAAGTGGCAAAAATATAAAAGGGGAAAATACCCAAAACTGCGTGTAAAGGCCTCGTTGTGACTGTTTTTATTGTTAAATACGGCGTACTGTGCACGAAATGTGGCAGAAACACAATCTGATAGTTAAATAATTATTAATTTTAAGTATGAGGCCCCGGATCCAAATATTCAGTTCTGATTTTTTAAAGTGATATCTTCCCTTCCTCTGGTGGAAGTAACACGATGTGAGCAATTGTTTTTTGTTCTTTTTTTTCACGTTGCGATCCAAAGAACCTCAGACGCACAGTCTTACAATAACCAAACCAGAATGGATTCTGTTGGGAGCCGGACGGAGCTCATTCTTGCTCCCTGTGCTGAAAACAGAATTAGCTCTTACCCGAGCGCCATCTACAGCTGCTGGGTAGTGCTCTGCGTCCTGCTGCTCCAGCAATTATTTTGATGAAAGACAGATTGTGCACATTTAACTTTCTCGCAGCTATAGGTGATGCTGAAGCTGGCAATATGAAGTCACCCGCTGGTACACCTTCTCTAACTTTCACAATCGTGATAAACATTTTTTTTAAAAAAAAGACCTTTGAAAAATTAGATATAGATGTATGTATAAAACTAGATAAAAAACATTAGCTTTATCAGTTTGTACATTAATCGATTTTGAATCAAATTTGAACTTTTTACATTGCATTTTACATTGAAAAAAAGCGTGCATACCTAATCCACCAACAGACTGAGCAATATTTTACATTGCCTTCCAGAGCTTCCAGCATGTGATGGATTTGTATGATACCACTACAGCACTGGCGCAGGTGCAAAATCCACTTTCACAGGACTTTTTCAGTGTCTTCTCTCTCAAATGGACCGAAGCACAGGAGCCAATATTATAGAAAACGACAGGTGTTTAAACAGAGGATGTCCCAATGTCTTGGACAATGCATTTTGATTTTGTATAAAAGCAAATGGTTTATCATTTAAAAGCCAACAACATTCTTTTTCTCCCTGGCGCTAATAAACTACCACACATGCGAGCTGTTGTGTGAAAGAAAATTCATATGTGCATAGGGAGCAAGAATAAAATCCAGAACTGTATTGGTGATATCGATAAACAGGGCTCATGTTCACAATAAAACCTTACTGTATAAAACGTTAAAATCCATAAATATATTTTTTTAATTATGCAAAGTGTCTGTTAAACCATTCATGAACGATTTTTAGAGAAAAAAACACACCATTATATGAGAAAATATATTTACTATATGTGCATTTAACTTACTTTTTAACAATTTCAATTTCAAGGTCGATGAAAATTGTTGCCCTGCTTTTTTGTCATAAATACATAAGCTTGTTATGTCTTGTGTCAGAAATAAACTACATGAAATTTGCTAAAGCAACAAAAAGTAAGAGTAATGTTATCTCGTGTCTTTAAAATGACTTTAAACACAATTTGTTTTTCTCTGTGGATCTAAGGCTTTGTCATTAAGGTGTGCTGTTTTTTTACATGTTGTAAAAAAGTAGCTAAATCATACGAAACATAAAAACTCTAATTGTAAACAATTGACCATTCATATTCCTGAATGTTAAACCTATGGAGTATTTACATCTTGTCTTCGTATTTGTGAATATTACAGAACTCCTTTTCAAAAGCTGTCAGGTATGGATTAGTGCCCAGGTTTCCTGGTGTTCACCCAGGCGGTCCAGGTTTGACTCTTGGTATAGAAGCGCGTTTGTGTTGCCTTCCGGATTTCAAATGAGCAGCTCAGTGCAGAAAAGAGCCCTGTAGATCAGCATGTACATTTGCCTGGACAGTAGATTTTTCAGAAAGTATAATTGGATTATAGCACGTGCCCCTGACGATGTTATTAATACGTCATATGTGCTCTTTCTTGTATTATATGTATTTTTGTTGTTCAAATTAAAAAAAATATTTAAAAAAAACTTTCAGGATGCATCCTGGTGTATAAATAAAATGACATTAAGAATGCTGTACGCAGAGGTCTGAAGCCTGCTCCACAGAAGAAGTTTATCTGGAGGTGTTAAAGAAGTCGAGATCTCTCCATGAGAGGGGAAGCATCTCAGAAAAAGCAGGTGCAGTCGGTTCCATGGTCATAAGCTATAAGCCACCTGGCTTCCTCTGGGCAAGTAATGAGACAGAGAGAGAGCACAGTGAGTAGTCTTTTTGGAGGCGTGGGTCCGAATCCCACCACTGCCAGATGCTTCTTTGAACCTTTTTCTTCTGACTTGAAAATCGGAATTGTGGAAAATTGTGGAAAGTGGAATTGTGTTTTGACAGTCCCTTGAGAACCTAAGCAAAGTTTTTAGAAATACTTTGTCAGCTTGACATCAAGGCAGAAAACAAAAGCTTTACTGCATCCTTTCAAACCAAATGCGCTTTGCCACCTTTAGCGTTATACAAGGAACAACGTCTGCTGAGATCACTTTCCAGTCAGTGCAAATTGTACTGTGTTTTAATATTGGTTGTGCTGGCGTACTGCTTCTGTCTGTGAAACTTGAATGTTCTGCTTCTTCACTCCGAATCATTGGCGAGAGTTGAGCTTGTTAAATCTTTGCACATGGCGCTCCATCAGAAATAACAAATGGAACATTTTTGGAACAATAATAATAATAAAAATCTTTCAATGCCTTGATTGCATAAGTGTGCAAACCCTTTATAAAGGGGATTGTAACTGTTGAAATTTAACGAGTCACATCCCAGATCATGAAGAAAGGTTATTTGCCTTCCCCAGACATCAATTGTATTGATTCTGATCAGTCCAAATTAATATCAGTTGATCTCATATAAAGAACCAGATTTTGGAGAACAAACGTTCAAACTGCACAGCAGAACCTGATGAGAAATCCATCTGCTGATTGACACCGAAGAACGTCGTTACAAATTTTTCTCCAAGCTGTTTTAAGTGTCCGGCCACCTCTGTCCTTCCTACTTTGCAGTGAGCACAATTATTTCAGTTTCTTCTCTTGTATTTCCTTGCTATTTTACTGTCTCTTTCTTCCATGTGGAGATGGATCCACAGCCCAAACCCTGTGTTTGTGCAGTGTCAGTGGAGGAGTCTTGCCCGTGTTTTCAGGGGTAGAAGCTCGCTGTTGGATTTATGTTGGTTCTTCTGTTACTTTTTCTACTTGATGGAGCTGTATTAACTCAGGCACACCTGCTTCCATGGCAAGTTATTTTATCACTGCTCACAAACCTACATACTGCAGGCACCTCTAATACTGTCACTGCATGTGGGCCACGTGTTCCTGCTGTCAGCCTACTATACCACGTTCATGCACATCTAGAAACATTACTACTCTAGAACAAGAGTGAAAAACGAAACGAAAGCACAACCACTTAAAAAAGCATATTTGTCAAACCCTGAAGTCGACGAGGATGGGACAAGAACCCACCTGTGCAGAGCACAATGGATTAACAGTCCATCACCTGTGCTGCACTGGACTCCCTGTAGATCATCAAAAGCATATTGAGCTCCTAGGTAATGAAATTGCCAGCTAAAAGCCATTTCACATCCTTTCTCAACTTGCTCAGCGAGCAGGCTCAGTGCACACCGAACGAAGATGTGACAGAGTGGTGTGTCCAAGAAGCTGTAAAAGGACAGTACTTCGCAGGTGCATGGCTTAGTTGGTTAAAGTGCTCGTCTAGTAAACAGATCCTGTGTTCCAGTGGTGCCTTTCTTCCTGTTTTCTCACACTGCTTATCGTTATAGCCATCAACATGCTTCTGCAATAAGTTTAATGGAAGTGTTCATTTCATTTTTTGTACAACTTTTTATTCAAGAAACCCACACATTGCGAAAGATAACATTCTCATCTTTCTTATTAGTGCAGAAAAACTACTGCCAGCTGACAAGAAAACGACAACGATTTTCTTTGTCTCTAGCCAAAAATCTGTGAAAGTAGAAAAAATACGACGTCTTAGTTTCTATGGCACAATCAAGCAGGATGTCCTTCAGTTAAACACATCGTTGGTAGATCAAACGCACCCAGAGACACACTTCAAATTAATCTGATCTAAACATCACCTTCTCTAAATGTGATTGGGTTTCTTTGCACATTCTCAACCATCCTGATATTTGCAGAGATTTTAAACTTTTGGCGCGACTCAAACTACAAAAAGTAAATATTTGAGTACCTAAGTCAATATCACTGGGAATTTTAATATAAACATAAACGAAAATGCTATTCAATACTTTTTAGAATATTTTAGCTGGGGATCTTCAAAAACTGAGTGTAGAAAAGAGCTAAACACCATCAGGAGTGCAGAACATGTGATAAAAGTGTTCTTTAATCAAAAAGTGAGTTTGTCTTTCACTTAGATGTTAATCGAAAGCTCAGTATACAATGAAGCAGAGGGTCATGTTCTGAATTATCGCGTCTTATTGTCTTGCTGTGACCTTTAAAATGTACTGTCGACTCCTCACTCTTCCTAACACAATTAAAGAGCCTCAAGCAAAAGTACCAATTGGGAGTTTAGTTCATTGGTAGAGCACATGCATCGTGTGTACGAGGCTCAGTTTTCAATCGTCAGCGTCTCCACTCTGGAATTCTTTTTAAAGCGATATATCTTTTCTGTGATTTCTTTCGTGTGACTTCCCTCATGTGTGAATTTCAGCGCGACGGGTAAACAGACAAAATGAATGACATTGTATCTAATTGAGAAAAGTTTGACCGGGGCAGTGTTACTAGTCGCAGCTCTGAGATCAATGTGGTTGAGTTGGAGAATGTGACTCGAGGGCCAGGAGCGCTATGGGTAACGCGTCTGATTATGGATCATAATAGTAAAGCAAAACTGAATTATAAAATCATTTTAGGAATTCTGACCGATATCTCAAACAGGCGATTCAATAAGAACGTTGAAATCTTTGAACATCACCTCATTATATATAGTGCTGCTATAGTTTTTACTCGGAGTTAAACTATCGGATTGAAGGAATTCTTACCGCGGGGTTAAATGTATTGTTGTTATTTGGAGAAATCAATGAACTCGTGATTATATGCTTTAAAACACGGCCATATGCACAGAAATAAACGACAGTGCTGATTATTTTCCAGAGGCTGAGCACTGATGACCTATCCGAGCGAACTGATAAAGCTCACCCAGAGGATACTCTAGCAGAACGTGGAAGAATGTTCAGCTTTGTAACCAAGGCAACCACAGGAACAACGTAAATAAGCACAATCAATTCCCCATTTAAGTCTTTCGTGTAAGGTATGCTTTGTGAAAGTATGAAGTAAATCCCCTAATCTCTTTTGAACATGGACATTGGAACAAGGAATTTCTGATGAAGCGTATGCGCAAAGATTCAATAAGCTCTACTCCTGCCGATGATTCAGCATGAAGAAGTTAAAGTTTCACAGACAAAAGCAGCTCGCCACCACAGCCAATATTAAACATACTTGCAGGCACACCACCATGTGCACTGGCTCATCAGTGATCTCGGCAGACGTTGCTCCCTACGTAAGGCTGAAAGTTCCAAAAAGCATTTCTGTTGAGAAAACAAAACATTTTTTTCTGCCTTGATGTTAAGCTTAGAGAGCCTGTCTTTTAGAAATTCTCTCTCTAAACGCCTTGCGCAGCCTCCAGAGAGACTAAAAATATATATTTTTTGAGAAATGGGCTCACACAACCGAAGACACTAACGTTTATCTGGGTTAGAGTATATGAATAACAGTTTAACCGAAAAAGTTTGTAATTCTGATTTTGTTAAAATTCAATAAATCGTCTATCAACAGTAAGAAATTATTTTATTTCATAAACTATAAGACAATTAAGAGAGTTTGTAGGTCTTATCCGTCGCTTTTGTTCTTTTAACTCTAACGTTCAGGATCCAAACCCAGGTGCAGACGGTTGTGTTTCTTGAATCTCTTGTAATCATCAAAAGTCGATGTGTAGTCCTTCAGTACTTTCTCGAGTTGTACCATGGATATTTTATACGATCAATACTTGTCATGATCTTTTGCATTTTCCTTTACAAACTGAACAATTTCAAAGTGTGTTTATGTCTGTGCTTCACATCTACAAGAGAGCACTTGGTGGTGGTGGAGGGGAGACCCCATTACCTGTAAAGCACTTTGAGTGGAGTGTCCAGAAAAGCGCTATATAAGTGTAAGCAATTATTATTATTATTATTATTATTATTATTTGTAACAGTACAGGACACACAGTGAGGAGCTCGTGAAGCTTTCAGTTTAGTGCGGAGTTCAGAAGGAGGATTCGCTCGCTGAATGATCTCTCAAAAAATCCCAGGTGAGATTCAACAGGTGTTTTCTGCAACAGCCACGACAAGTGTGAAGCAATCTCAGGATTTCCTGAATTTGAACTAAATTATTAGTTCAAATAATTTAGGATTTAACAGAACTAAATGAGGTACATTTAAAACAGCAGAGCAACTCTGCAGCACGTCAAGTGTGCCTGCATTTAATTGTGTAAACCTGGCTCTCTCTGAACATGAGCAAAGAGTTCTCACTCAACAGAAGATTGCGATGTGAGACCTGGAATACAAAGCACCTAGAGATGCCAGGGATTGTACCTGGGACCTACTACATGCAAAGTATGCACTCTACCACTGAGCTACATCCCCGATGGCAAAGGTAATGGAACAGACTTAGAGATGTGCAGATGCTCACTGATCACAATCCACCACTCACAAAAAATGCCTGCAGTTTCCCACTTTCGAGTTTCCTCTGAGTAAATTAATGGGAATGAAGAAATAAGGAAGGAAAATTAATCGCATTGAAGCTTCAAGAGACTGGGCAAAAATTAATCTATTATTTTTGTATCCAGTCACACGTGCGACGGTGGTTAATTCCCAGATGAGGGAGAGCTTTTTTTCTACCCCTTACTCGACTGTCTTTCAATTCTGTTTTATTTGAAAGCTTTTTGCATCTTTTAAGTGCTCTTGATTAAACTATGCATAGACAAACAGCACTACTGATGATTTTCATTGACCGATGCACACTTGTTCTGTACAACTCGAGTGATAAAGCCCTGTCTGCAAATATTGTAGAAGAACATAAAAGGGTGAAACAATGCCCCAACCACAGGAATGGTAACAGGAAGGATCGTGTTCTTATTTGATAAGTCCTTTTGAGATGTCTTGTCAATGCACACAGGCGTTAGAGCTGAATAATTTACTTTTAGTGGTGTTTTTAAACAAAGATGGAACATGCTATTTCTATACCAGGAAGAAAGGAGCAGACTAACTTTAAGAGGCAAAAACGACACCTTATCAAAGCTAATATTAATTAAAATGACATCACAACAAAAGAGTGGAGCCTTGAGTGAATAAAATTAGTTTTCATTGGACGTCTGTGTCTCCATAACTTTGAAGGTGAGTGAGAGGATTGTGATAATTTGCAGGTGCTTCTCGGAAGTTTGTTGGTGGTACAGGCGCCTTCCAAATAATTGAGTCGGGTTTGAATCCCAGCCAGTACAAACCCAAATCTTTTGAAGATAATTTGTGGTCCGCTAACACATCTTTTGAAACACTACAACAGGTAACACCCCGTGTGAAACATCATGAACATCTGTTAAACCTCTCTACCTGCCCGTTCCTCACAGAGACATGACGAGGGTCTAAAGAGACATTTTGAGCCGTAGAAACATTTTATCATTCCTCATCATCAGTACTTTTCTGTGCAGTCAGGCCAGTTCCACTTCAACTTCACCCGACAACGGAGGTCGTTTTGAAAACAATGAGAGTAAAGGGACACTGCACGTCTGCAGAACATCACGTCCGAGTTTAAGGACAGCAACATCAGAGATTGGAAGCTAGGGAGTTTCAGGTCTGTGTTATTATAGGTTCAAGAAAGTCTGAATACCTTTGCAAGAAGTATTTCAGAATCCCACTCAAATCCAGTACGAATGCCGCATAGATCTGCATTGTACAATTAGTATACTGTTTGTCCGTTGAATCAAACACGCCTTATGAAGCATTTCTAAAATAGGAGAGATTGTTAGGGAATGCGTCTTCCTGTAAAAATAAAATGACTTGAAGGGCTCTATAAGCAGAGGTGTGAAAGCCTGAGTTTTACATACTCTAACGTAAATAAACGTTAGTGTCTTCCGGTGTGTGAGCCAATTTCTCCAAAAAATATTTGTTAGTCTGTCGGGAGGCTGTGCAAGGTGTTAAGAAATATAATTTAGAAAAGACAGGCTCCCTAAGCTTAACATCAAGGCACAAAAAATGCTGTTTTCTCTACAGAAATGCTCTTTAAATTTCAGCACTGTTGCAACTCCCTTCATAAAGGGTGTGCACACGTATACAACCAAGGCATTGAAAGTTTTTTTAATTATTGTTCCAAAAAACGTTCCATTTGTTTTCTTTTTAATGTTGTTGATTAAAAGATTGTATTAAATGTGAAAAAAATCTGACTGTGAAAAGGTCAAAATGTTAGTGAAAAAATCAGTAATGTGAGGAAAGATGGATTGTGGGAGCCCCTTAACTACCCATGTCATGCTGTATTTCTCACTCATTCTACTGTGAGTGGTGCCGTCGCTTCTGGATAATGTCTGTCAGTGGTCATTCCAGACAGGTCAGGTATGACTGCTCTTCGGCACAAGAGACACGTGACTTGCCAGGATCCTGACAGTGTTGACTTTCTTTCAGACCCTGGATAGCTCAGTCGGCAGAGCATCAGGCTTTTAATCTGAGGGTCCCAGCGTTCAAGTCCCTGTTTGGGCGGTTGTGCTGTTCTTAAGTCTATTGTGAATATCATTCTAAATAGTCTTTTATCTTTCACTCTTCTAGCTGTACTGTGGTTATTTTAAATGTCCATTACTTGTATTTACAGTTGTGTATTTAGTGTTTCATTTCTCAAACCGAAAATGTTGAACCACATAATCATCTAAATTAAATCACAGTAGAGTACAGAACACGCAGTGAGGAGCTCACACAGTGAGTGCTCTTGAAAACAACAAGAGGAAAGGCACACTGCACATCTGCAGAACATCACGTCCGAGTTTACAGTGACAGCAGAGGTTGGAAGCAATGTAGTTTTTTTAATACTCGCTCGCTGAACGATCTCTCAAGAAACCTCGGTTGAGATTTAACGGGTGTCTAATAATCACGTTCAAAAAGGTGACGATAAGTTTTTTTTAACTAGGTACCCTTAATGGCATCACGGTGTGAGTAGATCTTAAAGTACCTGCAGACAGAGTACCCGTAATGGCAACACAGTGCTTTGAGTTCGGCTTTTCTTATTTCTTCTGCAGAACCAGTGGTATCGGAATATACTGATCCGCATAAGAAGCGCTTTCGGTTTCTGATCATTTTTATTGAGCGCTGTTCTAAACTTTACATTTGCTCGGGCTAGTTTTCCCCATGAAAAAAAGACATATCGCTAATTAGATAATTTCACTTTTTTTCTTATCAACGAGTAGAAAGAACTAAAATATATACTTCATTAAAAGTACCACAGGCAAGATGGCTGGTGGTCTAAGGCGTTGCGTTCGGGTCGCAAGTCTTTGGAAATGAGGCAATGACTGCTGACAGTAAACAGAGCTGACGCTCAGCTGCAGACAAGCGCTCCTCGTTAGTATAGTGCCGAGTACCCCCGCTTGTTGCACGGGAGACCGGGGTACGTTTCTGTGACAGGGCGCTGGTTTAATTTTTGAACAACCTGACTTCACTTAAAAAGTATACTACGTTTCGGACTAGTTAGTGCGGTAGAATATGGAGATCATCTCCAGCTTTGAGCTCAACTGCAACAAGAAGTCATGCTAAATGTAGTATAGTGAGTAGACATTGCGAGACAACAGAACGAGAGAGTAGAAAGCGGGAATATTGGTGTAAGGGCGTGATCTGTGTAGTTAACAAAATAGTTAAAATAATATAAAAACGTCTCTTAATTTAGATACACAACATTTATGGCGACGAGAGATGAGTGCTTGACGGACTCAAAGCGAGCAGAACACTGCAGATTTTAGTTCTCTTGCTGGTAGAAACGAACTTCTGAATTTTCAGACTTTTCGTTTAGTTTGCGCCATGGAAGATATGGCAGCCGCGCCGAGAAGCTTTGGTTATGCCCAGCTTTTTCCACCGCTTCTACTGAACCTCGGAGCTCCGGATTTGTATACGGAATACAAGATATGGATGGAGTCGTACAGATTGTTTTAAATAGCCAGTGGATCTTCAGAAGCTCAGGATGGCGTGAGACGTGCTACATTATTGCACTGTATCGGGGCTCCCGTGCAGCGGATTTTCGCCAACCTCCCTGGAGAAAAAGGTACATATGAACAGACTGTAGCTGCCTTAGACGCTTACTTTACACCGCGGAGAAATGTGGTTTTGGGACGGCATAAATTTACAGATGCAGCCATTCAAAGTGTGCGGTACAGACACGTACCGCAGGTAAGATGACACGGGGTACCGCGGTGCGTGATTGGTTGACCGACAGGGGCACTCGTGATCCGTTGGTCTGTCGTAGAAAGACTTACTGTAAATGTCTTTACTGTGCCCGTTGTAGATATTGGATTTTACCACTGAAGGGAAATCTTAGTAGCTGAGCATAAAAAGAATAGGAGCATACTGTAACGCGTGTGAAGGCCATAAACGATATTAATTTTGGAACGTAAACATACAGTATATAGCTGGTCTCGGTACTTTAAAGAAAAAAATACACACCAGTATTCCATTTCTCCCTAAACATTGTAAGCTTCGAAGTCTTTAACTAACGTGATACCAGAGTCAACAAGCATACTTTTAGAATTTGATTAAAAGGGAATATAATATGGAATCGCGTATCTCAAGAATTTAATAACGGTATGATTATATCCGTGTTCTGCGGCAGGGCTGTGTAGGGCTGTTTCGCCTGCCTGGTCATGCGAGCTGTCTTGTAGCCTACTGGTCTAGGTGCATGACTACCAACTGGCAGGTTGTGTGTTCGAATCCAGCTGGTGCTGGACCTTTCAGTTTTATTTATTTATTTTTTAATCGCGTAACATAAACATATTACCGTATGCAAACTGTACTGTATACAATATGTAGGAACAAGTAATAGGTTTATTCCATGCTGAAAAAAAGAAGAAAGAGAACACAACGTTTCGGCCGTGGAGCCTTCTTCAGGTGTGAAGAAGGCACACCTGAAGAAGGCTCCACGGCCGAAACGTTGTGTTCTCTTTCTTCTTTTTTTCAGCATGGAATAAACCTATTACTTGTTCCTTTGCAGCCTACGCATGCTGACGCAGCTACCCACCTGAACTACAACTGTATACAATATGTATATGTATATTTAATGTCTTAACTGTGCCCGTTTAAGTATTGAATATTTATATCTAAGTTTACCACTGAAGGGAAATCAACATAAACATACAGTATATGGCTGGTCTCGGTACTTTAAAGAAAAAAATACACACCAGTATTCCATTTCTCCCTAAACATTGTAAGCTTCAAATGAAACCACTAAATAAAGACATAAATATAGAAATCTTAAGATTTGTTTTATTTAATGTTGGTAGCAGGATGAACTGTCAGAGTGTATATTTTATATGTTAACAGTGAAAAAGGTATTTAGAAATGAGTTATTTCAAGATGAAAAAGAAAACATACACGAAACATGGTTTCATTACGACCAGAATCGGTCTTGAGATATTTTTAACTTGATTTACAGTATTTGAGAGGTATGTCTTAACACCGATACTACAGTGCTTAAGTACTGCTCACGTATATGTTTCTAGGTTTATATTATGCATTTCATACGGTCAAATTACTTTTGAGCAACTAATAAGAAGCGCAAAACGGTATGCGTTTTAGTTTCGTTTTGTGCTGGAACCCGTGGATTGATAAGACATATCAAGTACATACAAGTCATTTTTTAAATGTTGTAGTTCGTCTTGAAAAAATGTTACGAGTACATCATCTATCAACAATTACACAGGTTCTGTTTCCATATTGCGGATTTTGGTTAGGTATGTGGTGTCTCCGGGGGAATAGTTTATGTAAACGAAGGTCGTACTTACACCACACTTTACTGTCCTCCGATCCGTGGCGTTTCTTCCAACAACTGTCTTCCTAATACAGTCCGTAATCCGTTCCCTTAGTCCTGATTCGTTCCGAGTTCCAAAAGCTCGTAATAAAGACAATCCGCGATGTATCCTAAACCAGTGTCCGTAATCCAAAATCATAAACCTTTCTCCTTGCAGTCGTTCGTTAGCCCGATCCTTAACATCCACCTCTTTCCACTCTTTTCCTCCAAAACGCATTCACCTTACCGGCTTCCGCGCTGTTCACTGCCTCCGGGCCACTTATATCCCGGTTCCTGATGCGTCTCAGCTGTGTCTCGTTGTCTCTTAAGGTAGACCCTTTCCATCTACTGGTCAGCTGATTCTTTTTGTCCGCCATCTCGCTAAGGTCCATCTCTAGCATTTTCAGCGTTTCGTTTCGGAAGTACCTGTTAGAGATGACCCTTCCCCGTGTCCTCTTACAGTATTATCAAATCCAGTGGCACTGTGTTTTAGTTTACTGAGTCCCATGTCACATGGTCTGTGATTGAAACCTGTAAAACCGGTTTAATTCGTCACAGCCAGCACTCTTCAGGTGTGAGGGTCTTCTGCTCAGAATGAAACGCTAAAATGTTTGTGTATATTCTAATGGTAGTGGGGGCAGGGTGTGTGGGAACAGGTTTGGTTGAAATTGCATTGGAGATCTATGTTCTTCACACCTGAAACATTTTCTCTGAAAGCATTTTCTTCGCAGTTTAACCGATCTTGTTACAGCATGTTACAGTTTACTTTTATTAACCATATTAATTTTAAGTGCTTAATGTAAAATCTTGTAAAAATATATTTTCATTGTTCAAATATACATTAAGTCTGACTATCATATAATAAGTTAAATACAAAACTAAAGAAAAAATAGGGTTAAATATAATTCAAAATATTTTGCTAACAATGTTAAGTGTTTATGAATAATAAAATGTATTAACTAAGGAGTAGGATGGCACAGTTGTTAGTATGTTTTTTGTTTTGTTTCTTTTTCATAAATACAACAGTAGTACCTGATGTCTCAGTGGCTTTCAAAATTAAATTATGCATGCAAACCTGTGAACTAGAAAGATAACTAAGATATCCATCCATTATATTCCATAATATCCATGAAATATATGGCGCTGAAATACAGTATGTGTGACGCATAAAGGACATCAAGGGATTGGGTGAGCTCCCATCACAGCGTTTTACGGGAAGAGACGGGGTGCTTCTGCCGCCCCAGCTTCCAAAGAGCGAAGGGTAAGCAAATACAGCAGACTTCATCTGAAATACGCGATTAAAGCGCATATTACAAGGTATTATTGCCGTTTTGAATTTTAAATTCAATTATAATTATTTCTTCGTAGCCTGTTCTTCAAGAAAACACTGCACGGGCGAAACGATCTACCACCAGGACAGTAAAAAAGAAAGCGGTAAGACGGAAAAAAAGAAAAGTTTATTTTGACTTCTGTTCCGCGACTGATGAATACTACTGTGTGACTTTATTTCTTACATGAATTATGTTATTTTGCCACAGGCCGTGGGTCTCTGCTCTCGGCCACTGGCCAGGGTGCCAACCTGTAGAAGCAGCACCTGTATGGAGACATTTCGGCAGCAGCGGGAGCATTACAATGCATTACTGGGGAGGATTGGGAGGCTAGAGTTCCAGCAGTCAAACAGTTGAGCAGCTGTCTCCCGAAAAGTGCCTCTCCCCGCCACGCAGGCTGCAATGCCTGGCGGAAGCTCTGCCCCCCGCAGAGCACACACCGCCTCAGGACACTCCATCCCGGCCTCTCAGTTCACCACCGCGCAGGAATCTGTTGATGCTGTCCCCGCCAGCTATCTCCCCCCAGGAAGCACAGCGGAATTCACAGATGCCAGTGGGACGAATAATTCTCCCAGATGTCCAGCTGCTACCCATCACCCAGGAGATGGAGGGGGGGTTGTACTTGCAGTGCATCGGCATAGACGGGAAAGCAAGAGCCGACCGCTACGCCGCCCTCATGTTTCGAAATCTTGTGACTTTTGAAATTTACTGGGGGTGGACCACGTCTGTAAATTTCGATGGGTCCAGAGGCAAAAGTGCCTTGCCTTGCAATCTCCGGGAAACCATTAGTACGATGGTGAATCAGAGATTCTCAACCCTTGCTGCGTACGACTGGAAAAGAATTCGTGATCGGATCAACGAAATGCTTCGTAGGAGGAGGCGGTCTTTTCCTCTTGTCTAACAGTTTGTCCACAAACAAAACATTCCTGTTAGACAAGAGGAATTGAAAAAAAACAATTTTGTCAATGAAAACCGGTGTGTGTGTCTCTTCCTGCTGGATGTCCCTCTCACAAACTGCTGAATGAATAAAATAATTTTATTGAAAACGAGTTTGCGATTGTCTGGTCTTTAAATTCTTGAGATACGTGATTCCATATTATATTCCCTTTTAATCAAATTCTAAAAGTATGCTTGTTGACTCCGGTATCGCGTTAGTTAAAGACTTCGATGCTTAAAATGTTTAGGGAGAAATGGAATACTGGTGTGTATGTTTTCTTTAAAGTACCGAGACCAGCCATATACTGTATGTTTAAGTTCCAAAATTAATATCGTTTATGGGCTTCACACGCGTTGCAGTATGCTCAGGCACTAAGTAAAAGGAGATGCTTCGTATTGCTTGACTAATTTTAAAAACTAAGTTATAAATGCAGACGCTCCCTCGGTGCGCTGCTCTGGTGCGTCGGCTCCTACACAGTGCCTGTCTGCCGTAAGCGTTACAATATACATACCCAACACTGCTTGTACCCATCTGTCATGCAAATAAAACACCTTGAATTGAATTGAATTGAGGGGAGAAGGGGGGAATACTAAAGCCAATACTGGCTCAATGGGCTTTGACGTGCTAATGCGTTGGTTTAACAGTCCGGGTGTGGCAGGCTTCCAATGTCAACTCGACTCGATTGGAAGACAATGAACGTATTTTAGCCCTAAATGAATTAATAGCAAACATGGTTTACATAAAATACATTTTTCCAAGAAAGTTTATAATAATACGATCTATAGTTGAAATCTGAGCCTAATTTAAAAATAAAGGAAAAGCATTTTCAGAGAGCTATCACGCTGTGTTTATGTAGAAAAAGTGATTAGGTTTATGAGGAATCTAATTACCTATTCGCTTAAAACGCTATATAAAATAAAGTTTATTTAGAGATGAATGATCAGTGTCGCAGTTTAAATAATGTGAGTCAGGAAACTTACACAGCGCCACCGGATTTAATAACGCAATAAAAACGCTATAAAATAATGTGACACAGTACAGCACAGTACAATAATACTGACCATGACTTTAGAAGCATAAATTACCTTACACTCAATTTAAACACAAGCTGTCTTTCTGTATGAACCTCTAAGCTGGTTCATACAGAAAATGTAGAAATGCATTAGCCTGATTATGATTAAAAAACACATAATTAAACACGCGTTTGCGATTTAAATCAGAACACGATTTAAATCAATATAAATGTTTATATTGTAACGCATACTGTCCAGCCTCCATTTCTCTATAAAAATTTACTGTTGAACACACACACACACAATAGAAGCAGGAACCGCTGTCAGAAGGGAAGATATGTTCAAAATATCGCAAATATCGATCATGTTGTGATATTTTGAAATATAAAAGTCAATTGATTGTCCATAATATCGCTTACCTATTTTTTCGAAGAAATGTTTGTTAAAAGAAAAGTCCAGCACCAGCTGGATTCGAACACACAACCTGCCAGTTGGTAGTCACGCACCTAGACCAGTAGGCTACAAGACAGCTCGCATGATCAGGCAGGTGAAACAGCCCTACACAGCCCTGTCACAGTACACGGATATAATCATACCGTTATTAAATTCTTTAGATACGCGATTCCATATTATATTCCCTTTTAATCAAATTCTAAAAGTATGCTTGTTGACTCCGGTATCACGTTAGTTAAAGACTTCGAAGCTTACAATGTTTAGGGAGAAATGGAATACCGGTGTGTATTTTTCCTTGTGATATTTTAAGCTCTAGTTGAATGATAGGTGTCGTATTTTAAATCATTTTCGTAGCTAGAAATTATGAAACGCCCTGTTAAAAGCAAGGAAGTTTTTATGCCCGTTGAAGTAAAACAAAATGCCTGACAAAGTATGGCTTGGACAGATTCCAAGTGCTTGTACAAATGTGCTAAAGAAATTATACTTTGAGTATACAGCTTGTCCAAAGTCATCCATTATTAATACTATTAGTAATATCTTCAGTAAAGGCTTTGATGCATAAATATTTCTGATAAAGGTAGGTTGTGTACTTTTGTCCAACTGAGCAATCTTGCTTTCATAAAATATACCAACATTTTAATGACTGATGATTAACATGCTGTAATACACAGTTCAAAATTAAAGGCTCAAATGCTGTACATGAGAGGTTAAGCTCCCCCTGGCGGTTTTACAAGGCGACGCCGGATAGTTAGTACGTGACACACGTGAACTGCGTGATACCGCGTGATACCGTGACACGCCTACCGGGGTATGCCGCGAAATACCTCACCCATTTTGAATGGCTGCATCTGTAGGCAGAGAACTTAGTCTCAGGACGAATCTGTTGATGCTTTTGTGACTGCACTAAGAGAACTGGCTAAATCGTGTGACTTTGGAGTATTGGAAACTGACATGTTAAGAGATCAACTTGTGGAAAAATGTGCACATAAGAGACTATAAATTGCTGAATGAGGAAGGGCTGACTTTAGAAAGAGCTCTTACAGTCGCTAGAATTCATGAAGCAGCTCAAGCAGAATCAAGAATGCTTTCTGACCACAGTGACAAAGTGACACTGAACGGGGCGCTCGCTCAAACTTTACAAACAAAAGCCCAACAGCAGGACGCAGTCATGCTAGAGATATAGAAAAACAGGGGACGGCTGACATTACATGTTACAGGTGCGGACTAACAATGCACAAAGCAGATGAATGCGGAGCGTGAACAGCAAGATGTCTACACTGTAAAAAAACAGGACATTATGCACACGTCTGCAGAACATCACGTCCGAGTTTAAGGACAGCAACATCAGAGATTGGAAGCTAGGGAGTTTCAGGTCTGTGTTTTTATTATAGGTTCAAGAAAGTCTGAATACCTTTGCAAGAAGTATTTCAGAATCCCACTCAAATCCAGTACGAATGCCGCATAAATCTGCATTGTACAATTAGTATACTGTTTGTCCTGAATCAAACACGCCTTATGAAGCATTTCTAAAACAGGAGAGATCGTTAGGGAATGCGTCTTCATGTAAAAATAAAATGACTTCAAGGGCACTATAAGCAGAGGTGTGAAAGCCTGCTCTACAGAAGAACTATAGCCAGAGATGCCAAAGAGGTCGAGATTTCACCACGTGAGAGAAAGCATCTCAGAAAACGAAGTTGCGGTCGTTTCCACGCTTTATAAAACCACTAGGTCAAACAACAAGAGGTGAAGAGCCGCTGGTGATAGTAACGCGGCCAAGCGCTCTAAGGAGCTGGCTTAAACCTCCAGTCTCTTCAGGAGCATCTGTTGGAGTCACACTGCTACAGTGTATCGCCTTGTTAAGTATCCCTTTTATTGTTGTTGCTGCCTCCAGGCGATGTAAACCAGATTCAGAAAAAAATAATTTGAACAACATTATTCCCATGTTTACTTGAAGGCGTGGTGGCCAAGTGGTAAGGCGTCGGTCTTGTAAACCGAAGATCGTGTGTTCAAGCCCCTCCCGTGCCTGTTTCATTTGTCACCGCTTTCCTTTAGTTTCAAAGTCTTCAAAAAATCGCAATGTAGGAGTCTCAATAGTAAGAGAACATAACTGTCGCCAGTGATTAGTATTCTTGCATATCCTGCCTTGTTTTTTAGTCGACAAAGCTTGTCTCTCTTCACACCCATCTTCCGAATGATCGCCTCAGCATTGGGAAGGAACGTGCACTTGGTACAGCCCCCCACTTCATGGTCTGATCACAAACGGATCAGGTGAGCTGTCAGTCCAGGTTGGAAGTAACGTTCGAAAGCACTAAAAATCGGACTTAGGAACGAGAAGACCATGTTTTTTTAAACGAGTAAATGATAAAATAATATACTGCCTGCAAGACTATGTCAAGTTCAAGTTTATTGTCATTATACTCATACACAGGTATATGGTATAACGAAATGCTATTTAGCTAGCTCTCGGACATAAGTAGTACAAAGAAAAAAAACACAACAATACATTTGTATAACAAAAGAAAGACAGAGACAACAGCCGATGTGCAAAAAACAACAACAGGCAGTGTGCAAAACAACAAAAAGGTAACAGGTTATGTGCAAAAACAAGCATCAAAAGAATGAAATAAAGGGATAGAAATGATGGGGAGTGAGCTTTTGACATGTATGGTAGAGGAAGATTTTCAATGTGTGTTTGGGTTTTTGGTAAGAAAGAAGGAACTGTGAGGTTCAGATCATAGGTGAGAGGTGGGGTGAGAGTGAGAGAGGCTGTGAGTTTAAGAGTTTGATAGTGTGGGGGTAAAGACTGTTTCTAAATCTGGTAGTCCGGACCCGAATGCTCCGGTACTGTTTTCCATGTCATGCTAAGCGCCACAAATTGTGTTCGTCCAGTCGTATCAATCGTCCTAAAGTTATGGAAAATCCGATGCAACTGGTGCAATCAGAACCTATTTCTTCAGGATAGTCGAGCAGTTTAAAACAGCAGATTCACAGCTTCGTGTCTTTTAAGCTTTGTGTTTCACTCTCCAAATAGAGGCACGGGTTCAAATCCCACTCCCGACAGTCAGGCGTTTTACCCTGTCTTTTTTACCTGCCTTTACACTGTTTCAGTCTTGTTGTGCTCGCTGACAATCACAGTACGAGGAAAACGGAGAAACTACAGTACTTAGCAAAAACATAACGGACAGAAAAAAGCTTCGTAAACACGTGAATGTGATTAGCAGCAGTAAGGTATGCATTCAAATGTTTAAGGCTGATTTATAAAAGGTGCAGCACAATGCAGTTTCTGAGAATTCGTGGGTTTTTATGCTGCTTGGACTTCTTTCAAGCCTATGAAGTGACCCCCGTTTTATTTTCATTTTCAAACTTCAGAACCGAATAACAAAAAGGTTTCATACTGTATGTGACAGCATTCCGTTGCACATACCGTTTCCACGATGTATTCAGCGACGGGAATGAAATATTTTAGTGCTGGCTCAAATGCGAGGAATTTCAGAAAAACCCGGAAAAACAACGCTTGCAGTAAATGACAAATTTAAAGCGTGTAGTCAGCATGAACAGAACAACGCAATGCTCTGTAAAAACGATCTGAAGCCGCAATTACTCTTTTATCTCGGGCAGTTCATTCCGATATGATGTTTCCGCAGAATAAATGAAATGCCGAACTCCAAACATGTTGTTGCCATTATTGTTACTCCTGCTTCTGTAGTTTTAAGCTTTAATCAGTGGGTATGTAATGTTGTAAAGGGGCTGGACTACTTTGTTCAGTCCAAATTCCATTATGTGAATTTGTTTTTTTAATATAAGCATTAACAACACAATGCGTGCTCAAAAACCCTTACTTATTAGCTTAAGAAGCGGCATTGTTTTGACAAAGTGTGGTATTCGAATAGTAAATGCTGAATTGTTTAATACTTGCTTGTGAGCCTTAGATAAATTGCCTGCTGCAATTTCAGCAAGTGGAGTTCTGCTCAGCTGCCTGTAGTACACATTGCTGATTCCTTTTGTGAGGGCACGGGCAATCTTTCAACGATAAGGCTGGCGTGCCTGTCGAAATTTTGTTTCCCTTTCACTGTGTTGTAATTGCCCTACTCGTACAACATCAATTGTGATGTCATCATTGCCCATTGGTTTGTGTCTTGTTGTCATTATGTATTTTACATTACAGGAACTGAAGGTACTGAACTGAAGGTACTGAAGGTAGGAACTGAAAGTACAGACTGCTTTAATCATTAGAATTCTCTTTCCTGATGTATTGGTATTTGAAGGCTATTGACAGCAAGGATTTATCTTCCTGAACTTGCTATATAAGATATGGGTCCATGGTTATCTTAGTTTAGATGTACCTTTAAGAGGTGGTATTTTTCTCCATTGTTCAGCCTTTAGACATACTTTGAAAGTTTTAGGCACAGACATAATCTTTCTTAATCCACTTTTATCCTGAGGTGACGTCCCAGACAAGCTTGCCCCCTGGGAATATTCACTGTGCTCTTCAGGCTTTTTTTCTGATTCTACACAGATTTTGTTTCTCCCTCTAACATGTCCCCACTGTTTGTGCTGCCTGTGCATCGTCTGTATCTTCTGATGAACTTCTGAGCTCTGTGTCGCCTTCCAAACTACATCCCTCACATTGACTTGAAATATTGACTATAGATTGTGTACTGTCATCTGGTTTGGAATCCCTACCAATACTCACCCCCTTCTGCGCCCTAAGCACTTGGGTTCTTACTTTTTATCTATCTTCATGCCAAATCACTGATAACCATTTCCTGTTGCTGGATCAATCCTCTCCAAGGACTCTGTTTGACAGTGTTGACCACATATTGTCATGCCACCTATTTTTTTTTTCTATCTTAGAAAACTTCAGAAATTCTTTGATCACATTCCCTACTCCACCAACCCTTGACCACAGGTCTGGCCTCCTACACCTCTGTCCTTCTTTAACATGTGCCATTGCCAACAATCTGGGAAAATAGAAAACACAGCTGAATGAAGTGGAAACATAAGTGAAATTCAACTCCCACTAGATGTTAATAGTGTAGGAGTGCGACAGATGTACAAGTCCATTAAATGTTTTTATTTCTGTGCTTAATTTTACGGGCCCTATATTTTGATATAGCATCAATCACAAAACGGCATTCTGTCACTGTCACAACCACCGGGGATCAACTCACAAAAGAACTAACCAGTACCAGCAGCGGGTTAATAATAACATGTGTTAATCCATCAGCACACGCTCTGCAGCACTTTTTTAACCATCCAAACCCGCTTCCTGCTACTCAGTATTGAGTCTTCTCTTTGAGAGCTCTACCTCGCGTTTACTCTGAATCTTGCTTACTGGTTACTGAACTCCCTTTTGCCTCTCGACCTTGGACCTCATCTGACGTTCTGGATTGTTCGACTGTCTCAATAATTACTTGCTCCTGCATCTGCACAGGATCTGCATACCTTTTCACTGAGGATTCCTGATAGTCACCACGTAAACAAAACTAGAAAAGAACTACGTGTTTCTTAAACTTACCCCCAAATTTAAAAAAGTCAACATATCTGGGTTGTGTGTGCAAGATTTTTAAAAACTGCAAAGTTTGTGTAGGTATGATTGTAAAAAATCAAATCATAACTGAAGAAGGCTCCATGGTCAAAACATTGTGTTTTCTTTCTTCTTTTTTCAGCATAGAATAAACCTATTACGTCTTCCTTGGAGATTACCATGTGCCAATAAGATATGATCACTGTATTGACCATATACAATTTCTTGCATTAGGAATTCCTATTTTGCATACCTCAGCTTGCTCTCCATGAACACACAGACAGGGAGTGAAGCTGGGGGTCAGAGTGCAGGGTTAGCCATTTATACGGCACCCCTGGAGCAGCTGGGGTTAAGGGCCTTGTTCAGGAGCCCAACGGAGTAGGATTCCTCTGCCGACCGTGGGATGTAAACCAGCAACCTTCCAGGCACAGTTGCAGATCCTTAGCCACAGAGCCACCGCTCCACCTAATGTGCCAATTCTTTAAAAAGTCCCCAAAAATGCAAATTTATTTTTAAAAATAGCTGTTGTAAATAACATCAGTGGCTATTGAAGAGTACATACAAAACAGAGACAAGTTAATAAACTTGGAATGACTACTTACAGCTCTGGAAAGACCTAAGATAGTGTTTCCGGTTGTTAAGGAACAAGTAGTAGATTTATTCCATGCTGAAAAAAAGAAGAGAGAAAACGTTTCAGCCGTGGAGCCTTCTTCAGGTGTGAGAGAGACAAGGCAGTAGGCAAAGGTAATATAGTGGGAGAACAAAGGCTGGGAGGGAGGAGGGGTGAGAGGCAGGAGCAGGGGACAGAAAGAGAGGCCAATCAAGAGATGTGAAGTTAGAATAGGTGTTGAGAGGTGTGAAATGAAACTACCAATGAATGGAGAAAATTTAGTAGATCAGTCTGTCGTTTAGAGAAGGGGGAGGTGTGATCCTAGCTGCAGGATAAGTTTGGTTTCGGTAGTCTTTCTAACGTATGAGTTCAGAAAACCATTTTTGAGAAAACAGACGGAGAGATTAGAGTGGTCGTGGCCATCAGAGGTGAAATGAGAAACAATGGGCTTGGAGAGATCTTTAATCTTCACAGCCCTGACATGTTCTCTGAAGCGGTCTCCAAGTCTCCTTCATGTTTCTCCAATGTAGAGAGAAACTGGGCATTTACTACAAGAGATACAGTAAATAAGGTTGCTGGAGGTACAAGATGCCATCTGGGTGATCCAGAATTGTCCTGAGGGGCCTCGAATGAGTGTGGTGTTGGATGTATACTTGCAGGTGATACAGTGAGCTCTGTTGCAAGGGAAAGTGCCTGGTGTGGATGGTTGCGGAGGGCGGTCAAGGGAGCTGTGAACAAGAAGGTTGCGCAGATTAGGTGATTGGCGATATGAGATGATGGGGCGGTCAGAGAAGAGGGCCCCAATGGAGGGATCATCGTGTAGGATGGAAAGTTGTCGTTTACAGTCCTGGGGATAGGAAGTGTGTTAGGGTGGTAGGGAAGCACCAAAGGAATGCGGTTGTTACTGCAGGAGTTCCTGATTCGGTTGATGGTCCGAGGGGTGTTTTTGGCTCGGGCAAGGGCCCCGTCAATAACATTGCTGGGGTATCCTCTGTTGATCAAAAGGGAGTACATTTTGAGGGCTTGGTTCTCAAAGTCAATGTCGTCCCTGCATAGTCATTGTAGCCGAAGGAACTGTGAAAAAGGGAGAGAGTTTTTAGTATGTTTGGGGTGAAAATAGTTATACAAGAGATAGCTGTGTGAATCCATGGGTTTGTAATAAACTGAAGTGGAGAGTCTGGGGTAGTTGATGTCTAGAAACGGAAGAGTAGTGGAAGATATGTTAACCGTATATTTGAGGGACGGGTGGAAGTTGGTGAAATGGTGCAGGAAGCACTTAAGCTGATCGTCGGAGCATATGGCGGCACCGACGCAGTCATCAATATATCGCTTGTAGAGGTCAGGGACATAACCAGTGTAGGAAGCGAATAAGAGTTCTTCTACCCAGCCAACAAAGATATTGGCATAGCTGGGTCCCATTCTGGTGCCCATGGCAACTCCACTCACCTGTTGGTAAAAAAGATTGAAGGAGAATGCGTTCAGTGTGAGAACCAGTGTTTCTGGTTATTGTCCTTTAATTGAACAGGGTCAGCCACTGTGCTCTTGTGCCAAACAGGTCATACAAAGACTGCCATTCCTAATATCTTTCCCTGAACCTGCGCATCACTTCCTCACCTTCCAGAAGCAAAATATTGAGCTTCCACACACCCTTCCCCACAGTAACAGCCGTTGGAATAGAAAGTGTACATGACAGTAAACAATGGTCAGAGAAACAATGGTCAGGGGTTAAGCCTGCGGTTGTGCAAGTAAAATCAAGTATCAAAACAAAATCTATGCGTGAGGCTTGGGTCCCATTAGACTTGTACCATGTGAAATCTGCCCTCCCCTGACTATGAAGTTTGAAGCCATCTTTCAGTTTAAAATCTTTACATGTTTGCAATAATTTTGATGAAGTATGAAATTGGACCCATCTCTCGCCCTTCATTCTGCCTTCTCTTTCTAAAAGGCAATTAAAATCCCCAGCTAAAACCACTGGTTCCCATCCCAATAAATATACTCAGTTCCTGAATTAGGACATATCCATCATGTGAGCAACAATATATATTTAAGAGTTTAAATTAGACATTCATGAAACCCAGATACACCACCAGTGCTCTCGCTGGTTTCACTACAAGGTGCTGACGTACCTCTACCTACTATACAGGCCTTTTTCTTTCTCCCCCCTTTGCTTTCTTTCTCTCCTCCTCCACCACCCCCACTATCCACAGGACAGTTCTCCATCTGCCCTCCTTGAGTCACCGGTTCTAAAGCTTGGTCAGTAGGATTACATATATTGGAGAGATGTAAATCTTTCTGCATCATTATCATTCTCTTCTACCCCATCCTCACTCCCTTCACTCCATTCTGAACCCTCGCTCTCCTTTTCACCACTTTCTTCAACCTCAACCACATCCAGTTCCTGATCTATAACCACTGCTCCAGCCCTAAAATGCTTCTTCAAACTGTTTTTGCATTTTTGTTCTATTTGCAAAGGAAATTGGACAGCCTTTAAACACATGACCTTCACACTCACAGAGATTGCATTTCCTCACTCTTGTATATTCAGTATATGCATGTCCAATTTCCTTGCACTTACCACACACCACCTTTGTAATGGCATCCACAAAGTGACCCAGCTCCCCACACCTCCTGCACAGTTTTGGCTGCCCTT
The DNA here is from genome assembly GCF_055471065.1 of Atractosteus spatula. Lineage (NCBI taxonomy): Eukaryota > Metazoa > Chordata > Actinopteri > Semionotiformes > Lepisosteidae > Atractosteus > Atractosteus spatula. The sequence goes on along the minus strand of NW_028296622.1, from coordinate 731,862 downwards.
GGTAGAACACAAGGCCTCTATTTTCACCTAATCCATTCAGAGAAGGAATGTGTTTAAATCCACCATAACCATTTTTATCTCCATGCAATGAAACAGGTACTCTCCATGCACAGTTCCAGATGCCATCATCATCCCAGACTTTCTGAGGCTTACCTTTCACTAAACAATACTTAGACAACCATGTCACAATATCTTCCTTCATCACCATTTCATTAAATATGCAAACAATCATAGTCCTATTGGAAAGATCCATCAGCTTCTGCCATTTAAACATTCTAATCAGGCCCACATCTTTTTTCTCTTCTTCTTCCAAAATTCTTCCAGTAACTTTGCCGATTTGAAACTGATGTCAAAACCAATTCCCTTCGGCAAAGTAATTAAGCAATTGACATCTAATGCCCTAATCCTTAACTCTTTCTGTAATACCTTCCTTGAAAAGTCCAACCGTGAAATATCACCCGAGTGAGCTGAACCCTCACCACCCTTATACACCAAATGTGCGCAAAAGTAACGGCGCATGCCGACTCTACAGGCCGCCATGGCCGTTACAAATGTGTCAAAAGCAAACTAAACCTAAACCGAAACCCTAATCCCTTAATCAAACACTTATACAAAAACTCCACTCTCGACTTCTGGGTTTAACCCTTTACATCTCCAACACTGGTTAGAGACTCAGTGTGTCCCAGGCTCAGCGGTTATATAGGACAGGACTCGGCGAGCTGCAGGTGAAACTCGTTCTGTGCTCCCCGTGCGGAATGCGCGTCTCCTCCCTCCAGACTCATCAAATCGCCTTCATACTCTACAGCGGGAAAAAAAACTCCCTTTACTGTCTACATACAGTACATCCCTCTTAAATCCCAGAAACACAGAAACTCCGGGGCTTTTCTGTGAGTCGGTACTGGGTTTCTCTGTTCGAAGTTACAAGCAGAAACAATAAAAGCGCTGAAAGCAGGAAGTTATTTCTGCTCGTATGCATAAACGTGCAAAAATACATTTTCTGATTCCTAAAACCTAATAAAATCCATGCAAGTCTCCCTTTTGTTCCCAATGCACATAACTGAATATAAACCAGTCAAGTTCAGGTACTTTTCTGATGTATATGAATACACTAGTTCTGGCGCAGCTGTTACAACAAAGATACTTACGAACTATTTTTTCATACGAGCTCCTGCCGTTTTAAAATTGAATATTTTTTCAATTCGCTAAATCACACGAAACACCAACAACACTCATCGTAAGCATCTGACCAATCACATTCCTGAATTTTAAAAGTATTTAGTATTTATTTTTAAAAAATTGTATACACCTGTTTTACATATCCTTGCCATTTTTGGCATATTGTAAGTGGATTGTAACTTCAAATTGATAATTCCTGATCTTTATAACTGTGTATCATTTCTTTTTACCTTGTTTTAATATGTTTTAATTATTTTTGCATTTTATAGAACTTTTTTAATATATTGAGCATTTTAGCATAATTTTAAAATAGGACTATCAATGCTCCTGACTTCTAAAACCTGTATTTATTCTGACATTTTTCTCTCCAACTGCAGATGAGGAGGGATGCATTTGATTTTAAATTGGTTGATTTTAGGGGAAAATGTACATTAATTTCTTTGTACGTATCATCAGTGGGAAACTTGGCATTTTGGGATGAATTGCAATCTTTACTGCAAGACTGATATAGAAATGACGGGAGATTTAAATGACACATTTGATAAATCAGACAGGCACAGTACAACATCTAAAATGGCAGAACCCTCTAAAGTACTGAAATATTTTAGGCACATTCATAATCTACGAGATGTTTGGTGGTTACTGTGTCCTGCTACCCTTTCATATTTTTTAGTGTGCATGAATCTGTCCCACTTCTTTTGCTAGTTTTTAAGGAAGATTCTGAAATATCTGATCATGAGATCAAGCCATAAGAAAAATGATGACAATTAGTAGGAAGAAAGATACAATGTATTGACAATGTAATATGGTTTTAAAGATTAAAAGGAAAATAAATACTTTATCTACGCAAATTACTTCAACTGAGCTCCTCTAAACACTATGGCCTGAAGAATTGCCAAAGCACAATGTATCACTTTGGGTGACACTAAGGGAAGAGGAACACAACACTCAAAACCACAAACAACTTATTTTCAACAGCAAAAATATGCTTGAAAATATTTGACAAAAAAAAGAAACCTTACACGCATGGAAACCAATATTTATCTGCTAGGGTAGAATGCAGCAGAGAACAGTAGGGCAGAAGGTTAGTGTAACTCTATAGTGCATCACAGAGGCTGGTCTCTTCCCCTCATTATGCAGGCTGACTTGTTCACAGTGAACTGTCCTCCAGCGATAGTCAGCTGCAATCACTGACATCAGACATGATGTTAATACTCTGACAGCACTTTGGCTGATTTGGTTAATGTGTTTTCCTATGAAACAGGAGATCTTGAGTTCAAATCCCAGTGGTGCCTTTCTTCCTGTCTTGTCTTATAGAATGTATCACTATGGATGATCACGTGTGGCTTGATTTTGTTAAATGCAAGTTTTCATTTTCTTTGTAGAACAACTTGCTTTTCATGAAATTCATACAGCTTGCGAAAGATGAAACACAGATCTTGCTTATCAGTGCAAAACAAATATCACAGGCTGGCAAGAATAAAGTCTTTTTTTTTACCAAAAGTTTGCAAATGGAGAAAAGGGATGCACGTGAGTCTCTGGGAGCTGTTAATTGAAAGGTTAGTGGTTCGAGCCCATTTCTCATTATTCTACTTAATTGGATCTGACCAATTACATTCCTGAATTTTAAACCCATTTAGTATTTATTTTTAACTTGTTTTATTTTTTTTTTTATTTTAAAACCTGTTTTAAGTATTCTTGCCATTTTTAGCATATTGTAAGTGGATTTTTTCACATATTTTATTTTTTAAATCATATCAACCCATTGTAACTTCCCATTGATAATTCCTGAGCTTTATAACTGTGTATTATTTCTTTTTACCTTGTTTTAATTTTTTTATTATTTTACAGAGCTTTTTAATATATTGTGAGCATTTTATTGTCATTTTAAAATAGGACTACCAATGCTCCTGACTTTTAAACCTGTATTTATTCCGACATTATTCTCTCTACCTGCAGATGAGGGAGGTATTTGATTTTACATTTGTTGATTTGGGGGGAAAATTTACATTCATTTCCTTGTATGTATCACCAGTGGGAAACTTTTTTTGGATGAATTGCATTTTGGGATGAATTGCAATCTTTACTGCAAGAGTGATATAGAAATGACGGGGGATTTAAATGACACATTTGATAAATCAGACAGGAACAGCATAACATCTAAAATGGCAGAACCCTCTAAAGTACTGAAAAATTTCAGGCACATTCATAATAAATACAATTTATTTAATTTGAAGCATAAAATTTGCCTTAAAAAGAAAAACACAATTTGTATGATATAATATTTAAATATCAACGTTCAGATGAAGGATTTGAAGAAGCAACAGCAATAGGAAAGTACATTGATTTTGGGACAATGTTTGCATCTGAATAATCCTTCCTCCTGGAAAGAAGAAAAAACATGTTTTGAGTCTCAGTCTTCAGGATCCGAAAAAAAAAACTTGCAAATTTCTTTCCAATGTATTTTGGATAAAGTTATAACTTTCATAGAAGATACATTTTATCAGTTGAATGCAGTCGATACTTTTGACTTTTTATATGATGACAGGACCTAGATTTAGGGCTCAGTACTGATAACACTGCTGCTATTGATAGAGTAGAAATAAGTGATGTATTGGCAGTTTTTTTCAGAGGCAAGAAGTCCTAGAACATAAAAATGTTATAGATTCAGAGCAAGAAATATTTTTCCACCTAACCTCACCAAATGCTATTGCATTAACGAGGCTGAAGCTGGCTTCTTATTAGCCAGCTTCTTCGCGTTTTTCGTTCCATCTTAAATGCTGCTGTTGTGATGTTATGCCGCCTTTCCCCTGTAGACGGCTCTCTACAGTCATTTTTAAAAATACTTATCCGGATGTATTACTGTACATATCCTCAGTAAAGGGGAATATGTAAGTAGAGACTGTCCAGATTGCATTTTTGTATGAAACACATTTCAGAAACACAACTCACAATAAAACAAACTGGCATGTTATACCATGAGTAAATAAGACAAAGGCAAAACGTAAATTCACTGGCATCAAAAAAGCTGAACTTCAGGACATTGTACTGTACCGTTTTTTAAATACGACCCTCTGAACATGGCATGAGAGAATACATTGTCAAATGGTAAATGCAATGTTTGTTATATTGCTAGGGCCCTCCCTCCTGATTTTAAAATCGTCTCATATTTCTGACATCAAGGTGTGAGACACAATATAACAGACTGTCAAAATCCTGAACTTCAGGACATTTTATGATACCATTTTAAAAATATGACCCTCTGAGCATGGCATGTGAGAAAATGGCATGTGAGAATGCATTGGGAAAAGGTGAATGCAATTTCTGCTGAATTGCTATGGCCCTCCCTCCTGATTACAAACTCGTCTCACAATTCTGACACTGAGGTGTGAGACACAATGTAACAGACACTATTACATTGTGAAGTACAAGAGATTATACTGTTACATTTTTTTTTATATATTGACCCTCTGGCATGTGAGGACTTGTAGTATACAAAATAGCACACATTCTGCCAATTTGCTTTGTCCCTCCTTCCTCGTTACCAAAACATCTTAGTATACCGACACTAAGGTAAATGTCTCAAAATCCAGAAGTTAAGTTGTCAAAGTATATCGGAGTCAACAGATACTGATCAGGTTCTGCTGATGCTGAGCCCGCAGCCTTCACCATAAGGTCCAATTCCCCAAGCCTGCTGACCATATATGTCCATCCCTTCTTGTCAAAACTCGTATTTTCACAGGGTAACCTTCAGAAATTGCAGTATAGAATGAAAAAACTCCAATAGATATCGGCCACTGTTGGCGATTTTCCTTTAAGATAGATAGATAATACTTTATTAATCCCGTAGGGAAATTGACAAATGATTCTCCAGAAATTTTACCGAGTGTATCACTTTCACTGAGACCGAGAAGTGTTAAGCTGTACATGAGTCTTTGTGGCTCGGTTGTTAACCAAAAGGGTGGTGGTTTGAGACCATCCAGGGACGCTATGAGCCTTTTAATGAACACACCCTCTTCACTTCATTTCTCCATGGCCGGTCTTGTACCGCAATCAAATACAGAGCCCGTAGGGGGCAGTAGGCCCGCATATATAGCTCACTGTGTATATAATGAAGAAGCGGAGGTTAGTTTCTCATCTGCATGTTGCAGAGCCTTACGAAACTCATACCAACAGTTGGGGTTTGATCCCTGCACGGGCTATTAGTTGAAAGACCATTGTAAATGACGTGTAACAGATTTATCTAGCTGGCTTTTATGTTTCATACTAAATTGCTATCTTGAAACCAAAATAATTAGAAATATGGAACACAACCGTTGTTCCCCATGAAGGAAAGCTGTTTTACACTGACGTCACTCCTTTTTATTTAATCCAGATTTTAAAAACAACTCCGCCCTTTCAAAGGAAAATGTTACACAAAAGTTGGAAAGCACACTCTGAATCCATCTGTGTATTTGATTTCCGCAATCCGTTCAAGGCTGCCTATGTTAAACGTAAGTGTATAGATGAAACATTTAATATATTGTTCAGTTTAAATCAAAATGCTTTACTACTACAAGAGAGAAGTATAGTATGGAGGATGCGACAAATGTGTGATTTCTTGGAAGAAAACTACTTTTCTTTGCATTCGAAATTAATCGAAACAGTTGACACACAAACCCTTTGTCTTTTTTAAAGAGATTATATCTTTAAACAGACAAATGTATAAAATGTGTTTTTTTTACCTAGAGATTTTGGACAGGGGCGATGTATTACTAGTAGAGGCTGCTGACTAATTAACACTGTACTGTCTGGAGATCAGCTCCATTTGCAATAAAAAAAGTGCGTAACAAAGCTGGAGAGCAGCTGAACTTGTGCTCAGTAGTCAGTATGGTGCTGAGGGTTCAATACTGGCGTTGTTGTATTAGCACGAGCTGCACAGGCTCTGAATCAGACCATTTCAATTAGTCTGATCAGTGCAGGACAAGTTAATGTAGAATTATTGCTTTGTCTGTCTCTTGTTTGTATATAAATGAATGTCTCTGACAACTTAATGTTAGTTTTTAATTTAGTTTTAGTTTTACGATGTAGGTCATGCGTTGATATATGACATGTCTCATTCCTGATTCAGCTCATGCTCCATAGGAGAGAAGAGATTCCTCCTGTTTCTCTTACAACCATATCAGAACAGGAGCCCATGTCACCCAGCTCTGATTCAAGATCGAGTTGCATCTTCAACATTTTGTTTCTGATAATAATTTTCTTTAGTTATGATCAATATTGAACTTTTTCTAAATAAAACAAAAATAATCAAACATGCAGGCAGATTTTTGAAAAGTATTAGGAGTTGACAGGGCGCTCCTTCGGAATAGTCGTCAGAAAATGTGAGAAAAGGAAAGTTACGTAAACTCTCACACACAGCATTAAAGATTGGAATCTGATTGTAAAAAAACTAGCTGTTTCCCCGTCGGTAATCAATCCCCGGTTTCCCGCGTGACAGGCAGGGACACAAACAACTTTACTAACTAGGAGCGCTTGCTAGCTATTAGGAGGCATTTACTCTTAAATATGTTACTGTTTTGGGTTTCGACTTTAATTTTCCCGATACCAGTTTTTTACAAAAGTAAAGGCACACGGCACATGTGTGGCACATCACGTCCGAGTTTAGTGACAACTACCTCAGAGATTGTAAGCTGGGTAGTTTCAGATCACTTTTTTTTAAAGGTTCAAGCAAACCCGAATACCTTTGGAAGAGACATTTCAGAATCCCAGTCAAATCCAGTACGATTGCTGGATCCCTCGAATTCGACTGAACTATAGCACAGATCTGCAGTCCACGATTAGAATACTGTAGCTGTGTTGTATAAGCTATACCACCCAAAACAGTTCTAAAACAGGAGATGCATCCTCGTTTAGGAAGGTGGTATAAAGTGAAATGGTCTGGGAAGAGTCCTACGTTTGAACAGTTCAAAATAGACGTAAAGGGGTATTTACGGACTCTTTCGAAATGTAAGAACAAGCTGTGCGGACCTTATCTTTATTTACCTTGTGTAATCGTTTTTCATAAAGTGTAATTGTATTATAGCATGTGCCCCTGACGATTTTCTTGATACGTTATATGTGCTCTTGTTTGTATTGTATGTAGTTTTGTTGTTCAAATAAAACGTAAAAGACACAACTTTCCGGATGCGGCTGCTGTAAAAATAAAATGACATCAAGGGTGCTGTACGCAGAGGTCTGAATCCTGCTCCACAGAAGATCTTTATACAGAGGTGTTAAAGAAGTCGAGATCTCGCCATGAGAGGGGAAGCATCTCAGAAAAAGCTGGTGCAGTCGGTTCCACGGTCATAACGCCACTAAGTCGGGCGACAAGAGCAAAACCCACCCGGCTTCCTCCAGGCAAGTAATGAGACAAAGAGACACTGCACAGCGGGTAGCGTGGCCGAGCGGTCTAAGGCGCTGGATTAAGGCTCCAGTCTCTTCAGGGGCGTGGGTTCAAATCCCACCGCTGCCAGGTGCTTCTGTCGAGACCCCCTTTCAGCTGACTTCAGACGAAAGAGAGGGAAGTGCTTTTTGGCAGTCTCTCGAGAAACTAAGCAAAGTGTTTAAAGATACTTTCTCAGCTTGACATCAAGGCACAAAACAAAAACCTTCTTGCGTCCTCTCAACCCAAAAGCGCTTTGCCACTTTTTGCGTTATGCAGGGAACGACGTCTGCCCAGATCACTTTTGTGTCAATGCAAATCGTAGTGTACCCTCCGTTTTAATGTTGGCTGTGCTGGCGCGCTGCTTCTGTCTGTGAAACTTGAATGTTCTGCTTCTTCACACCAAATCGTCGGCGGGGGTTGAGCTTGTTAAATCTTTGCGCATAGCGCTCCTTTGGAAGTGATTTGTCCAAGTTCAAAAGCGATCGTGGGATTTACTTCATGCGTTCAAAAAGCATGCCTCGTACGACAGATTTAAATGGGGAATGGAGTCTGCTTCTTGCTGTTTTTCCTGTGGTTGCAGTTACAAAGTTGATCGTGCTTTCACATTCTGTTAAATTCTGTATTCACTGGCTGAGCTTTATCAGTTGGTTCGAAAAGGAATCTCTGCTTCGGTTCCAGAAAAGTCATCTGTAGTGTGTTTTTTTCCGTACCCATGGCAGTCTTTTAAAGCTGGTAGTAATGGCGGCGAAGTTAATTTTTTATCCTCTTTAAAAGAATAAGGACGGGCTGGGGCGAGCTCCATTTACCACTCTTTCAGCTAACCGCCGAACTCGCGAACTGATTACACTGCAGAGCCACAGGTGCCTCGCTTTTCTCCATTCTCTGGGTTAGGGTGAAAAAAAAACTTTGCTGGTATTAGCTGGCCTGCTGGGAGTACCTCTTCTTCACTGATAAGCAAGATTTGTGTTTCATCTTTCGCAAGCTGTATAGATTTCTTTCAAAACAAGTTGTTCCAGAAAGGAAACGAACACTTGCATTCACCTGAATTAAAAGGCATGGGATTTGCCCGTAAGGATAAATTCTATACAGTAAGACAGGAAGAAAGGCACCGCTGGGAATCGGACCCAGGATCTCCTGTTTACTAGACAGGCGCTTTAGCCAACTAAGCCACGGTGCCGGCAAAGTGCTGTCCTTTGACAGCCACTTGGACACGTCTCAACTGCTCTGAGACATCTGCGTTCAGTGTGCACTGAGCCTGCTCACCTTGCAAGTTGCCTCATTTACATACGATAGCTCCACCACTAAGAGAAAGGATGAGAAATGGCTTTTATCTGGCACTTTTCATGACAGAGGATCTCAATCTGCTTTCCGTGTACAAGAGGATGTCCAACTCATGTAGCTAAAGATGTAGACGACAGTGCTCCACTGAAATCTTGATCTCACAACCCTCGGCATGACTCCGCTGTGTTCTGCTTTAGACAAAGGGGGGAAAAGACTTCTTTCATCACACGTTTTGCACTGTTTACGGTGTTTGCAGTGCTCTTTCTTAAATGAAAACCAGGAATCGGCACCATATGAGGTGAGACTAGATAATATTGGAACAAGTAGCCTCACAATTCCCTGCGTGACGTGAGCAAAGTGTAATTCCTGTCTTTATAGTGTGCTTGTTAGAGACTTAGCTGGCACCCAGAGCGCTTTAAATCTGGGAGTCAGCAGCCCAAGACAAGAGAGCTTCCGTCGTCTATGTTTTTTGCGTGAAGGGGGGAAACCATGCGTGTGCTGCAAACGATCTTAGTATCGAAGTGCCGTCCCACATAACCGATCCAAACAATCTGCTTTACAGAGGAGCACTGCCGGAGCTTATCGTTGGCAAACTGAAGACCAGGCTGACCTCTTCTGTGACTCTTGAACACTGAGTCTCAAGGTTGTGAATTCAAGCTCCATGCTGGCGGGAAATTCCATAGGTAATGATCACATTTTCTTGCATGCTAATCAAAAGAAATATTAAGAAACTTTTCCCGATACCAGTTTTTTACAAAAGTAAAGGCACACGGCACGTGTGCCACATCACGTCCGAGTTTAGTGACAACTACCTCAGAGATTGTAAGCTGGGTAGTTTCAGATCAGATCACTTTTTTTATCAAAGGTTCAAGCAAACCCGAATACTTTTGCAAGAGACATTTCAGAATCCCAGTCAAATCCAGTACGATTGCTGGATCCCTCGAATTCGACGGAACTATAGCACAGATCTGAAGTCCACCATTAGAATACTGTGGGTGTGTTGTATAAGCCATACCGCCCAAAATAGTTCTAAAACAGGAGATGCATCCTCATTTAGGAATGTGGTATAAAGTGAAATGGTCTGGGAAGAGTCCTACGTTTGAACAGTTCAAAATAGACGTAAAGGGGAATTTACGGACTCTTTCGAAATGTAAGAACAAGCTTTGCGGACCTTATCTTTATTTACTTTTTCATAAAGTGTAATTGTATTATAGCATGTGCCCCTGACGATTTTCTTGATACGTTATATATGCTCTTGTTTGTATTGTATGTAGTTCTGTTGTTCAAATAAAACGTAAAAGACACAACTTTCCGGATGCGGCTGCTGTAAAAATAAAATGACATCAAGGGCGCTGTACGCAGAGGTGTGAAGCCTGTTTCATAGAAGAACTATATCCAGAGGTGTTAAAGAAGTCAAGATCTCACTACAAGAATGGCAGCATCTCAAAAAAAGCAGGTGCAGTTCGTTACACAGTCGTAATGCTACTAAGTCGGACCAGAAGAGCGAAAGCCACCTGGCTTTCTCTGAGCAAGTAATGTGACAAAGAGAGACAGTACAGTGGTAACTGTGGCTGAACAGTGGAAAGCGCTGGATTAAGGCTCCAGCTCCTTCAGGGGCTTGGGTTTGAATCTCACCTTGTTAGGTGCTTCTGTTGAGACCCCTTCCAACTGATTTCAAAGGGAGGGAGCTGCTTTTTGGCAGTCTCTCGAGAAACTAAGCAAAGTGTTTAAAGATACTTTGTCAGCTTGACATCAAGGCAGAAAACAAAAACTTTCTTGCGTCCACTCAAACCAAATGCGGTTTGCCACCTTTTGCGTTATGCAGGGAATGACGTCTGCCGAGATCACTTTTGAGTTAATGCAAATCGTGGTGTGCCCTCCATTTTAATGTTGTTTGTGCTGGCGTGCTGCTTCTGTCTGTGAAACTTTATGCAATCAAGGCATTTAATGTTTTTTTTTAATAATTGAAAAAAAATGTACTATTTTTTTTCTTAAATATTGATGGTTTAAAAACGTATTTAATGTGAAACGGTCATTGTGATTGTAAAACGGTCAAAATGTCAGTGAAGAAATCAGTAATGTGAGGAAAGGTGAATTGTGGGAGCCTCTCGACTCCCCGTGTTGTGCTGTTTCTCTCTCTTTCTACTTGGAGTGGTGCCGTCGCTTCTGGATAAAGTCTGTCTTGGGTAATTCCAGACAAGTCAGGTATGAGTGTGCTTCACCACAAGAAGAGACACCTCACTTGCGAGGATCCCAACAGTATATTTCCCCTTTCAGAGCCCATGGTAGTGAATTTTATACACAATTAAAAAAGCCTAATTTTATTTAGAGGCTTCAGACACTTTTTTAATTAAAAAAGTGACCTGAGACGCCTTAGCTTTCAGGTTTGCTAGAACCTGTAATAATAAAGTGGTCTCGAACTTTCATTGTCTGATGTAGCTGTCTCTAATGTTGGACATGATGTTTTGGAGATGCTGAGGTATTGAGAAGAACTCAACTACATGGTGAGAAGTCTGGGTTCAGCACCAGCAGATGGTGAAGAACTCTTAGCTGACCCCAACCTAATTTGAACTCACAACTTTCAGAGCTAGAATCAGCTACACTACCACTGTACCACACCCAAAAGTCTTCTTTAGCTCCCCAAAGGAGAAAAATCAGTGTCCCAAAAAAGTGCTTCCCAAAATGTCTTTAACAGAAAGGAAAATTTAGACAGGCTTCAATTTCTGCATTAAGAACTGTTTGTGCTGTCCTGTAATTGAGGAAATATACCACCTAAATCAGCAAAGAGTTCTACGTTTGAATAGTTCTAAATAGACGTAAATGGATATTTACAGACTCTTTCGAAATGTAGGAACATGAAAGCTGTGTGGACCTTGTTTTTATTTACTTTGTTTAATCTTTTTTTCCATAAAATCTAATTGTATTATTTATGTGCCCCTCACGACTCTACTAATACGTTATATGTGCTCTTGTTTATATTGAATCTATTTTGTTGTTCAAATAAAAAGTAAAACAACAGATTTTTCCATAAAATCTAATTGTATTATTTATGTGCCCCTCACGAGTCTACTAATACGTTATATGTGCTCTTGTTTATATTGAATCTATTTTGTTGTTCAAATAAAAAGTAAAACAAAAAAAAATTCCGTATGGGTGCTGCTATAGAAATAAAACAACATCAAGGGTGCTGTACGCAGAGGTCTGTAGCCTGCTCCACAGAAGAACTTTATCCAGAGGTGTTTAAGAATTCGAGATCTCACCATGAGAGGGGAAGCATCTCAGAAAAAGCAGGTGCAGTCGATTCCATAGTCATAACGCCACTGCCGGACAAGAGCAAAAGCCACCCGGCTTCCTCCGGGCAAGTAATGAGACAAAGAGACAGGGGACAGTGGTTAGTGTGGCTGAGGGGTCTAAGGTGCTGGATTAAGGCTCCAGTCTCGTTGGAGGTGTGTGTTTGAATCCCACTGCTGCTAAGAGTTTTTGTGTTACAACCACCAAGTGGAGCAATGTGTTAAAAGCTACTTTATCAGCTTAACATCAAACAGGGAGAAAAAAGTGTTTCTTCTTCTCAACACAAATTCTTGTTTCCACCTTCAGCAGGGAAGTTTGTCTACCAAGATCACTTTTGAGTCAGTGCAAATCACAGTGCGCCCTCAATTTTAATGTTGGTTGTGCTCCTTTTATCTGTGAAACGTTAATGTTCTGCATTTTCAAGTCGAGTCATCCTCAGGGGTAGAGCTGATTTTAATGAACACGTTAAACACATAGCGCATAGCGCTCCATCAGAAATAACTTGTCTAAGTTCAAAAGAGATTGTGGGTTTCACTTCAAGCAATCACAAAGCATACCTCACATGTCAGATCTAAATGGGGAATTTGTTGGTTACAAAGCTGAACGTTTTTCCATGTTCTGCTAGAGTATCCACTGGCTTGCCTTTATCAGCTGTCTTGGAAAGATAAGCTGTACTTTGTCTCAGGAAAAATCATCAGTACTGTCATTTTATTCTGTGTGTATGGCCATTATTTAAAGTATATAAAAATCACGAGTTCATAGATTTATCCAAATATCAACGGCACCTTGTAAACCTGTGATAAGAATTCCTTCAATCCAATAGTTTCACTCCAGGGAAAAGGCAGGGAAACATAGAGAATTCTTATTTAAAGACAACATCCGTATTGGATTGCATGTCAGCAGGCATCACTCAGAATTCCTTATATGATTTTGAATTCAGTTTTGCAGTTCTTTAGTGCTTTACTACTTTCAGAGAGTCCTTTATTGACCTTGCTGAAGCAGAGAAGTGACATAATCACAAATGTGACCAGTTTTTCTGCTGTTTCTGGTTAATAATGATTATTATTTTGTATTTTGATTAGTATTTTTAGTAACGTTCTTCCTCAGCATTTAAATTATTTGGTGAGCAAGAACCGCTGAGAACAAGTCTGAATCAATCAAGAACACATACGGTACTGCTGTCCTGTGTACAACTGCTTCTTCCTAATTGAGCTTTTCAGTGTTGAAGAAGACGTTTCCAATTTCGATTGCTGGTTTCAGAGGATGTGCTACAAGATCACAGATTCATTTGAAAAGATTTGGAGATGCATTGGCTGGGATTCAAACCTGGCTCAATTGCATGAAGGCACCTATACTCAGCAACGTGAGGAAAGGAGAGGAGACCAGAGGGAGTGTGGCTGAATGGTCTAATATGCTGGATTTTAGGCTCCACTCTTTGAGGGGTGTGGGTTTAAATCCCACTAGTGCCCAATGTTTTAAGACCTTACTTCCTGTGATTTGTAATATGGTAAGTAAAAGCACTTTATGTGAGTATCTCTTATGTCAGCGCTACAAGTCACTTACTGCTCCACAGGTCCGGGGTTCAATCCCTGGCATCTTTAGGTGTTTTATATTACTGTACTCACATCGCAATCTTCTGTTGAGTGAGAACTCTTTGCTCGTGTTCATAGAGAGCCAGGTTTACCTTTTGAATCTCACCCGGGATTTCCTGAGAGATCATTCAGCGAGCGAGTCCTCCCTCTGGACTCCACACTGAGCTGAAAGCTGCACGAATTCCTCATTGCTTGTCCTGTACTGTTACAGGTGGTCCAGCGTAAATGTGCAGCACAGTGACATGAACACCTTGAACTTTTTCTGTATGTGAAGGAAAATGCAAAAGAGCATGTAAAGTATTGATCGTATAAAATATCCATATTACAAAACAACGACTTTTGATGATTACAAGAGATTCAAGAAACACAATCGTCCGCAGATGGGTTTGGATCCTGAACGCTTAAGTTAAAAGAACAAAAGCGAAGTAAACTCTCTTCATTGTCTTATAGTTTATGAAATAAAACAATTTCTTACTTTCTTAATAATTTCTTACTGTTGACAGAATCACAATTACAAACATTTTGGGTTAAACTGTTATTCACATACTCTAACGAAGAGAAACGTTTGTGTCTTCCGGTGTGTGAGCCCATTTCTCAAAAAACAAAAAAATAAGTTATATAAATTGAATTGTTCTACTTTTTAGTTCATAGAGAGCCAGGTTTACACAATTAAACTCAAAGTGCTATAGTGTTCTCTGCAGTTTTAAATGTACCTCCAAAGCATTTAGTTCTGTTAACTACCAAAGAATGTGAACTAATTTAAAGTCACATTCAGGAAATCCAGAGAACGTCTTCATACTTGTCATGGATGTTGCAGAAAAACCTCACCCGGGATGTTGAATCTCACCCGGGATTTCCTGAGAGTTCATTCACCGAGCGAGTCCTCCCTCTCTACTCCGCACTGAGCTGAAAGCTGCGCGAATTCCTCACTGCGTGTCCTGTACTGTGTAGCACAGTGACAAGAATGCCTTGAGTTTTTTTCCGTATGTGAAGGAAAATGCAAAAGAGCATGAAAAGTATTGATGGTATAAAATATCCATGGTACAACTCGAGAAAGAACTGACGGACAAAACAATGACATTTGATGATTACAAGAGAAACACAACCGTCCAAACATGGGCTTGGATCCTGACCGCTTGCGTTAAAAGACAAAGCAAAGGATATAACCTGTAAATGTCTTCATGTCTTACAGTTTATGAAATAACACAATTTCTTACTTTCTTAATAATTTCTTACTATTGATAGATGCTTTTTTTAATTTGAACAGAACCACAATTACAAACATTTGGGGTTAAACTGTTATTCACATACTCTAACGAAGAGAAACGTTAGTGTCTTCCGGTGTGTGAGCCCATCTCTCAAAAAAGTTATATAAATTGAATTGTTCTATTTTGTAGGCTTGCATAGTCTTCATTCATATTTCAGTTAAACCTTTTCTTCTGTAGTAATTTCATTTGTTATTATTAATTATTAAATTAGTCCTGATTTACAATTTTTGGACATGGATTCATCTTAAAGAATTTTGTAGTTCTGTTCTTCACACTTGTCATGGCTTTTTTCCTTTGAATTTCTTGAGAGATCATCTAGCGACTCCGCACTAAGCTGAAAGCTGCACAAACTCCTCATTGCGTGTCCTGTACTCTTACAAGCGCTCTCATGAAGAAGTGGAGCACAGTTACAGATGCAGCCATTCAAAATGGGTGAGGTATTTCGCGGCATACCCCGGTGGGCGTGTCGCGGTATCACGCAGTTCACGTGTGTCACGTGGCTAACTATCCGGCGTCGCCTTGTAAAACCGCCAGGGGGAGCTTAACCTCTCATGTACAGCATTTGAGCCTTTCATTTTGAACTGTGTATTACAGCATGTTTATCATCAGTCATTAAAATGTTGGTATATTTTATGAAAGCAAGATTGCTCAGTTGGACAAAAGTACACAACCTACCTTTATCAGAAATATTTATGCATCAAAGCCTTTACTGAAGATATTACTAATAGTATTAATAATGGATGACTTTGGACAAGCTGTATACTCAAAGTATAATTTCTTTAGCACATTTGTACAAGCACTTGGAATCTGTCCAAGCCATACTTTGTCAGGCATTTTGTTTTACTTCAATGGGCATAAAAACTTCCTTGCTTTTAACAGGGCGTTTCATAATTTCTAACTACGAAAATGATTTAAAATGCGACACCTATCATTCAACTAGAGCTTAAAATATCACAAGGATCCTCAAGAGCACAGCAAAGAGTGTATTAAAAGACACTTGTATTTATCAATGCTTTCTTTTCCGTATACCAGATTTTATTGAACCACTTCAGAGGGGTGTCAGCCAGTCAGATTCCAGGAATCGGCACTTTAAAGGAAAAATACACACCGGTATTCCATTTCTCCCTAACGATTTTAAGCATCGAAGTATTTAACTAGCATGTGAAATAGCGTGTGAAAAAGTGGTAGTTTTAAGCTTTTCTGCTAATATTATACAGATGCAGCCATTCAAAATGCGTGCGTTATTTTGCGGCATACCCCGGTGGGCGTGGCGCGGCATCTCGCAGTGTCACGCAGTGTGACGTGTTAATCGCGCGTCATTTGACGCTCTGCCGGAAACTATCCGGCGTCACCTTGTAAAACCGCCAGGGGGAGCTTAACCTCTCATGTACAGCATTTGAGCCTTTAATTTTGAACAGTGTATTACAGCATGTTAATCTTCAGTCATTAAAATGTTGGTATATTTTATGAAAGCAAGATTGCTCAGTTGGACAAAAGTACACAACCTACCTTTATCAGAAATATTTATGCATCAAAGCCTTTACCGGAGATATTACTAATAGTATTAATAATGGATGACTTTGGACAAGCTGTATACTCAAAGTATAATTTCTTTAGCACATTTGTACAAGCACTTGGAATCTGTCCAAGCCATACTTTGTCAGGCATTTTGTTTTACTTCAACGGGCATAAAAACTTCCTTGCTTTTAACAGGGCGTTTCATAATTTCTAACTACGAAAATGATTTAAAATGCGACACCTATCATTCAACTAGAGCTTAAAATATCACAAGGAAAAATACACACCGGTATTCCATTTCTCCCTAAACATTGTAAGCTTCGAAGTCTTTAACTAACGTGATACCGGAGTCAACAAGCATACTTTTAGAATTTGATTAAAAGGGAATATAATATGGAATCGCGTATCTCAAGAATTTAATAACGGTATGATTATATCCATGTACTGCGGCAGGGCTGTGTAGGGCTGTTTCGCCTGCCTGCTCATGCGAGCTGACTGTAGCCGACTGGTCTAGGTGCGTGCCTGCCAACGGGCAGGGTGTGTGCTCGAATCCAGCTGGTGCTGAACCTTCCAGTTTTATTTATTTATTTTTTAATCGCGTAACATATTACCGTATGCAAACTGTACTGTATACAGTATGTATATGTATATTTAATGTCTTAATTGTGCCCGTTTAATTGAATTTTAAAAAATTATTTAACACGAACATTAAGCTGTTTACATCTTCCGCCTGAGAACAGTCACCCGTTGCTACCCAACGCAGAATGGTGATTGGCTGACACCATCTGACACCCCTCTGATTGGAGAAAAAAGACGTGCTAGTTTGCTATACATACTGTAACAGGAAGAGGATTTCTTTCTATTCAAAACGTGTACTTTAAAAGTTTAAGAAGTAAAAACCTTACAGCGTACACAGATTTCTAAACTGATCAGGATCGTTATCTTTGTCTTATGCATAACAATATTCACCGCTCTGTGCAGCAAATTAATAATAAACTTTATTTTATATAGCGTTTTAAACGAATAAGTAATTAGATTGCTCATAAACCTAATCACTTGCTTTTTCTTTTTATTTAGGCTCAGATTTCAACTATAGATCGTATTATTAATACCCTTGGTGATACCCCTTGGTGTTTCTCTCGCTCTCTCTCGGGTCACCTGATCATTAGCTCGAAAGATTTGAGTGCTTTGTGTATATTCTAATGGTAGTGGGGGCGGGGTGTGTGGGAACAGGTTTGGTTGAAATTGCATTGGAGATCTATGTTCTTCACACCTGAAACATTTTCTCTGAAAGCATTTTCTTCGCTGTTTAACCGATCTTGTTACAGCATGTTACAGTTTACTATTATTAACCATATTAATTTTAAGTGCTTAATGTAAAATCTTGTAAAAATATATTTTCATTGTTCAAATATACATTAAGTCTGACTATCATATAATAAGTTAAATACAAAACTAAAGAAAAAATAGGGTTAAATATAATTCAAAATATTTTGCTAACAATGTTAACTGTTTATGAATAATAAAATGTATTAGCTAAGGCGTAGGATGGCACAGTTGTTAGTATGTTTTTTGTTTTGTTTCTTTTTCATAAATACAACAGTAGTACCTGATGTCTCAGTGGCTTTCAAAATTAAATTATGCATGCAAACCTGTGAACTAGAAAGATAACTAAGATATCCATCCATTTATAATGGTGGCAAAGTGGTTAGCATTGCTATCTTGCAGCACTGGGGTCCTAGGTTCAATTCCTGCCATCCTGTGTGTGTGGGGTTTACATGTTCTCTCTGGGTTACATGGTTTTTCTCCATATGTGTGATATGACTCCCTCTCGCACTCCAAAACATACTGGTAAGTTAATTAGTTTATGGGAAACCTGGCCCTGGTCTGTGTGTGTTTGTGTCTGTCTGTCCTGTGATGGACTGGCGCTATGTCCAGGGTGTATTCTGCCTTGTGTCCGTTGCTTACTGGGATAGGCTCCAAATCCTCTGTACTGGATAAAGAGATTAGAAATGGAAGTAAAGGCACTGTGTGGATGGAACTATACACAGTGTTAGAAACCCACTATGAAATGGCAGCATCTCACTGAGAATAAAATATTTTTTACTGCTGGCTTAAGGAAACAGCCTTTCCACCTCTCTTGCACATCAGTATCCATACCTAGTTATTTAAACAAATTGCCTCTAATTATAAACATCTTAATATGCTGGCTCTGTGGATCCGCATCAGCTATGTTTGCCCATTCCTTCAATTCATGTGCATCCAACACACAGTTCAATGCCAGCAACTACACATAATCTAAAATACAATCCTTATTTCAGTATCTATGTAAACATATAGTCTGTTAACTTCATCATCTTCATCAAAAGTATGCCTAACCCCATTAGGAAGTGTTCTTGTTATAAGTGTATTCCTCAGCTTTCCCCAAACTATCTTCTTCTTGCCAACATCTCTAGTCTTTTATCCTGCAATAACTCAGCCAACACTTAAATCTCCAAAAGCTGCTTGTGTTAATTTCTTTAAATCACAAATATCATGTGTAAATACTGGCCATGTAATACTCTGCATTGTGGAATAATAGTTTATTTTAAAGGGAACTAGAGAAACTAAGAACTAGAGAAATCAAGAAAGGCTTTTTTTCTAGAATTAATAAATGCACATCCTGTTCACTGGGGAAATTAAATCCACACTGAGCAATCTTCAATATGTTCAGAATATGACAGCAAGAATCCTATCAGGGATGCATTACACCTGTTTTCAAGTCCTTGCACTGGTTACCTATCAGATTTCGAGTCAACTTCAAAATCCTTATCCTCCTTATATACTGTCCTACAACTGGTATTATTGTTCTCCGAATTATTGTACTTGACATGACTTCATTCAGCCTTTCCTGAACGTCTATGACAGGCAGAGTGAGTGCTGTTTCTGGTGCGATCTTTTACAGCTGACATTTCACTGTTTTAAACGAACAAGAAATTAGATTGCTCATAAATCACTTATTCTATATAAACACAGCGTAATTGCCCTCCGAAAATCTTCTTTTTCTTGTTCGTTTTAGAGACCTTGATCGAAACTGATTTTAGATGTCAGAAAGAATTTATTTTCTCTGTATTTCCTACATTGCTTTGTCAAGATTTTAACTTTATATCTAACTTTATATCTAGGCTCAGATTTCAACTATAAATCGTACAGTAATTAATAGCAGTAAATACTGATGTTTATACATAAAAAAGTCATGCCTTGGAGTCATGCAAAAAGTCATGCCTCAAGAGCACAGCAAAGAGTGTATTAAAAGACACTTGTATTTATCAACGCTTTCTTTTCCGTATACCAGATTTTATGGAACCACTTCAGAGGGGTGTCAGCCAGTCAGATTCCAGGATTCGGCACTTTAAAGGAAAAATACACACCGGTATTCCATTTCTCCCTAACGATTTTAAGCATCGAAGTATTTAACTAGCATGTGAAATAGCGTGTGAAAAAGTGGTAGTTTTAAGCTTTTCTGCTAATATAATATGGAATCGATATTGATTTAAATCGTGTTCTGATTTAAATCGCAAACGCGTGTTTAATTATATGTGTTTTTTAATCATAATCAGGCTAATGCAACATAAATTGATACAGTATCTTTGTCTTCTAAGCATCTTAATAAACTTTCAGCATAGCTTTCTACCCGTCAAGATTTATATTTCTTGGGATTTTGGGATCAAACGTGGAAGGATTAGATTATAATCGTTTTTATTTGTCAAATACGTGATTGTATTTCTGAATGTTATGTGACGCCTACAGTAGTTCACTGCTTTAAATACATCGAATTAAGAAAGTTATGTGTAGCACTTTAGATCTTTTTTCTGAACCAGGGAAAATCTGATCATGTTTCTCTATAACAATAATAAAAAAAACTTTATTTTACATATCGCCTTTAAAAGTGGCATCTCAAAGCAATACAGTAGATCGAAAAACAGTTAAAAGGGACCAGATTAAATACCAGACAATCGCAAACGCATTTTCAATAAAATTATTTTATTCATTCAGCAGTTTGTGAGAGGAACATCCAGCAGGGAGAGACACACACACCGGTTTTCATTGACAAAATTGGTTTTTTTCAATTCCTTTTGTCTAACAGGAATGTTTTGTTTGTGGACAAACTGTTAGACAAGAGGAAAAGACCGCCTCCTCCTACGAAGCATTAATCGCGTATCTAAGGAAAATTGCAGTATACCTTTGTTCATGCACATCATTATACAGTACAGTATCTCAATTTGTATTTCGATAAAAAAATCGTTTGCCCAGCCACTACTGTTGTTATTGTTTTTATCCTGTAAAGCGTTTTCTTTTTCTGCGTTTTCCATTTCCTTTTTCTGATCACTCGCTTTCTGGATACACATCTCACCTGTCCTGTTCTTTGTTTTCCTGGTTTGCTGATTATGCCTGCTGCGGTCCACTCCTACCCTCACACCTAAAGAATACTATTTTAAATTTCTTGGCGCAGTTCATTAACCCTTGTATGTGCTGTCCGCGCCCAAAATGCAATTAAAAAAAAGTAAAAAACCGCGCTCAAAATGCAATTTAGAGCTTAATAAGATACACTCCACAGGCAAAATTAAAGACAAAATTAAAGACGATTAAAATCTGTAATCTTTCCACTTGTACTGTGAGTCATCGGACAGTTTCTGCTTTGTGTAAGGATGGTGAGAAAGCTGTGTTCAATGTATTTAAGGGACTCAGAAGTAAAAGAAGATGCTTCATATTGCGTGACTAATTTTAAAAACCAAGTTATAAATGCAGACGCTCCCTCGGTGCCGCGCCGGGTGTAAATATCAAAGTATACATTCCCAACAAGAATTGTACCCATCTGTCATGCAAATAAAACACCTTGAATTGAATTGAGGGAGAGATGGGGGTAGTGGGACAGAGATACTGTAGACAGACTCAAGGCAAATAAGATACTTATGGGTACGCAGACATTCACGACAGCAACATACGAAACGTTTGCACGTACTGTATAGTTAAGTTATTACTTGGTTTTCAAAGTGCAACGAAATACAATATTGTTGTTGCTGCTGTTCTGGTTGTTTTTATCCCGTAAAGCGTTTTGAGAAGCCACCTTTAAAGGCGATATATACTGTAAAACCACTGATTCTTATGGAATGTGTTCCGCGGGAGATTCAAATTTTTATTTATTTATTTTTTAATCGCGTATCTTAGGAAATCTCAGTATAACTTTGTTCATGAACAGTGGCATGTTACATTATCATTCGTTTTTTTAACAAGGCTCGCCAGCTAATGTGAATCGAAACCTGTCTTGCTAGCTTTTAAAGTCGTGCATGTGTAAACTGTACTAGAGGGCATGCAAGTTACTCTGCCCCTTTCAGCGGCAGGGAGTCCCTCTGCTGCAACACACAGCAGACAGAACGGGAGACTATTGCCTTTCATATCTGACACCAGTGAAGTAAAAGGGGTGTCTAAAGGGGTGATTTTAGACCACATTTTAGTTACTTTATTTTGTTTACTTTTAACATTTCTGTAATTTACAGTAGATGTCACAATAGAAGCCCGAAGCCTATTATACTCAGTCTAGCCTTGGATCCTCTGAGTCCCTTGACTCAGTTATTGCATATTAATTTCTTGAGATACGCGATTCCATATTATATTCCCTTTTAATCAAATTCTAAAAGTATGCTTGTTGACTCCGGTATCGCGTTACTTAAAGACTTCGATGCTTAAAATGTTTAGGGAGAAATGGAATACTGGTGTGTATGTTTTCTTTAAAGTACCGAGACCAGCCATATACTGAACGTTTAAGTTCCAAAATTAATATCGTTTATGGACTTCACACGCGTTGCAGTATGCTCCTATTCTTTTTATGCTCAGGCACTAAAATCTCCCTTCTGCTTTGTGTAAGGATGGTATCAAGAGCAATCTTAAGTGGTGAGAAAGCTGTGTTCAATGTATTTAAGGGACTCAAAAGTAAAAGAAGATGCTTCATATTGCTTGACTAATTTTAAAAACCAAGTTATAAATGCAGACGCTCCCTCGGTGCGCTGCTCTGGTGCGCCGGCTGTTACACAGTGCCTGTCTGCCGTAAGCGTTACAATATACATACCCAACACTGCTTGTACCCATCTGTCATGCAAATAAAACACCTTGAATTGAATTGAATTGAGGGGAGAGGGGGGGAATACTAAAGCCAATACTGGCTCAATACCCTCAATGGGCTTTGACGTGCTAATGCGTTGGTTTAACAGTCCGGGTGTGGCAGGCTTCCAATGTCAACTCGACTCGATTGGAAGACAATGAACGTATTTTAGCCCTAAATGAATTAATAGCAAACATGGTTTACATAAAATACATTTTTCCAAGAAAGTTTATAATAATACGATCTATAGTTGAAATCTGAGCCTACTTTAAAAATAAAGGAAAAGCATTTTCAGAGAGTAATCATGCTGTGTTTATGTAGAAAAAGCGATTAGGTTTACGAGCAATCTAATTACCTATTAGCTTAAAACGCTATTAAAAATTTACTCTGTTGCACACACACACACAATAGAAGCAGGCACCGCTGTCAGAAGGGAAGATATGTTCAAAATATCGCAAATATCGATCATGTTGCGATATTTTGAAATATAAAAGTCAATTGATTGTCCATAATATCGCTATTCTATTTTTTCGAAGAAATGTTTCTTAAAAGAAAAGACCAGCACCAGCTGGATTCGAAAACACAACCTGTCAGCTGGTAGTCACGTCTACAAGACAGCTCACATGAACAGGCAGGCGAAACAGCCCTACACAGCCCTGTCGCAGCACACGAATACCATTATTAAATTCTTTAGATACGCGATTCCATATTATATTCCCTTTTAATCAAATTCTAAAAGTATGCTTGTTGACTCCGGTATCGCGTTAGTTAAAGACTTCGAAGCTTAAAATGTTTAGGGAGAAATGGAATACTGGTGTGTATTTTTTTCTTTAAAGTACCAAGACCAGCTATACACTGTATGTTTATGTTCCAAAATTAATATCGTTTATGACCTTCACACGCGTTACAGTATGCTCCTATTCTTTTTATGCTCAGCTACTAAGATTTCCCTTCAGTGGTAAAATTCAATACCTACAACGGGCACAGCAAAGACGTTTACTGTCTTTCTACGACAGACCAACGGACCACGAGTGCCCCTGTCGGTCAACCAATCACGTACTGCGGTGCCCCGCGTCATCTTGCGTCATACTGAGCGACGTCACCTGCGGTACGTGTCTGTAACGCGCACTTTGAATGGCTGCATCTGTATGGAATCGCGTATCTAAAGAATTCGTGTGCTGCGACAGGGCTGTGTAGGGCTGTTTCGCCTGCCTGTTCAGGCAAGCTGTCTTGTAGCCTACTGGTCTAGGTGCGTGACTACCAACTGGCAGATTGTGTGTTCAAATCCAGCTGGTGCTGGACTTTTCATTTTTATTTATTTATTTTTTAATCGCGTAACATAAACATATTACCGTATGCAAACTGTACTGTATACAGTATGTATATGTATATTTAATGTCTTAACTGTGCCCGTTTAAGTATTGAATATTCATATCTAATTTTACCACTGAAGGGAAATCTTAGTAGCTGAGCATAAAAAGAATAGGAGCATACTGCAACGCGTGTGAAGGCCATAAACAATATTAATTTTGGAACATAAACATACAGTATATGGCTGGTCTCGGTACTTTAAAGAAAACATACACACCAGTATTCCATTTCTCCCTAAACATTTTAAGCATCGAAGTCTTTAACTAACGCGATACCGGAGTCAACAAGCATACTTTTAGAATTTGATTAAAAGGGAATATAATATGGAATCGCGTATCTCAAGAAATTAATAACGATATAATTATATTCATGTTGCAAAAGAACTGCAACGGACATAAAAACTCCCTTGCTTTTAACAGAGCGTTCCATAATTTCTAACTACGAAAATGCCAGGTGAAAGGATTTGTAAACATATTTTGTTAAAGCAAGTCAGTTTTTTCCGCAACACATAAAATACATTTTTCCAAGAAAGTTTAGCCTTTGTCACTAATGAAACCACTAAATAAAGACATAAATATAGAAATCTTAAGATTTGTTTTATTTAATGTTGGTAGCAGGATGAACTGTCAGAGTGTATATTTTGTCGCAGAGTTGCTGCAAGATGTTAACAGTGAAAAAGGTATTGAGAAATGAGTTATTTCAAGATGAAAAAGAAAACATACACGAAACATGGTTTCATTATGACCAGAATCGGTCTTGAGATATTTTTAACTTGATTTACAGTATTTGAGAGGTATGTCTTAACACCGATACTACAGTGCTTAAGTACTGCTCACGTATATGTTTCTAGGTTTATATTATGCATTTCATACGGTCAAATTACTTTTGAGCAACTAATAAGAAGCGCGAAACGGTATGCGTTTTACTTTCGTTTTGTGCTGGGACCCGTGGATTGATTAGAGATATCAAGTACATACAAGTCATTTTTTAAATGTTGTAGTTCGTCTTGAAAAAATGTTACGAGTACATCATCTATCAACAATCACACAGGTTCTGTTTCCATATTGCGGATTTTGGTTAGGTATTATCAAATCCAGTGGTGCTGTTAGTTTACTGAGTCCCATGTCACATGGTCTGTGATTGAAACCTGTAAAACTGGTTTAATTCGTCACAGCCAGCACTCTTCAGGTGTGAGGGTCTTCTGCTCAGAATGAAACGCTAAAATGTTTGTGTATATTCTAATGGTAGTGGGGGCAGGGTGTGTGGGAACAGGTTTGGTTGAAATTGCATTGGAGATCTATGTTCTTCACACCTGAAACATTTTCTCTGAAAGCATTTTCTTCGCAGTTTAACCGATCTTGTTACAGCATGTTACAGTTGACTATTATTAACCATATTAATTTTAAGTGCTTAATGTAAAATCTTGTAAAAATATATTTTCATTGTTCAAATATACATTAAGTCTGACTATCATATAATAAGTTAAATACAAAACTAAAGAAAAAATAGGGTTAAATATAATTCAAAATATTTTGCTAACAATGTTAAGTGTTTATGAATAATAAAATGTATTAACTAAGGAGTAGGATGGCACAGTTGTTAGTATGTTTTTTGTTTTGTTTCTTTTTCATAAATACAACAGTAGTACCTGATGTCTCAGTGGCTTTCAAAATTAAATTATGCATGCAAACCTGTGAACTAGAAAGATAACTAAGATATCCATCCATTATATTCCATAATATCCATGAAATATATGGCGCTGAAATATGTGTGACGCAGTGGTGGCCTGACACGGTGAGGTGCCCTGGCAGCTGTGTGATGCAGTGGTGGTCGGGTATGTAGAGGTCCACTGGCAGCTGTGTGTTGTGACGCAGTGGTGGCCTGGCACGGTGAGGTGTGCTGGCAGCTGTGTGATGCAGTGGTGGTCGGGTATGTAGAGGTGCACTGGCAGCTGTGTGTTGTGACGCAGTGGTGGCCTGGCACGGTGAGGTGCGCTGGCAGCTGTGTGGTGTGACGCAGTGGTGGCCTGGTACAGTGAGGTGCACTGGCAGCTGTGTGGTGTGACGCAGTGGTGGCCTGGCACGGTGAGGTGCGCTGGCAGCTGTGTGGTGTGACGCAGTGGTGGCCTGGTACGGTGAGGTGCGCTGGCAGCTGTGTGGTGTGACGCTGTGGTGGCCTGGCACGGTTACATGCGCTTGTAAATTTTATTGTTAAAAAGATCCATGAAAATGTCACTACTAAAGTTAGCTGGTACTGTTGGTATTGTAAGTGGCAAGTAGAGCTCATATTTTAGATTTTGTGTAGTTGCTAGCGTTGAACTGTGTGTTGGATGCACATGAATATATTCATTATATGCCAGCGCACCTCACCATGCCAGGCCATCACTGCGTCACACCACACAGCTGCCAGCGCATGTAACCGTGCCAGGCCACCACTGCGTCACAACACACAGCTGCCAGTGCACTACATACCCGACCACCACTGCATCACACAGCTGCCAGGGCACCTCACCGTGTCAGGCCACCACTGCGTCACACATATTTCAGCGCCATATATTTCATGGATATTATGGAATATAATGGATGGATATCTTAGTTATCTTTCTAGTTCACAGGTTTGCATGCATAATTTAATTTTGAAAGCCACTGAGACATCAGGTACTACTGTTGTATTTATGAAAAAGAAACAAAACAAAAAACATACTAACAACTGTGCCATCCTACTCCTTAGTTAATACATTTTATTATTCATAAACACTTAACATTGTTAGCAAAATATTTTGAATTATATTTAACCCTATTTTTTCTTTAGTTTTGTATTTAACTTATTATATGATAGTCAGACTTAATGTATATTTGAACAATGAAAATATATTTTTACAAGATTTTACATTAAGCACTTAAAATTAATATGGTTAATAATAGTCAACTGTAACATGCTGTAACAAGATCGGTTAAACTGCGAAGAAAATGCTTTCAGAGAAAATGTTTCAGGTGTGAAGAACATAGATCTCCAATGCAATTTCAACCAAACCTGTTCCCACACACCCTGCCCCCACTACCATTAGAATATACACAAACATTTTAGCGTTTCATTCTGAGCAGAAGACCCTCACACCTGAAGAGTGCTGGCTGTGACAAATTAAACCGGTTTTACAGGTTTCAATCACAGACCATGTGACATGGGACTCAGTAAACTAACAGCGCCACTGGATTTGATAATACCTAACCAAAATCCGCAATATGGAAACAGAACCTGTGTGATTGTTGATAGATGATGTACTCGTAACATTTTTTCAAGACGAACTACAACATTTAAAAAATGACTTGTATGTACTTGATATCTCTAATCAATCCACGGGTCCCAGCACAAAACGAAAGTAAAACGCATACCGTTTCGCGCTTCTTATTAGTTGCTCAAAAGTAATTTGACCGTATGAAATGCATAATATAAACCTAGAAACATATACGTGAGCAGTACTTAAGCACTGTAGTATTGGTGTTAAGACATACCTCTCAAATACTGTAAATCAAGTTAAAAATATCTCAAGACCGATTCTGGTCGTAATGAAACCATGTTTCGTGTATGTTTTCTTTTTCATCTTGAAATAACTCATTTCTAAATACCTTTTTCACTGTTAACATCTTGCAGCAACTTTGCGACAAAATATATACTCTGACAGTTCATCCTGCTACCAACATTAAATAAAACAAATCTTAAGATTTCTATATTTATGTCTTTATTTAGTGGTTTCATTAGTGACAAAGGCTAAACTTTCTTGGAAAAATGTATTTTATGTGTTGCGGAAAAAACTGACTTGCTTTAACAAAATATGTTTACAAATCCTTTCACCTGGCATTTTCGTAGTTAGAAATTATGGAACGCTCTGTTAAAAGCAAGGGAGTTTTTATGTCCGTTGCAGTTCTTTTGCAACATGAATATAATTATATCGTTATTAATTTCTTGAGATACGCAATTCCATATTATATTCCCTTTTAATCAAATTCTAAAAGTATGCTTGTATCACGTTAGTTAAAGACTTCGAAGCTTACAATGTTTAGGGAGAAATTGAATACTGGTGTGTATTTTTTTCTTTAAAGTACCGAGACCAGCCATATACTGTATGTTTACGTTCAAAATTAATATCGTTTATGGCCTTCACACGCGTTACAGTATGCTCCTATTCTTTTTATGCTCAGCTACTAAGATTTCCCTTCAGTGGTAAAATTCAATATCTACTACGGGCACAGTAAAGATGTTTACAGTAAGTCTTTCTATGACAGACCAACGGACCACGAGTGCCCCTGTCGGTCAACCAATCACGCACCGCGGTACCCCGTGTCATCTTACCTGCGGTACATGTCTGTACCGCTCACTTTGAATGGCTGCATCTGTAATGAAGAAGCAGAGATTAGTTCCTCATCTGCATGTTGCAGAGCCTTACGCTACTCGTACCAGCAGCTGGGGTTTGATCCCTGCACGGGCGATTAGTTGAAAGACCATTTAGCCAGCTGGCTTTTTTTTATCTCACTAAATTGAGATCTTGGAACCAAAATAGTTAGAAATATGGAACACAACCATTGTTCCCCAAGAAGGAAAGCTGTTTTGTATTGACGTCACTCCTTTTTATTTAACCCAGATTGTGAAGACAACTCCGCCCTATCAAAGAAAAATGTTACTCAAAAGTTGGAAAGCACACTCTGAACCCATCTGTATATTTGATTCCCGCGATCCGTTCAAAGCTGCTCAGTGTTTCGCTAGCAAATCATTTCAGGGAAGAAACTCAGTTTAGTGAACTACTTTTGTATTTTCACTCATTGAATTAGATATTTGTACTCTCTTTGCATTCTCAGCAATAATATTTCAAAATTACAGTTCGGATTTCTTGGAAAACTTCACAAGCATTATTAGGTTAGGGCTTTAACATTGTATTATAATATCTTGGTATATTTACCTTCATTTTAATATAGATATAACCATAAATGTTGTTAAGCATATTGTACTTTTGTCTTACATCTGTAAACGAAGATGTAACTACAATAAAATTGGCAATTAACAGAAAATCACAATTTGTATAATATTATTCCTCGATATCGATGATCAGTTGAAGGATTTGAAGAAACTATCAAAGAAACAGCAGCAATAGCAGATGATTGGTTATGAACCCATCTTTCCACCTCAATAATCCATTTGTCCTCAAAAAAAGAAAAGACAGGAATGTTTTGAGTCTCATAATTATCCTCTTCTCGATCCAAAAGAAACATATACCTTTGATTGCTTCTGTTGTATTTTGGATTTTCTTACGAAGATCTCACGAAGTATTGCCAGGATCTATATTTAGCGTTAAGTAGCGATAACACTGCTGATATTGATTAAATATCTATGATGTATTGACAGCTTTATCTGAAGTGAGAAGTCCTCGAACGCCGCTTATGAAGCGTTGGGATTAATACCAAGAAATACTCTTTGTTTTCCCACCCAAAATACTGCTATTGCATTACACATTATATGAACATGACCAGTTTTGGTAGCTTCTGGGTGCGATTTTCCAAAACTGAAACTAATTACAAAATTATTTAAGATGAACCTTGTCCAAAAATTGTAAATCATGACTAATATTAATATCAACCGAAATTACTACAGAAAAAAAGATTTAACCGAAACATTCATAAGGCTATGCAAGCCTAAAAAGTAGAACAATTAATTTCATATAACTTTTTTTTTTTAAATGGGCTCACACACCTGAAGACACTAACGTTTCTCTCTGTTGGAGTATGTGAATAACAGTTCAACCCGAAATGTTTGTAATTGTGATTTTGTTAAAATGCAATAAATCATCTATCAGCAGTAAGAAATTATGAAGAAAGTAAGAAATTGTTTTATTTCAGAAACTGTAAGACGAGAAGAGAGTTTACAGTTCGTATCCTTCGCTTTGTCTTTTAACTTAAGCGTTCAGGATCCAAGCCCGTGTGCGGACTGTTGTGCTTCTTGAATCTCTAGTTATCATCAAAAGTCGTTGTTTAGTCCTTCAGTTTTTTCTCGAGTTGTATCATGGATATTTTATACGATCCATACTTTTCATGCTCTTTTGAATTTTCCTTCACTTATAGAAAAAGTTCAAGGTGTTCTTGTCGCTGTGCGCCACACCTCCTTCCCAACCTCAGTCTGCACTGAATGCGTCTCCGGCATTTTCTCGTCCAATTTGTCAGCTTAGCAAGTGAAAAGTATATCCGAGTGAAAACAGTGCTGATAATACTCTCACGAATTGTTAGAAGACGTGCTTTTGATCATCGATTGCTTAACAATCACATTCGTTCGACTTGAGCCATCAAGCGCGTAGTTTTCCTTCAAATCTTGAAAGCTCTCAGTGAGAACATCATAGTCTGCAGGACGCCTCGTAACTTGACTACTTCAACAGAAAGAATAGCAGACAGCTCCACAAATATGCGAGGCGCTGAGAGCGC
Source organism: Atractosteus spatula (assembly GCF_055471065.1). Lineage (NCBI taxonomy): Eukaryota > Metazoa > Chordata > Actinopteri > Semionotiformes > Lepisosteidae > Atractosteus > Atractosteus spatula. The sequence goes on along the minus strand of NW_028296622.1, from coordinate 701,356 downwards.
AAGGCGAACCGCACACGTTTCGGTGGCTGAGAGAGGGCAGTTTTTGCTTCTGCATTTCCCAAGTAAGGACGCATGACAACAAGCGATCGCGGTGCTCATCTACGACATAGTGGTGATGAGTTTTCAGTACGTGTTCTTTTGAACGAGCAATGAGGTTGCCGCCTTGGACAGCTGACTGCATGCTCTCATTGTGCCACGTGATGAGAATTCACCAGGCTCGTTCAGTCATTAGTCACATTCCATCGTTTGCCATAAGCAGACGCTGTGAAGTGATGTGGATATCAGTTCCCAGTCTTGTGGAAGAGGAGGAAAAGAGCACCCAAGGGCTCGTCCGGGAGTTGAACCCAGGACCTCTCGCACCCTATGCGAGAATCATACCACTAGACCAACGAGCCGCAGCAGCACTTTCCATTTCAATCTGTCAGCGAGCTTGAGGATGGGGAAGAGGTGTCATTCACTCGTCCAGTCAGACCTTCATCAATAAGTCAAGAAAGCCGCAATTACTTGACTGCCTTGCAGACGAAGGGCAGTGAACTGCGCCCGGTAAGAGGGGAACAAGCGGCACTAGTTGACGCCGAGGAATGCGCCCCAGTGATGGGGGTTGGCTTGTATGGTACAGCGCTTGCTTTACACGTGCAAGGTAGCAGGATCAATTCCTGCATTCTCCAGGTGTGTGCTTAGAGCTTGATGTGCCGAAAGGTGTCCTTTAGCCTGTGGTCACGCCTTGCGTGGAGAGCATTTGTGCAGCTGTCAAGCGTTTCGCAGCCACGCCCCCTTTTCATCTTCTCTCTGGCTTAAACGTCTCCGCCACTCTCTCTTGACATTTCATGTCAGCATATCAGAAGTCCGAGTGACGTTTTTAATGGCTGAGTGAGGGCACGATGCTGAAGCAGACAGGCCACTTCAGCCAGAGAGACTTGTGCTAGGTGAGATCTGAAAGACGGACTCGCAACAGAAACAGACCAAAAATGTATAGGTGAGATCAAAAGGCAAATGCAACATTCAGCAGAGGGCATCTAAAGATTAGGGAACGGGCGACTGATATCCATGTGAGGCAAATTTCTGGTGTGTGTACTGCAGCTGGGCTCGTTGGCGTAATTGGTAGTGCGTCAGTCTTATCATCTGAAAGGCCTGAGTTTGATCCTCACACGGGGCAGAACACTTGCGGCAACTGTTCGCTCATAACCATGTCCGGAATGCATGACCTTTACAAGGGGGAGAAGCAACGCCGCATCCCTTTTCTAAAGAACATTCACATTCAGAAATAAGTCAAGAAATTTGCCATTACTTTTGCTCGCGCTGCTGTCAGCCTGCCCATGTTGCCAAAGAAAGATTCACTTGGCGTCAACATGACAGAACAGCGATCATTTCAAAACAATGTTCCACACTCCGTAAGCAAAAACTTCAGTGTTTGCAGTCACCCGATATGCCGATAGGCAAAGGAGCGCAAAACACGAAGCATCAAAAGACAAGATGAGTTGATGGAAAGAGCGTTGAATTGATGAGCACAAAAGTTCAGCTCGTACAATAGGCAACGAAGGTCCAGGCATCGTCATCGCACTTGAAAGGACTGCCTTGCAGATTAAGGGCAGTGGAAGGTTGCTGTTTTGAGACGGAGGCATTGGGATTGTGGGCCGAGATCTATTCTTCTTAAGGAATTCTTCATCATGAAAGATCGGTCCACAGGTCATCCAAAGAACTCAGGGAATCATGTGCTACTGAAGGGAGTGAAGTGCTGAAACACATGACATGCCCCCTTGATCTCACATGCACAATTCTGCTGCAACATGCACAGCTACTGTCCACACCAGGCAGTGGGGCTTCAGCAGAATTTGCTTCGCCACCTGCAATTACATATCCAGCTGCACACATATAGATGGCCCCTCTGTCCTTTTCAGGATCTAAAAAAAAAGCATAGTGTGGTTTTCCTGCCACCTGATTGACCTCATCTCCCTCAGAATGTGCCCCGCCACATTCATTGCTGAAGCAGGACGGAGGCTAACGGACATGTCAGAACAGTGAGGTTCAACGATCTCTCCAAAATATTGTGGTTGTAGTGGAAGAAATATGGTTTAAATTGTACCTTGGTATTTCAAACTCTCTCTAGAATGTTATCCATTTCTGTTTTATTTTGACAGGAACTGTTAAAAGGCTAATGACACTAGATGAAAAGAGAAGAAAGAAAACACAACGTTTCAGCCGTTGAGCCTTCTTCAGGTGTGAGGGCTCCACGGCTGAAATGTTGTGTTTTCTTTCTTCTCTTTTAAGCATGGAATAGACCTATTACTTGTTCCTTTGCAGCCTACACATGCTGACGCAGCTTCCCACCTGAACTGCTAATGATACTAGATGCCTGGTAGTTTGTGGTACTTTGTTATTGTCTTATATTTGCTCAAACTCCATATGTGTGATTGCATATTTTTGCGTATTTTCATTTGTCAATATTTAATTCACTGACATTCCTGTATGCTTGGAAGGAAGGCAGATTGGATTTGACACAGGACGCCTGCTCATATATGTTGATCTTTGTTGGGCTGGAAAAACAATGATAAAAAGTGAATGAAAAAAGATCTCTCCAACATTTCCCTTCTCTTGGCCATGGTTACACTGCCCTTTCTTTCCATCTTTTGTCCTTCTACAAAGATTCCAGGGCTCTTTTTCCACCATAATATCAGAAGCCAAAAATAACCATCTAATGTGTAAACAGCATTTGTAATGTTGGTAGCTGGAAGAGGTAAAGTTTGTTTGCAAGACCTAGTTGATTACACCACAGACTTACTTTGTTGCTGTCCGTTTATTTTTCTATTTTAAAGGCTGTGCTGGACTGTACCACTATCATAGAAGATTTTTTTCAGGACACATCACAGTTCCATAGTAGAATTTATCAATAGTAGAATTCCATAGGACATTATTTATCAACATCTAACATTACCCAGTGTGAGACTCTGCCAGTAAACCTCAGAGCATTGAGTTCTCCACTGGTGAAGATGGCTTTCTGAAGTCATGAAATCCACTGCTGGGATGCCTGAGAGACAGTGATTGAATCCTGGCTGGAATTAGGCTCTCTGTTAGTGTTGATCTGTGGGAATTATGTGGTAAAAAGGGAAAACTCCTTTACTTTAGTCACTTTGAAAGTTCAAATGTACAGATCTTCAGAAACCCCAGTCTGAAGGATGAAGCAGGTTCTGCTCAAGGAGTTGCCTACGTTTTGCTCCATTCACTCCAAGCAGATAATCCAACATTTGCCTTCTCTTGGCCATGATTACACTGCTCTTTCTTTCATCTTTGTACTTCTACAAAGATTCCAGGACTCTTAATCCACCATAATATCAGAAGCCAAAATTAACCTTCTAACATGTACAAATCATTTGCAATGAAAAGAGGTGGAAGGGTTTAAGAATATTTGTAAGACCTGGTTGATTACCACTGTAGCGGCGAGGCTTATTAATAAGGCAGAATTAAGTGTTTCTGAGCTTTCCCAAATTAGGCCTCATCTCTCTGTTCATCTCTGTGGTGCAGCCACAGAGAAACTATTCATGCAGGCTGATTTAAGGTTTCCTTTGATAAGGTTTCCCAGGACAGCTCCCAAAGGGGGATGCACTTAGCTAAGCCTGGCTATCATGATCAATGGTCATCCATTGGCGCCTATCTGTCTAGGGAGTGCCAGATGGACATCTGGACTGCATTCCTAAGTGTCAGGAGTAAGTGACTCATATCTCACGTTGATCAACCAATCAGGGACTGGTAGGGCCGAGTAACTCACGTGGGACTCTGATGCCCATGGAACTTTCAGCCAATCAACGAGCTGAAGTTCCTCCAGGTAAAAACAGGCAACACAGAGAGCCTGAGAGATTCAAGAGATTCAGTAAGATTCAGGAGAATTCTGTGGACTTTTCTAAAGGGAATTCAAAGGAGAATTCCAGGGCAGGACGGCCCAGGAGACTCCCAAGGGTAGGACATTCTCGCAGAGCGCCTCCTGACCATCCTGAGACTCAGCCCGGACAACCACGGAACGGCCAGTGTGTCCGAGTGCCAGAACTTTCCTTTGTTCTAAGAGTCTAGAGCGGAGGTTGCCAGGGAGTAACCAGAGGATCCACCCAAGGTTAGCATCAGCAGCAGGCCTCGTGAACAGGTCAGAACTGTGGACAGCTGAATCACTATTCAGAACTAGCTCTTCATCAGGAACGAACCGGTCCTCTTCCTGACTTGCTGGGACCCACAGTCATCTTTTCTCCTGTGCACTAACGGTGCTAGTTAAAGCCAACACTAACTAGCCGGTCAGTGAGCATCTGCAGCGCACCGTCGCAAGCCGCACAGCACAGCCTGGCACCGAGCCAGAGAGCGCGGATTGGACAGCAACAAGCCTGCAACTGTTTCTCTGTGCCTGCAGGAGATCTGAATCCCCAAAGATTGGATGAGTATTCAACTTCAATGCATTACAGCTCGAGAATTCAATTGTTATCCCAACCAGTTGATATCAATTTAATTCCTAAGAGTTATGTACTTGTTTCGAGTATCTAATGTAGAAGTTATAACCAAGTTCATTTATGAAATGGTCTAAATGAATGATATACTGAACGTATGTCCTCTTGATATATGTAACTCTTTGTAACTGATTGAATATATATCTTTTGTATTCTGATAACCCTCTCGATAAGATCTGTTAGGTTTATATGCATATTTTATGTATTAATAAATGTATCCTCGTGTATTAGTACCTGTGTGTGTGCGTTGTTTGAGTTATATCGCATGGTTGGATTCTAAAGCCATCAAAAGAATCAATTTTGTGATTTACTGCTACAATTAATAATTGTCCCAGTAAATGCCCAAACCCTACAGAACTGGTGCCTTCAGAGAGCACACTACATTACATTTTGGCTATGGCAACGTTACACCACACATAGACATACTTTGTTGTCAGTTTTTTTTCTCTTGGAAAGGCTATAGGAGGGGCGTGATGGACTGTACCACTATCATAGAAGATGTTTTTCTTCTAAGGACACTTCTGTAGCGGCAAGGCTTATTTAAAATACAGGAATTAAGTTTGCTGCTCCCTTGCCAGTCCCTCTCTCCCTCATCTCAGTGCAGCTGTATACAGAGAGGCCATTCCATCTGGTTCACATTTAAGGTGTTTTTCTAGCTGATAGAGTTTCCTGATAAGGAACAGCTCCCAAGGCTGAGATTCACCAGCCACCCTAAGAAATGGTCATCTCTGGCGCCTTACTGTCTGGGAGATTCCATGGGAGAGTCTCATCCCAAGGTTTACAACCCTAAGGTCAGAGGTCATTGTTACTCATCCTCCACCTCAATCAGCCAATCAGGAACTGGAAGGGCAGGGTAACCCCACGTGGGTCTTGAATGCCCGCGGAACTTTAAGCCACTGAACTACCGTAGTTCCTCCAGATAAAACAGGCAGCACAATGCCCAGAAGGTGCCCCTCCAGGACGTTCTCAGACTCAGCTCGGACAATCACGTGACGGCCAGTGTGTCCGAGTGCCAGGACTTAACTTTGTTTTAAGAGTCGAGAACGGAGGTTGCTCGTGCATAATAAAAAGATCTGCTCGAGGTTAGCAAGCCTCGTGAACCCCCGGTACTCCACCGCCAAAGCTCGCCTGATCAACGAGTGAACTACGGTTGGAACTGTCGACAGCTGAATCACAGGATTCAGGACAAGCGCTACATCGGGAACGAACTGGTCTTCTTCCCATCTAAAGAGTGTGACTTGCTTGGACCCGCAGTCACTTTCCATGTGCACAAGCTCTGCTAGTTTCAGCCAATACTAACTAGCCGGTCTTCTAAGAGCATTAGCAGCACATCGCAGCAGGAATCTCTCCCTCCTCTCCTTCTCGCCAGCCGCACCGGCCACTGCATGGCACCGAGCCAGAGAGCGCCGATTGGACACAGCAACAGCCTGCCACTGCTTCTTTGTTTCCGCGGGAGATCTGAATCCACACAGATCGGATGAGTATTCAACATTCTGCATTACAGCTTGAGAATTCAATTGTTACCTCAACCACAATTGATATCAATCTAATACCTATGAGTGATGTACTTGCTTTTGAGTATCTAGTGTAGAAGTTGTAATCCCAGTTCATTTACAAAACAGTCTAAATAAATGGTATACTGAATGTATGTCCCTCTTGGTTTGGAACTCTTCGTGATTTAATATATACCTTTTGTATTCTGCTAACCCACACTCTTAAGATCTGTTATGTTTATATGCACATTTTATGTATTAATAAGTGTATTAGTATCTGTGTGTGTGCGTTAATGAGTTAACCCGCAAGGTCATAGCCATCAAAAAATCATTTTGTGACTTACTGCTACAATTAATAATTGTCCCAGTAAATACACAAAACCCCTACACATGCATGGAAACCAATATTTACCTGCTAATCCAGAATGCAGCAGAGAACAGTTTGATCTTCGAATTGCTGGCAGAAGAATTCGTTTATGCTCTCGATGCATCCTTAGATAGAATATTTAAAATTACGACACAGATTTGTTGGAGAAGCAACAGCAATAGGAGAGTACATTGATTTTGGACCAATGTTTGCATCTGAACAATCCTTCCTCCTGGAAAGAAGAAAAAACAGGTATGTTTTGAGTCTCATGATGATGCTCTTCTGGATAAAAAAAAAACAGTGCAAATTTGTTTCGGATGTATTTTGGATAAAATTATAACTGTCATCGAAGAGAAATTTGATCAGTTGAATGCAGTCGAAACTTTTGACATTTTATATGATGACAAGACATACATTTAGGACTCAGTACCGATAACACTGCTGCTATTGATGGAGTAGAAATAAGTGTATTGGTAGTTTTATCTGAGGCAAGAAGTACTAGAACACCTCCTATAAAAATGTTAGGGTTCAGAGCAAGAAATATTTTTCCACCTCACCCAATGGTATTGCATTAACGAAGCTGAATCTGGCTTCTTATTCGCCAGCTTCTTCTGCCTTAAATGCTGCTGCTGTGATGTTATGCCGCCTTTCACCTGTAGATGGCTCTTTACAGTATTTTTTAAAAGTACTAATCGGGATGGATTACTGTATTTATCCTCAGTAAAGGGGAATATGTAAGTAGTGAATATCCAAATAGAATTTTTGTGTGAAACACATTTCAGAAAATTGTAAACCAATTTTCAAAACTCACAATAACACAAACACAATAAGTAAAAAAAACAAAGGCAAAACATAAGTTCACAGGCACTTTCTGCATATTTACCACGACCTTACCTTCTGATCATAAAAAGTCTTAAAATCTTGCATTTTACAAGAACTTTTTAATATAAATGGGACATTTAGAACATGGCATATGAGAATATATGGTTAACCGAGGATGAGCAACGGGTGATGGCACTTTCTGCTTCTTGCTATAAACCTACCCCCTGGTTATAAAAACATCTACAAATTCTGACACTGAGGTGTGAGAGACAATGGAACAGACTATCAAAATCCTGAACTTTAGGAAATTTTATTGTGCCATTTTTTTTAAATATAACCCTGTGAACATGGCATGTCCCTCCTTCCTCATTACCAAAACATCTCAATGTGACGACACTATGTACATTGGTAATTACAACACTTCACTGTTGCATTTCTGAGTTGTGACATTGTGAACATGGCATGTTAAAGTATATAGAATCAAATCAGAACAGACTAAATGCAATTCATAGTAATTTATCATTTTCTTACTTTCTAAATGAAAAAAAAATTTCAGTGATTATGACACTTCGGTATGACATAAAATATGCTTCAATGACAGAATAAATAATCATGGAAAAAATACCCACAGTGGACATTCATATTTGTGATTATAGGAATGTTAAATATCAGGTGAGTACAGTAGCTGCGTCAGCATGTGTAGGCTGCAAAGGAACAAGTAAAAGGTTATTCCATGCTGAAAAGAAAAGAAAGGAAACACAACGTGTTGGCCGTGGAGCCTTCTTCAGGTGTTAGAAAGACAGGGCAGTATGCAAAGATAATTTTCTTTTTATCTTTGCTTACTGCAGTTTATCTTTGATGACAACATCAAAGACATTAAGGAATTCTTACAGCTAACAGCTCCACATCAACTTCCTTTTATAACTACTCAACTCCCAACTCTTCCAGTTTCTCACTTCAGAGAAGGATAAAAAACTCAATCATCCTCTACAGAGAAAAACCATCAACACCCCTACCACCTCCACCAATCCTAACCTTGTTGTTACTGTACCCTCTGACCTTTCCCTTTCACCCCTTTGCATCCTCAGCTAACATATTTTAATATTACAACACAATTACAATAGATTGTACAGTATTTACAGTTTAAAATTAAGGTGAATATGTCAAAATATCAAAATCCAACTGCACAGTGCTAACAAAACAATGCTTGTCAAGTTCTCTGCACTGTATTTTTAAAATATTTCAGCAGAGGATGTGACGGGAGTATAAATGACGATTCGACAATCATTTTTCTTGGGTGAATATGGTTTTCTGGGGAGTTGCGATGTTGGGCATTATTGGACATTTTCGACACGTGCTGAACAGTCGCATTTCCTACAAATATTAAAATGGCTATGGTTTACATCGCAAAGGAAACCCATCCCTGGATGGACTTGAACCACCAACCTTTCCGTTAACAGCCGAACGCGCTAACCGATTGCGCCACAGAGACTGACTGGTGGAGTCTTTCCTCGAATCAAAAACAAATCTCTTACCGTTTATTTTGCCAGCCGGTAATATTTCTTCTGCATTGATAACCAAGAACTGAATTTCATGTTTTGCAAGCTGTGTGAATTTAATCAAAAACAAGTTTTCCAGAAAGGAAATGAACACATGCATTTAACGAAATCAAGCCCTTTGTGAGTGCCCAAAATGGTACTGTAACGCCCTCGCCTGGTGGTGAGGAGGAAGCGCCGCTAGGCGCTCGTGGTACCGCTGGGCATGCTGGGAGTGGTAGCCGGGAAGAGTCTGAGGGTCAGCACGATGACCAGCGGCTGACCCTACCTGTGTAAATAATGTCCTAGTAATTCTAGTGCCCTGTGTAGTCCTGTAAAAGTATAGTGTGTTGTTAGGTAATTACCACCCTAAATGTGTGTACGTGTTCGTCAGTCTCCTCATGTGTGTGTAGATCTTGTGTTTGGTTTTTGGTGTGGTTGTTAAATAAAGTCAGTGCTTGGTTAATTACATCTCCACTGTTCTTTAGTTCTGAAAAAGAACCTGCAAATGCTACAGTACGTTCTGTACTACAAGATAAGAAGAAATACACGGCTGGGATTTGAACCGTGGTTCTTTTGTTTAATAAAGAGGCACTTTAACCAACTAAGCTACAGTGACAGGACTTCCATCACCTTTTACAGCCACTTGGACACACCGCTCTGAGACATCTGCGTTCAGAAAGCGCTGAACCTGCTCTCAGAGCAAATTGCCTCTTTTACATACAGTAGCAGCCCTGACACTGAGAAACGAAGAGAACTGGCTTTTATCTGGCATTTTCATGTCCAAAGCGTTTGACATCTCCCAAGGGCAACACTATTTCTTCTTCTTTTTTATTTCTGTACGCTTTGATTAAAAAACGAGAAATCGTGCAAGGGAAAAATGTCTTTTTTTCATAGAGAAAACGTGCACCAGGAAATGTTGTGTTGAGAAGAGGTGATTTAACATGATACGTGACCTAATTTATCGGAGTAAATGCTCACCCAGCAAGGGCTGGAGAAGTTGGAGAGTCTGGTGGGTGTGATAATTATACGGTGTTGTGGAAGAAAACAGTCTTTCTTTGAATTCTCAATCAATCGGAATTTCAGTGCGAAACATAAACCCTTTGTCTGATTTAAAGAGATAATATTTCACTTTGTATTCTCACTTTGAAATTTTAGACGGGGCGGTATATTACTAGTAGCGACGCTGAGCACACTATGGGGGAATTCCGGTTATGTGAAATACTAGCAGTTTATTAAATAACGCATCTGATTTTGGATCATAAGATTGTAGGTTCGACTTCTATTTGGCTCGTGTAAATTTTATTCAAGCTCCTCAGTAATAGATGTCTATTATGTAATGAACCGCACCTGAAAGAAAAAAATTGGGTCTGTTTCCTTTGTTTTCCAGCATGAAATAGCAAATCGTTACAAAAAGTACCTGCTAATGTCCAATTTCGTTTTTTTTTTTCAAATTACATTTTCAGGCTTCAGACACTTTTTAATAAAACAAAAGTGTCTGGAAACTCCCTAACTTTCAGGTTTGCTTGAACCTGTATTAAAAGAAGTTATTTGAAACTTCCGGGATTCCATTCTCTGATGTAGCTGTCTCTAAAGACGGATGTGATGTTTTGCAGATGTGAACTGTGCCTTCTCTCTTGTGTTCAAGGGTATTCGCTGTGTGAGATCCTAACTGTATGTCCAGTAGGGCTCTATTTTGTTTAGATTATCTATGTGGTGTACATATAGAACTCAACTACATGGTGTGAATTCTGTGTTCAGGATGAGCAGAACCTGAAAAGCTCAAAGCAGACCTCCACGTGACTTGAACATGCAGCCTTCTGATGTAGAGTCAGATATGCTACCTTTGCGCCACAAGGTCACGGCTATCAGCGCCTTTGAATTCCTGAATTCCCCAAAGGAGACAAATCAACTTCACAAAAAAAAAATCTCCTGTGAAGAGCGCCTCTCTTCCGAAGAGAGTCTCTTCATCCCAGACCACATTTTATTCTTCCTGCGCAGCTCTTGTGCAGGTGTTGTTCTCAATAACAGATCCAGGAACACTGACTGTTTTTCTATTTTTTTTTATTAAGTACCCCATGGTGCAACGGTAGCACGTCTGACTCTAAATCTCCAAGTTCATTTTCAAAGTATATCGGAGTCAACTGATACTGATCAGGTTCTGCTGCTGCTGAACCCGCAGTCTTCACTTTAAAGTTAAATTCCCCAAGCCTTCTGACCTTATATGTCCATCCCTTCTCGTCAAAACTCGTATTTTCACAGGGTACCCTTCAGAAATCGCAGTATAGAATGAAAAAACTCCAGTAGATCTCGGCCACTGTTGGTGATTTTCCTTTAAAAACAAATTAATCTCCTGAAATTTTACGGAGTGTATCACTTTCACTGAGACCAAGGAGTGTTAAGCTGTACATGAGTCTTTGTGGCTCGGTTGTTAACAAAAAGGGTGGTGGTTTGAGCCCCCCCGGGGACGCTATGAGCCTTTTAAAGTACACACCCGTCTCACTTTATCTCCACGGCCGGTCTTGTACCGCAATCAAATACAGAGCCCGCAGGGGGCAGTAGGCTCGCAAATATAGCTCACTGTGTATATAATGAAGAAGCAGAGGTTAGTTTCTTATCTGCACGTTACAGGGCCTTATGCAACTCGTACCAACAGCTAGGGTTTGATCCCTGCACGGGCTATTAGTTGAAAGGCCATTGTAAATTACGTGTAAGAGATTTATAGATAGATACTTTATTGATCCATTGAGGGAAATTAATCAAGCTTATCCAGCTGGCTTTTATGTTTCACACTAAATTGCGATATTGAAACCAAAATAGTTAGAAATATGGAACACAACCGTTGTTCCCCAAGAAGGAAAGCTGTTTAACACTGATGTCACACCTTTTTAATCAACCCAGATTGTGAAGACAACTCTGCCCTATCAAAGGAAAATGTTGCACAAAAGTTGGAAAGCACACTCTGAATCCATCTGTACTGTATATTTGATTTCTGCGAACCATTCAAGGCTGCTTGGTGCTTCGCAAGCAAGTCATTTTACCTTCATTTTATTGATCAGTTGAAGGATTTGAAGAAACTATATAATATTATTCCTCAATATCCATGATCAGTTGAAGGATTTAAGGAAACAGCAGCGATAGAAGGTGGTTTTAGTTTTGAACCCATCTTTACACCTCAATAATCCATTTGTCCTCGAAAAAAGAAAAGACAGGCATGTTTTGAGTCTCATAATGATCATCTTCTCGATCCAAAGAAACATATAAATTTGATTCCTTCTGTAGTATTTTGGATTTTCTTACAACAATCTCACGAAGTATTGCCAGGATCTATATTTAGCGTTCTGTAGCGATAACACAGCTGATATTGATTGAGTAGAAATCTATGATGTATAGACAACTTTATCTGAAGTGAGAAATCCAAGAACGCTACTTATGAAGTGTTAGGAGTCAAACCAAGATATACTTTTTGTTTTCAACCCAAAATGCTGCTATTGCATTACACGTTATGTGAACATTACCAGTTTTGGTAGCTTCTCTGCACGATTTTTCAAAACTGAAACTAATTATAAAATTACTTAAGATCAACCATGACAAAAAATTATAAATCAGGACTAATATTAATATCAACTCATATTACTACAGAAGAAAATATTTAACTGAAATATTAATAATACTATGCAAGCCTAAAAAGTAGAACAATTCAAATTATATAACTTTTATTTTTTTTATATTTTGAGAAATGGGCTCACACACCGGAAGACACTAACGTTTCTCTTCGTTAGAGTATGTGAATAACAGTTTAACCCAAAATGTTTGGAGTCCAGAGGGAGGACTCGCTCGCTGAATGATCTCTCAAGAAATCCCTGGTGAGATTCAACAGGTGTTTTTTTCAACAGCCACGAAAAGTTTGATGATCTTCTCTTGATTTTCTGAATATGAAGTTAAATTAGTTCAAATCAGTTGGTAGTTGTTACGATCCCTGCCTCTCGGCAACGAAAGAGGCAGAAGAAGGCGTAGCCTTAGTTCATCAGTCCACCTATCAGTGTACGCTTTCACCACCACACCTCCGTCTCATCTGGTATTTAAGCATTCGTCTTTCCCTACCTCCTCGCTCAGTATTGGTTTCCCTTTTGAGCTACTAAGTTGCGCTACGCCTTCTACCTCCTCGTACTGTTCTGGTTCTGACTTTGGTTTTTCCCCTTTTACTACGTCTATTGGATTACGGCTCGGCTTCGGTTGCTTTCTCCTAGTTTGGTTCTCTGGCTTCCCCTGGACTCTCGGCTCTCTCCTTCGTCTACGGTTTTGGATTACGGTCTGGCTTTGGCTACTCTCTCCCTGTTTGGATCACTGGCTTCCCCTGGACTCTCGGCTCTCTCTTTCGGCAACGGTATTTGGATCACGACTTGTCTCTGTCGGCTCCCGCAAGTGGGTTCACTACTTGGTTTCGGTTTCACTGGCCGAATCCGTAACAGTAGTAAACAAAACTAAATGCTTTGGAGGTACATTTAAAACAGCAGAGCAACACTGTAGCACTTCGAGTGTGTCTGAGTTTAATTGTGTAAACCTGTCTCTCTATGAACACGAGCAAAGAGTTCTCACTCAACAGAAGACTGCGATGTGAGCACAGTAATATAAAGCACCTGGAGATGCGGGGGATTGAACGGATTGTTATATGCTTTAAGTGATGGCTGTACGCACAGAAAAAAACGACAGTACTGATGATTTTTTTTTTTTAGTTGAAGCACAGATTCTTTCCAAGATAATGGATAAAGGCAACCCAGTGGATACTCTAGTAGAATGTGGAAGACCGTTCACCTTTGTAACCAACGCAACCACAGGAACAACGTCAAGAACCAAATCAATTCCCCATTTAAATTTGACATGTGAGGTATGTTTTGTGACTGCTTGATGTAAACCCTATGATCTCTTTTGTACTTGGACAAGTTATTTCTGATGGAGCGCTATCCGCAAATATTTAATAAGCTTTACCCCTGCCGATGATTCGGCGTGAAGTATCACAGACAACTGCTTTCACAGACAAAAACAGCTCACCACCACAGCCAATATTAAATGTAGTTGCTGGCACACTACAATGTGCACTGGCTCATAAGTGATTTCGGCAGACGTTGCTCCTTACGTAAAGCTGAAAGTGCCTTTCTGTTGAGAAAACATTTTTTTCTGCACTGATGTTAAGCTTAGGGAGCCTGTCTTTTTGAAATTCTTTCTCTAAACACCGTGTGCAGCCTCCAGAGAGACTAACAAATATTTTTTTTGAGAAAATGTCTCACACATCAGAAGACACGAACGTTTATCTACGTTAGAGTATGTGAATAACAGTTTAACCGAAAAAGCTGTAATTGTGATTTTGCTAAAATTCAATAAATCGTCCATCAACAGTAAGAAATTATTAAGAAAGTAAGAAATTGTTTTATTTAATAAACTATAAGACATGAAGAGAGTTTACAGGTTATATCCTTCGCTTTGTCAATTAACTTAAGTGTTCAGAATCCAAGCCCGTGTGTGGATGATTGTGTTTCTTGAATCTCTTTAATCATCAAATGTTGTTGTTTAGTCCATCAGTTTTTTCATGCGCTCTACCACTGAGCTTCATCCCCTAGGGCGAAGGTGGTGGAACTGACGTAAAGATGAGCATATGTTCACTGAACTACAAATTTAACTACAAATTAAATTCATGGGAATGAAGAAATAGGGAAGGGAAAATAATCGCTTCGAAGCTTCCAGAGACTGGGCAAAATGAATAATTTATTTTTATATCCAGTCACATGGGCGACAGTGGTTGATTCTTCAACAGGGGAGTGCGTTTTCTACCTCCTTACTCGACTGTCTTTCAATTATGTTTTCTTTGAAATCTTTTTGCATCTTTTAAGTGCTTGCAATTAAATTACGCATAGAAAAACAGCAGTGTAGTTGATGTTCATGGACCGATGCACACAACTCCAGTGATAAAGCCCCGTTTGTAAATATTGTAGAAGAACGTTAAAGGGCGAAACAACGCTCTAACCACGTGAATGGTAACAAGAAGGATCGTGTTCTTATTTAATATGTGCTTTTGAATTGCCTTGTCAATACACACAGGCTTTAGAGATGGACAAATAATTTACAGTGGTGTTTGTAAACAAAGATGGAACATGTTATTTCTATACCAGGAAGAAAGGAGCAGACTCTTAAACTTTAAGAGACAGAAACAACACCTCATCACAGCTAACACTAATTAAAATGACATCACAACAGAAGAGTGAACCCTTGAGTGAATCAAATTAGTTTTCCTTGGTCGTCTGTGTCTTCATAACTTTGTAGGTGAGAGAGAGGATTGCGAAAATGTGCGGGTGCTTCTTAGAAGTGTGTTGGTAGTACAGGTGACTTCCAAATAATTGAGCCGGGTTTTAATCCCGGCCAGTGCATCCCCAAACCTTTTCAAGATAATCTGTTATCCGGTAGCACATCTCCTGAAACTAACATTCGATGTAGGAAGCGTGCTCTTAAACACCAAAACACTCAAAAAGGAAGAAGCAGATCTCTGTACACAAGACAGTAGTGCGATATTAGAATTTCTGAGGAGTTCAGGCTCCTTCTCAGAGGTCCTTGCTCGCCAAATAACTTTGCATCTGAGGAAGAGCACCACGGAAAAAAAACCAACTCAACAAGCGAGTGCGTTGGCTGCTCTTGGTCTTAATGCAAGGAGCTGTTTTTTTTTCCTCGCAATAATCATTATTAACCAAAAACAGCAGCACAGGTAGGTTGCATTTGTGATTATGTCACTTCTCTGCTTCAGCAAGGTCGATAAAAGACTCTGAAAGTAGTAAAGCAAAACTGAACTCAAAATCATATTAGGAATTCTGAGCGATATCTCCATACAGGTAATCCAATAAGAACGTTGAAATTCAGATGAATATCATCTCTCTATATATTTCGCTGCTTTTTACCCGGAGTAAAACTATTGGATTGAAGGAATGCTAACCGCTGGGTTAAAATGTATAGTTGTTATTTGAAGAAATCTGTAAACTCGTGATCTTATATGTTTTAAAAGCCAGCACAGGAAAACACGACAGTGCTGATTATTTTCCGGAGACGGAGCACTGATGACCTATCCGAGCTGATTGATAAAGCCCACCCAGTGGATACTCTAGCAGAACGTCAAATAACATTCACCTTTGTATCCAAAGAAACCACAGGAACAACATCAGGAAGCACAATCAATTCCCCTTTTAAATCTTTCCCGTAAGGTATGCTATGTGAATTCATGAAGTTAATCCTCTGATCTCTTTTGATCACGAACAAAGTATTTCTGATGGAGCGCTATGTTCAAAGATGTAATAAGCTTTACCCCTGCCAATGATTCGGCGTGAAGAATTAAAAGTTTCACAGACAAAAGCAGCTCACCACCACAGACAATATTAAATGTACTTGCCGGTACACTATCATGTAGCTGAACGTGCCAAGGAGAATTTCTGTTGAGAAAACAAAATATTTTTTCTGCTTTGAGGTTAAGCTGACAGCCTGTCTTTTATAGAAAGTCTATCTCTAAACACCTCCCGCAGCCTAACAAAAAGCGCTTTTACTGATCGTATTGCAAGTCTTAAAACACTAACATTTGGTAGTGGTGGGATTTGAACCAACACCCCAGGAGAGACTAGAGCCTGAACTCCAGCACCTTAGACCACTCGGCCAAACTCCCTTCCTCCATGCCCATCTTCCTCACATTGCTGGCTTGGAAAATGCCGGGGGCTTCAGCTCTTGTCGTCGGATCTAATGATATCATGACATGTGGAAGTGACTGCACCTTCATCTTCCGAGATGCTTTCAATAGCACAAACGTTACTTTCACCGGCACAAACATAGCAATAACGAAGGAGGTGAGATTCATCCTTTGTGCTGTTTGCAGGGGTGCAACTCTACATTGATCTACTGACTTGAAGAGCAAAAATCAAAATCCTCTGCTATTACTGTTGCTTTTTTCATAGTTTCTTCAAATCCTTCATTTGAACGTCAATTTTGAAGGATATTGATGATAATACCACATAAATTGTGGTTTTCTTGTGATCGCCAATTTTATTCAAATACCAGCCTTTTTTACAGTTCCTTGCGTGTTTCACAAGGTGTAATAGCCCCCCTCACATCCTCAGCTAACATATTTTAAAATTACAATATATTATACAGCAGGCATGTTGTATTTATATTACAATTAAACATTTATATTAAAATTAAAGTAAATATACCAGAATACACACAGTGCTAACCCAATAATTCTTGTCAGGTTCTCCAACAAATCTGCGTTGTTATTTTAACATGATTCAGCTGAGGGTGCAACAGAAGTATAAGTGAATTTTCCCGCCAGCCATTCAAAGACCAATTCCGAATACTTTTAAAAAATCTGCCTGCATGTTTGATTATTGTCATTTAATTTTGAAAAATTTCAATATTGATCATAACTAAAGAAAATAATTATCTCCAACCAAAAAGTGATAAAGATGCGAGTCGCTCTTGAATCAGAGCTGAGTGATACGGGCTTCTGTTCTGATATGGCTGTATGAGAAACAGGAGGAATCGCCAATCTCCTGTAGAATATGAATTGAATCAGGAGTGAGACATTTTGTATACGAATGCATATGTCAACGTCTGACCTACATCGTAAAACTAAATTAAAATCTAACATTAAGTTGTCAGAGTCATTTATTTATATACAAACAATTGACAGACCAAGTAATAATTCTACATTAGTTCAGGTGTGTAAACTTGAACTAACAAACCTATTAATAATTCTACATTAACGTGTCCTACACTGATCAGACTAATTGAAATGGTCTGATTCAGAGCCTGTGCAGTTCGTGCTAATTTCAACAAGGACAGTTCTGATCCCTCATCACCGAACTGAGCACAAGTTCAGCTGTTCTCCAGTTTTGTTACGCATGGTTTTTCATTGCAATTGAGTTCAGAGCTGGAACTGATCTCCAGACAGTACAGTGTTTTGGGTAAGTTGTCGAAATTCGCATGAGGCTGTAGACAACTTACCCAAAGTGTTTTCTATAGCTTTCAGGTGGAGTTCATTTATATAAAAGAACATAAGTGGTATAAACGCAACAAGCCAGACGGCAGTCCAACTTATAATGTTCTGACGCGAGGCCTGACGCGTTATTCATTACGCCACTGACCCTCCTATTGTAGTACTAAAAAAAACACGTTTTCTACATTTATATCTGTTCACTCTAAAAACTAAAAAAGACAAAGGGTTTGTGTGTCGCGCTAAAATTCCGCTTCATTTCGAATGCAAATAAAAACCGTTTTGTTCCAAGAAATCATAAATTTGTCACATCCTTCATACTATACTTCTCTCTTGTATTAGTAAAGCATTTTGATTTAAACTGAACAATATATGAAAGGTTTCATCTATACACTTACACATAATAAGTATACGAATAAATACTCGGAAGAAGCCGCAGTTCAGGTATTAGAGAGATTTAAAATCAGATCGGAGGATTTAGAGTCCAGAGTGCAAACCAACAGCTGACACAGGTCTTTTATAGAACCGTTTTGATTTCCTCTACTTTGTCCCCATGACGTCATTGTCCTGCTCGCAGCCGAGCCCGATACACGTATGGTTTCTGTCGCTGGGCGCACATCCTGCGGTCCATGCGGGTCCTAATACCTCAGTACAATGACGGGGACACTAAACTGTAAACAGGTACTGTCCTTTGGCTGAGACGTAAAACCGAGGTCCTGACTCTCTTTGATCATTCAGGAGAATGGTGGTGGTGGAGGGGAGTCCCTATTACCTGTAAAGCGCATTGAGTGGAGTATCCAGAACAGCGCTATATAAGTGTAAGCAATAATGGGTGCCTTCATATCGCGACCGTCAGTCTCGCTCGTAGCTGCGAGAAGGTTAAAAGCGCCCAAGTGATCTGTAGACGATGTTCGGGGAACAAATAATTCTGTTTTCAGCACAGGGAGTGAGAATGAGCTCAGTCTGGCTTCCAGCAGAACCCATCCTGGTTTGGTTACAGTGCGTCTGAGGCTCTTTGGGTCGTAACGTAAAAAAAACAATTGCTCACATCGTGTGACTTCCACGACAGGAAGGAAAGATATTACTTAAAAAAATCAGAACTGAAGATTTGGATCCTGGGCCTCAATTTGATCAAATTATTAAAATAATAATTATCAAAATATCAGATTGTGTTTCTGCAACATTTCGTGCACAGTACGCCATTTTAATCTAAAACAGTCACAACGAGGGCTTTACACGCAGTCTGGGGTATTTTCCCCTTTTATATTTTTGCCACTTTATATCGAACCTGTTATACTCCCAGAAGTGCACAGTAGCTTGTACTTAATAAAAATGTACAATTCACCGCTGGTATAAACAGATGTGTGCCGTGTTTGCCATTGTAAGCATTTGTTTAAAAAATAAGTTCACAATACTATAAAAACACAGAAAGCACAAACTTTATAATACAACGATACAAAATCAATACCAAATCATTATGCCAATTAAGTACCTATCCTTTGAAAACAGAGAACACCTTTATATCTACAAAAAACTTGACATTTGTATGTATTTTTTAATTACAAAGCAGACAGTGTAGTCCCTTAATTCAAAGATCAGATCTTGGCCAAAACAAGACAATCAGACGTGGGCTGAATTCGGAACAGGAACCTCTACTTCGTCGTTGATTGAGCTTTTGATCAATGTCTGAATGAAACAGATTCGCTTTTTTAACTCTTTCATTAAAGTACACAAAAAGCACCTTTCTTCAAGCTGCAATCGAACCAGCGACCTAAGGGTTCCCTACTGATTCCACTACACTCCTCCTCTCTACCAACTGAGCTATCGAAGGGATGGCAGCAAGTTCTTTGGCAATGTAGTGAAATGTTCCGGATGATTTAAATCCCACTTCGACAGCAAGTTTCCAACTCGAACTTGAACTTGAACTTTATTGCCATTTGTAACCGGTACTAGTACAATGGAATTCTTACTTACAGAAAGTCTCTCGATTGTAAAACAAGTGTAACAAACAAAACAAAGTGTTTTTTACTCATTTCCTTAGTCTTGTTTACCTTGAATTTAAGCCACGAACCAGGATTCTACTGTATAAACTTCCTGGGATATTACAAAATGTTTGATGGGGCATCAATCATTCCATGCGGAAATGGACTCCTTTTTTTTCTCGAGGGATCATATTAAACATTTCATTAGGATGGAGAGAAAGATCACCATGAGACACAAAACAAACAGCTTCGTTCTGTCTTTATTAGAAAGTAGCGTTTGTGCTACATTAATAATATTTTTGTAGAAATATTGATTGTTGTAAATATTAAAATTTATATTTGAATTGAAATGTGGGTTTGAGTTAAATATTAGCGTGTTTATGTAATTAGTTTGTGTTTGTCATTACTATATGTATATTGCCATGTTACTAGAATTTGTAACTGAAGTTTACTAGTTGTGGTTTTTATGATGATTAAATTTGTTTATTACAATATTGTATATAATGTATAATTTGAACTACATATTTTTCAGGTGTGAATAATTGTTTATTTTCAGAATAAAGTTCTAAAACAAATCATTGGCTTGATTTACTCGTTTCTACAGCTATAACATCTATCTTTGATGTATAAAAGAGCTTTAACCATATATGTATAATAGTCCTCTAAAGTTATCCGTATAATAGAACTCCAACCATATATGTATAATGAACATATAATCATAGATCTAATTGACGTATAACGATATACGCATATTAGAATTTCATTCTAGACGAATTACGGACCACATTTATATGTCTAACATATGAGTTTAATAGACATATATTCTACAACTTTTGCTCACTGGGATGTCCCGATTTTAATTGCACAAAGCTAGATACACATTTTCTAATGCAGCATTAATTACAAGACAGTTTATTTCTCGAAAGCGTGCTATATAAAAAAGAGAAAAACGAAAATATATGAATGACAATCCTTCAAAGCTGAAGATTTTACTTTTGAAAAATTGACATTTTATGTATGCAGTGGCATTCACTGGTTTTAGAACTTTGCTGTGCTTCCTGAATCATTTTCAGTGTTATAAACTGGGTGTGGAGGGAGCGATCTCTTTGTAGAGCAGTTGATAGGCTGGAGCTGTTCAGACTACTCTTGGTATTTCTCAAATGCTTCCATCATTTTTCTTTCACGCTATGACGCGAGTGTGTACATGTGTTTCATTTTCATTTCACTGATTCTCATTGAAGATTTGGGAATTAACGACGAAAGAATCAGTTGCGTCGGAAACCAGAAGGTTTGGTTCTCAACGATATTGAAGACACGCCCATGTAGAGCAGCGTGTGATATTTGTACTATAAAAGACCAAGTGCTCAAAGTGACGTCTGCGTTTACCGTTTAGACTTTTCATCTCGGGCGCACTTTTAGAAAGCAAAGATAGAGCAGTTGTGTTGAATTTCTCCACAACATCTGTTAGCAGAGTGGCGCAGCGGAAGCATGCTGGGCCCCTAACCCAGAGGTCAATGGATTGAAACCATCCTCTGCTATACACGTTTTACACATGATTGTTCAGCACACCATCAGTTTAATGAAGTGAATTAAAACTGATTTTTTCTCTCGTGTGTGTGCAAGCTTCACACTTACTGTATTCGTTAATCTTTACCAATAGCAGATGTCCAAATGTATCTTTGGTTGTTCTGAGATCCTTGATAGTTTCCTCAAATCCTTCAAATGAACATCCATATCAAAGCAATTATGTTTATATTTATTGCAATTAAGTTACATACACAAAATATCAACGCACATTTGTATAATGCTCATTTAATAATGATTGTCAAGGATTGTCAAGTTCTCCAACAAATCTGTGTTCTAATTTTAAAATATTTTTGCTAAGGATACAACGGGTGTATAAATGAATTCTCCCAACAGCCAGTTGAAGATAAAATTCCACACGTAAAAAATGGTTTTCTTGGACATTGACTTAGGTACTTAATTGTTTACTTGTAGTTCCACACGAGTAAAATGCACATTTCCTGCAAAGTTCAAGAGGGTTTGCGAAGAAATCCCTTCAATGTTTACATCATCCCATGAAGTTTTAGCAGAGATTATTATTTACAGCAGAACAATCTGAAGCACATCCCTGAGTGGGTTTGAACCACCAGCTCTTTGTTTAACAGCTGCACAGAGATGCACTCCCATTGCTTTTCACCATTCACACGTTTGTAGATAAAGAAAATAAAATACTGACATTTTCCTGCCAGCCGGCAGTATTTCTCCTGCAGTGACCATGAATAACCAATAATTTTATTTCATCTTTCGCAGGCTGTAATTTACAGAAAAGGAAGTGAATACTTGTATTAAGCTAAATCAAGCCGATGGAAATGCACTGCCGTTGTTTTTCTCCACTTTTCATTAAAAGGAGAAAAATCACTGGCATTTTCTTGCGGTATTTCTTCTGTCCTGATAAGCAAGATTTGTATTTTGTTTTCAGAAGTTGTATGAATTTCTTGAAGTTCAGAAACAACTTGTTCCAGAAAGGAAATGAACACTTGCTTCAAAGTAAATCAAGACGTATGTCTCTCTCTCTGTGTGCTCTTATCTGTCCATCTCTCTCTCCTCTTCTCTCTGGCAGTCTGTGCAGAGTAGGGGGATGTAACACCATGTGAAGGGATGTAACACCACTTGGCAAAGAAGAAAAATTCTGAGGCAGAATAAAAAAAAAACATTATTCTCTTCTCAGTCAGATTCACAGCTCAGACTCACACTCAGACAGAAGCTCAACTCCGTACTGCTCTCTATCATCACAATCCAGAACCAGAAGATATTCAGACAATCAGTGCTGCTACATGAACAATATCAGACAGAACAGCCTGGACTCAAGTCACATCTCCCCCTTTTCTCCTTTCTCCCAGCCCTCTTAGAGACATAAAAGAGCTCCTGGTTCTCCTCTCTGTGAATTGGGCTCAGGGGTCACTGATCTGGCAGCTGTGGGCTCTGTTCCAGGGCAGAAGCAAGAAGCTTCTATTAATCTTTTCCAGGACTTCCAGCCCTTCAGTATTACTTTCTTTACTGTACAGATGCAGCCATTCAAAGTGCGCGGTACACACACATTCTGGAGGTAATTGGCTGCGGCGTCGCGCATTGTGACGCACGATGATGCGCGGTACTGCGGTACATGATTGGTTGATCGACAGGGGCACTCGTGGTCCGTTGGTCTGTCGTAGAAAGATTTACAGTAAACGTCTTTACTGTGCCCGTTGTAGTATTGAATATTTATATGGAATTTTACCACTGAAGGGAAATCTTAGTTCCTGAGCATAAAAAGAATAGGAGCATACTGCAACGCCTGTGAAGGCCATAAACAATATTAATTTTGGAACTTAAACATACAGTATATGGCTGGTCTCGGTACTTTAAAGAAAACATACACACCAGTATTCAATTTCTCCCTAAACATTTTAAGTATCGAAGTCTTTAACTAACGTGATATCGGAGTCAACAAGCATACTTTTAGAATTTGATTAAAAGGGAATATAATATGGAATCGCGTATCTAAAAAAAATTAATAACGATATAATTATATTCATGTTGCAAAAAAACTGCAACTGACATAAAAACTCCCTTGCTTTTAACAGAGTGTTCCATAATTTCTAACTACGTAAATTATTTAAACTGCGACACTTATCATTCAACCAGAGCTCAAAATATCACAAGGATCCTCTAGAGCACAGCAAAGACTGTATTAAAAGAATCGGGTATCTAAAGAAATTAATAAGATATAATTATATTTGTGTACTGCGACAGGGCTGTGTAGGGCTGTTTCACCTCTCTCTTCATGTGACTCCATTCAAAAGCCATTTAGCAAAGAGGGGATGAGAAGAGTGACAAACTAGTATACAGTACTTTAAAACATTAATAAAATAATAATAATAAAAACAGTAATAAAAAACATTGCCACACCCAGACCGTTAAACCAACGCATTAGCACATCAAAGCCCATTGAGGAGCCGGGCGCAATAACTGTTTTGTCCCTTGATTTACTGATCTGCATTATTTACAGAAATTGAGTTCCTGCTCTTTGCAGACAACCTGGTCCTGCTGTCGCCCACAAAACAGAGGCTGCGGCAGAACCTGGCACTGCTGGAGCAGCACTGTCAGACCTGAGCGCTGACAGTCAATCTGGACAAGACCAGAGTTATGGTTTTCCAGAAAAAAAGCTGTACCTCCAGTAGTCTTCCTGAAATCGTCGGATTATGAACAAATAAAAGCATCTTATTAAAAACATGTTTGCATTTGTTTGGGAGCTATATTATGTATTTTTCATATGTAAGATATAATGATGTGTTCCCACTTACACATCGCACGACTTTAAAAGCTAGAAAAACAGGTTTTGATTCATATTATCTGGTGAGCCTTGTTTTGTCAAAGGACAGCAGAAAAAAAACAGACATTGTGTGGTACAGAACGGAGCTCAGTCAAAAAAACTGCAACGGACATAAAAACTCCCTTGCTTTTAACAGAGCATTTCATAATTGCCAACTATGAAATTTATTTAAACTGCGACACTTATCATTCAACCAGAGCTCGAAATATCACAAGGATCCTCTAGAGCACAGCAAAGACTGTATTAAAAGTATACTAGTGACAAACTAGTATACTTTAGATATTTTTTTCTGAACCGGGGAAAATCTGATCATGTTTCTCTATAACAATAATAAAAACATTATTTTACATATCACCTTTATGTGATATCACCTTAAGGACAGCACATACAAGGGTTAATTGCACAATGGACCGCGCAAAGAAATTTAATATAGTCTTCTTTAGGTGTGAGGGCAGGAGTGGATCGCAGAAGGCATAATCAGCAAATTAGGAAAACAAAGAACAGGACAGGTGAGACGTTTATCCAGAGAGCGAGTGATCAGAAAAAGGAACAGTTGTTACGCCCAGGTTTTAGCTCTCTCTCTGCTGAATGAATAAAAGCATTTTATTAAAAACGCCTCATTTTGCATTATACGATTGTATAATCAAGGCAACTTGGCTTTATTAATACCGTTCAGGTTCTGCTGCTGCTGGACCTGCAACCCTCATTCTGCAAGCCTGCTGACCTTGTATGTCCATCCCTTCTCATCAAAACTCATATTTTCACAGGGTACCCTTTAGTAATCACTGTACAGAATGAAAAAAATCCTGCAGATCTCGCCCGCTGTCGGTTTTTTTCCTTTAAAAAAATGAATCTCCGGAAACTCACCGAATTTATCAATTTCACAGAGACTGAGAAGTGGTAAGCTGTACTTGAGTCTTTGTGGCTCGGCTTTTAAATGAAAGCATGGTGGTTTGAGCCTACCCATGGATACTGCATGCCTTTTAATGAACACACCCTCCTCACTTCATTTCTTCAAGACCGGTCCTGTACTGCAATCAAATACACAGTTCGCCGGGGGCAATAGGCTTGCAAATATTGCTCACTGTATATAATGAAGAAGCGGATGTTAGTTTTTCGTCTGCATGTTGCAGAGGGTAACGCAACTCAAACCAACAGCTGGGGTCTGATCCCTGCACAGGCTATTAGTTGAAAGGCCATTATAAATGACATGTAAGAGATTTATCCAGCTGGCTTTTGTGATTTTGTGATCACACTAAATTGCGATCTTGAAACCAAAATTAGAAATATTGAAAACAACCTTTGTTCCCCAGGAAGGAAAACTGTTTTACACTGATGGGACCCGGTTTTAGGTAATCAAGATTGGGAAGACATCTGCGCCCTAGCAAAGGAAAATGTTACACAAACTTTGGAAAGCACACTCTGAATCCATCCGTATATTTGATTTCCAAGATCTGTTCAAGGCAACTTGGCGCTTTGCAAGCAAATCATTTCAGGGAAGAAACTCAGTTTAGTCAACTACTGGTGCATCCAGCACACCTTTTAGTGCTTGTGCTAGTCAGGATGGTTGAGTGGTCTAAGGTGCCAGACGCAAGGACATGTGTCTTTCTAGCTTGCTTGGATGTTTTGGTCTCCAAATAGAGGTGTGAGTTCAAATCCCACCCCTGACAGCTTCTGTTTTTACCTGTCTTGAATTGTTCCAGTGCTAGCTGACAGTGAACGACTGAAATATAAAAGCAGCAGAAGAAAGCAAGCAACTCAGTGCAATTTGTGAGTATTCAGCGGGTTTTCATACTTTTTTGGAATTCGTAGCTCAAGAAGTGACTCCTGTTTCATTTTCGATTCACCAACTCAATTTGCATTCCGCCCCTCACACGTCACAACAGGATAACAAATGGCTTCATAAGCCACAGGATTCCCATGCAGATACAGTTTGCACTATGAATTAGGTGACCCAAATGAAATAGTTTAGTGTTGTCTCAAATGTAAGGAATTTCATGAAACCTCAGAATGGAACACTTGGAGAAAATGCCAGCAATTCAAAGCATGTAGGCAGCATGAACAGACCAAGGCAGCTCTCAGTTAAAGCGATTTGAAGCCACAATTCCTTATTGCGCTCGGCAGTGCTTTCCGAGTCGACGGCTCTGCATAAGAAATGAGAAATGCTGGACTCCAAATACGATCTTGCCATTACTGTTACTCCTGCTGCCGTAACTTAAAGCTCTAATCGGTGATCAAAGTTGTACAAGGGCTAGACTACTTTGCCCCGCCAAAATACCATTATGTGAAATTAAGAAGCAGAAGCATTGCAACAAAGTGTTGTCTTCAAACAGTAAATGCTCAGGTGTTTATACTTACTCGTGAGCAGATCACCCTCGATTTAGAAAAACCTTTGCTTGCCCCTTGCTTTCACAGCGATATCTGAATTGAGCCTCAAAGCAGTAAGAAATCTGAATTACACAAAGCTCATAAGACATTGGGTTGTCACTGTACACTATCACATCCTGCTTGCACTGTTCTACTAAAAGATTAAAGGGATCAGAAAAGACACAAACGACCCTTGAATCCACAATTCTGAAATTAAGGGTCGCCAGCTCTACCAACTGCGCTTCTCTTGCTCCTTTATCACAACAGTGATATTACTAGCGTTGGTTGGACATGGTATCGTAGGCTGACAGCTGAAACATGTGACTCACATGCAGTGACAGTGCCATTATTAGATATCGCTGCACCATATTGGTTTGGGAGCAGGAATAAATTTACCGTGGAAACACGTGTGCCTCCATTTAGGTTGAGCTGGAGCTGGTTTTACTGGAACACGAAGGCACGGTGCCAAGTGGTAAGGTGTCACCAAAGATCGAAGATCAATGAAAAAGAAGATTATGGGTTTGAACCCTGTCCGTGCCTTCTTCATTCACTGCCACATTTCTCTAGCTAGGTCTTCTTATAACTTGGCAAAACGTTAGTTCTAATAACTCTTTCTCATAAGTGGAAGATTGTTAGTTGAAGTTGCGCACTTCTCGTGATTCCCATGTAAACATCATCTCTGCCAAAACTCAATTACTTTTCTCTAAAACATCTTGATTTTTTGAAGAAATGCAAGTGCTTTGCACGTTTCTAGCTACAACAAGTAATCAGTTTAGTACCTAAGTCAATACCACCTGGATTGATCAATAATGACCAACATCGGCAACTTCCAAGAAAATCATTTTCACACATTGAATTTGATCTTCATACTCCTTTTGTATTCTCAGCTGTAATATTTCACAAAAACTTAAAATAAACAATTTTCTAAAAATGATCTCATGAAGTATTGCTAGGATCTACATTTAGCGTTTGGTAGCAATAGCACTGCTGATATTGATGGAGTAGAAATGTATGATGTATTGACAGTTTTATCTGAAGTGAGAAGCCCTAGAATGCCGCCCATAAAAAGTGTTAGGATTCATATGAAGAAATACCTTTTTCCACCTAAAATGCTGCTATTATGTGAACATTACCAGTTTCGGTAGCTTCTGGCCGTGATTTTCCAAAACTGAAACTAATAACAAAATTATTGCACCATGTTCTAAAACTGTATATCACGACTAGTAAGAAGACAAGATTTAACAGAAATATTAAAAAAACTATGCAGCATAAAAGGTAGATTTTTTTGTTTTTGAGAAATGGGTGTGCACACACCGGAAGACACTCTTTGTCAGAGTGTGTGTATAACAGTTTAACCCAAAAGGTTTGTAATTGTGATTTTGTTTAAATTCAATAAATCATCTATCAGCAGTAAGAAATAAAGAAATTGTTTTATTTCATAAACTATAAACCATGAAGAGATTTACAGGTCATGTCCTTCGCTTTGTAGGTAAACAATCAGTCTTTTAACTTAAGTGTTCAGCATTCAAGTGGATGGTTGTGTTTCTTGAATCTCTTGTGATCTTCAAAAGTCGTTGTTTTGTCCTTCAGGTTTTTGAATTGTACCATGGATATTTTACACGTTCTCTTTATCATTTTTCTTCCCATACAGAACAAGTTCAAGGTGTTCTTGTCTCTGTGCTGTACGTAGATAATCTACACGAGAGCACATGTAACAGTACAGGACATGCAGTGAGGAGCATGCGCAGTTTTCAGCTCAGTGCGGAGTCCAGAGGGAGGACTCGCTCGATGAACGAGCTCTCAAGAAATCCTGGCTGAGATTAAACAGGTGCTTCTTCAACAGCCAAGACAAATCGGAAGGCCTTCTGTGGCTTTATTGTAGATGACGTTAAATTAGTAAAAATCATTTGGTAGTTATCAAGACTAAACGCATTGGAAGTACCTTTAAAGCAGTAGAGAAACATAGTAGCACTTCGAAAGTATCAAGATCTAATTGTTTAAACATGTCTCTCTATTAACACAAGCAAAGAGATGTTTGCTATGTGAGGGTGGTAACACAAAACACCTGGAGATGCCAAGGATTGAACCCAGAACCTCATACATGCAAAGCATGTGCACTACCACTGAGCTACACCCCACTGCAAAGCTAAGATTTAGAGACATGCTGAAACTCTCTGGACAGAAAATCTGGAGTCCATCTGGGTTGATGCACTGTCTGGTGTCTGCTAAAAAGAAATCCAAATGTTGAAAATAACAGACACTAAACATAGATTGAAACAACAAACCCTCATCAGAAAATATTGTAATAATGTACCACTTCAGTTTCCCCAACAATGTGTTCTTCATTCAAAGAAGCCATGTTCGCAGCAGCCAGTGGCTGGTCCTGACAGTTCAGTCGGTAGTTGATGCCACACACCCCAGCTAGTTTTAAGCATAAACACTTTTAAATTGGTTGGGGTGCTATAGAACACCCCAACCACAAACCCCATGATTTGGGGGAAGAAA
This sequence comes from Atractosteus spatula, assembly GCF_055471065.1. Taxonomy (NCBI): domain Eukaryota; kingdom Metazoa; phylum Chordata; class Actinopteri; order Semionotiformes; family Lepisosteidae; genus Atractosteus; species Atractosteus spatula. Next base: position 672,407 of record NW_028296622.1, on the reverse strand, counting down.
AAGAAAATTATGTGCAAAATTATATCAGATTAAAAATGTAAAGCTTTTGTGGAATGTGTAGATCTTTACATTTTACTGACAACTTCTCTGCAGTTGGAACTGCTAGGTCATAAAAGGGGTAGGTTCATATCTCTAAAAAAAACATCTCTCAGAACTTTACGGTTTCAGGCGTGGACAGTGAAGTGACTTAAAAACCTACATAAGGACTTGGCTTGCAGTATCCGAGTCTGTCAGTCTTGGGAGATCTTTGGACTTCAGAAGAATAGAACAGTGGCACGCAAAGAGCAGATACAGACAGTAGAAGACTCCCTTTTTTGAAGCCTTGCACTGCAGGACTTGATGGATGACGATGAATTTTTCTTGGGTATGTACATTCGTCTTTTTGAAAATGAAATTACAGCGTTGTTTGATGCATCCATATCGTTTCCATTACATGCAGCAGATATACACCCGACACAGGTGACAGGCTCAACAGGGAATAAATCTGTGGTGTTGGAGTCGTCAGAACTCTCCGGCATCAGTGGGTAAGAATTACAACCGTGTACATCTGTATTGTGGACAGTGTTAGAGTCTGAGTATAAGCCAATGGCTGTAGCGAACATAAACGGCGACACAAGTGTCAGCTTCAGAGAACTTAACACCATTGCTAACGAGAGCATGTCCATTAGATGCTCCTGTTATACAACTGCAGCAGGCAGAAGGCTCGACGGGGAATTAATGTGCGGAAGAGAAGCAGAGCATTTCTAAATAATCTTTGACAAATGGTGTGTATTACTTAAGAGTTGTCTGTGATGCATTGTAAAACACACTTTTATCAATCACATTTAAAGGGGAATTTAACTAATTAAAAAAATGTCCTGCTTACATCAGTTTTCTATTTTCTTGGTAATTTGTGGTATTAGGTATCATGGTCAACACCTAACTCTGCTCCGGCTTCAAATAATGTTGGTGGGGCCCAAAACATAAGGCACAGCACAACCATGAAAAAAGGTTAGTATTATTTAAGCGGTGGCAAGTTGTATTGTAAAACACCTCTTTTATCAGTTGCAATTAAAAGGTTACCCCAAAACAAACATGAACTTGGTTCCATATCACTGAAACAGTTACTTCTTTTGGAGGAATGTTAACTAATTAAAAGTTCCTAGTTAACTCAGTTTTCTGTTTTTGATATATTCAGCATTGCTGACTAGTCCTTAATACCCTTAATACTCTTTGAGAGTGGAAAGAGATGTGGGAGAAATGGGGGAGCAGACGCTAGGCCCAGTGGAGAGCATTTCTTCACGGAAGGCCGTAGTGAACAAAACGTTGTCTCGATCAAAACGTGCCAGACCTTTGGATAGAACTAGTAGGGCATTTAGAGACATAACTTCTGCAGGGGATGCAGCCCTAAAGGCAGCATTTTGCAACCTGGCAATGGTATCTTATGGTACAAATGCGCCGGATGCTGATGGGTATAAATGACTAAACATGCTGTCTCAAAAGTGGTTAAAAGACAGACCCCTTACAAACATCCCACTTCAGTATGTTAATAAAAGAATTTAGCTTGCAAAAGCATTTTTGTTGAGACACAAAAGATTCAGAGAGAGACACAACCCAATCCACACAATGAGAATGCTGGGGTAGAAAATAATGTAATGGTCAGGGGCGCTGCAGTAGAACCTGATAACAATAATGTTGTGGGAAATTCTTCATCAGAGGAGCAGGACACAGTCTTGTGCAGATTCAGTTTTATTGAGCTCATTAAGTCCAACAACGTGCGCTGGGTCTGCCCCACAGAACAGACAAACTGCAAGGGTTTCCCAGCTTTTATATAAACAGTCAGAAGAAAGTTTGTTTTACAATCTGAGTGCTTCTCCTCCTGTTTTTTGATATGTAATTACTACTTGTCCTACTCTGTCTTGCTCTAGGTTCTGTCCTTTGATATGCAGCAGACATTGGTCTGGTTTATCCTGTTTGTGGGTGGTGATACTGTGATACTGAATAAGTGAGATATATACATGTCCTACTTCAGTCTATCCTGTTAGCCACCTGGCGATAGCCCCGGTAGGTTACCTATTACCCCCCACATACACATCAGCAGAGCCCGTCGACTCATTTCACCTGATGTTTTGGGTAATTTGCACTCTTCTTACAGCCTTAGCCATTCCCTATTGGAAGAACCTGAGCTTGGGAGTTTTAGATTTGATTACCTTAACTCTGTTGAAGAACTGGTGGTGTGGGTGAGGGGTCAGTGGTAAAACCCTAGTTCCTCGTATCTGACTAGAAGGCCAATTACTATTTCATGAATAGAAATCTCACAGTTTGGTAATAATGATGCTTGTCACAGAAACTAGCACTGAGGCTCCTGATGTGGCAACCGCCCAATGTCTCACCAATTGTGTTAAGAGCTACAGTGCCTTGCGAAAGTATTCGGCCCCCTTGAACTTTTCAACCTTTTGCCACATTTCAGGCTTCAAACATAAAGATATAAATTTTTTATTTTATGTGAAGAATCACCAACAAGTGGGACACAATTGTGAAGTGGAACGAAATCTATTGGATTTTTGAAACTTTTTTAACTAATAAAAAAATGAAAAGTGGGGCGTGCAAAATTATTCGGCCCCTTTACTTTCAGTGCAGCAAACTCACTCCAGAAGTTCAGCGAGGATCTCTGAATGATCCAATGTTGTCCTAAATGACTGATGGTGATAAATAGAATCCACCTGTGTGTAATCAAGTCTCTGTATAAATGCACCTGCTCTGTGATAGTCTCAAGGTTCTGTTGAAAGCGCAGAGAGCATCATGAAGACCAAGGAACACACCAGGCAGGTCCGTAATACTGTTGTGGAGAAGTTTAAAGCCGGATTTGGATACAAAAAGATTTCCCAAGCTTCAAACATCCCAAGGAGCACTGTGCAAGCGATCATCTTGAAATGGAAGGAGTATCAGACCACTGCAAATCTACCAAGACCTGGCCGTCCCTCTAAACTTTCAGCTCAGACAAGGAGAAGACTGATCAGAGATGCAGCCAAGAGGCCCATGATCACTCTGGATGAACTGCAGAGAACTACAGCTGAGGTGGGAGAGTCTGTCCATAGGACAACAATCAGTCTTACACTGCACAAATCTGGCCTTTATGGAAGAGTGGCAAGAAGAAAGCCATTTCTCAAAGATATCCATAAAAAGTCTCGTCTAAAGTTTGCCACAAGCCACCTGGGAGACACCCCAAACATGTGGAAGAAGGTGCTCTGGTCAGATGAAACCAAAATCGAACTTTTTGGCCACAATGCAAAACGATATGTTTGGCGTAAAAGCAACACAGCTCATCACCCTCAACACACCATCCCCACTGTCAAACATGGTGGTGGCAGCATCATGGTTTGGGCCTGCTTTTCTTCAGCAGGGACAGGGAAGATGGTTACAATTGAGGGGAAGATGGATGCAGCCAAATACAGGACCATTCTGGATGAAAACCTGTTGGAGTCTGCAAAAGACCTGAGACTGGGACGGAGATTTATCTTCCAACAAGACAATGATCCCAAACATACAGCAAAATCTACAAAGGAATGGTTCACAAATAAACGTATCCAGGTGTTTGAATGGCCAAGTCAAAGTCCAGACCTGAATCCAATCGAGAATTTGTGGAAAGAGCTGAAAACTGCTGTTCACAAACGCTCTCCATCCAACCTCACTGAGCTCGAGCTGTTTTGCAAGGAAGAATGGGCAAGAATTTCAGTCTCTCGATGTGCAAAACTGATAGAGACATACCCCAAGCGACTTGCAGCTGTAATCGCAGCAAAAGGTGGCTCTATAAAGTATTAACGCAAGGGGGCCGAATAATTTTGCACGCCCCACTTTTCATTTTTTTATTAGTTAAAAAAGTTTCAAAAATCCAATAGATTTCGTTCCACTTCACAATTGTGTCCCACTTGTTGGTGATTCTTCACATAAAATAAAAAATTTATATCTTTATGTTTGAAGCCTGAAATGTGGCAAAAGGTTGAAAAGTTCAAGGGGGCCGAATACTTTCGCAAGGCACTGTATATACACACCAATCATCACAGAGTCTGCCAACCTCATCACTATTCCGTGGTCCAGACTGACTTTTAATTTACTCTTCTTGAATGATTGTCCTGCCTGTTAATTACTGGACACTGCAGGCTAAGCCACCTCTCCTAGTTCTCCATCTTCATCTGCACTCCACCAGGGTTTAAATGACACTAACCCTCTAGCGTGAAGGAGCCTGACACTTGTGGGCAGAACGTGGATTCCAGTGGCACCAAGCAGCACAGACTTTGCAGGCACACCGTGCCTCGATATCGAGAAAAACAGCACTGGGTTGGCGACCTCTGTATAGCCCTTAAAGAGGTAGTGATTGGCTCAGAAGAGGTTATATCAGAACTGGTATTATTTAACATTTACCATATTTATTTAAGCAGTGCCACAAGAGAAAAGTAATCTAATGAACTGACTTAGTGCATTACTTACTGAGTGGTCACCTGTGCTATTCCACAGACTATATTTTATAACCTCTATGGTCCTTATGATAAACTCTGCTTTCCTAGATAAGCTTAATTACTAAAATATTACGCAGAGCTATCTGAGGAAGGGTATACCAGTAAAAGATTCAGAATGGCTTCTACATTTCCACACCATTGCACAAATCACCACCAATTCACTACTAAATTAACTACTTTAAATTATCATGTTTAACTTAGTCCAATTGGTATCACACTCTCCAAATGCTTGACTTGTCATTGCTCAAATGCAATGTAGATAATCCAGTTACTTTGGAATTAATGGAAAACACAATTTCAGACACAAGACTGCAATATATAACACTTTCCTTGGCTGTATCATAACATAAAGAATATCATCAGGCACCTCTGCAATAACAGGATATTGCACAGACCTCTGATGTGCCCAAAATAAAATTCAACACTTATAGCTATAATAACAGTTAATGTTATTATATTAACAGTTAATGTTAACTGTTCAGGTGGGTAGCTGCGTCAGCATGTGTAGGCTGCAAAGGAACAAGTAATAGGTTTATTCCATGCTGAAAAAAAGAAGAAAGAGAACACAACGTTTCGGCCGTGGAGCCTTCTTCAGATGTCACCTGAAGAAAGCTCCACGGCCGAAACGTGTTCTCTTTCTTCTTTTTTTCATAATGTTAACTGTTATTACAGTTAACAGTTAATGTTAATAACAGAGTTTTTTAGACAAATATTTCTGTCTACTTTCAACTTTTTCTCACAAGATGTGCAAACAAACATGGGTCGTTATTCATTAAGACTTCATGTTGATCTGGATATAAATCCTGCCCAGTGGACTAGTCCAATGCTTTTCCCTTGTCTCCTAACTAAGGGAGTCATGATCAGTCACCAGTTACCTCTCAGCTCTGATCAGCCAGGGCCTACTGGTTTGTCCTCCTTCCGTGAGGTCACAGAACTGACTGTAATGCCCAATTACTTGTCATCAAATTTCATTGCTTAACAGGCAGACTCTTGTGACTCTTATCAGTACCTCAGAGTTCCTGTATTTCCCTGCTGAGAATACCTCTGGATTCTCTTCTCAACAAGTGTTTCCATTCTGCCTCATCTCTAAAGGAGGCTCATCTTTGGAGATCTTAGATATTTGCAATTTCTACTCTGTAATGGCCTAAACCTATCATCAGTGAGCGAGTACTGAAGTCATGTGTTAGGCAGCTGAGTACTATATTGCATCTCTGGCATCATATGGCATTCTCCAGTGCCTTCAATACCATCCAGCCCTTACTTCTAAGGAGGAAGCTGGAGGAGATGCAAGTCGATGCCTCCATGACCTTGTGGATCACTGACTACCTGACTGGCAGCCCACAGTCTGTGAGACTTCAGAACTGTGTGTCTGATCAGGTAGTGAGTAACACAGGGGCTCCTCAGGGGACAGTTCTTTCTCCATTCCTCTTCACCCTCTATACTTCGGACTTTAAGTACAACTCAAAGTCATGCCACCTGCAGAAGTTCTCAGATGACTATGCAATTGTGGGATGTATCAAGGGTGGGCAGGAGGAGGAGTACAGAGGACTGGTCAGCAGCTTTGTGGAGTGGTGTGGGGAGAACCACTTGGAACTGAATGTAACAAAGACAAAGGAACTGGTGGTGGATTTCAGGAGGAAAAAGGTCAAGCCTACTCCTGTCTACATCCATGGGAGTGGCGTGGAGATGGTGGACTCGTACAAGTACCTGGGAGTGCACATCGACGATAGACTGGAATGGTCTAAGAACATCGAGGCCATCTATAAGAAGGGACAGAGCTGACTTTACTTCTTGAGGAGGCTCAGGTCCTTCAATGTTTGTAGTAAGATGCTACACATGTTCTATCAGTCGGTGGTAGCGAGTGCCATTTTCTACGCAGTCGTGTGCTGGGGCTCTGGGATTAGAGCAGTAGATTCTAACAGGCTGAACAAGCTCATCAGGAGAGCAAGCTCTGTCATTGGGTCTGACCTGGACCCCTTGGAGGTAGTGGCTGAAAGGAGAATGGTGTCCAAACTAGAGGCCATCATGGACAACATCTCCCATCCCCTCTATGACAGGCTTGTAGAAATGAAGAGCATGTTCAGCAATAGAATGATTCATCCACGGTGCGACAGGGAGCGCTACAGCAGGTCATTCTTGCCTTCTGCCATAAGACTGTACAACGCATCCACCTTGCGTCTGGGCAGAGGCAACATTCACAGTGACCTGTTTTTGGACTGAACACATCTACACATCTACTCCTACATCTGCTCTCTTTCTTTTCACGTTCACAACTGTTTTTTGTGCAATATATGCCAGGGACCCATGCGATACATTTATATTTATATCTATTTATATCTATATTACATCTATATTTATATTCATATGTGTTTTACGATTTTTCTGCATACTGTTCTGTTCTAGTTTGTTCTTTGTGTGTCCGGACTGTGAGTAACTCTTTTAGTGCACCCCTCACTGTACTGATTGTATTGTATGTACTGTACTATTATTATTATTATATCATTCGTCACACTGTGGCTGTGTTGTCTGTGTAAAGCTGCTGTTGCACTGTAATTTCCCCCACGGGATCAATAAAGTATCTATCTATCTCTAAATGCCATCAGGTGTCCAAGATGATACTTTAAAATTACTAAATCTCTCATATTTACATATAGAAGATTACCTTTTTGCTACATATGTAAGAAGAGAAATGGCTTGCAAATTTCAATCTAGTCTTGAATATTGTGTTCCAACAGATCACAAAGAGTGAGATCTAAAGGTGTTATATCAGAGCAGCTTTGTTCTCCCACTGGATTGCCTTGGGGCTCTATGTTGTCCCACACCTTATTCATTCTGCATACAAACAACTGTAGAATCCCTTTTGAGAACACATTGTTAAATATGCTGTGACTCTGTCATTGTCAGTCTTCTCCTAGACATAAGATGACTACAGCTTTCAGACATCTAAGTCAAACATATAGTGAGGAAGACCAACAGTCATAACTGCCAAGACTACCCTTTACACAGTGCTGCAAACACCTGTAGCGGCGAGGCTTAATAATAAGGCAGAATTAAGTGTTTCTGAGCTTCCCAAATGAGGCCCCATTTCTCTGTTCATGGACCTGAACAGTGAGAATGGGATAACAATCCCAGATCACTCAGGTGTTCCAGATGACCACTCAGCCGAGGGTCAGGCATGCTCCACCGCTGCACTGCCCCCTGCAGGGTTCCTAGAGCACAGGCATGAACAAATCGAAAAAGCAGATGCCCTGGAAATGGAGGAGCAGCATCAGCCGCTGCGTCAGATCTCCCCAGATTTCCAGGATGTTGGTGCCCAAGATGCCACAGGGCATACTGAGAAAGACACCATGTACACGCTGCGCCAGCTTAGAAAGGCGACAGTCACTCAGAAGGAGTTGAAAGGGATCAGCCACCCTAAAAGACTTTTGGGAGGACTGATTGCTGCCACCACTGTTTTGCATTTGCTCTTTTTGGTAGGTTTGTTTGTTTCTGGCACTCTCACCCTGACTGCCCCAAGAAGGCAGGTGAAGGAGATGCCAGAGGGTAGTGACAGACTGTATCGACAGCAGCAAAAGTTGGAAAGCTTAGGAAAAACCCAACAGGCAATTTCCTATGCAACAGGGTTAAACCTTATTCTCCAACCAGTGGACATGATTGTTGGTGTTATACAGTGGGTTTATGCTTGTGTGCAACAGGCCAGAATGTTGACACAAGACCTGTTAAGGGAGTTTAGTGCCACTGCAGCCAGTCTAGCCACGGCACAATTCCCAACCCACTTGATTCCACTCTTCTCAGTAGAGGAGTATGTGACATTAACCCCATCGCTCATAGCTCACCCAGAAGGCGATCCAAGATTGAATTCGGTTCCAAATCTTGAGATGGGTATGGCTACCAAAGCTATCCATTGGCTGTGTCTAAACGATTCACCAATGAAGGGTGTAAAGCTACTAACGAGCAGAGGGAGGTTAATGAACCCCATGAAGAGCAGGTGGGAAGTAAATGGCTGGTAAGCACACCACATTTAACTGTCACTATGACTTGTGACAGGCATGATACAGCTACCACAATGCAGCTACCTAACCAAATAGTTTTCCTGCAAGTTCCTGAGGAGGCCACAGTGCTCTTGAACTTAACACTGTACTGTCTAGAACCAGACAATATAAGACCAAACTTGAGGTCATGGATGCCTTCAGGTGCCACACTATTGAATTGGATAGAAATCCAAGAAACAGTATGCCCTGAAGAGGTACAGGTAGTTTAGTTTGCTTTAATGGAACAAACCTCCAAACCACCCTAGCAGATACCCAACACAGGTGTTGTGGTTTATCGGGGGGCTGGGAACAGGAACTGGTGTTATTGTAACACTGCTGCCGGATAGCTGGATCATGACTGACAGTGTACTCTGAATGATGTACTCTCACATCAAGATGTACTCTGGGTAGCACGAATGAGTCAAAAGTAGCATGTCAAAAGAAAGGAAGTGACTTCTCCCCAAATATCTACCACAGCCACAGAGGTATCAGATATTGACAGTGAACTTCCTGATGTGTAATTCCTAGACTTAGATAATGTCTCCTACCGTGTTTATACATATGTTATTCATCCTGTTTGTATCCAATGCTGGTTCCGGTATGAATTCTTGAGGAGTAATGTAGACATTTAAGGTTAATGTTCTAATGGCAAGGGACATCACTTAACTCTGTTTTGTTTTGAAGGCAACAACGCCTCAGGACCTCGTGACCTTCAAAAAGGGGGGATATGTAGCGGCGAGGCTTAATAATAAGGCAGAATTAAGTGTTTCTGAGCTTCCCAAATGAGGCCCCATTTCTCTGTTCATCTCTGTGGTGCAGCCGAGAGGATACACCCGAGGTTAGCACCAGCAGCAGGCCTCGTGAACAGGTCGGAACTGTGGACAGCTGAATCACTATTCAGAACTAGCTCTTCATCAGGAACGAACCGGTCCTCTTCCTGACTTGCTGGGACCCACAGTCATCTTTTCTCCTGTGCACAAACTGTGCTAGTTAAAGCCAACACTAACTAGCCGGTCAGTGAGCATCAGCAGTGTACCGTCGCAAGCCGCACAGCACAGCCTGGCACGGAGCCAGAGAGCGCGGATTGGACAGCAACAAGCCTGCAGCTGATTCTTTGTGCCTGCAGGAGATATGAATCCCCAGAGATTGGATGAGTATTCAACTTCAATGCATTACAGCTCGAGAATTCAATTGTTATCCCAACCAGTTGATATCAATTTAATTCCTAAGAGTTATGTACTTGTTTTGAGTATCTAATGTAGAAGTTATAACCAAGTTCATTTATGAAACGGTCTAAATGAATGATATACTGAACGTATGTCCTCTTGATATGTGTAACACTTCGTAACTGAATGAATATATACCTTTTGTATTCTGATAACCCTCTCGATAAGATCTGTTAGTTTTATATGCATATTCTATGTATTAATAAATGTATCCTCGTGTATTAGTACCTATGTGTGTGTGTTGTTTGAGTTATGTCGCATGGTTGGATTCTAAAGCCATCAAAAGAATCAACTTTGTGATTTACTGCTACAATTAATAATTGTCTCAGTAAATTAATAATTGTTTCAGTAAATGCCCAAACCCTACAGAACTGGTGCCTTCAGAGAGCCACTATGATTACATATTTGTCATCCCTGGGCCGGTTATTTCCTACACACCCTTACTCATACCTCCATCACACCTAAACTAGATTATTGTAATAAGTTTACAGTGGGTCCCTCTGTTCACCTTCTAAATAAACCAAATGGTTAAAACTCCACTGTGTGACTCCTAACACATTTAAGGCTCTGGGATCACATTGCCCCAACTGTGGCATCTCTGCACTGGCTCTCCATTATTCAGCACATTGACTTAAATTTGTTAACTTTTACCCTCGGCAGTCTCACATTCTGAGCCCTGCAATGCTTTACATTTTAATTACTAACTGTGAAATAAGCAGGGCCTAACTCTCCGCTAAGGCACATCTTTTATTAATAGTTTCTTTAGTATTTTCAGGACGTGATTTTAGCCACCTTGTTCCACAGCTCTGAAGCTCACTCCCTGTCAATCTGAGAACTATAAACTATTTTTGAGGTCTTCTAAAGTGAAGACCAGGGGTCCTAGTCTTATTTTTCATGTTACTTTTTTACTGTTTTATCTATCTCAGCTTTGCAGGGGATTTGGAGCTCATCCCTGTCTAACACCCTGAATGAGGCACCAGTCCACCACAAGGCACACACAGACACGGAGCTCTGTACACACTCACACCAAGGTCAAACTTTGACCCACCAGCATGTCTTTGGACTGTGGGAGGAATCTGAAGCATAGGCACAGAACCCACACAAATACGGGCAGAATTTATAGACTCAATGCACACAGCACCCCATTAATTAAACCCAAGGCTAAGCAGTATGAGACACAAATGCTAATTACTTTGAGATTGTTCTCTCCTCATATATTTCAACTTAGTTTCAACTAAATTTATAAAGCTAATTTTATTCAAATACTATCTGGCTCATTTATATATCTAAGTCAGTTACATCTACCTGTACTCTGTTGGTATTTGTATTTATACATTTTAGATAGTCTTATATTTTCTGTTCATGTGAGTTGCTTCTTGATTTACTTTAATCAAGTCTCTAATGTCTAGCCAGTCCGGCTGGCTAAACACATTCACATAGTCTTATTTTGAAACACGCAGTCACACACTGAGCTCTTTCACCTACACACGCACGCACGCACGCACACGCACACAGGCCGGCACACAAATTAATAAAAACACACATGCACATCTACAGATGCAGCCATTCAAAATGCACGGTACAGACACGTGACGCGCAATGATGCAAAAAACCGCGCCACGTGATTGGTTGACCGACAGGGGCACTCGTGCTGCGTTGGTTGGTTGTAGAAAGATTTAAATATCTTTACTGTGCCCATTTTAGTATTGAATATTTATATGGAATTTTACCACTGAAGGGAAATCTTAGTAGCTGAGCATAAAAGGAATAGGAGCATAACGCGTGTGAAGGCCATAAATGATATTAATTTTGGAACATAAACATACAGTATTACAGTATATGGCTGGTCTCGGTACTTTAAAGAAAAAATACACACCAGTATTCCATTTCTCCCTAAACATTTTAAGCATCGAAGTCTTTAACTAACAGGTGAAATAGCGTGTATAAAAAGTGGTAGTTTTAAGCTTTTCTGTTAATATAATATAATATGGAATCTCGTATCTAAAAAAATTAATAACGATATAATTATATTTGTGTACTGCAACACAGTAATACATGCAGTAAAATGTCTGTTGATTCTGTATATGTAGGGCTTGACCCCTGCTCATGTGACCTTCCTGCTAGCTTGCTGGTCTATGTGCTGGATTAGTAACTCACACGTTGTGTGTCCAAATCCAGTTGGTGCTTTAACTTTTTTTTTAACAAACATTTCTTTGAAAACATAGAATAACAATATTATGGACAATTAATTGACAATAAATATACAAAAGCACATATTAAATTTGGGAAATAGTTTTAATATGTAAATAGTTCCCTGGTTCTGCACCCCTAGTTACTCTCTCTCTCGCCCGTTCGCTTGCTTGGCTTTCAAAATTAAATTATGCATGCAAACCTGTGAACTGGCCTGTGATACTGGCCATGTAATACTCTGCATTGTGGAATAATAGTTTATTTTAAAGGATAGAGAAATCACAGAAGATAGGCAGTTAGATTGATCAGATTAGTATTTAAAGAGGGAATGAGAAGAGTGACAAACTAGTATACTTTAGATCTTTTTTGAACCAGGAAAAATCTGATCATGTTTCTCTATAACAATAATAAAAAACTTTATTTTATATATCACCTTTAAAAGTGGCATCTCAAAGCAATACAGTAGATGTAAAAACAGTTAAAAGGACCACAGATTACAAAGTTAATACCCAGACAAACGCAAATGCGTTTTTAATAAAATGCTTTTATTCATTCAGCAGAGAGAGAGACACATCCAGCAGAGAGAGAGACACACCGGTTTTTGACAATAAATATAGAAAAACACATATTAAATTTGTCACAGTGCAGTAGGACGTGCACCTCTGTCTCTATTTCTCCCCGCTGGCAGTGGGAGCACAGTCTCTCTCTCTCGCCCTCCCCCACTCTCTCTCTCAATTCAATTCAATTCAAGGTGCTTTATTAGCAGGGCTCGTCGTGTGTCTCTCTCTGGTCGGGGCGCGGGAGAGCTCGCTGGCAGGTTGTGACGGAAAGAAAGAAAATAAAGGCATCTTTTAACTCCGCAAGTCACACACCAATACTCCATTTCTCCCTAAACATTTTAAGCACTAAAGTATTTCATGTGTTTTTCATCACTCTCTGCGGGAGTGCTGGCTGTGACGAATTAAACTGGTTTCACAGGTATTTTCAAGTGGTCGAGTCTTCAGCGGGAGGGGGGAACAAGCTGCCCAGCCATGTGGAATGCCACAGGATCCCAAACAGACAATACACACTAGCCGAATATTTGACCAAGATATCCAGAGACAGCTGTATGAGCTCCACCAGTAAAACTCAAAGTATTACACTGGTCCACACTATTTGCAACCGTCATTTTAAATGAAAAGACTTTATTTTTTCATTGACAAAAAGTAACACCTAGCACAGCATTTCGTTGACCTAACTAACAAGGATGGGACATTAGCTAGCCAATATGATAAAGGAATAGATTTTTTATTTCTTAAGCACATTTATTTGAACATTTCCATCGATTGTACAAGCACTGAAAAACTGTTAAATCCCTAGTTCGTCGGGCATTTTCTTTTACTATAACAGATAGAAAAACTCCCTTGCTTTTAACAGAGCTTTTCATAATTTCTAACAACGAAAATTATTTAAACTGCGACACTTTTATCATTCAACGAAAGCTCAAAATATCACAAGGATCCTCAAGAGATCAACAAAGACAACAGAAAAAGATATGTGTATAAGGTACTGTCCATGGGAATCCAAGCTTTTTTATCTACGCTAAGTAGTCTTTTAAAATTTCTTCATTACACAGTGAAGTCAAAATTCTGGGATGTGCCTATATTAGTACGCTGGGGAAACGGTCCGAGATCAAATTCTTCCAGCACGGAGGTACCTTTAAAGTGGAGACGACGGCACTGAAATTTTTTGGCATGCATAAAAAACAGCAGTTCTGTCAGTAAGCCCTAAATGAATTAATAGCAAACATGGTTTACATAAAATACATTTTTTCCGAGAAAGTTTAGCCTTTGTCACTAATGAAACCACTAAATAAAGACATAAATATAGAAAACGTATGATTTTTAAAATACATGACTTTGCTAAAATGTATTTAAAAATAAAAACGATTACAAACGCCAGCAGAGATAGAGAGTGTTTACTTTGTCAGCACCCAGACAAATGCAAACGTGTTTTTAATAAAATGCTTTTATTCATTCTTAATCAGATGGTGAGAGTAAAGGGGGAGCGATAAAATTGAAGGTGCCAAAAAAGAAGTAAAAGAGGGGGAAGCTTAATTGACTAGAACAGGGGAGGGATGATGGTTTTGCATCATGGCGGGACTATGGAAATTAGGTCTACTTGGGAATGTGCCGTTACATGTTCTGGCTATTTGTGAATTATTTGGTTATATTTATTTATAAAAATATTTGGTTTTGCATAAGGGGTGGGATTATGATAATTGGAAGAATTTGAGAGAGCTGTTTTTGGTTTGTATTTTGAATAATTCGTACAAGATATTGAGATTTGTTGATAATTGGAGGAAAGTTTTGCTTTAATGGTTTGATATATTTGATTTTGTATTGTGGTTGTTATATATGTTTTTGGTTGGTATTATGTTTATATGGTTGTTTTTGTTGGTTGTTCGTTATTATGGTTTTTTATGGTTATGGTTATGGTTCAATTGTTGATTTAAAGTTTGACAGTAAATGTTTATATTATAACGCATACTGTACAGCCTCTATTTCTCTATGAAAATCTAAAAGATCGTTTGCGCAGCCTAAGAGGGGGGCGAATGCACTACAATAGATTAGCATACTATAGAGGAAAACAGTATAGGCATCATTGATATGAGGACTTTTGAAACCAAATTTCCCAATTTTAATATGTGCTTTTCTATATTTATTGTCAATTAATTGTCCATAATATTACTATTCTATTTTTTCAAAGAAATGTCATAGCATTGGCTAGATTTGAACAGCCAACCTGGGGGATTACTAATCCAGCACCTAAACCACCATACTACCAGAACAGTTGCATGGAGAGTGGTGAAACAGCATATACTTTTCTTGTGTTATATTCTTGTACATGAATATAATTAAATTGTAATTAATTTCTTTAGATACGCAATTCAACATTATATTCCCTATTAATCAAATTCTAAAAGTATGCTTGTTTGCTCCAGTATCGAATGTATTCACAGAAAAGCTTAAAACTACCACTTTTTATACACGCGTTATTTCACATGTTAGTTAAAGACTTCAATGCTTAAAATGTTTAGGGTGAAATGGAATACTGGTGTGTATTTTTTCTTTAAAGTACCGAGACCAGCCATATACTGTAATACTGTATGTTTATGTTCCAAAATTAATATCGTTTATGGCCTTCACACGCATTATGCTCCTATTCTTTTTTATGCTCAGCTACTAAGATTTCCCTTCAGTGGTAAAATTCCATATAAATATTCAATACTTAAACGGGCACAGTAAAGACATTAAATATACATATACTGTACATACTGTATACAGTACAGTTTTGCATACAGTAATATGTTTATGTTCCTAAATCAATAACTTTTATGAGCATGTGAAAGGCATGGTGAATTGGAGATTCTCAAAAATTACTGTACTTTGCATGATTGGAAACAAATGTGTGATTGGATCAACGAAATGCTGTGGTGTTACTTTTACAAAGACGGTCAATGAAAAAAAGAATGTGGACCAGGGCAATACTTTGAGTTTACAGCTTGTCCAAGGTCATTCATTATAAATACTATTAGTAATATCTTCAGTAAAGACTTTGGTGGTGTCAAACATGAGAGGTTGAGCTTTATTAGCTCCACCTTGCGGAAATTCCGGATACTATTATTTTACTTGCGGTATCATGCGGTACTATGCGAGCATATACAGTATTAATACCGTAACTTGCAGTACACTGCGTCAAGCGCACCGCAAAATAATGCGGTATCGCCTGCTTTTTTTGAATGGCAGCATCTGTAGTATCTTAGCATCTTGCACTTTTCTAATTATCTCCTTTCCTTCCAGTTCTCCAGCTCTTTCCATAAGCCTTTCTGTTTGTATCATTGTGTTCCTAATAAAATCCCCTATTTTTATAAAACGAAGCAGTCCTGATTTGAATTCACACAAATCAACCTTACCGCTACCTTGAATTCAGGCTGTTAAGCATTGTGTTAATTATCACATTAGCCTGATTGTGTTTTCAGAGAACAGTGTCACTCAAGGTTGGTGTGGTGATTACCACCAGATCACAGGACCTGTTTCATACCTGGTGTATCAGTGACACATGGTCTGGGTCTTACAGTTGAAAGTGCTTGCAACAGGGTCTAAGGTTTAGTCACATGTGCTATTCTCTTTATTCATGTGTTCTTTAAGTAGAATCTCTTTATCCATTTTCCACTGATTTCATTCCTATCACATCAGATTTGACATCTCTTAAATGTTGTCTTATTCTTTCAAAGCCTGCTTCCAGAAATGTAGTTTTTTTTTATTTTGCACTCAACTCAAAGAACACTAATTCTGATGATAGTATCCTAAATCTCCAGATTTTTCACCTCTGCTTGCCTTACTACATCCTGGTTATCTGAAAAGAAAAGATCAAAGCAAGCACTGGCTTATGGGTATGAAATCTGTCATTAAACATGTCTCTTATTTCAATTTCTGCTGTTGAAATTCCTATTGGTCTTTCATAGTCTATGCTGGAAATGTTGAAGTTTCCCATCAAATGCTTAATGTTTTGCACAAGAGTTGTTTTATTATGAAAACTTTTTTGGAATCATAATCAATCATAATATATATCTGCATTTGTTGGCTTTTAATGAGTTTGACCCACATAGATTCAGGGACTTGATTCCTCTTGCTAAAGTTCCTGTACCTGAATAGTCTGTCTTACAGTTTATATACAGTGGTGTGAAAAAGTGTTTGCCCCCTTCCTGATTTCTTATTTTTTTGCATGTTTGTCACACTGAATTTTTTGACTACTTCAGACTGATCTTTTGGTCTACTTCACTTTGTCAGGCAGGTCCTTTTTAAGTGATTTCTTGATTGTGGCAGTAATCAGGCCTGGGTGTGGCTAGAGAAATTGAACTCAGCTTTCCAAAGATGTGATAAACCACAGTTGATTTATGTTTTAACAGGGGGGGCAATCATTTTTTCACACAGGGCCATGTAGGTTTGGATTTGTTTTCCCTTAATAATAAAAACCTTCATTTAAAAACTGCATTTTGTGTTTACTTGTGTTATCTTTGTCTAATATTTCAATTTGTTTGATGATCTGAAACATTTCAGTGTGACAAACATGCAAAAAAATAAGAAATCAGGAAGGGGGCAAACACTTTTTCACACCACTGTATATATACAGTATAGTGTTCCACCTCCCCCTAAATCCATCTTACCTGTCTCTCTGAAACAATGTGTATCAGCTAATGTGGTGGATTCTGTCTCATCTCATTTATTTCTGATACTCGCGGCCCTGAAGTATGAGAACTAAACTATCAAATCATTTTTTTTATGCTCTCTTTAGTTTTGTCTTGGTCTTTGTGAAAAGGCAGTGAGACCAGTCAAAATGGAGAAAGAAACCCCAGCGGTTAATGGATGGGTGCTTACAAAAAACAATGCAAAGTTTACTGCCATTGTCCTAATTGAACTCCCAGGTCCACATTGACACATCGACCATTTTGGTAGGAGAACAGTCGAACACCTGGGACAAAAGCTACCACTGGCCTTATTCAATTTTCACATCGACTGATGTCACAAAGTCTTCTCTTGCTTGTCAGTGATTCTTACTGCTTTTGAAGGAACAGGGGAAGGTTTATAAACAGGGTTTATTCTGTGCTGAAAAGAAAAGAGACCTAATGTGTCGGCTGTGGAGCTTCTTCAGGTGTCATTTATTGCTTCTGTCCATCATTACACGACTTCTTGGGCTGATTCTTATTTGTGAGCCAGTCATGCATCCAGGCTTCACTTTCACAATGAACACAAAAACACGACTTTCATTTCAGGCATTTTGAAATGTTTTTTATTCATATCTATTTTTAAAATTGGCTCCATCTTGATAAGTACAATGTGATGGTTTGAATTGATTAAAAAATAGGAAATACAAATTGGAAAAAATGGAAATAATGTGTTTTAATTTATTAAAAAAATGGAAATAAAAAACAAACATTGTTGAAGTTGGAACAATAAATATCCCAACTCCACTATTAGCCCCACTGTAAGGAATGACCAGGGCAAAGAAACTGTCAGTGAGCCTGACCTTCTCTATGACACTAAACTTCACTAAACCAGGTTCATTTCTGTATGCATGCCTACACATTAATGATCAGTCTGTGAAAAGTGGGGCTTGGTTTCTTTTAGGGGAGAGATGTCTTCAGTTGAGATGGGGAGATTTCAGTCACAACACAGGCTCTGAACACTTTGAATTATTTGAGCTTGTTCCTTCTTCTTCTGAAGATTTCCAATTCTCTCCTTGAATCCAGGTTTATGTTCCTCCATCTCCTTGGAAATCAGGAGCTCAATGTAATCTGTTGCAGACAGAGGGTTGGGCTTCAACGCAATCTCTTCTAATCTGCTTGCACACTCATGTGATTTCTGAAGCAACATCTCGACTTTCTTTTCGGTTTCATCCAAATCACGCTGCAATTCTGCTAACACCATTTCCGCATTCATCGTAGCCCCGCACGCGTGCTCATACTGTGCTTTTTGTTCTTGATAGGTGCGTTTCTCATGTTTTACTGTCTGGATGTAGTTTGCTTTTTCTCTGACATGCAGGTCCACACTGCACATTCCAGGACAGACTGTACATTCAGAGTCCTCCATTACATCACACCATTTTAGGACAATAGCCCAGGAACAGTCGTCATGGCAAGTCATTTTGCAGTGGTTGCAGTTATTTGAGTAATGGTCCGTGTCCTTCTTTTCCTTCACTGATACCGGTACTGTGTAAGTGAAATTTTTGTTTTCCTCCATCTTGTCTTTGTTTTTTTCGAATTCTTGCCAAGTCCGTCTGAGCTCCTCTTGTTTATTTAATGCAGCATTGATCTGGGGCTGCAGTCCCTCCACACAGGCCTGCAGCTGTTTGCGCTCTTTCAGAACCTCCTGGGTTAACTGCAAACTCTTTGGCTCCATTTCATTCACTGCCTCAAAAAATCTTTTCATGCTTTTTTCACCTAATTTCCAGAACATTTCGTCAAAGCTGTCATCATCATCATCGCTGTCTTTACTGGATTGTTTCTTGCTGTTACAAACAGAGTACAGGGCAGAGTTGTTGAACTTGAAGTGAACCGGTTTACCCTTCTTATCTTTAATACAAGGAATAGCTGCAGCGTTTATGGCTTCAAGAACAGCAGGAGGTTTTCCATCTGCAAATGTTACAATTATCATGATGTTTTTCTCGATGTCCTTTCCAAATATTGACAGGATAGAGTCAAAAATATATCTCTGGGTAGGTGTGAGACGGGCTTGTGATGCCTGGACCACAAAGCACACCGCATCGATCATGTGAACACCCCGTGGCGATTTGAACAGCTCGCGCAAACTTTCAGTGATAATTCTGTCTTGCTCAATCCCTCTAGTGTCTCCAAACCCTGGAGTATCAATTATAGTCAGGGAAAATAGAACTCTAAAATTGTCTTGTTTGTTGATTTTGTAAACAGTAACTGCTGTGGTCTGAGATTCAGCTTGAGATTTGCTCTTTATGCTCTCATTTATAATTTCAATCCGGAAGTCGTCTTCCTGTTTAACCCCCAGGATATAATTGACTATTGAATTAATGTGGGTGGATTTCCCAGAGCCTGTGGCTCCAACCATCATTATTGTCCTGTTTCTGATCCTTGGGTCATTTTTACCAAAGGTACACCTTCTGATCATCCCCTTCGGATTAAGATCCTCAGTTTTTGTCTTTAGTAAGTAAACTTGTGGTGATCCATGTGTTTTCACTGTACTTTCATTAATGATTTTATATAGATGATGTGGATGTGCACATTTTTCTTCTTTTTGTGCTGTCCTAAAAAATAAATTAAAAAAAATTCAAAATGAATATAGAAGTAGCAAATATTTAGAGAACATAGCAAAAAAACATGGTTCTTTTAACATAAAGGTTCACGAGAGCTTCAAGTCTTTCATTTTCATTGTTCAATTTCTTTTTTTCACATCTTGATGCACATTTGAATTTAGTGAATATGTCATTGCGGGATACTCACATAGGCTTGTCTTAGAGAAAGCAAAAGCCATCTTACTGTAGGTGCTTAAATAATGAATAATAATAAACAATTGCTGGAATTTCATTGTAACTACAGTTCTATGAAAATGTATTCAGTTCTTGCACATTTCTTTACATTTTGTTTCAGTCAAATGCCTTTGAGTTCACATTTATACACACCAATTTCAATTAAAGTGAGCACTTAGGTTGTTGCAATTGACCCATAGTTGCCAACATACCTCATTATAAATAGCAAATGCACCATGAAACAACATAAATGTTTATAGTCAACAAGAGATACAAGTCTCTTACTTTTCATTAGAATTATGTGCGTTGAAATACGCCATCGATGAGTATAATTCAATAGAAAAAATAAACCTCTGTTGTTGCTGTAAACTGTTGCAGTAAGCTTGCTGAACAGCTAAGTTGAGCTTGTTGAAGAACTCTTATTCTGGATCCTAGAAAAGATAAACACATACAATTATTTGCAAGGGTTTGCAAATCACAACTACGTGTAGAGGTTCGGCAATTTTTTCCCAATGAGTAATTGATTTTAACTTTATGAACGGATTCAGCAAACACCGACAATGTCAATGTCTGCTCTTGATGTATTTCCTCTGTCATGAGACTCCTTCTTCCACGTACATGGATTGGGCCAGGTGTCAGAGTAAATCCAAGACAAATGCCAAGGAATGAAATAAGGAGCAGATCTGGTGTGGATGTTTGGTGATTATTTCCCTCCCCTGTGGCACAAGGACAGCAGATGAACCTTCACCTTTGTTTTCACTAACTGTACTTCCCACCTGGCTTGGAAGTCAGCCTTTTAATTTTCAATACAGACCACAAGAGGGCACCATGGAACAGGTCCACATCCTTCTAGTGACAATTTTCCGTATAAAATAATGTATTTGTCTGGTTAATACATTTCTCCCAAGTGACTTACAGATATTTTACTTGTTCAGTTCAAGTGAAGTATCTTGCTGAAGAGTAGAATCACAGCATCTCACCTGGGATTTCAACCCAAAACCTTCCCTTCCCTTCTTAACTCCTTACTGCAGATAAGAGATTGATTTATATCTCTCTTCTTTTGTGCAGTGGCCAGTTGAGGACAAGGTAGTGGTGTTCAAAAAAGCTACCTTTTGAAATGATAAGGAGTATTGCATCAATCCTGTACCACTGTAATCCTGCAAACCTGTAATTATTACTTAATTCTTAATTAATTAAGTCCTTATATTACCTTAATTGAAGTTAAGGGCTAGGGGCAGTAATATGTCATTCTTATCTTTCAGGAAACTTAAGTGACAGGAATACCTCTCTTTAAATTCATCCCATTTTTATAAATCATATTTCCCCCCACATTTGCTGAAAAACAACAAAACTATCAAGGAATTGGGTTAATACTAGATCGAAAGCATAACTCATTACACTTTGACCCAGGAAAACAAAAACAATGTTGTTAGTAATCAGCTGCCAGCACATCAAAACAACTGCCATCTACTTTTCCTGCAGAAGCATATTTATTTCATATTCACATGTTAAATAGGTATATTTCAGAATCATATTCCTAATTAACTTGTTTAGTAAATAATGCAAAGCTTAGTACAGTTTATCTTAATCTGATGTGTATAGTAACAGCAAGGTTAAAACAGTTTAATACAAAGCTAAAATATGTTAGTTATGATAACATTGTATTAATATTAATATGAGATCTGTAAATAGTTTTGGTTGAGTTTTATTTTGTATCTGTCACGCCCTCTGCAGCCAGAGGGCACTCCTTCTCTGTCCTGTCTTTCATTTCCGGTTCTTTGCTGTCCTTCCGGTGTTGCTCTCTCCCTCTGGGACTATATATTTCCGGGTCTTGCACTCCGCCCGGGCTCAGCATTGAGGCCCGCCTAGCACCAGGTCGCCACACGTCCACTACCTGAGGGCTTTCTATACGGCACTCCTGAACTCTTTGCACTTGCGCGCCCAGGCCTTTTTCTTTTTCTCATCTCGCCGCTACGCATACAGATGCAGCCATTCAAAGTGCGCGTCACAGACACGTACCGCAGGTGACGTCGCTCAGTATGACGCAAGATGACGCGTGGCACCGCAGTACGTGATTGGTTGACCGACAGGGGCACTCGTGGTCCGTTGGTCTGTCGTAGAAAGACTTACAGTAAAAACGTCTTTGCTGTGCCCGTTGTAGATATTGAATTTTACCACTGAAGGGAAATCTTAGTAGCTGAGCATAAAAAGAATAGGAGCATACTGTAACGCGTGTGAAGGCCATAAACGATATTAATTTTGGAACATAAACATACAGTATATACTGTAGCTGGTCTTGGTACTTTAAAGAAAAAAATACACACCAGTATTCCATTTCTCCCTAAACATTTTAAGCTTTGAAGTCTTTAACTAACATGATACCGGAGTCAACAAGCATACTTTTAGAATTTGATTAAAAGGGAATATAATATGGAATCGCTTATCTAAAGAATTTAATAACGGTATTCGTGTGCTGCGACAGGGCTGTGTAGGGCTTTTTCGCCTGCCTGTTCATGCGAGCTGTCTTCTAGCCGACTGGTCTAGGTGCGTGACTAGCAACTGGGAGGTTGTGTGATCGAATCCAGCTGGTGCCGGACTTTTCTTTTAACAAACATTTCTTCGAAAAAATAGAATAGCGATATTATGGACAATAAATTGACTTTTATATTTCAAAATATCGCAACATGAACGATATTTGCGATATTTTGAACATATCTTCCCTTCTGACAGCGGTTCCTCCTTCTATTGTGTGTGTGTGTGCAACAGAGTAAATTTTTATAGAGAAATGGAGGCTGGACAGTATGCGTTACAATATAAACATTTATATTGATTTAAATCGTGTTCTGATTTAAATCGCAAACGCGTGTTTAATTATGTGTTTTTTAATCATAATCAGGCTAATGCATTTCTACATTTTCTGTATGAACCAGCTTAGAGGTTCATACAGAAAGACAGCTTGTGTTTAAATTGAGTGTAAGGTAATTTATGCTTCTAAAGTCATGGTCAGCATTTATTATTGTACTGTGCTGTAAACTTTTTCTGTGCCTAGTCACATTATTTTATAGCGTTTTTATTGCGTTATTAAATCCGGTGGCGCTGTGTGTTACAGTAGTTTCCTGACTCCCATGTCACATGGTCTGTGATTGAATCCCATAGAACTATGACTTTATTTTTTAACAAACATTTCTTTGAAAAAATGAAACGTTTCCCTTGGTCAGAGATTAAATAAAACCTCACTCGCACCAAACAAATTTATATTTCTAAATATCACAAAATACGTTCATTGTCTTCCAATCGAGTCGAGTTGACATTGGAAGCCTGCCACACCCGGACTGTTAAACCAACGCATTAGCACGTCAAAGCCCATCGAGGGTATTGAGCCAGTATTGGCTTTAGTATTCCCCCCTCTCCCCTCAATTCAATTCAATTCAAGGTGTTTTATTTGCATGACAGATGGGTACAAGCAGTGTTGGGTATGTATATTGTAACGCTTACGGCAGACAGGCACTGTGTAAGAGCCGGCGCACCAGAGCAGCGCACCGAGGGAGCGTCTGCATTTCTAACTTAGTTTTTAAAATTAGTCAAGCAATATGAAGCATCTCCTTTTACTTAGTGCCTGAGCATAAAAAGAATAGGAGCATACTGCAACGCGTGTGAAGTCCATAAACGATATTAATTTTGGAACTTAAACATACAGTATATGGCTGGTCTCGGTACTTTAAAGAAAACATACACACCAGTATTCCATTTCTCCTAAACATTTTAAGCATCGAAGTCTTTAACTAACGCGATACCGGAGTCAACAAGCATACTTTTAGAATTTGATTAAAAGGGAATATAATATGGAATCGCGTATCTCAAGAAATTAATAACGATATAATTATATTCATGTTGCAAAAGAACTGCAACGGACATAAAAACTCCCTTGCTTTTAACAGAGCGTTCCATAATTTCTAACTACGAAAATGCCAGGTGAAAGGATTTGTAAACATATTTTGTTAAAGCAAGTCAGAACCCATTCAGAGCCTACATTACATTTTAGCGTTTCATTCTGAGCAGAAGACCCTCACACCTGAAGAAGGGGGAGGTGTTTTTCGCTGGAAATCTCGCCTGCTTCTACTTTACAACCGGAGTGCTGGCTGTGACGAATTAAACCGGTATTACAGGTTACAATCACAGACCATGTGACATGGGAGTCAGGAAACTAACACAGCGCCACCAGATTTGATAACGCTATGAAAACGCTATAAAATAATGTGACTAGGCACAGAACAAGTTTACAGCACAGTACAAAAATGCTGACCATGACTTTAGAAGCATAAATTGCCTTACACTCAATTTAAACACAAGCTGTCTTTAGCCCTCTAAGGTGGTTCATACAGAAATGTAGAGATCCAGGCTCAGAACACACAGCTTCATTAGCGAATACATATGCAGGACAACTAGAGAAGACGTTTTACAGAGGATGGATTTTTAGAAACATCCCATCAGTGACATCACTGAAGTCAACTCCTAGGTACTGTAACTGTCGTGTGGATAGTTTCACAAGAATCAGACAAAGGTTTAAGCATCGCTTGTTCTAGATAAAACTGCAAAAAAAAACAACAACCCATAATGTACTTCTTTGCGGCTCTGTTTGCCCAAATCATATATTCACAACGTGAAATCTAGAAAATAATATTACGTAACCAAAATCCGCAATATGGAAACAGAACCTGTGTAATTGTTGATAGATGATGTACTCGTAACATTTTTTCAAGACGAACTACAACATTTAAAAAATGACTTGTATGTACTTGATATCTCTAATCAATCCACGGGTCCCAGCACGAAACGAAAGTAAAACGCATACCGTTTCGCGCTTCTTATTAGTTGCTCAAAAGTAATTTGACCGTATGAAATGCATAATATAAACCTAGAAACATATACGTGAGTAGTACTTAAGCACTGTAGTATCGGTGTTAAGACATACCTCTCAAATACTGTAAATCAAGTTAAAAATATCTCAAGATTCTGGTCATAATGAAACCATGTTTCGTGTATGTTTTCTTTAAAGTACCGAGACCAGCCATATACTGTATGTTTATGTTCCAAAATTAATATCGTTTATGGCCTTCACACGCGTTGCAGTATGCTCCTATTGTTTTTATGCTCAGCTACTAAGATTTCCCTTCAGTGGTAAAATTAGATATGAATATTCAATACTTAAACGGGCACAGTTAAGACATTAAATATACATATACATACTGTATACAGTACAGTTTGCATACGGTAATATGTTTATGTCCCTAAATCAATCTCTTTTATGAGCATGTGAAAGGCATGGTGAATCACTGTACTTTGCATGATTGGAAAAAAATGCGTGATTGCGAAATGCTGTGGCGTTACTTTTACAAAGACGGTCAATGAAAAAAAGAATGTGGACCAGGGCAATACTTTGAGTTTACAGCTTGTCCAAGGTCATTTATTATTAATACTATTATTAATATCTTCGTTAAAGACTTTGATGGCTACAGCTCAAACATGAGAGGTTGAGCTTTATTAGCTCCACCTTGCGGAAATTCCGGATACTATTATTTTGCTAGCGGTATTTACCGGTAACTCGCGGTATTTACCGGTAGCTTGCGGTAGACTGCGTACAGCGTACCGGAAAATAATGCGGTATCGCCCGCGCATTTTGAATGGCTGCATCTGTAGGGTCATTTTCTGCTCTCCTGCCTCTCCACGGTTCGTCCTTTTTTTTCAGACTTCCGTGACGGTATCATGTTAGCATTTACTTCTTATTCATAGTAACATGCTTGGTGTTTGATTCAATAAAACACTAAAGTTTGGCTGGCTGTCACATTGTGACATAGAAAACACACAAGGAAGACACTGACATCTAGTATGAATATACAGTAAGAAGAGCGAAAGAATTTAAACAAGACTGGATGTCACGACCGCCAGCCAGCAGAGACCATCTCTTAAGTGATCTAATCAGCACCAGCAGCGGGTTATTATTAACAAGCGCCGCCGCACACGTTAACACACCTGCAAACGCTCTACCGAGCGGCATGCCGTGCTATTTATACCATCCTGACCTGCTTCCCGCTGCTCCGTATTGAGTCTACTCCTTGAGAGCTCTACCTGGCGTTTTCCCCCCGTACCTCATATAGCGGTAATGCTTGTTAATAAGACAGAATTAATTTATTCTGGATTCTGGACTCCCCTTCTGCCTTTTTGACTTTGGACCTCGCCTCTCGTCTCGGACTGTTTGCCTCCTGTGCTCTCCCCAGATTACGACTTACCCCTTTTGACCACGGCCTCTTGCTTTGGGTTGTTCGCTTCTATCGCTCTTCCTGGTTACTGATACACCCTTTTCCTTTGGACCAGGAACTTGCCTATCTGATTGGATTGTTCGCCTGCCTTGTCAGCTACTCACTCCTGCGTCTGCACAGGATCCTTGTATCTATCCACCAGGGATTCCTAACACTAGAGCAACATTTTGAGAGGCAACAGTTTCTGAGGCACACAGTTAGAAGGACATCAGATGGTAAAATGTGAATTGAGAGCTTTTAGGTGAAATATGGAAACCTGAGTCTAGGCCTCAGAGAGAAGAGCTTGGGGATTCTAATGAAAATGTCCTTCAGGTAGAAGAGGAAGTTAAAGGAACAAAACATCAAATAGTCTCAGAGGAGATAATGAATAACACAGATAATAAATTAATATAGATAATAAATATAAAAAATAACACATTTAACATCTGGGAAACTGGGTATCTGGTCCTAAACATTCAATGCTCTGGGAAGGTTTAGAGACGTTAAGTTAGTCTCCCCAGAGATGCTAGACAAATTTGTACCAGAGAACTACACATCTCCAGTGAAATGGCATGAAACATGGCTGTTAGACCACAAAGACATGAGCAGGCATTCTTCGTCTAGATTTTTAAACACTTCTACAAACATTCTTCAGACATGTACATGTATGTCAGTGTATGTTTGTGCACATACTTGAAGCTCACATTTTATTAAAATACCAAACTAAGAAGAATTTCATATAGTATTTTGAAACTTTATACAAGGAAAATCCATCTTAATTATATTATCCCTCGTGAACGTTTGTTAGAAACTTTAAAACTTTAAAAAGTTTAAAAGTGACCTCTTTTCATGCATTGTATAGGGATAGTTAGGCATGCCTTTTAGCCTTTATCTGTAATAATAAAGGGATGCTGGGAGTTTTTAACATCAGCATATACTGTATGGCTCCAGATTAGGAAAAAGTGTATTAATGTATGCAATACCTTATAGCTGTAAAAAATAAAATCATCCAACATATCTCAAAGCTCAAATTAAGTCAGAAAAGGTACTGTACTGTATATGTAAGACATTAAGTCGGTCAGTTTTGTTTTGCAAGTAAATGCTTACTTTTAAAGTATTCACAAATCTTAAAATAACATACTGTACATGTTAAAATCTATGAATGGAAAAAATCAAAGAGCAAAGAATAAGAATAAAATTTGCTTTATTTTTTAAATTTATATCATATGAAACGATCACAAGGTAGAATAAGAATAAAATAAAACCAGAATATCTGAGTCTGAGCTTACCAAAGTAGAAAAGTTTTAGGAGTTATGGGTTCTCTTCTCAGTCTCAGAATCTGAAAGACTTTAGTTCTTGTAAGAAGCAAAATTCCTTTTTATACCCTTTACTGAGGGGAGGAGCAAATTCATGAAGTCAGCATACAGTACATCCCTCATGTCTTGGAAACAGTTTCAACTGCAGAGAATTGGAAACCACTAACCTTTTTAAGAAGAAAAGAAGAACTATTATTCAATTAAAACAGCATTGCGGTAGTTTGTATGGCATTATTCTAACATGTTATTGCTCTAATATACAAATGAAATAAAAGCCTATGGACTTTTTAGGAATATATATGAGTAAAAATTACATACTGAAATTTGTGGGTGGATGCTTTCAGAAACAGCTCAAATTCAGCATGTTTGCCTGGCTGTGCTCCTGAGAAAAAGGCAACATAAGCAGGCAAACTGAAAACATCTTTGGTCTGATGAAACGCAAATTAAACTCTTTATCCTGAAAGCACAATGTCTGGCACAACCTGTACCCAAGGAAGCAAAGTGGTGGCAGCATTGTTCAAAGACCTTTTCTCAGTGCCTGAAGCTCCTGGCAGGATAGTGGGAAAGATTCCGGGAGCCAAAGACAGGCACATCCCTGATGAGAAATTGCTTCAGTCAGCAAAAGACCTAAGACTGGGGTGAAGATTCATGTTCCAACATGACAGTGACTCTAAGCACACAGCCAAAGTGACACGTTAGTGGCTTAAGAACAAAGTCAAATTCATTCCACCCTTAAACTGATCACTTTAAGTTTTAAACAAAAAGCTGTAGAACAAAGTTAATGGGCATCACAGCATCAGCTTCTTCTGCTTATCGAATGCTGTGTGCTTTAAAATAATCAGAACACTGCCTGAGGAAAATAACACGAGAAACCATTTGTACTCATATCATGAGGTCAATCTACCGATCTTTCAAAGTAGATCTGCTTCACTCTTCAGACCATAATTGGAAGGTGTTTTGAATCATGTGACTTCTTGGAAGTAAGGCGAATTTCTATAACCAGTACACACAGCAAAGACATACTACGTGTGTATAACGGTGCACTTTATTTCCTGTTTGTGTAGATCAGAATGATAGAGAAACCCAGACAAATTGACAGAACACTAGAACCAATCAACACATACACAATACCTCTTAGAGTCTGGTGACAGCAAAGAGTAAACTTATTTTCCCTACTGTCGAGAAATTACAATTTGTGATCAAGAACTTCATATGACGAAGTATGACAATATAATATAGGTTTTAGTTGTATTATTTTGGGGGAGATTCCATACCTACATACAATAATGTTAAAACACTGTACTTTGTGTTCCGCCCACAAATTCAAGTAACTATAAACATTGAGACTCATACACTTTCAATAATTTTCAGAGTGTAAAAGTCACTGCTTGACTGCACAGTCTGTACCTTCGTCTTACCAGACACCTTTTCATTTGAGATGCTTTGACAAGCTTTTCCATTGTGTTTTGGATTGGAATTGAAATTAGAGCTTATTTATTGAACTCTCCTATGTTTTGGGGTTGTGTGGATTTTTGCCCAGTGTTTCCCATCAAACTCTGTCAAGTTGGATAGGGAGCATCCTGAGCCACAATCTTCAAGTCCTTCTATATAGTATCAATGGGATTCAAATCTTGCGTGTTCATTAACCCGCCCCTGACTGCAACACCGGGACAGAACAGGAGTGACGAGCGAGTCTTCTTTCCTACACAGGGTATTAGTGGGTTTTTTTTAGGAAACAGGACAGAGATATAGAAAAGGGCACCAATGGGATAGAGTCCTGAAACTGATTGATGAATCTCTCAGTTCTTGTCTTGATCCGGGTTGTACCCAGTCCCAGTTTAAACTGGTTTACAATGTGGGACTTCTGCCCTGACACGACCCCACACGTGTCTCCACATGAGACGGGAGTCCTATAACGTGTTTTTAGACAGAAACCCGCCAGAACAGACACATTAGAAGCGACCTGGAGGAGAGGTCAGAGCGGGGAGAGTTTCTGGACGAGTATAAAAACCGGGAACTTTGCTTTTTACAGCAACACTTTCTGATTAAAAAGGCCCGTTACTTCACTCTCAAGAAAACAATTTAAAATAACAGTAATGGATTAGTCGGGTGATGTCCCATTTTATTAGAAAATCTTTGATCTGACTGTTACTCTCACTAATATAATACTGTCTGTGTTGTTATCAGTTACAGTTACTCCGACACCGGGACTCATTACAGCTCATGACATTAATTACAGTTAATTAACTCTTTATCCTGAGTGTCTATAGTCGTGAACAGAGGTCCGTCCAGTTTCTATGCGCTGTATCCAGTACGGGGTCGCGTCTTTCACACTAATGAAATGTAAAGAATGAAAACTCTTTGAAATGAGCAGTAAAACCCAGATTTACCAGAGAAACAAGGGGAACTTATTAAAACGAGACTGTATTAAATACAAGTGAACTTCGTCAGTGTGAACTACATTTTCTAATATCTCCTCAGCTTCTTTAAGCTTCTTTGAGCCTACAGTTTATATATAAATATTTATTAATACCTCATATTGTATTTCGGTACCACAGCAGTTATATGAGCCTGGTATTTTCACCCACGGCTGTTTAAATAAATTCCTAATGGAGGCAGGAAGTTTGCTCTAAGTGTAACCCTGTCTGAGCGCTTCAGCATACCAGGCAATAGATACTACTTACGAACTACAATTCCCACAACCCCCCTAGTCAACTTCCTGCACGGCGAGTCCCACACAGCCTGGCCTTGGTGACATCACACAGGCCCCTTACTGTGCTGGCTGCAGTCAGAGACGCGCGCTGAGAGGATAAACTCACACTGGATCCCTTTTTTAAAAGTTTTTCTAAAAAGTTAGTAAAAATATGGGGGCGTTTCCAGAGGTTCTTGTAGAACAGGAGAACTGCAGCTGGTATCGCGGAACTTCCTCTCAGTCTCGTACATCCTACACTCATTACAGATGATGTTACACTGTCCCGTTTAAAAACTCTCACACTCTGTAACACACACACACGACTGAACAGGACAATTCCCCACACTGCACCTACACTTCACTGAACTCACAACACTGTTACACAAGAGTGTGTTTTCTTGTTATTACTCCACGCTTCTGAAAGATTCTTCAATTAACCCTTCATATTGTAACGGCCTCCATTGCTTGCGAGAGCTGGCTTACCAGAGCGGTGACGTCACCGCCCTTCCCTGTAAATAGCAGGGACCGTCGGGTTGAGTGGAGATTTCCTTTTGGCTCAAGAGGCTGGGTCCCTGTTGAGTCATGCCAGAGGCCCGGGTTTGAGTCCTTGTCAGTGGGGGGCTGACCTGATGCGGTAGCGGCGAGGGCGCCTACGTGAACCTTGAAGCGTTACAATATACTTTATAAATACAAGTATCATTAGTGCTGAATACAGGGAGGTACAGTGTTATATAGACTTTATAGGAAGCTGGTAGTTTACTGTAATAACTCCAGTAAAATGTCAACAATTGGGTAAAAATACAAGATTATTTGAATAGAAATATATTCAAAATAATGTTTAGTGTGTGTGTGTAGTGTGTATAATGATTATGAGCCCAGTCTGGACTGGTCAGAGGAGCACCAGGGGTAACAGCACTGAGCTGGTCTGTATCACCTGATAGTGCCCAGTGTAGAATCTCACTGCCCCTGACTCTGGAGCCCAGCCTCTCTGAGTCTCTTAAGAATATTGGTCCATTAAACTGATGAGGTATAAAAACAGGAGAAAGATCCTTATACACAAATTACTGTTTAATACACAGTGAAACATCTCAATAGTTTCTTCCAATTACTGTATATATATATAAAATCTCAGCATTTCAATGCAGCACATAAAGTAATACTATTGTACTGTCCCTTCTGTTGGTAATGTTCGTCTTAAAATGTTCATCGATAAAGCTGGGATTCACTTGACTAAAGTTAATAGAAAAACCTTCATCTGTAAATGTTTTCAAGGCACTTGGCAACACAACAATCACGTCATTACACAATAATACTGGCAAAAGGAGCCTTCTTCAAGAGAAGTATTGAGCTAAGATACCGTCTCTGCCATGTTGGAGTCGCCACAGGAACAGGAAGTAGGATGAGGGAAGAGGGAGGGGCTTCAGATGGGAGGCTGCTGTGATTGGATACAAGCTGGGAGGGAGCAAAGCTGCTGTTATTGTTCTCTTTAAACAGAATTCATTTAATTTAGGTTAAATACATCAATAACATAAATTCAGATGATTAGAGATTAGAGAATGTTTTAAGCAACACCTTCTCTCAATCATCTTCTGTGGCCTTTCTCTCAGTGTGCTGCTTCTGCTTCTCATTCACACTCCTGTATCTCTTGTATGTTTCTTCTGCTTCAGGGGACTGAAATAACAAACTACTGTACTGTATCTGTCTACAATTGAGTCTCTCTACTGTCTCTCTCAGCTCCTCAGACCTCCTGAAGCTCCTGTGGTCCTGTCCTGCTGGAGTGAACTCTGTTGTCAACACACTGACCTGCTGGAGCGTTTCTGCCTTCTCTCTGGCCTTTTCCTCATAGCGCTGCCTGAGCTCCTCCATCTCCCTCCTGTGTGTCTCCTCTCTCTCTCTCCTCTCCCTCTCCTGCTCCTCACTCACTTCCTCCATCTCTCTCTGCAGCCTCTCTCTCTCCCCTCTCTCTCCTCAGCTCCTCCTCCAGCTCTCTCCTCCTCTCCTCATCCCTCTCCTCCCTCAGCCTCTCCTCCAGCTCTGCTATCCGCTCCTCCAGCGCTCTGATCTTCTCCTCTCGTGTCTGGATCTCCTCCTCCATCCTGCGGAGGTAGTTCTGCAGCTCCTTCTAGTGCTCTCCTCGTCCCTCTGTTTCCTCTTCTCTCTCTTCCTCACGATCTGCAGTTGTCTCTGTCTGATCTGGGACTCGACCTCCTGGTTCAACTGCAGGGTCTCCTTCACTCACTGCAACAGGAGGAGAGACAGGAGCATCAGGGAGGTTAAACATGAGAGGAGATTAATATTAATTGATGGCCCTCTGTTCATTCAGACTTCTGCTCCTGTTCTGAGCTCTTCTGTCAGTGATCCTCAGTCAGATAAACTGAGGAGTTTCAGCTCTATTGGCATTTTAGACTCTTGAGCTCAGATCAAACGTAGAAATGTATCATTCACTCAACAGATAATAATTTGTTCAATTACAGTAAAGTGGACTAAGTCACCTCTTGTTAGAGTTTCTAATGATCTGCTGATGGGCTCTTTCATCCACTCCTGTCCTGCTGGACTTCAGAGCTGCCTTTGACACTGTTGGTCAGACAGTCTTGAGGAACAGATCAGAGAGGTTGTTGGTGTGACTGAACTTCGCTGTGATGGATTAAATCTGATCTCAATGATAGAAAACAGTTCAAGTACAGCACAGAAGACCAGTTTAAGTTGGTAGATATCAGTGTGTTACTAATACAGTACAGAGTGGAGCACAGTATGATTTTAATTCCTTATAGGACACCAGATGGTTGAATCCCTGGGTTTGATGACAAGTAAGATAAGTGACTCGGTAATACAGCATCAATCACACTCACTGGCAGGAGGAATCCACTCCACACTGTTCCTCCTCTTGACAGGCAGTCTGTCTCTTTCTCCAGCTCCTCTTCCTTGA
Source organism: Atractosteus spatula (assembly GCF_055471065.1). NCBI lineage: Eukaryota > Metazoa > Chordata > Actinopteri > Semionotiformes > Lepisosteidae > Atractosteus > Atractosteus spatula. Next base: position 639,194 of record NW_028296622.1, on the reverse strand, counting down.
GTGTCTTTCTTACCTTCTCCTTCAGCTCCTCTTCTCTCCTGCTCCACTCCTCCAACCTCTGTCTGAGCTCCTCTTCTCTCTCTCTCTCCCTTCTTTCATACTTCTGTCTCAGCTCCTCTGTCTCTCTCTGTCTCTCCTCTACCCGCTGTCTCAGCTCCTCTATGTCTCTCTGTCTCTCCTCCAACCTCTGTCTCAGCTCCTCTGTCTCTCTCTGTCTCTCCTCCTTGCTCTGTTTCAAATAATCAAGTCTGATCCTCTCTTCCATTTCCTGATATGTCTCAGTAGTAAAGTGCCACCCAAAGTTTCCTTCCACAAGCTCCTCTATCTTCTCCAGCAGTTCTGTGACCTGAGTGCGGTCGCCCCTGTTCTTGTTGTTGAGAACATGATACCTGTTCCCACATTTCTCCACCAGCCACTGGAGCTCCTTCCCTCCTCTCTCAATGTGCTGCTCAATGGTTGTGTGTCTCAGTGTCCCCCCCCTGGTAAACAGCACTATTGTGTGTCTCCAGACTCTGTCAGTGAGGAGCTGCAGGTGTTCCTCCAATGTGTTCCTTTCTTCCTCTGTGAATGAGGAGTCTACAGGTATGGCCAGGACGAGAGCGTGGGGTCCTGGGAGGCACAGAGAGACACTGCGCACAACCTCCTTTTTGATAACTTCCTGTCTGACCTGCTGTGGATCCCAGCCTGGAGTGTCGACCACAGTGACCTGCCTCTTAGCTATTTCACCTTGACTTCTCACACAATGGTTCCTAGTCTGAAACTCCTCTCTGCCCAGGATAGTGTTTCCTGCTGAGCTCTTCCCAGACCATCGTTCCCCCAGCAGCACGATCCTGATCTCTGAGAGACGCTGTGGTGCCTCCCCTGTCAGAGAGAAAGATCACAGATTATTCTTCTTCAGAAACTGACCATTGATATTTCACAAATTCTTTTCATAGATCTCTTGTATACATTCAATTTCTGATAAGTTTAAATTAGTATTATTATTTGTATTACAGGTATTGTTTTACTTTCATCAGTTCTCTCTACAGAACATATTTCTTTTGTCATTAGATACTGGCATTTTATTAATTTCACTGTTGTTTCTACTGACCAGCAGTCGGGACACTGGGGTCCACACCCCTACTCTCACACACAGGGGTGATATTTCTTATAGTGAGAGTGCTGCTGGAAGAGGCGTTAGTGGGGCCAGCATGGGACACTCACCCTGTGGTCTGTGTGGGTTCTAATGCCCCAGTTTAGTGACAGGGACACTAGACTGTTAAAAGGTGCCATAAAGAATTATTATTATCATCTTGTACTTCCTTTATTCTGAGGACAGACATGTCAATAAAGGGGTACTTTAACGCTATTCTTATATTCCAGGGTTAGAAAGATTCAGCATTGATGGGTGCATTTCAAACACAATAAAAGTAAAATGGACACAGTAACATGAAAACCTCAGTGTTCATCACAACACAGTGAAATTTCCAGGTCTGCACAGCGCCATGTTCTGTGATTCAGAACAAGGCAACAAAACTTCTGGTGAGGTGAAGCAGCCCAATTACACTGTAAACAAGCCGGCTTGTAAAAATATCTCTTTTGATCCGATGGAAATAGTGCTCTCGTCTTCCTGATGGTTTTACTGACAAACTCTACTTACTCTGCATGCAGAGTTGAAACATTTCTGCAGGGAAATGTCTGCTGAAAAACCTGTAATTATTCACTCGTACATCAGTAATTATGGAGACTAATGAGCAGGAAGGACCGCATTACATCAGCATTCGAGGTAACTGGAATGGGAGTTTGTGACAACATGGTGAATGACAGTACTTCCACAAAGTCCAAGTTATTGTGATTCATTTCAAAATATGTAGATTTTTTCTACATGATCCATGAATTTATTTTGTTACTGAGATTTCATGTCCGGCGATCTAGGCCTCAGAGAAGCAGTCAGGAAATGTGATGTAATGGCGCCCCCTCTTGACCACAGGGTGCCACAACAAGTGATGGTCAGAAAGCAGAAGTTTTTTATTGCAAGAAGAAACAAAACAAGCAGAAAATAACATACAATACAAACAAGGACATATATAACATCACCAGGGCTAAATAAAACAGGAGCATTTCACAAAAAAAGATTACGTTCACTTTTTCATTCAAGTTCCTACACATAGAAAAAATCTGGAGAAACAGCCTTATGCCTGTTTAAAATTCTGTGTCAGCAGGCTGCACAGGAACAAGTAAAGGTTTGAAAGGACAAGACTAGAGACACAATGTTTAAGTTGTGAATCTTCAGTACAGTAGCAATACAGGTTCAGAACAGAGAAGTTCAGTTCAGTTTCTTGTCATCTGCACAAGTGCAATGAGATGCTTATTTGCATGTGTGCTCCTATACAAGACATCAAGGAAACACCAAAAACACAGAACAGCAGAAACAATAACAACAAGTTAAATAACATCCAACTAGAGAATAAAACACATCAGTATGAGTGGTGTGGGTAGAGTTCAGTGATCTGACAGCTTGAGGGAAGAAGCTGTCTCTGAGTCTAGACATTCATGCCTTTATGCCCTTATAACTCTCACCAGGGAGAAGGGAGGAGAACAGTGTGGAACCAGGATGACTGGTGTCCTTAACGATACTCCCAGCCTTCCTGAGACAGCGAGTAGTAAAAATGTCTGAAATAGAGGGAGCTGTACTCCAGTGATGGACTGGGCTGACCTGATCACCCCCTGTAACTCCTTCTAGTCAGACAACAAGCTGCTGCCAAACCACACTGTAATCCCACACCGGAGCCACTCTCAATAGCACACCTGTAACATGTGGTAAGGACAGCTGAAGACAGTCCAAATTTCGTCAGCTGTCTGAGGAAGTAAAGGCACTGTTGTACCTTCTCAGTAGCTCCAGTTACATGCTGGGACCCTGTTGGCGATGAAGGTACCCAGGAACTTGAACCTGCTAACCATCTCTACAGCCACTCCATTGATGTGAAGAGGGGTATGGTCCCCACCCTGCTTTCTGAAATCAATGACCAGCTCTTTCATTTCGCTGACATTGAGGGAGGTTATTGTCAGTGCACCACTCCCCCAGGTTCCTGACTCATCCCTGTAGGCTGTCTCCTTATAAGCAGTGATTCGGCCAGTGAATGTAGTGTCATCAGCATATTTGAAGATAGAATAGGAGCTGTGTCTGGCCACACAATCATGGGTAAACAAGGAGAACAGCAGGAGGTAAGCACACAGCCCTGAGGGACACCTATATTGATAGTCAGTTTGGAAGAAAGCTGTCCATCTACCCTCACAGTCTGTGGTTTGCTGGTCAGGAAACCCATAATACCCTTGCACAGAGAGGTGCCGATGCCCAGGTCATTAAGCTTCCTGACCAGTCTGGAAGGAGCTACTGTGTTAAAGGCAGAGCTGTAATCAATGAATAGAATTCCGACGTATGTGTCTTTGTCAGCCAAGTGAACCAGGGCAGTGTGAAGAGCCAGGAAAATAGCGTCGTCAGTGGACCTGTTGCACCATATGCAAACTGCAGGGGGTCTAAGCACTCAGGTACAAGTGTGTTAATGTGCCTCATGAGCAGCCTTTCAAATCACTTCATTATGGTGGATATGAGTGCTACTAGCCTGTAATCATTAAAACAGGAGTATTTTTCTTTGGCACTGGAATAATGGTAGTTTTCTTAAAACACATGGGAATGGAAGATTGTTAAAGTGAAAGATTAAAAATATTCATAAACACCGTGGCCAGCTGGTCCGCACAGGACTGCCAGCTAACAGCTTCTGCTTGTGAGCTGGCAGGAGAAGCACTAACAGATGATCTGACTGTCTGAAGAGTGGGTGGAGTATGGAGCGGTAGACATCTTTGATAGAGGTGTATCAGTGATCGAGAGTATCTGCACCCCTTGCTGGGCAGGAGACATGCTGGTAAGAAGAACCTTCCACAGGTTGACCCGATTAAAGTCTCCTGCAACAACAGATACAGCATCAGGGTAACTGTTTCACAGGTGTTAATGTTGGCATATAATACACTGAGTCTGTCCTGCATCACATGTATCTGTACTGTATACTGTATAAGAGCTGGCAGACCCCAGTAGTGTGTCTGTCCTGCAGAGGTCTCCACACCTCTCACAGGGTTATCGTTTCTGAGAAAAGTTGTCGTTTATCAGAACCATGAGTGTGTTTACTCTTCATAAGAACCTCTGTAGCTGCCATTTTGTTTGTTATTTTGTGCTCTTTTCCTAACAGCTGGTGGCTCTCTCATTTATAAGCACACACAACCGAACAGGAAACACAGTGAGAGAGACAAGATCACAGAGAATCTCTCAGTAAACACACACACAAGAAGACAGGAGACAATATGAGAGAGTCAAGATCACAGAGAATCTCTCAGTAAACACACACACAAGAAGACAGGAGACAATATGAGAGAGAGGAGATCACAGAGAATCCCTCAGTAATAAACACACACAACAGGACAGGAGACACAGTGAGAGAGAGGAGATCACAGAGAATCCCTCAGCAATAAACACACACAACTGGACAGGAGACACAGTGAGAGAGAGCGGAGATTACAGAGAATCCCTCAATGTTATATGCCAACATTAACGGCTGTGAAACAGTTACCCTGATGCTGTATCTGTTGTTGCTGAAGACTTTAATCAGGTCAACCCGTGGAAGGTTCTTCTGAAATCTTTTCTCCTGCCCAGCAAGGGGTGCAGATACTCTCGATCACTGATACACCTCTATCAAAGATGCCAACTGCTCCATCCCCCACCCACTCTTCAGACAGTCGGATCATCTGTCAGTGCTTCTCTGACATTTACTCTTTTCGAGAAATGGGCACACGGACAATTGGTAACAGATAAAGGAGTTATATCACCCTGCAACTCCCAGCTGGCAGCCCACTGGAGCTCAGCAGTGGGGCCAGCAGGGGGCACTCACCCTGCGGTCCATTTGGGTCCTCATGTCCCAGTATAGTGACGGGGACACTAGACTGTAATAAGACTGTCCTTCAGATGACACGTAAAACTCAGGTCCTGACTCTCTGTAATCAATACAAATCCCAGGGTGTTTCACGAGAAGACTAGGGGTGTTACCCCAGTGTCCTGGCCAAATTTTTCCTTGGCCTTTACCCATCATGGCCTCCTAGTAACCCCCATCTCCAAACTGGCTTCGTCTTTCTGCTCTCCTCCCCACTGAGAGCTGATGTGTGGGGAGAGGACTGGGGCATCATTCACGGTGGGGCTGCACACTGGTGGCGGTAGTGGGATCCCCATGGCAATTGAAATGGAAATCTAATAAATAAATTGATTATTAAAATGTAGAGAGCTTTAGGAAAATATATAACAAGGATGTAACTGCTGTGCTACGTGCAGATTTTTTGAAGACAGTGCATTAACAAAGTACGCACTGTCTAGGTTACTATTAGAAGACAGTGTATCAAAACAGTATGTACTGTCTGGGTCATTAGATTAGCCGAATGTAACTGATAAGCTTTGGAAAAAATCTATTGGTGCTTCTTCTTTTGTTTTTATGATGTAATCTGTTTTGTCCTAAGGAAAGGAGAAGTATTAGAAGGGACAAAGTGCTGAACTTTCCCTTACATTGCAACATCTTATAAAATCCTGTACTGCTTGCAATGAATTGAGTCTCTGACGCACGCTGCAGAGTGACAGCAGGGCTCCCATATTGCAATATGAATAAAGACCTTACTGAGTGAATGAGAATACCTCTCCTGGCTTTTCTTTGATAAAATTCCACAACAATTTGGGGGCTCGTCCGGGATAGCCCTTGGCCGGGGACGGTGAGTTAAGCAGAGAGTGTAACGCTTACCGCCGACAGGTACTGTGTAACAGCCGGCTTACCAGAGCGGTGATGTCGCTAGTTAGCTAGTGGGCTGTAGAGAGATCTGAGTCCCTGTTGAGTGATGTGGGAGTCCTGGATTCAAGCCCCTGATAGTGAGGGGCCAACCTAATGTGGCAAGGGTGCCCACATGAACCCTGTTGCATTGCATCAGCTTTCACTTCTCTGCACAGACGGGTGATGGCTTTTTCCCATATTGCAATATGAATAAAGACCTTACTGAGTAAATGAGAATACCTCTCCTGGCTCTTCTTTGATAAAATTTGAAAAGCGAGCCACAGGGGTGTTCTCTTCGATAAGTCAGGAACTTATAACGGGTCTGGGACCCGGCGAGTCTGGGACTCATGAAATGAACATATCTTAACACAGACATGTGGATTTTTGCTCTGCGGAGTAGTTAATGTGATAGTGTTCTAGAAACAGTAAGGCATTGTCGACAATGGGCAATGCGAGCTCTAAAGGCAAAGCTGGGCTGAGCGGTCCAACAAAGTACATGTACGACAAATTCAGAGAAAAAAAAAAAGAAAAAGCAGGAGTAGGTGGGTTCCCACTAAGCCTGGGGTAGAGTCCCGGCAGAAGAAAAATATTTTTGTGTTCATGAACTGGTAATAGGTGTAAGGGAACTTGCACATAATGTATATATGATAATTAGGGGCCCATAACTATGAAGGATCTTTGCAAGTGGTCAGAATGGACAGGGGAAAGTGGAATTAAGAAAAAGAAGTTTCCTGAAGATGAGATGACAGGGATAAAATAGAAATTTTAAGGGGAAACTTAGAAGAGAAGGAGAAGAAAGGAAAGAAAGTGAATTGGAAAACTTATGTCAGGGAAAGAGGAATCACAGAAATGATGGGAAGCTTCAAAAAAGTCTAGTCTTGAAACTAAAGAACAGCAAGCTGTGACTAAAGTCATGGCCATGCGTATTAGAAAGAAAAAGTCTCCACCGAAATTAGAAAGTGGTCTGGAGCCAAAGCCTTTTCACTTGTTCGTGAAATGCCAATGTGCACTTTTCCAGGTCCAGAAGGAACTCCAGCATATATACATTGACCTTGGTCTCCTAGTGAATTATTTGCATTAGTCAAGTCTTTTCCTAAATTGCCTGATGATCGTAAAGAATTTAGAAGAAATAAAGCCTTGTTCTTGATTGTCTTAAGCCTAATTACAGTGACATAACCTTGTTGCTAGATCATATTGTTCCTAAAGGTTTACAACGTCCTCTAAAAAGGAGGAGGCAGATTGGCGGATACATGACCCACATGATGAAGAAGTATCCATCTAAATTAAACCAAACGGACATGGAGAGGAAAAGTTAGGCGGCCGCTTCTAAAAAGAGGTAAGGACTCCTCTTTTCTAAAAAGCCCCTTGTCCTCTCCATGTTGCTGTGGTGGGTTCAGGGTTTTTCTGAAGCTGAGGCGAGTAGAACAGAAAAATGAGTTTATGGTGTATGTGTTTGTAGATGCCTGTTTTGTGAAGGTGGGGTAGAAAAAGAGGGATTGCTGAAGGAATAGCGTCTCGCCCTGCCCATGCGGTAAAACCGGGTGTTGTATCCTGGTCAGGTGTTGCATCCTGATACTCGGAAAAATCCAGGTGTTGTATCCTGGTACACGACTGCAGTAAGGCTGAGGGTAGTAACTCAAAATGTACTCGCAGAAGAGCCGAGTCTGGTAACTCGATTCATGTGTGTTATTAAAGCCAGGATTTGGAACCTGGACATTGTTCCAGAATTGTGATAGTTCGTCAGTTTGTCTCAACTGGGGGATTCCGCGGGACGCATGGGAGACGAGAACATGGTTTGGTGTAAAAAAAAAAGAAATTAGATAAAACCTGATGTTGCCAAGAATGTACAACTATGCTTTCCTGATATTATGGAGAGCGGAGACAGATTTGATTTAATAACTCACGAAGCATGTATGCAGAAGTGCGAGTGCTGCAAATGGAAGGTAAAAAGACTCCCAAGGAGAAGAAAAAGGAGCCGCCAGTTTGTTGCAATTATAGTGTATGTTATAGTAATATTATACCAAGATATAGGACCCCTTCAAGAAAATAATGAGGACTGGGATAAATCTTCTGACTGGGCATATCCAGATGAGGGAAAAGGGGGACAAAACCCCAAAGATAAAACTACTAATAAGGTGGTGTGCAATTAAAAAAACTGTGTTTTTTTGAGAAATTGTAAGAAAAGAGGCTTGATTTCACAATTAAAGAACATGTCAGAAGCTGTAACGTGAACTAATAGATTTAATCTAGTAAGCCCCTTTGTAGCCTTCCTAAGTTTATCTCAGGATTTAAATAAAAGTGAAATAATCTTACAGTGTGCAGTAACTGGGGGACACAGGAGCACAGCTGTCCTGTTTTTTGACTAAAACAGCATAAAGATGTGATATAAAGTTTTCTAACGGGTAACAGGAGGCTACAGGAGAAGGGGGGCAATGGTTGTGTTTAAAGCAAATATAAGCTGTCACAGTATGCTTGGGAAAAGATGTACAGTTTCAACTACTGATGTGGGTGGGGGACACCCCAGACCTATTGGGCTGGGATGCCCTGCAGCATTTATAAGGAATTCCTGTATGAAATAGCATTTATGTAAACTAACTCAATAGAGTTATGTGATATTGTGATTGTTTTACCTAATGAGGGAATCCATAAGGCCGGGCTACTCCAAGTATTAGATCTTCAGACGAAAAAAAGGAGTATAAAACCAACTACATGATAAAGCCAGGGTGAATGCCTTCTCAGAATGAGCTTGTCTGGTGACGTATTGGCTTAAGGGGGGTAGTGCAGTCTAAAGACAACATTGCCTTGACCCATGCAGCAGAAACCGTTTTTAATGTTTTGAAACAAGCTTTCTTGCAGGTACTGGCCCTGGACTGGATTCCCTCAGACGGATCATCTGTATGTAATCTGTCTGTAAGTGAAAGAAATGGGTTGTGAGCTGTTGTGCTGGTGCAGGAGTATGCAGATAGGCATCGTCTGGTGGGTTATTATTATTCAGGACCCCCTGATGCGGTGGCCAAGGGGCCGTGTTTATGTGTTGTGCAGGCTACCTGCCTGGCTGTATAAACTGTGAATAATCTGGTGTAGAACTAGCTGACCGAATGAAAAGATTTAATTGAAACTTGTAAATATGCTAAATGGAAAATTGTAGCGATTTATATAGACTGGATATATACATTTGGTGTATGCCACAATTTTGGATGGCAGTGGAGGAATAGGGATTTCCTCAACACGGCAGGGACTCCAGTTAAGAATGTTGGGTTTGTCTCTGAACTGTTAGAAGCTTTGCAGCTACTGACTGAAGTAGCTGTGGTAAAGTGTAAGTCACATAATAAAGAAATGTTTCCAGTAACTCGAGGGAACAACTTTGCAGATGCAGCTGTCAGGTGAGCAGTACTTGTAGAATAGGAGTCTGAGACCCCTGTGAAACCTCTGTTGGTGAAAAGGGGACAGGATATTCAGGCTGAGGCCTCTAAAGCAGAGAAAAGGACATGGTTAGAAAAGAATGTGGGGCTGCATGACGATTGGCTGTGGTGCTGCCAGCACACTGGACGCCCTGCATGCCCTCACAGCCTAATGCCCTTTGTAGCTCGAAAAATGCACTCTGTCGGACACCTGGGTGTGAGTCAAATGGTGTGCCGGTTACCCGAAGCTGGGTGGGGACCGGGTTTGAAGCATTAGCCACGTATGTGGTATCTCAATGTGACGCTTATCAAGGGAACTCAATTACAGTTCAGGTGCGGGTGCTACAGCTCAAAAGGCCTGCTCCTGAGGAACCTTTCATGCACTGGCAAATTGACAATTGGAAAGGGAAACCTTGGCTCTTATAATCTGTTTTCCCAGTGGGTTGCTGCCACTGCCTCTGTGACTACCAAACACTTGATGACAGTGATTGTCCGTTATCAATCGTTGCAAGGGTGGGCGGATTTGCGCTATTGTGAGAGTCCCTCCAAACCCTACCACTTGCTGTTAATCCTTAGTCCCTGTACAGGGTCCATAGTCCTTTCCAGCGCTCCTTTGCCGTAGGGAAACCCCATTTGGCAACGTCGCGCTTCATCCTCCTCCTGAGGTCCGCCAGGATCCTCTCCTCCAGCTCCCTCGCTCCCCACTCGATGTTGTGCCGGATGAGATTGTTCCTTGCGTCCCACAGGCCTTTCTTTGTGAGGGACAGCAGCAGCCACATCAGGAACTGCGTCCCCTTGTCTAATCCGGTAGGTGCCAGCCCCAGCAGAATGTACTGGTAACTGAGCACCGCACCCGTCTCCAGGAGTTGCATGGTGTTGTCCATTCTGCCCCACACCGCCTTGGCGAAGGGGCAGCTCCAGAACACGTCCTCCTGAGTCTCCTCGACTAAGCACGTGTCCCGGGGGCAATGCAGATTCCTGGTAAGCGAGTGTCTGTAGAGAACCTCTCTGGTGGCCAGTCTCTTGTGTACGGCCATCCAGTTGAGGTCCTTTAGTTGATTGTCCAGTTCTTTCGGCTGCGCCCTTTCCCAGACTTGTCTGGGAACTTGCAGCCTTTCGTTGGCGACCAGGTGCCCCCTCACCTCTTTGTACAGAGCTCTGTGGTTGGTGCAGAGCTCCGGCTGTCTCGTGGCCTCGTACCTCCTGCTCCACTTGACAGCGTGGGTGTAGAACTTCGGTCGCCTCTCTGCCTTGAGCCCAGTGTTTGACCACTGGACCAAGTGCCTCATCGGGATGGAGAGCCACAGCCTGACAAAGTACTGGTACTTGTGGCCGATGGGCTCCCGCAGCGCGCGACAGAGGTTGCAGAAAAAGATGCAGTCGAGTTTCAGGGGGAAATGTGGGACATCTCGACCCCCTTCCTCGACCGGCTGACACATCCGGTTTCTCGTGATGTACTCGTACTTGCCGCCCCAGACGAAGCCGAAGATCATCCGTCTGAGTCTGGCCGGCAGCGGGTACACCACCGCCAGGTAAACCAAAGCCGGCAGGACGTCTGCTTTCAGCACCATCACTTTCCCTGTGTAGGACAGCGACCGCGTTTTCCACAGACCCAGCTTCGCGTTCACCTTGGCGATCCTCTCCGTCCAGTTGTTGGTCTCGTTGTCCTGGCTCTGGAAGGAAACCCCCAGTATTCTGAGGGGCTCCGTGCAGAGCTCGAGACCCTCCGGCGCCGTCGTCCTGTGCTTCCAGGGCCCGAAGAACTTCAGTTTGCTCTTTCGGCGGTTGAGCTTCGACCCGAGGCTCTGGAGTATTGCTCCATGACCTGCAGGGCCCTCCTCAACCCCCTGTCCGACCTCAGGAACAGCGTCGTGTCGTCGGCGTACTGGGAGATCTTCAGGGTTTCCCCCGCGCCTCCCGGTATCTCCAGGCCGTCGATGACAGGGTCCCGTCTCACCGCCTCTGCTAAGGGCTCTGTGAAGAGAACATAGAGAAGGGGTGAAAGGGGGCAGCCCTGTCGTACTCCGGATTCCCGGGTGAATGAAATCCCCCAGGTTTCCGTTCACGTTCACTCTGCTGCCCACGTCAGAGTACAGAATCTGAATCCAGCGGCTGAAACTCTCTCCGAAGCCGAAGCGTTCCAGCACCCTGAACAGATAGCTGTGGTTCACTCTGTCGAAGGCTTTCTCCTGGTCCAGGCTGACCACCATCATGGGCACGTTCCGGTCCTCGGCCCAGGCGATGGCGTCTCTGGTCAGCTGGAGGTTCCAGCTGACGGATCGCCCCTCCACCCCGCACGTCTGGTCGCTGTGGATGATGTGGGGGAGGGCGGTTCTCAGTCTGCCGGTCAGGAGCTTGGACAGGATCTTTACGTCCACGCAGAGCATCGTGATCGGCCTCCAGTTTTTGAGGTCGGCAGTGTCTCCTCCCTTGAAGAGCAGGGAGATGACGCCCTCCCTCATGGTGTCTCCGAGTTTCCCCCGGCGGAAGATCTCCTGCGCCACTTCCACCAGATCTGCCGCCAGGGTGTCCCAGAAGCAGGTGTAGAATTCCTTGGGGAGTCCGTCCGGCCCCGGCACCTTGCCATTCTCCATGGACAAGAGCGCCGCCTTCAGCTCCTCGGCCGTGATCGGACCCTCCAAGTCCTCCCTCACCTCCTCCGGTACTCGTGCTGTGAGCCCCTCCAGAAAAGCATCGCCTGCCTCCACCTCCGTCTGCTTTTCTGAAAAGAGCTCCTTGTAGAAAGCGGTGGCCGCTTCTACTTTGTCGCTCTCGTCCAGCACTTCCTCTCCATCTCCCCGTCTCAGGCTGTGGATCACCCTCTTTTTCTGGGCTCCTCGGACCTGATTGAAGAAATAGGAGGAACAGGTTTCATTATTTTCATAATGCTCCCTTTGTGCCTTGACCAGGAAAGCCTTGGCTTTCTCGGTGTGCAGGTTGCGGAGCCTCTCCTTCAGGTCCCGTGCCCGGGCTGAATTGAAGGCTCCTCCCCCGTTAGCCGAGCTGTACTCCTCCTCGAGTTGCCTCTGGAGTCGTGCAGCTTCCTTCCTCTCCCTGGCCGCCTTCCGTCTGCAGTACGTCTGCGCCAGGGTTCGGGTCCTGTCCTTCACCGACTCCCACCATTCCACCACGGAGCTGTAGCCGTCCCTCAGGTCGACCCAGCTCGCGTAGTCCTTCTGGAACAGTGCCCTGAAGTCGTCTTCCTCCAGTATCTCCCGGTTCAGCTTCCAGTACCCACGACCGAATGCCGGCAAGCTAGTGTTAGCCACCACCGTCAAGCGCTCGTGGTCGGAATACCACGCCGGGGACACCGTCGCCGACTCCAGGGAGCAGGTGGTGTGCAGGAAGATGTAGTCCAGGCGGCTGCACACTCCCCGGGAGTTCTTCCAGGTCGTTCCGGCGTCGTTAGAGCGGCACCATCTGAAGCCGTCCACCAGGGAGAACTGCTTGAGGAGCGACTCCAGCTCTGCCGAGCTAGCGTCGCTCCCCTTCTCCCGGTCGACGTTGAAGTCCCCACCGAGCACCACCTGTCTGTTGGTGGTGCAGCAGCTGGCCAGGTCAGCAAACACTTCCTTCCAGATAGAGGGTTCCGTCGGAGCGTAGACATTAATCGCTCTCAACTTCTGCCCCCTCCAGTCGATGTCTGCGACCAGGATCCGGCCCTGCACCACCGAGAAGGAGGAGACCAGCGCCATCTCTGGGTTTCCGAGGAGGATTCCCACTCCGGAAGAGTGGACCCCTCCTACGCTCCAGCATGATTCTCCCTTCGTCCATTCCCTGGAGTATGTCAGCTTGTCGCTTTCATCCTTCAGGTGGACCTCCTGTAAGAAACAAACTGAGAAAGCCTTTGAGGCCAGATCATGAAAGACTCCCCATCTTTTCACTGGGTTTCTCAGCCCTCTCACGTTGGTTGTTAAGAAGGTTAGTTTCACAGTCATGTTTAAACTAGTGAAAGTTGAACCTCCTCTCTGTACTTACAGTTGAAACCTGGGAGTCTACATCTGGGCACTGTTTAGCCTAGATGTAACTCCTCTCGTTCGGGTCCTGGGGGGAATATGCTGGGCTCCCTCCAGGTCTCGCAGGGGACTGAAAAGTAAACATGCTGGACAGGTCCAGCCCTACCATCAGTCCGGGCTCCAGGGCGGCCTCGAAGTAATCCTCGTCTTCCTCGAGGATACTCTCCGCCACCGCTTCGGGAAGACTCCTTTCTTCCCTTTTTCTGGGAGTTTCGGGAGCCTCCGGTTTCTCCTGGGCCTCGGGGGAGGGGGGCTCCAATTCCTGGGCTTCCTCTTCCTGTTGTTGTTCCTGGGCCTCAGGGGAGGGGGTTCTGACTTCCTGTGCTGCCTCTTCCTGTTGCCCCTGGGCCTCGGGGGAGGGGGTTACCTCTTCCTGGGCTGCCTCCTCCTGTTGTCCGTGGGACTCGGGGGAGGGGGGTTCCGTTGTCACTTCCTGTCGTCCTTGGGCCTCGTGGGGGAGGGTTTCCATTTCCTGGGCCGCCTCCTCCGGTTGTTCCTGGGCCTCGAGGGAAGAAAGTTCCGTTTCCTCTAGGGCGAGGAAACGGTTCTCCCTTACCACTCTCTTCTTTTGTCCTTCCGAAGGTGGGTCCGCCCTGGGTCTCTTCTCCCGCTTTCGCTTTCCCTTTTTGCTGGGAGTTATCCAGGGCTCTTCCTCCGGTCGGCCATTTTGTCCTTCTTCCTGGCGGCCATCTTGTGGCACCGATGCGGCTGGGGGTGTGGCCTCGGCAGTTTCGGTCCTCAGCGGGGGAGGTGCGGGTTCTTTGTTCTCACCCCTCTCCCTTTGTTTGGAGACCGGTTTCTGCCTGCTGGCTTCCACCACCTGCGCAAACGAAGGTTTGCTTACCTTGCATTGGCGAAGGAGGTGTCCCTCGGCGCCGCATCCGTCACACTTTTTGGCTGCCCGGCAGGTTTTTGCCAGGTGCCCGTCCTTGTTACAGTTGTGACATCTGACGATGTCACACGTGTTGGCTTTGTGGCCGGACTGTCTGCACTTGCTGCAAAAATCCGGCATCCTTGGGTAGTAAAGGTACCCCCTGTCGGCCCCGATGTTGAAGTGAGCCGGGGGGTGCTGGAAACCGTCGACGCCCTCTGGGTCCTCTTTTAGGAGGACTCGGTACTGGCGTTTGCCGTACCAGACGCCTTCGTCCCTGACCTCAGTTGGTTTTCCCACCAGGGTTACATACCTCCCTAGGTACGCTGTTATCCGTTCCGTCGGTACGTACGGGTTGTATGTGTGGACTGTGATGGTCCTCTGATTCGTCTTCCTCATAGGCTCCGGCCTGAAATCAGAGAAACCGGGGTGCTTACCTTTTTCTCTGATCAGTCTCGTTGCCTTTTCATACGAGGCGTCCGTGGCCATGTAGGCCTCCATGTATCTCTCTGCCTTGTTGTCCTGGAGGCAGTAGAGATCTCCGGCCACCAACTGCAGGATCCCTCGCAGGAAGGTCATGAAAAAGGATTTTGCAGTATGCATCGTCTCTGTTTACTTGGTCCAGTGGAACTGGATCAGTGTCCTCTTGTCTGTCATCTGGAGAGGAGAAAAGGGGAAAAAAAGGAGCGAAAGAGAGAGAGCAAAGGAAGCTAAAGGAGCAGCGAGGGAGCCCTGGCCTTTGTCCTTGTGGGCAGAGCCCAGCTAGGTGCAGGCGCAGGAGGAGAGAGAGAGGAGAGCGGAAAGTGCTTCCGGGTCTCGAGGAAGAAAGCAAGCACCGCGGACAGGCCACGTGTACCTGCTCCCAGCCAAGAGGCCTAGGAGGCAGAGAGAGAGAGAGAGGGAGCGGATAGCGCTTCCGAGTCTCGAGGTGGAAGGCAAGCATCGCGGGCAGGCCACATGTACCTGCTCCCAGCCAAGAGGCCAAGGAGGCAGAGAGAGGGAGAGAGAGAGCGAGAGAGAGAGGGAGCGGATAGCACTTCCGAGTCTCGAGGTGGAAAGCAAGCACTGCGAGCAGGCCACGTGTACCTACTCCCAGCCAAGAGGACAAGGAGGCGGAGCAAGAGAAAGGGGGAGGAGAGAGGAGAGGAGAGAGCAGAGAGAGAGAACGTTGCTGCCGGATCCCACCCAGCTCAGCTGCTGCTTGGCCTTAACCCCCTAGGCTCAACCTAGAGCGATACCAGCTCAAGCACTCTTCAGGATCTTCGATCGCCTTCTAGGCCTTTGGAAAGACAAGAACTGCGGGCATGCCACTTGAACTTGATCTTAGCCAAAAGGCCGAGAAGCGATCTTGACAGAGATTTTTTTTTCTTATAAAATATACTTTAATCAGAAAAAAAACATCGCAAAAGTACACAGCTCACACAGTAACTCTCCGAAAAACGACGGCGGAACGGCGGTGATTGTCCGTTATCAATCGTTGCAAGGGTGGGCGGATTTGCGCTATTGTGAGAGTCCCTCCAAACCCTACCACTTGCTGTTAATCCTTAGTCCCTGTACAGGGTCCATAGTCCTTTCCAGCGCTCTTTTGCCGTAGGGAAACCCCATTTGGCAACGTCGCGCTTCATCCTCCTCCTGAGGTCCGCCAGGATCCTCTCCTCCAGCTCCCTCGCTCCCCACTCGATGTTGTGCCGGATGAGATTGTTCCTCGCATCCCACAGGCCTTTCTTTGTGAGGGACAGCAGCAGCCACATCAGGAACTGCGTCCCCTTGTCTAATCCGGTAGGTGCCAGCCCCAGCAGAATGTACTGGTAACTGAGCACCGCACCCGTCTCCAGGAGTTGCATGGTGTTGTCCATTCTGAGAGCAGAGCTCTGTGGTTGGTGCAGAGCTCCGGCTGTCTCGTGGCCTCGTACCTCCTGCTCCACTTGACAGCGTGGGTGTAGAACTTCGGTCGCCTCTCTGCCTTGGGCCCAGTGTTTGACCACTGGACCAAGTGCCTCATCGGGATGGAGAGCCACAGCCTGACAAAGTACTGGTACTTGTGGCCGATGGGCTCCCGCAGCGCCCGACAGAGGTTGCAGAAAAAGATGCAGTCGAGTTTCAGGGGGAAATGTGGGACATCTCGACCCCCTTCCTCGACCGGTTGACACATCCGGTTTCTGGTGATGTACTCGTATTTGCCGCCCCAGACGAAGCCGAAGATCATCCCTTGCAGCGCTCGTCTGAGTCTGGCCGGCAGCGGGTACACCACCGCCAGGTAAACCAAAGCCTGCAGGACGTCTGCTTTCAGCACCATCACTTTCCCTGTGTAGGACAGCGACCGCGTTTTCCACAGACTCAGCTTCGCGTTCACCTTGGCGATCCTCTCCGTCCAGTTGTTGGTCTCGTTGTCCTGGATCTGGAAGGAAACCCCCAGTATTCTGAGGGGCTCCGTGCAGAGCTCGAGACCCTCCGGCGCCGTCGTCCTGTGCTTCCAGGGCCCGAAGAACTTCAGTTTGCTCTTTCGGCGGTTGAGCTTCGACCCCGAGGCTCTGGAGTATTGCTCCATGACCTGCAGGGCCCTCCTCAACCCCCTGTCCGACCTCAGGAACAGCGTCGTGTCGTCGGCGTACTGGGAGATCTTCAGGGTTTCCCCCGCGCCTCCCGGTATCTCCAGGCCGTCGATGACAGGGTCCCGTCTCACCGCCTCTGCTAAGGGCTCTGTGAAGAGAACATAGAGAAGGGGTGAAAGGGGGCAGCCCTGTCATACTCCGGATTCCTGGGGAATGAAATCCCCCAGGTTTCCGTTCACGTTCACTCTGCTGCCCACGTCAGAGTACAGAATCTGAATCCAGCGGCTGAAACTCTCTCCGAAGCCGAAGCGTTCCAGCACCCTGAAAAGATAGCTGTGGTTCACTCTGTCGAAGGCTTTCTCCTGGTCCAGGCTGACCACCATCATGGGCATGTTCCGGTCCTCGGCCCAGGCGATGGCGTCTCTGGTCAGCTGGAGGTTCCAGCTGACGGATCGCCCCTCCACCCCGCACGTCTGGTCGCTGTGGATGATGTGGGGGAGGGCGGTTCTCAGTCTGCCGGTCAGGAGCTTGGACAGGATCTTTACGTCCACGCAGAGCATCGTGATCGGCCTCCAGTTTTTGAGGTCGGCGGCGTCTCCTCCCTTGAAGAGCAGGGAGATGACGCCCTCCCTCATGGTGTCTCCAAGTTTCCCCCGGTGGAAGATCTCCTGCGCCACTTCCACCAGATCTGCCGCCAGGGTGTCCCAGAAGCAGGTGTAGAATTCCTTGGGGAGTCCGTCCGGCCCCGGCACCTTGCCATTCTCCATGGACAAGAGCGCCGCCTTCAGCTCCTCGGCCGTGATCGGACCCTCCAAGTCCTCCCTCACCTCCTCCGGTACTCGTGCCGTGAGCCCCTCCAGAAAAGCATTGCCTGCCTCCACCTCCGTCTGCTTTTCTGAAAAGAGCTCCTTGTAGAAAGCGGTGGCCGCTTCTACTTTGTCGCTCTCATCCAGCACTTCCTCTCCATCTCCCCGTCTCAGGCTGTGGATCACCCTCTTTTTCTGGGCTCCTCGGACCTGATTGAAGAAATAGGAGGAACAGGTTTCATTATTTTCATAATGCTCCCTTTGTGCCTTGACCAGGAAAGCCTTGGCTTTCTCGGTGTGCAGGTTGCGGAGCCTCTCCTTCAGGTCCCGTGCCCGGGCTGAATTGAAGGCTCCTCCCCCGTTAGCCGAGCTGTACTCCTCCTCGAGTTGCCTCTGGAGTCGTGCAGCTTCCTTCCTCTCCCTGGCCGCCTTCCGTCTGCAGTACGTCTGCGCCAGGGTTCGGGTCCTGTCCTTCACCGACTCCCACCATTCCACCACGGAGCTGTAGCCGTCCCTCAGGTCGAACCAGCTCGCGTAGTCCTTCCGGAACAGTGCCCTGAAGTCGTCTTCCCCCAGTATCTCCCGGTTCAGCTTCCAGTACCCACGACCGAATGCCGGCAGGCTAGTGTTAGCCACCACCGTCAAGCGCTCGTGGTCGGAATACCACGCCGGGGACACTGTCGCTGACTCCAGGGAGCAGGTGGTGTGCAGGAGCCTCGGTGGGCACTGCCCTACCGCTTGTATTATGATCAAGGGACACACTTCACAGGGAAGGTGTGTCAGGCTGTGGCTGCATTGTTCGGGGTGAGATGGAGATCACCCTCAGTCTGCTGGAACAGTGGAATGAAGGAACAGAACTCTGAAAGATCGACTAGACATCATACTGAAGGAACGCCATGGGATGCGGGCTGGATCAAACAGAACTGTGTAAGAGAGCCTGTTTGTTATCTTCATGGGCCAATCAACTAAACTTCCTGGAGGGACGAATTTGGCTAATGGATTGTTGAATTTGCTAATTCTCTATTGTAGTATTGAGGGAGGCTGACAGTGTGCCTGTTAAGTGTAAGGAGTTTTACTTTGATAAATGGGGATATGGAATCAATACTTTATCAATCAGCCACAAATAATAATCAGAGCTCATGTTGGGTTTGTATTGCTGTAAAAGATGCTCATGGGAGTAATCCCCTTTGATAGAGGTGATTATTTACGTTTATTGGCATGGGTAAATAGCCCTGCTTTTAGTCTGAGTGTAACTCAGATGTATTAGAATGGAAATAACTGTATGCTCCTCGCTATAATCACAGTTTTAGGCCATTCTCTATTAGGGTGATAGACAGCTGTTTAGGTGAGCAAAGACTAAACAGTACTTGTATTATAGACAATTATGAGCAAATTAATGACTTAGCAAAGCACATCTATTATGAAGAAAAATATATATCATAATTAGAATCCAGATGATTGGGGCATTGGTGCATGGCTACAGTCTGTGCTAGGAACCTGGAGAGGGTCTCTGGTTCAATACACATTTGTGTGTCTGGTATTATTCGTTATGATCATATTGTTAATATCCTGCTTGAAAAACATGTGGACTAAAGCTGCTGCTTCTGTGCTAATAGTACGCCCTGAAGGGATCATGAAGGTCAAAAACTGATTTCATGGGAAGGGTTCTCTTATTTAGTGGCAGAACCTGATGGGTAGAACAATATAGTTTTAATGGGGGTTACCCTTGGGAGTGATAATAAGATGTTTTGCAGGAACGGAACAAAGAGAAATTTTACAACTTCAGCTAGAATTGTTCTGCAAACCGGCACAGCTGAGGCAAGGGAACAATGTGTAGATTTTTCTAAGAGTTATTACCCAGTTGTTGACCAATCTTGTAAAAAAAAACCTAAGATTATGCTGTGCTCCAGCCCACAGGGATTTACCTGTGCTGTAAGAACTAATGAGTGAATAAGGAGACTGGATTATGGTGAAAGACTTCAGGAAAAAGAAATGGTGTTCACTCAGGTGGAGGGGGCCATACCAGGTGCTGCTGACCATTGCCACTGCTGTGAAGGTCATGGAAAGGGTGTCCTTGATTCATGCTTCCCACTGTAAAAAGGTCACAAACAAACTGAGCAAAGCGCAGGAGTGATGTCTCCACAAGGACAGATGGGGATCACCTGCTTGGGACTGATGTGCACAGCCTTTTTCCTTTTTTATGTGGAAGCCTGTCACCACCCAGAAAGAGGAAGAATCTAAACGCAAAGCCTCCTTGTATACAAACTGGCTGAATGAAACTGATAATGAGGGGGATATGAGTAATTTGTGGTATAAATTTATAAATCATACTGTAAAGTCAACGAAATGTAATGCATCTTGTTATGTATGTGCTTTAATGCCTCATTCTACAGCCTCACCCATGCGACTTTTTCCCCGACCAGTTGGTAGTCACATTTCTGAATGTATAAGTCTAGTGGCAGGATTTCCAAAGCCAGACCCTAGATCTTTTCCCAACTTCACCATAACATATTTAACCTACAGATGCAGCCATTCAAAGTGCGCGTTACAGACACGTACCGCAGGTGGCGTCGCGCAGTGTGACGCAAGATGACGAGCGGCACCGCAGTACGTGATTGGTTGACCGACAGGGGCACTCGTGGTCCGTTGGTCTGTTGTAGAAAGACTTACAGTAAACGTCTTTGCTGCGCCCGTTGTAGATATTGAATTTTACCACTGAAGGGAAATCTTAGTAGCTGAGCATAAAAAGAATAGGAGCATACTGTAACGCGTGTGAAGGCCATAAACGATATTAATTTTGGAACATAAACATACAGTATATGGCTGGTCTTGGTACTTTAAAGAAAAAATACACACCAGTATTCCATTTCTCCCTAAACATTTTAAGCATCGAAGTCTTTAACTAAAGAGATACCGGAGTCAACAAGCATACTTTTAGAATTTGATTAAAAGGGAATATAATATTGAATATTAACTTGAAAAATAACTTTATTTCGAGAGACTGGATAAGTAATTCAAGTGTTTTTTTTAACTTCCTGAAAAACAACTAATAATTTAACTATATGTGCAAACGTTTTATGATATGTCGCTGTTGTGAATGTCTGTGGACATGTGCTGGCTGGACAGGAGGCTCCACTGTACACAGAGAGGGGCGGGAGGAGGGGACAAGCCGATACATACTCTTAGAGTTTGATTAATAGGGAATATAATAATAATAATAGGGAATATAATAGCCAATACTGGCTCAATACCCTCAATGGGCTTTGATGTGCTAATGCGTTGGTTTAACAGTCCTTGGTGTATTTATGCTATATTCACATGTACGGCTAGAATGTTCATTGTCTCCCAATGAAAGGCGGTGCCTTTTGCCGAAGTCGGGAGACATTAGAGGCTTGCCACACCCGGACTGTTAAACCAACGCATTAGCACGTCAAAGCCCATTGAGGACCCGGGCGCAATAATTGTTTTGTCCCTTGATTTACTGATCTGCATTAATTATGGAAATCGAGTTCCTGCTCTGTGCAGACGACCTGGTCCCGCTGTCGCCCACAGAACAGAGGCTTGCCACACCCTGAACAGTGAACTACTGTAGGTGTAACATAACATTCAGAAATACAATCACGTATTTGACAAATAAAAACTATTACAATCTAATCCTTCCACGTTTGATCCCAAAATCCCAAGAAATATAAATCTAAACGGGTAGAAAGCTATGCTGAAAGTTTATTAAGATACTTAGAAGACAAAGATACTGTATCAATTTATGTTGCATTAGCCTGATTATGATTAAAAAACACATATAATTAAACACGCGTTTGCGATTTAAATCAAAACACAATTTAAATCAATATAAATGTTTATATTGTATCGCATACTGTCCAGCCTCCATTTCTCTATAAAAATTTACTCTATTACACACACACACAATAGAAGCAGGAAGCAGAAGCAGGGACCGTTGTCAGAAGGGAAGAAGGTGACTATTCATTGTTATCAAAATTGACTTAGAATCGATCATGTTGTGATATTTTGAAATATAAAAGTCAATTGATTGTCCATAATATCGCTGTCCTATTTTTTCGAAGAAATGTTTGTTAAAAGAAAGGTCCAGCACCAGCTGGATTTGAACACACAACCCGTGAGTTGGCAAGCAGGCACGTAGACCAGTAGGCTACAGGGGAAATCGCATGAAGAGAGAGGCGAAACACCCCTACACAGCCCTGTCGCAGTACACGAATATAATCATAACGTTATTAAATTCTTTAGATACGCGATTCCATATTATATTAGCAGAAAAGCTTAAAACTACCACTTTTTCACACGCTATTTCACATGCTAGTTAAATACTTCGATGCTTGAAATGTTTAGGGATAAATGGAATACCAGTGTGTATTTTTCCTTTAAAGTACCGATTCCTGGAATCTTACTGGCTGACACCCTTCTGAAGTGGTTCCATAAAATCTGGTATACAGAAAAAAAAGCATTGATAAAAAAGCCTGGATTCTCATGTATCTCATACAAGTATCTTTTAATACAGTCTTTGCTGTGCTCTTGAGGATCCTTGTGATATTTTGAGCTCTAGTTGAATGATAAGTGTCGCATTTTAAATCATTTTCGTAGTTAGAAATTATGAAACGCCCTGTTAAAAGCAAGGAAGTTTTTATGCCCGTTGAAGTAAAACAAAATGCCTGACAAAGTATGGCTTGGACAGATTCCAAGTGCTTGTACAAATGTGCTAAAGAAATTATACTTTGAGTATACAGCTTGTCCAAAGTCATCCATTATTAATACTATTAGTAATATCTTCGGTAAAGGCTTTGATGCATAAATATTTCTGATAAAGGTAGGTTGTGTACTTTTGTCCAACTGAGCAATCTTGCTTTCATAAAATATACCAACATTTTAATGACTGATGATTAACATGCTGTAATACACTGTTCAAAATTAAAAGCTCAAATGCTGTACATGAGAGGTTAAGCTCCCCCTGGCGGTTTTACAAGGTGACGCCGGATAGTTTCCGGCATGACGTTAAATGACGTGCGATTAACCACGTGATACTGCGTGACACCGCGTGATACCGCGACACACCCACCGGGGTATGCCGCGAAGTACCCCACCCATTTTGAATGGCTGCATCTGTACTCAAAGGGGCATCCATATTCAAACGGCCTGAAGAAAAACAAGTCTACTACAGTAGCATTAGGCTTCGTTTCTCCCAGTGATCCAGCAGGACATTTTGCTATTCACTTCAATGTTGCCAGTAAAAAAGCAGAATGTCCTCCTTTGTGGGATTGCCTAAAAAATCACATAACCTGGACTGATTCTCCTGTTAAAGTAGCAGGTTACCTGCCTTCAAGGGTTAATCACTCTTATTGCTATGAAAACAAAGGTCATGGCCCCTCAGTAGGAAGAACAGGAGTAATCATACTTTATCTGACGGAACTATGGTTTTGATGGATTGGTATTGGCAATGTGGTGCGAAAGTTTATGATAGCCTTCCTCCCCAGTGGAGAGGAGTGTGTGCTCTAGTCACGTTACACCACTCCATTCTCATTGTCCCAGTAAACTCTTGTTAAATTCAACGAAGCCCCTTCAGAGGGAGTCAAGGGTTAAACGCGCTCTCAGTTGGGCTGACAGATATGGTCCAGATATGTCTAAAATACCAGAGGACAATAGACTGTTTACTGCAGCTGAAATGATTTTTTCCTCAGGGCTGAGTAGTCAGGCAGTAGCTAATGCCCACTGGTTACAAATTACTCGCTATGAAATGTACTCTTTTATTAACATCACATTAGAAGGCTTAGACGCTATCAAACAAGAATTAAGGGGAGTTAGATTAATGGCACTTCAGAACAGGTTCGTGCTGGACCTTCAAAATGCAGCATCTGGAGGAGTCTGTGCTTTAGTAGGAGACTCCTGTTGTACATATATTCCAGCTGATGATGATGATGATTACGGAAATCTTACGCTCGCAATTCAGCATTTGAAAGAACTAAAAGACAAGGTGAATAAAGAGAGAGCCATAAAAGATACACCGGCTTTTCTCTCCTGGTTAGAATCACTGTTTGGGCCAGGGGGAATGTTTTTCTTTAAGTTACTAACACCGATTATAGGGGCTGTGATACTTGTCTTCCTGTTTTTATGTTGCTGTATGACATGTATTATTCCAATGCTTCGAAATATGGTAATGAATATGTTTACGCATCAGTATATTCTGATAAGAACGCAAGAATCCGTAGTATGGGAGCCTCCTGGGAACCCATATGAAGAATCTAACTTTTAAACATTTTAAGAATAAAAAGGAGGGAATTGAAATGGAAATCTAATAAGTAAATTGATTCTTAAAATGTAGAGAGCTTTAGGAAAATATATAACAAGGATGTAACTGCTGTGCTATGTGCAGATTTTTAGAAGACAGTGTGTCAACAAAGTATGCACTGTCTAGGTTACTTTTAGAAGACAGTGTATCAACACAGTATGTACTGTCTGGGTTATTAGATTAGCCGAAGGTAACTGATAAGCTTTGAAAAAATATATTGGTGCTTCTTCTTTCGTTTTTTTATGATGTAATCTGTTTTGTCCTAAGGAATGAAAAATTACTGCTTTGCCTGTACTTGAAGTGTTGCATCAGCTTAAAAAAGATATAAAACAAGGGCTCTCCCTGCTTGCTTTTGAATCAGCTTTCACCTCTTTGCACAGACGGGATGATGGCTTTTTCCCATATTGCAATATGAATAAAGACCTTACTGAGTGAATGAGAATACCTCTCCTGGCTCTTCTTTGATAAAATTCCACGACATGCTCTACTCGCAGGGGTATCAAAATCTACTCTGAACAAACTGCAGTATGTCCAAAATTCAGCAGCCAGAATCCTGACCAGGTCTAGTGCAAGTGTTCACATTACTCCTGTCCTGGAGTCCTTGCACTGGCTTCCTGTCAAATTCCGTGTGGACTTTAAAATCCTCATGCTCACCTATAAGGCTCTGCATGGCTTGGCACCTCAGTACCTGTCTGAACTATTATCACCCTACTCCCCACCTCGCAACCTTCGCTCTTCTAATTCCGCTCTCCTTACTCTCCCCCCAAGCCCGTCTACATTGTATGGGTGACAGGGCCTTCACCTGTTATCCCCCCCAGCTCTGGAACTCTCTGCCCAAGGATATCAGAGGGTCACCTTCTCTAAACTTTTTCAAATCCAGACTCAAAACCCTCTTCTTCAGAAAAGCCTTTACTGAACTGGTTCCATTCTTTACCCTTCTGCTCTTCTTAGTACCACCATCCACGGTCTCCTCTGTATACAGTAATTGTGTTGTATCTTGTGTATTCTTCTTATTTATTGTTGTTGTCATCCTGTAAAGCGCTTTGAGAAGCCACCTTTAAAGGCGCTATATAAAATAAAGTTTTTTATTATTATTATTATTATTATGAAGGATTTTTAGACAAAAAAACACACCATTATATGAGAAAATATATTTACTACATGTGCATTAACTTACTTTTTAACTATTTCAATTTCAAGGTCAATAAAAATTGTTGCCCTGCTTTTTTGTCATAAATACACAAGCTTGTTATGTCTTGTGTCAGAAATAAACTGCAAGAAATTTGCTAAAGCAACAAAAAGTAAGCGCCACAAAGAAGACAAACATTTGCGTTTATAGTGCAATGTTATCTCGTGTCTTTAAAATTAATTTAAATGCAATTTGTTTCTCTCTGTGGCTCTAAGGCTTTGTCATTTTGGTGTGCTGTTTTTTTCACGTATTGTAAAAAAGTCGATAAGTCATACGTAACATAAAAACTCCAATTGTAAACAATTGACCATTCATATTCCTGAATTTTAAACCTATGAAGTATTTATACCTTGTCTTAGTATTTGTGAATATTACAGAGCTCCTTTTCAAAAGCTTTCAGTAATGGTTTAGTGCTGAGGTTTCCTGCTTTTCACCAAGGCGGTGTGAGATCGACTTCTGGTATAGGAGCGCGTCTGTGTTGCCTTCTGGATCTCAAATGAGCAGCTCATGCAAAAAAAGCCCTGTAGAGCAGTATGCAGAGTGCAAAAAAGTGTAATAATAGCGATCGTTTTAGTGTGCTAAGAGAGATACATTGCGCGTGGTGGGGAGGTGTGACTGGCAGTGAGTGCTGACCTTCGAAAAAATCGGGAAAATATTTCCACATCCTGAAAAGGAGATTTTCCCCATTTCGCTAGTCAGAACTCCTCTATTGCCAGAGCGCTGTAGAATGTGGAGTCTCCTATCCTGCTCTGGGGGTAGGGTGTACTGTCGTTTCCGTAGCGCGGTGGTTATCACGTTCACTTCACACGCGAAAGGTCCCCGTTTTCGCTCTTTCAAACTCCTTCTGTCGTTTTATAGTGCGTGTTTTTGTTATTGCAAGGACCCATGTTTTCCTCGTAAATAATTATTAAACTAAACAGCCAGCAGCAGATATCGCCTTGCAATGATATCACTCCTCTTCTTCATTAATTTCTTTAGTGAACGGTCATGTCTGTGTCCGAGCGCCTGGCGCGAATAGTGAGATAAGACATTTTTTTTCCCGATATTTTCCTGTACGGTTATTTATCGCACATGAAACATTGTTTTCATATTGAACTTGTTACCTGCAAAGTCAAAGTGACACTTTTACACAGATGAATTTTTGTATGAAAGCAAAGGTTTCACAATATTTATTTTATTAGAATACGAGTAAATCTTCTTATTCGCCATGCAATTCCTTGGCCTTCTGACAGGCATGTGTTTTTTAAAGAAACTCTACTGTATAAAAAATAGAAGGTAGCTAAGATACCGATAATGGTTGCGATAATGAACAATGTTTTGATCATGCAGTTTCAGACTATAAATTACTTGGTTACCCCCCCATGTATTGCATGTCTTACAGTGCCATATTGAAAAAATCATTTAATAAAAACGAAAAAAGGTTTCACAACCCAAATCAAGGCTTGGCAAGGTCAGAAGACCTGCTTAGTGTGTAAAACACTTGCAGCATCGTGGGTGCTGTGGTTTAAATACTATTGGCTTGTGAACAGCATCCCCCTATCCCAGTACATAGTGCCACATTCTATAAAACCACAGAAAAAGAGATACAAGTGTATCAGTTTCAAGAAAAGGTAATGCACAATGGTTCCATTGCATGCAAGTGAAACCTTTTCTGAATGGAAGTCAAGACAAAGATAATACTTAACAATGAATACTAATCATTTTTCTTTTATTTCTATTCACAGGACAGGAAATGGTGTTCCAGTATACTAGGATCCAGAATATAACATATTTAGATTTTACAGATTACCATGGGACAGACCTCAAAGAGTCAGTGCATTGACAATGGCCAATATATACACTTAATAGGGAGGGCAGATGGTGAATGGAGAAGGGAACCAAACTGATGGTTAACAGATCAGTTATCAGCACAAACATGCTACCATTCACAATATAACCACCAGGTAAAAATATGATTCAAGTGAAGCTGGAAAAACCAGGAACGCCATACAAGTTCAATCCAGTTTGAATCCAAGTAAAGTACGACAATGTATAACATGGTGGGAATCTCCGAAAATATTATCATCCAATTGATCAAAACTCAGAATACATAATGGAACTTATGACAGTCAGCTAATAACCGCTATTCATAGAAATGAAACTGGACTCATTATGTGCATCACAACATATACTAGGAGCATCCCAAGACCCAGAGTATGAATCAGTACTGATTTTAATTACATCCAGATGGACTAATTTGAAACCTTTTGTATGGACAAATTGAGTCGATGGACAATATTATTTAATTAAATGTATCAATGTTATCCAGAGGAAACACTGAATATAAACAATCCAACAACCTGTGGATATACAAAACTAACAATATGTCCAACATTGATGACACCACCAACAGATGGACTTCTTAGGGAATGTTGCATGATGTTAAAATGGTTACTTTAGAGATAACTTATGATTTAGCTATATTGTTGTATTGCAATATAAAAATGTAATCAATTGTAGAAACAAAACCAGTACTTTACAATGGCTGCAACAAAGCATATCTGTTACGACTTGCCCAATGAGGACCTGACACACACCTCTCCGCATTACAGTGCGTAATCAGTAATCAGACACACCCCTACTCCTGGGTACTTTAACCTGCCTCACTCTCATCTCCCTGCTCAGTATTTGCTTGAACTTCTCGTGAGATAATTCAGAGTCTTTTGCCATATTGATTGCTTCCTGGTTATTCTAGACTTCTGGTTTGCTTACTCGACTTCGGTTTTGGATCTTGTTTTCGGATTGGTCTTTTGGATTCACTTCCTGTTTTTTTTAACTTGATACTTTTTGACTACGGATTATGGCATCCTGGTTTTCGGCTTCTTGTTTTCTCATCTCCCACATAGGGTCCATCTTTTGTCTTTTGTTTAAAGAAAGTGTAACAATATCCATACTAATTATAGAGTATCAAACTCAAATTGCACCAAGAAGTGCTCGGGAAAAAAAAATTGTTTGGAGATATTGGAGGTCTCTTTGGAAGTTCAAATTTTGCTATAATTTCATGGAAAATTGCAAATACAGAAGCATGTGCTAACTAGGCATATGCTCATCAGGCATTGCAGGGTCTGGGTTTAGCAGCTAATGGAGAAAATTATGTTTTGCATGCTGTAAAGCTTTAGTAGAAATAGTGAATACATTAGGTCAAGGTATATTGAAAAATACAATTATTCATATGAAAATTTTGCTAGAGATCTATTAAATGCAGTCAAAAGTGAATGAATATCAGATTAGGAGTAGTACCTAAATACACTATTGGAAATGCTTAAAAAATTAGGCTTACAATGGTTCATTGTACCGGAACGGAACGTGTTTTCTTTCTTCTTTTTTACAGCATGGAATAAACCTATTACTTGTTCCTTTGCAGCCTACGGATGCTGACGCAGCTACCCACCTGAACTACCCACTTGAATGGTATATCATGTCTGACAGAGAAACCTATATATATATATCTATTGTGACCGGAAAACCACACTTCTGCATACAGTTAACAAATGCTTTCCACATGGGACATTGCCGGACGAACACGGCCTTTGCTCAAATTTAGCCCATGGTGGGAGAACATATACCATGAAGAAAGCAGTGTTCTTGCCCAAATGCAACAGGCTGTTGATAAAGCAATGTCGATAGGTGCGCAGTACCCGAGTTAAGCTGAGGTAGTTGGTGGTTGACTTGATGCGTATGGAAGCACAGATCCTGGGAGCTTCTCACAGTGGCACTACATATAAATATTCATGGTGGAATATAGCACAGTTGGGGTCTGCAATGGCATCTATCTGTATATTTACAGGATCATTACTGAGTATATGTTGCAAATGTCAACTCGATAAATTAAAAAAAAGATCACTAAAACAAAAACTTTACAAATAGCATCAGGTAAAACGAATCATCCATGTATTATATAAGTTGTTCCATTGTACCATTTAATAAAATGTCCAATGAACAAGAGGGGTGTGTGTAGTATTTTGATATCTTTATAGGATTTCTGTGTAAGATTTGCCCTACATGCAAGAATTGCTTGTGCGAAGGACACATACGCTGAACAAGCAGACTGTTGTGTTGCATACATGAAAGTCTGTAGCATGGATCAGCGGTTAGCCCTTAACATATTGATCATAAAATATGTGCTTCTCCAATACCATGTTAGGTACATAGAGGAGATGGTTATAACAGTATAAAAGGATTCTTTTGAACAATGGCAAGCAAATCAGATAGGATTACTCTGTCAGTCTGATCTTGGGGAGGCCTCTTCATTATTAATAAACCTCTTTCAATCCTTCACTGAACTGCGCTGTGCCTCTTTTCTCTACAACAGTACAGTTGGAGTTTCAGGTTCTTTTAGGTACAAAATTACTGCATAGCATAAATACTCAGATCATAGTTTTTTTTAGCTTCTAATGTGACTACTTAATTAGGGGACTACCTTCTTTATAAATTTTTTCCTGTTTGAAAAAAAGTCTCCCACCCTTCCTATCCCAGGAAACAAGATGTGCAAATTTGTATATACACACACACCTACTGTATATATTCTCATATAATGTTAAAAAAAATGCCTAGCAAAAAATAATACTAGCCATTTTTGCAATGATTTAATTTAAACTGGGCCGGGTATCACTGTGCTAAAGGTAGAATGGTTGCAGTTGTTAAGTCCAGGAGACGTTCATAGCTTTGCCACTTGGGGCATCTTGTTAGATTTTTTAATTCATGTTTCTGATGTAAAAAAAAAGATTGGGGGGGGTTAGTTTCTTCAATATAGTACCCTAGAATTTTGGAGGTGTAACAACCACAGGCTTTCCTTTTTTTGGCCTCCACATCAGGACCTGCGTATCGTTGGCATTGGGCTTCACCATGGCGTTGGGTGGGATGGGCTCTTTCTTGGCCAGGATCTGGGGCTGCTCCTGGGTAGTGGGCTTCAGCAGCTTGGCACGCTGGCCCAGGGGTTTCCTGGGGTCGATCTTGATGTGGAGCTGCATCCTCCACTTGATGGTCTTCAGGATGAGGTGCTCTCTGGTGGATTGGTTGATGGCCACCAGCCAGGTGATGAAGCTCTGGTCCCTGTGGATGCTGGTCAGCTGGTGCAGGTTGCTGTTTCTCTTGGGCACGTTCCAGGACACACTGGTGTCGAAATTGTCATCCATGCTGACCTTGATCTCTGTGTTCTTCTTGGTGGGGCCGACGATGGTGCAGGTCTCTGTCGTATTGCCATACCAGGGGTAGTTCACCCCATCAGAGTCACTTATTGCTTGAATTTTACCATCCCTTAAATCAGGGATCTCCCAGCTAGACCTAAAACAAAACACAGCAATTAATTAATTAGCACATCAACATGAAACACAGCAACAGTGCAAGTTTTTGACACTTTCCTCCTTTATAGTAAAACAAGTCTATGGTGGCTTCTACAGCAGTTTTAGCCTTTTTATTTAAAACGATCTAGACAGTTCCTTATCCTGTACTGAAAAAAGCATATTTTTTACATTACCAACATATTCAGGGGAAGAAATGGGACAAGGTCAACAATCACTTATACAAGGAACACCTGGCAAAGAGTCAGATTTGATTAGTAAATATGATTGATTGGCTACTATAATGTTTCTAATTGGGTCATCATTACTTTGAGTTCCTGAGATCATAATGTTGAAGATTCTGATCCCTTATTCTGATCAAAAACTCACACAAACTAAACTCTAGGAAAAATAGTCAAAATGAAGTACTATAGTTAAAAACATTAATGGTGGCTTTGAAACAATTCTTGATGCGCATAACATATAGTAATTCCTGAATTTGTCTAAAATATCCAAGGCTTTTGCACAGCAATGCACATAATTAGAACTAAGGAAAATAATTTCCCAGCAGGAAAATGTGTTCCCATCTAACAAGAAAATATATATATACCTGTTTGACCTGTATTGGCTTTATCTGACAGAAGTCATATTCATTCTTAATATCCCATGCATCTGTTTTTGTTAAAAATAAACAGAGGATCGCACTGGTATCACACAAGTTCTGCATCCTCTTTGGGAAAACTCTGCAGTACCAGTCATTCAGATGTCGCAAGATTTGTTCAGATATGCCCATTAACTTTTTTTTAAATGTAAATCCATCATCTATCCACACATTTTATAACTGCTTCATCCAATTCTGAATAGCAGGGGAGCCTATCCCGGCAAGCAAAATTCACAAGGCACGATACACCTTCGATGGAACACCAGTCCATCACACAGATAAACAATTTTCCCCAGAAGGCAACTAATCCACCAGTATGTCTTTGGACTATGGGAAGAACCCCCCCGTTCATTAGAAGATACAACTCTATATACATAGCACCCTAAGAAGTGAACTCAGAGATGCTGTAATACTAACCACTGCACCACTTAAGAAGTTGTTAATAATAATAAAACATCACTTTATTAACCCTTTACAATTTCTTGCATGAGGAGTTTGTCTTTTCACATACCCCAGCCTGCTCTCCATGAGACACACAGATGGGGAGAGAGCCTGGGGTCAGAGCACAGGGTCAGTCATTTATACAAGGCCCCTGGAGAAGTTGGGGTTAACAGCCTTGCTCAGGGGCCCAACAGCATAAGATTCCTCTGCCGCCGGTGGGATTTGAACCGACAACCTTCCAACCACAAGCGCAGATCCTTAGCCACAGAGCTACCACTCCACCCAATTCTTGCACATTCTGTAATTTTTCCCCCCAAAAAATTAAAATGGCCAATTATGTTCTTTTAAATCCCCCTCTTCAATTTAGATTCTCCATAGTTTAACAGGCCTGCGTTTACAGCAGCTCCTAAAACCAGCACAGGAAAGATGAAACCCAGCAACCTTGCAGGAACCTGTGCTTGTCAGAGTTATCTGCTATTTTTCACTTCACAGGCCCCACAGATACCAATGGAGTCACCACTGCCTGGAGGACTGACACAGCTCTCACAGCTGTTGACAGATTGAAATCTGATGATCCAATGGATGCAGGAGCCTAGACTGAAGGAAATGACCAGCATCATCAGGAAAGCAAGATCATCCTCAGCACCTGGGCCAAGTGTGCAAATACTGTCTAAAAGTAACAAGAGTGCTATGGAGGCTTTTAAGGGTTGTATGGAGAAGAGGCAGATTGGCATGTAGTGGAGGGATGTTTCATACCAAAACAGGAGAATGCCCAGGGCATAGGATAGTTTAGAACTATATCTTTGTTGAATGTGGAAGGAAAGAGCTTTCTGGCAATTGTGGCAAGACGACTTACTGACTACATGCTGCTAAACAAGTACATGGATATACTGTATTAGTGTAGAAAGGAGGCAAAACAAAGGAATGACCTAACGGTACTATGGCTGGACCAATGGATATGGCTTATTACCACATAAATTAGTGCATCTGACAAGTAAGATGTAGAGTGGCAAGTAAGATGATGCCGACACTAAAGGCTGGAGTCCTGCAAGTATCCTGCGAGCATCCTTTGTCCTTGTTTATTTCTTTATTTTTGTTTTTCGTACTGCTAACCGCACATACTGTATGCTCGGTGATTAGATATGACCAACAAACATTAATGGACATAAGATCGAATATTGGCACAGTTAAATTTACACCAGTAATTACTGCCGACTATCTGGACTGAGGTGTCTCACCCGTACCTGTACTGGGAAGAAGACGGCATCGTAGGAAGAGGGGTAAACCAGCAGGCGTTCTGGTAAGATCGAGGCAGCACAACAATCATGCCCCGCTCCCTAGTATACTTCTTGCCAATGTTCAGTCACTTGAAAATAAACTGGATGAACTGAGAGCAAGGCTTGCTGTCCAACAGGACATCAAGAAATCAGAAACCATGGGTAAATGGCGAGATATGTGCCAAACTTCAAGCCAGGACAACCGCTTTCAATTCTGGCGATATGGATAAATACAAAAAAATCCAGATATGACCTCAGGAAAGCTATCAAAATAGCTAAATACAACTACAGAGTAAAATTAGAGTCATATTATCACGGCTGCAACACATGGCCCATGTGGAGTGGTATACGCACCATTACAGACTACAAAACACAACCCAGCTATAACACTCAGCAGTCTGCCTCTCTTCCCGATGAGCTAATTTCGTTCTATGCTCAGTTTGAAGTCAGTAACGCAGATCCAGTCAGGAAGATTCCAGAAATCCAGGGTGAACACCCACTGATCATATCCAGAGCGGATGTGTGTAAAGTTTTTAAAAAGACCAATCCACACAAAGCTCCTTGCCCTGATGCCATCCCTGGCCGCGTTCTGAAGGCATGTGCAGACCAGCTGGCAGATGTCTTCTCTGACATATTCAATCTCTCCCTAGCTCAGTACATAGTTCCTTCCTGCTTTAAGAAAACCACCATTTTCCCCGTTCCTAAGAAACAGAGTCAGGTGCCTGAATGACTACCGCCCTGTTGCACTCACATCAGTTATAGAGTATTTAATGAAAGTTCGGGAGGAATGAAAGCAGCCGAGCTCATTCGACAAAGCTGCTGCAATTCCCACTTATTCTGAGTGATATATCAAACGTTACCCTCTCTTCTTCCTCGCTCATTTTCTGCATGGTTTGTTTTCGCATAGCTCAAATCCATGCTCCCTTCTTGTGCAAGTGAGAAGTACAAATCTGCTGCTCCAATGAAGACCTTTTCTGCCGTGCAGGGGACTCCCCTACCCCTCTCGTCCAGTCCTCCCCCCCCGCTCCCCTTACCTCCGTCTCATCGCTCCCATCATCCGCCGTGCCACATCAGCGCCGCTCATCTCCCAGCCAGTCCTCACAAGATCCAACTCCTCGCCGAAGACTGCGTTCCGCTGTCGTAGTCCCTCTCTCATCACAAACCCAGCCTTCCCGTTCCTCTACGGCAAAGTCTCCAAATAACCCCCGCACATCGGCTCCCCCTTCTCCCGGATCATCTCTCATGATTTCCAACTGGACCATAGCAAGCCTCCAGAGGATACTTTGAAAATATGGCATCCGTTTTAAAAGAAACGCCTCCAAAAAAGCTCTCTTTTCCCTGTACCTAACTGCAGTCTACACAAAACGGAAACCTCGGCTCCACAGCTCCCCCCGGCACTCTCTGATTACATCACCCGCGCCGCTGCCACTCATCCGAATGTGAGGAACCCGAGGCCGCCCGCGCCTCTGCCTGTCGCATCTTCCGTCTTGTCTCGATATATCTGTGTCTGCATCTCTTCCCCAACCAATCCATACCTCTGCTGAACAACTGCACCTAGCCTCTTCCTCTCAGCCTCCTTCCCTAAACTCCTTGTTGCCGAGTCTAAGGCCCCAGGCTCACGCCCCTCCCCAACCCTCTTCTTCTCTGTTTAATCTAATTTCTGCACTCTCCTCTGTCTCTACCTCCAGCATCCAACATGGCTCAGGGTCCACCGGCTTGGTGCCTTCGGCCCCTGCCAAAGTCTCCCTCAGCTCAGCCAGCAGGGGGCCCTTACCTTCCCCCACCCCCTGGCGTCCAAGACAACTCGGCAGCTGCCTCCGTCCTTCACGCAGCCTTCGCCCCTGCTTCAATTCCTCCTCAACAGTCTTCGGCTTCCATATCACAAGCCACTGAGCTTCAGGCCCCAGATCTGTCTAACCCCTCCTTTCACAATCTGTTTTCTGCTCTTCTTCCCTCCTCATCTTCTCCCATCCCCGGTGTCCAACACGGCATCAGTCATCCCATGCCTTCGGCCCTGGATTCCAATCTCCCATTTACTAAGGACTTTTCTCTCCGAACAGCCGTTCCTTTCCCAGCTCCTCCTAACGCACTAAAGTTTAGTCCTCCTCCCCATTCACTCCAGCAGCAAATTCCACGAGGTGCGGACGTCAATCTAACTCACCTTCTCTCTTCCTCCACTTACAACTCCGATTCTAGAACAGTCGACTGCGGCACGATTTCTGTTACTCTCAAATCTTCCAACCCTCACTGCTTCAGTCCTTAGAATTTCCGACTTCTGTCTGGCTTTCAGTATTTTTCGCGACATCATGTGCTCCACCTTTCCTGACCGTCGTCAGGAGCTCGACGATTACATGCTCATCATCCTCAATTTATCTGTCCGTTTCGAGGGCCCCCTGTTCTACGATTATCATAAGCAGTTCTCGGCCAAGGCCGCCGCCCACCTACTCCAATGGAATCAGCGCACCTACTGGGGAGCCCTCGACACTTTCGCTGGCATCAGAGCTCTTTCCTGGGACTTCTGTTCCTCTGTTCAAATCTTTGCCCAGATACCCATCATGGAATTTTATTGAAGAAGAGCCAGGAGAGGTATTCTCATTCACTCAGTAAGGTCTTTATTCAAATTGCAATTTGGAAAATAGCCATCACCCGTCTGTGTAGAGAAGTGAAAGCTGATACAAAAGCAAGCAGGAAGAGCCCTTGTTTTAAATCTTTTTTAAGCTGATGCAACACTTCAAGGACAGGCAAAGCAGTAATTTTCCATTCCTTATAGGTTTTTGCTTTAAGCAAAGAAGAGCAGTTATTCAAATAGTTTATCATACTCCCTTCTTCAAGCAGCAGAGATAAACATTATTAAAACATCCCATGCCCTTGGTGAGTTGGGTGCTATCACACTTTGTTCTAAGTATCCAGCTGCTTCTGCAGCACAGCTCTGTCTGTAAACAACATTTTTAGGATAAAACACCTTTTCTCAGTAACTTTCCATTACATATCGTCTGCAAGCTTAACCCCAACTCCACGTACCAAGTCTCAATAGCCTTATTCCCAGCTCAGACTTCTCCCTCCACTACGCCTCAATTTACCACACCATTTCTCTCATCAAAATCGCAGGTTCGGGTGCCTGGCTCGCTAAGGCCAACATCTCTAGCGCTTTTAAAGTCATGCCTCTCGACCCAGACTTCTGGCGCCTCTTCGGAGTTTATTGGCGGAACAAGTTCTTCTTTGGAGTCCGCCTTACTTTCGGATGTAGGAGTAGCCCAAAAATTTTCAATACCTTAGCCGAAGCTCTTTGCTGGATTCTCTTGAATAACTATAAGCTTCCTTTTCTCATCCACCTTCTCAACGATTTCCTTACGACGCTTTCCCCACCTGCAAGAGCCTCCTCCACACTTATTTCCGTTTTTAGGAAACTAGGGGTACCTCTCGCCATGGACAAAACAACCGGCCCCTCTCATACCATCCAATTCCTCGGTATCACCCTCAATTCCATCAATTTTTCCACCTCCCTGCCTCGCGACAAAATTGACAGATGTATATCTCTACCTATTTTTCCGCTAAATTTTGTGCAAAGAGGGAACTTCTCACTCTGCTCGGACATCTCAATTATGCCATGCGTATCATTCATCTCCTACCTTCTCAACCTCTCCTCTTCTGTGTCCTCTTTTTACCACCACTTAGCCTTTCAGATGACTGCAAATCCAAGCTCAGGCTTTGGCAGCTGTTCTTGGCCAACTGGAATGGCATATCTCTCTTCTACGATGACCTCCTCTCTGATCCCGAGGATAACCAGCTTTTCACAGACGCAGTCCCCTCAGTTGGTTTTGGAGGCTATTACCAAGGCCAATGGTTTGCAGCTCCTTGGCCTCCCGAATTCTCTTCAATCCCTCTCGCCGACCAGTCACCGGCCTTGTTCGAAATATTTCCAATTGTCGTTGCCGCTTTTCTTTGGGGCCACAATTGGAAACAAAAATCCATCCTCATCCAGTCAGACAACTGCGCAGTAGTTCATATAATCAACAAAGGAAGTTCTTCATCCCAATCTATCATGAAATTTCTCCGCCGCCTTAAATGGATTTCTCTCACACATCAATTCATCCTCGTAGCAGCTCATATTCCAGGCCACCTTAATGAGATTGCTGACACTCTCTCTCGCTTTCAGTTTCAGAAATTCAGGAACTTGGCACCAGATGCAAGACCGAACCCGTGCACAGTACCTCCCTATTCAGAACTCACGTTCCTCTGAATCATCCTTTTCATCACTATCTTCAGCTGGCCCAGCAAACTATCCTCTCAGGGATTGACCCTCGAACTCTCAATTCTTACTGGACTGCCTGGAAGGGCTTCCAATCCTTCCACCTCTCTGCGAACATAAAATTCCCTTCTTTCAATTATTCTCACCATATCCTTCGTCTGCCATTGTAGAAACTCACTCAAGGTATGAGCATCCACCACCAAAGTATACCTGGGCGGCATCCACTTCTTCCAAAACTCCTTTTCGGCACGACTTGTCCATCCCTTATCCACCCTCAAATTACTCTCCTTCTTAAAGGCTTTCAGTGACTTGAAAAACCACTTCCGGACCAACGCGCACCACTTACCTCAGACATTCTTGAATCTTGCGTCTACGTTCTCAGGTCGGGTTACCACTCACCCTGGGTCGACCGCACTCTTGAATCTTTATTCTTGTTAGCCTTTTTCGGCATCCTAAGATGCTCCGAAATTACCGCTGCTTCCACATCCTTCGATCCTTCTTCTAAACCCTGCTTATCTGACATCTCAATCTTATCTTACAATACATTGACCTTCTATCTCAAGAAAAGCAACTCAGGTCCGGCACTCTCATTTATTATTTCAAACTCTGTTCATACGTAAGCCCATACGAGCCTCTATCTCATTATGCGCATCTTCGCACCTCTGCCGGAGCTTTGCCTACTGACCCTCTGTTCGTAAACGAGATGGGCCGTATCATGACTGGTGTCTCTCTCACCTCCACGACATCCTTCTAACCGCCGGATACCCCCCTGAACAATTCTCCGGCCACTCCTTCAGATCAGGGGCCATGTCCTCTGCCGCTCGCCAAGGCATACCCAAGTATCTCATCAAGCAACTCGGCCGCTGGTCCTCCGAGGCTTATCACGCATACATTGAAACTAACCCTGGTATCCTCAAGCAGGCACTTTCTCTCCTCGGCAGAGTTAGTTCAATAATCATTGCTTTTCTGCACTGGTGACTGGGGGTCCCACTTGGTTCTTTTGGGGGTCCTATCCTCCCCGTCCAATGGCCGGGAGGTTGGCCTTCAGCCAAGCGGGTTATGCCAAGTCTTCACATCCCAATAAACGATTCTAATTTCTCCCAATCGGGTGCTGTCATTCCTCGTGAAATCATGAAGTGCCTTGAGCGGTTGGTCAAAGCATTCATCACCTCTCACTGCCTGATACCCTAGACCCACTAGGATTTGCGTATCGCCAGAACAGGTCAACAGAGGATGCTATAGCCACTGCCCTCCATACTGCCCTCTCACACCTGGTTAAGAAAGGAACATGTGAGAATACAGTTTGCCAATTACAACTCAGCATTCAATACCATAGTGCCCTCAAAGCTTGTCATCAAGCTCCAGGACCTGGGACTGAACACCTCCCTTTGTAATTGGATCCTGGACTTTTTGATGTCCGCAGATGGTGAGGGTGGGCACCAACATACATTTCTGAATTTCTGCATAAATCTGACCTAAAATGTGATCAGATCTTCATCCAAGTTATAAAAAATATATAAAGAGAACCCAATGAAACAAATAACACAAAAGGATATACTTTTTCATTCATTTAATGATCAAAATGATCCAACATTAAATGTCTGTTGGAAAAAGT
Organism: Atractosteus spatula; assembly: GCF_055471065.1. NCBI lineage: Eukaryota > Metazoa > Chordata > Actinopteri > Semionotiformes > Lepisosteidae > Atractosteus > Atractosteus spatula. Next base: position 600,645 of record NW_028296622.1, on the reverse strand, counting down.
GTGTGAACCTGTTTTTTATGCTTTACATAAATTTACAAATGTATGCAGAAATTCAGAAAATTCTAAAGGGTTCACAAACATTCTAGCACTTCTGTATGCTCTAGCCAGACTCCAAAAACTGGAACCTCCCCATGGCTGTGTGCTTAGCCCTCTCCTCTACTCCTTACTTACTCATGATTGTGATGCCAGGCATAACTCAAACTCCATTACTCAGTTTGTGGATGATACAACAGTCATCAGCCTGATCACAGATGGTGAAGAGTCTGCGTACAGAGAGGAGGTTGAAACCCTGACAGCATGGTGCCAGGAGAACCACCTCTCTCTGAACATCAGAGAGACTAAGAAGATGATTGTGGATTATAGTAACCACCAGGGAGATCACATACCTATTTATATCAATGGAACTGCAGTGCAGAGGGTCAGCAGTTTTAAGTTTCTGGGAGTTAACATCACTGAGGACTTAACCTGGACCCACCACACCAGCATCGTGGTCAAAACAGCACAGCAGCGCCTATTCTTTCTCCGCAGGCTAAGGAAGTTCAGCATGCCATCACATATCTAGGCCAGCTTCTACAGGTGCACTATTGAGAGTATCCTGACTGGCAGGCTGCATCACTGCCTGGTATGGGAACTGCTCCGCCTGGGATCACAAAGTACTGCAGAGGGTGGTGAAGTCAGTGCAGCTCATAACCGGCTGTGAGCTACCAAAACAGCCAGGATATCTACTCAGCGAGATGTCTTCAGAAGGCCAGGTCCATTCTCAAGGACCCAATCATCCTAGTAGCAAAGCATTCAGTCAAAGTCCAACAGATTACGCAACAGTGTCTAATTCCAGTCAATAAGACTGCTAAATAGCCAACCTGCAGCTCCTTCAGCAAATCACTGTAATGGCTACATGGACATACAGTTTTTATTTATTTCTTTGTATTCAACATACTGCACTACTTGGACATAATGTATTGCACCCTGGACACATAGCAGCTCTATTTATATTGAGTTTTGTCAGAGTTCATCTCTTGAACATTGAATACAAGAAAATCCTTATACAGTATACCAAGAAGTGCAGAAAATCGTATAAATGCAATGTGTAGTGTGCACAGTGTCAGTAGTAGTAGTGAGATTGCATATGACTATTTAGAGAAGGTTAAGCCTAACCTTTTACCTGGCAATAAAAAGATTACTGTACAGCAGAACACAATTGTGTACATCTTTACAGTAAGCACTGATTGATTATGTACTGTAGCAGCATTTCCTTTTTTATTACAGGTACATAAAAACAAAAGATTAAATATGTGTCTCTTTGTTTTTGCGTCTCCTTCTTTCTCATTTCTCTCAATCCCTTCCCTGTCACTCTTCATTTCATAGACACAAAAGGGTTTCTCCAGAGGGAAATTCGAGTCCAGGCTACTGGTGCTGAATCTATTAAGAACTGTGTGAACAAGTACTCTGCTGGGAAATGTGAAATTTCTGAGAATATTCACATCTTGACGTGTGCCACTGTTTCAGGCGTTTTAATATAGACCTTGTCACTTTCTCCACAGCCATTCTCTAACCTTCATTTGGTACTAATCCAGAAACCATTGCTGAGCTCATTAGATCAGTTTGCATACAGATGCAGCCATTCAAAATGCGTGAGGTATTTCGCGGCATACCCCGGTGGGCGTGTCACAGTATCACGCGGTATGACGCAGTTAATGTGGTGTCACGTGGTAAACTATCCGGCGTCGCCTTGTAAACCCGCCAGGGGGAGCTTAACCTCTCATGTACAGCATTTGAGCCTTTAATTTTGAACTGTGTATTACAGCATGTTAATCATCAGTCATTAAAATGTTGGTATATTTTATGAAAGCAAGATTGCTCAGTTGGACAAAAGTACACAACCTACCTTTATCAGAAATATTTATGCATCAAAGCCTTTACTGAAGATATTACCAATAGTATTAATAATGGATGACTTTGGACAAGCTGTATACTCAAAGTATAATTTCTTTAGCACATTTGTACAAGCACTTGGAATCTGTCCAAGCCATACTTTGTCAGGCATTTTGTTTTACTTCAACGGGCATAAAAACTTCCTTGCTTTTAACAGGGCATTTCATAATTTCTAACTACGAAAATGATTTAAAATGCGACACCTATCATTCAACTAGAGCTTAAAATATCACAAGGAAAAATACACACCGGTATTCCATTTCTCCCTAAACATTGTAAGCTTCGAAGTCTTTAACTAACGTGATACCGGAGTCAACAAGCATACTTTTAGAATTTGATTAAAAGGGAATATAATATGGAATCGCGTATCTCAAGAATTTAATAACGGTATGATTATATCCGTGTACTGCGGCAGGGCTGTGTAGGGCTGTTTCGCCTGCCTGCTCATGCGAGCTGTCTTGTAGCCTACTGGTCTAGGTGCGTGACTACCAACTGGCAGGTTGTGTGTTCGAATCTAGCTGGTGCTGGACCTTCCAGTTTTATTTATTTATTTTTTAATCGCGTAACATAAACATATTACCATATGCAAACTGTACTGTATACAGTATGTATATTTAATGTCTTAACTGTGCCCGTTTAAGTATTGATTATTCATAACTAATTTTACCACTGAAGGGAAATCTTATCATAAACATACAGTATATGGCTGGTCTCGGTACTTTAAAGAAAAAAATACACACCAGTATTCCATTTCTCCCTAAACATTGTAAGCTTCGAAGTCTTTAACTAACGTGATACCGGAGTCAACAAGCATACTTTTAGAATTTGATTAAAAGGGAATATAATATGGAATCGCGTATCTCAAGAAATTAATAACGATATAATTATATTCATGTTGCAAAAGAACTGCAATGGACATAAAAACTCCCTTGCTTTTAACAGAGCGTTCCATAATTTCTAACTACGAAAATGCCAGGTGAAAGGATTTGTAAACATATTTTGTTAAAGCAAGTCAGTTTTTTCTGCAACACATAAAATACATTTTTCCAAGAAAGTTTAGCCTTTGTCACTAATGAAACCACTAAATAAAGACATAAATATAGAAATCTTAAGATTTGTTTTATTTAATGTTGGTAGCAGGATGAACTGTCAGAGTGTATATTTTGTTCGCAAAGTTGCTGCAAGATGTTAACAGTGAAAAAGGTATTTAGAAATGAGTTATTTCAAGATGAAAAAGAAAACATACACGAAACATGGTTTCATTACGACCAGAATCGGTCTTGAGATATTTTTAACTTGATTTACAGTATTTGAGAGGTATGTCTTAACACCGATACTACAGTGCTTAAGTACTGCTCACGTATATGTTTCTAGGTTTATATTATGCATTTCATACGGTCAAATTACTTTTGAGCAACTAATAAGAAGCGCGAAACGGTATGCATTTTACTTTCGTTTTGTGCTGGGACCCGTGGATTGATTAGAGATATCAAGTACATACAAGTCATTTTTTAAATGTTGTAGTTCGTCTTGAAAAAATGTTACGAGTACATCATCTATCAACAATCACACAGGTTCTGTTTCCATATTGCGGATTTTGGTTAGGTATTATCAAATCCAGTGGCGCTGTTAGTTTACTGAGTCCCATGTCACATGGTCTGTGATTGAAACCTGTAAAACCGGTTTAATTCGTCACAGCCAGCACTCTTCAGGTGTGAGGGTCTTCTGCTCAGAATGAAACGCTAAAATGTTTGTGTATATTCTAATGGTAGTGGGGGCAGGGTGTGTGGGAACAGGTTTGGTTGAAATTGCATTAGAGATCTATGTTCTTCACACCTGAAACATTTTCTCTGAAAGCATTTTCTTCGCAGTTTAACCAATCTTGTTACAGCATGTTACAGTTTACTATTATTAACCATATTAATATTAAGTGCTTAATGTAAAATCTTGTAAAAAATATATTTTCATTGTTCAAATATACATTAAGTCTGACTATCATATAATAAGTTAAATACAAAACTAAAGAAAAAATAGGGTTAAATATAATTCAAAATATTTTGCTAACAATGTTAACTGTTTATGAATAATAAAATGTATTAACTAAGGAGTAGGATGGCACAGTTGTTAGTATGTTTTTTGTTTTGTTTCTTTTTCATAAATACAACAGTAGTACCTGATGTCTCAGTGGCTTTCAAAATTAAATTATGCAATAAATAACCACATGTAAGACTCTGATGCTTAAAATGTTTAGGGAGAAAGTGGAATACTGGTGTGTATTTTTCTTTAAACTACCAATACCAGCCATATACAGTCTGTAACGTAGGGATTTCTATATGTCTTTATTTAGTGGTTACATTAGTGACAAAGGCTAAACTTTTAGCTTCAGTAACATGTACATATCTCCCCTTTTTATAAAACGACATGGTTGAAAACTGTTCCAGAGCCACTGTTGTTTCATCAGTGAAAAGTACATCATGAAATGCCTCTCCCTGTTCAATCCACTGGAAAAAAGAAAAGGAGCATAAAGCTTCTGATGGTCATAAACGATATTCATTTAGGAGCAGCATCAGAGGTATGTTTTTAACTGCACTGCATTGGAGAGAATACCATAGTGTGTTTTTTTTTACTCCCTGGCGGAAACTGGCTTCCAGAAGAATCAGTATGGCTCAGAGATTAAATAAAACTTCACTCGCACCAAACAAATGTATATTTCTAAATATCACAACATGATCGAATTTAAGTCATTTTAATAACAATGAATAGTCACCTATGCGTTACAATATAAATATTTATATTGATTTAAATCGCGTTTAAATCACCTTTATTTAAAACCCATAAATAAAGCTGATACTGTTTAGACTTTCAATTATTTAAAACTGTACTAAAGTAGCACGATACACAATGCAACGTAAATCGCTATCTTTGTCTTCTGTGTAATAATGTTCACCTCTCTGTCCAGCAAATTTACAGGTTAAAAACAATACTGTTAGGCTGGGAAAACGATTTTTTTTTAAGAAATACAAAATGAGATATAATGATATGTTCCGGCTTAGACATTAACGAAGAGCATAACACATGTACTGTATACACTGCAAGTACAACCCCCCTCTCTGCAGGAGTGCTGGCTGTGACGAATTGAACCAGTTTCACGGGTATTTTCAAAGTAGGAGGCGAGATTTCCAGCGAAAGACACCTCCCCCCCCTCAAAAACCCAGTAAGTACAGTACTTACTAGTTAAAGGCTAGGCTCCCGACTACGGCGAAAGGAACCCTTCTTTCATTAGAATACAATGAACATATTTTAGCCCTGAATGAATTAATAGCAAACATGGTTTACATAAAAGACATTTTTCCAAGAAAGTTTAGCCTTTGTCACTAATGAAACCACTAAATAAAGACATAAATATAAAAATCTTAAGATTTTTAAAATACATGACTTTGCTAAAATTTATTTGAAAATAAAAACAATTACAACCGCCAGGGGAGAGAGAGAACAGGGGAGGGATGTTGGTTTTGCATAAGGGGCGGGGCTATGGAAATTAGGTCTGTTTGGGAATGTGTAGTTACATGTTCTGGCTGTTTGTGAATTATCGTTGTTGAGTATGGAGTGTTGAGGTATTGATTTTGTGTAATGCTTTATGTTGAAAATTGAGGTGGATTTTGTTTATGATAAACAGGATAAACTGGGATGGGAGGAAGGTTTGGTTTTGCATAAGGGGCGGGATTATGATAATTGGAGGACTTTGCGAGAGTAAAATGGTTTGATATATTTGATTTTGTATTGTGGTTGTTATCTATGTTTTTGGTTGGTATTATGTTTATATGGTTGTTTTTGTTGGTTGGTTGTTATTATGGTTATTAATAATACGATCTATAGTTGAAATCTGAGCCTAAATAAAAAGAAAAAGCAAGTGATTAGGTTTATGAGCAATCTAATTACTTATTCGTTTAAAACGCTATATAAAATAAAGTTTATTATTAATTTGCTGGACAGAGCGGTGAACATTATTATGCATAAGACAAAGATAACGATCCTGATCAGTTTAGAAATCTGTGTACGCTGTAAGGTTTTTACTTCTTAAACTTTTAAAATACACGTTTTGAATAGAAAGAAATCCTCTTCCTGGTACAGTATGTATAGCAAACCAGCACGTCTTTTTTCTCCAATCAGAGGGGTGTCAGATGGTGTCAGCCAATCACCATTCTGCGTTGGGTAGCAACGGGTGACTGTTCTCAGGCGGAAGATGTAAACAGCTTAATGTTCGTGTTAAATAATTTTTTTAAATTCAATTAAACGGGCACAGTTAAGACATTAAATATACATATACATACTGTATACAGTACAGTTTGCATACGGTAATATGTTTATGTTACGCGATTAAAAAATAAATAAATAAAACTGTAAGGTCCAGCACCAGCTGGATTCGAACACACAACCTGCGAGTTGGTAGTCACACACCTAGACCAGTAGGCTACAAGACAGCTCGCATGAGCAGGCAGGCGAAACAGCCCTACACAGCCCTGCCGCAGTACACGGATATAATCATACCGTTATTAAATTCTTGAGATACGCGATTCCATATTATATTCCCTTTTAATCAAATTCTAAAAGTATACTTGTTGACTCCGGTATCACGTTAAAGACTTCGAAGCTTACAATGTTTAGGGAGAAATGGAATAATGGTGTGTATTTTTTTCTTTAAAGTACCAAGACCAGCTATACACTGTATGTTTATGTTCCAAAATTAATATCGTTTATGGCTTTCACACGCGTTACAGTATGCTCCTATTCTTTTTATGTTCAGCTACTAAGATTTCCCTTCAGTGGTAAAATTCAATATCTACAACGGGCACAGTAAAGACGTTTACTGTAAGTCTTTCTACGACAGACCAACGGACCACGAGTGCCCCAGTCGGTCAACCAATCACGTACTGCGGTGCCGCGCGTCATCTTGCGTCATACTGAGCGACGTCACCTGCGGTACGTGTCTGTAACGCGCACTTTGAATGGCTGCATCTGTACATCTCATTCTAGCTGACCATGGCTGTGTCATGGCATAGGAAGAATGCAATTAGTTTTGATTAAGAAACTAAACATCAGATAATACCTTATTTTTTCCCCCTAAATAATACCAGTTTTGAACATGTTTTGATAGGTCCACTTCACAGTCATTAGAGTTCAGTTATTTGTCCTTCAAACACAACCAGAACGTGTTCCAGTCATGTAGCTACAGTAGTTCCTGGCTAAAGATCATGATTTAAATAAAGGCAAACATTCACAGGCAAATATGAATGGTGAAAGAACAGCAGTTATAAAAATAACAGCACACTTAGGATTAATATTGATTTCTACCTGTTAGTGATCCCTTAGACAGTTCACTGAGGATATCAAATACCTGATAATCTGATACTCTTGAGCAAAGCAAGAGGTACTGGAAGTTACTGAGGAAAGAAAGCTTTCAAAAATAAAAACAGATACAAATAAATCCAGTCATTTATCATGTGTAAAAATATATTAGAATGCAACTCTATACTTCCATTATATATACTGTATGTATAAATATTGCATAGTATGAACATGCTAAATGCTAATTAAACCTCACTTATACTGATTATACTGATAGTTACACTAAATCTAAAAGTGAAACCAAAACGTTTGCCATCTTGACACATGAAACTTTGCTTTTTAATTTAGGACATAGCAAAAGAAATGTGCACCACTTGTGAATTAGCCGATAACACAAGAACACTGCAATAACTCTAGTAGCACTGCCAGCTTGGGGTTCTAGGGGCGCTGTGCTGTGCTGTGCTGTGCTGGAAGTTTGGAAGAAGGTTATACAAACAGTGAAGCTGGGCTCTTCCATACTGAGCCATGTTAACATTAACCTCACAGTTAAGACTAAATACAGGGCTGCAAGTACTATCCACTAGACCTAGATTTCAGGGAAGTGGGGGAGACAGTGCAGAGAGTCCAAGGCAGGACACGCCCCGGACAGGACGCCAGTCCATCACAGCGCAGACAGACACAAACACACACACTCACACCAGTGCCAATCTTCCCAGAGGCCAATTTATCAACCAGCATGTCTTTGTACTGTGGGAGTAAACCCATGTGAACATGGGGAGAACATACAAACTCCACACAGACAGCACCCCAGGAACTGAACCTTAGCCCCTGGAGTCCACTATGCTGCCCTGGATTTGATCATTCTGCTTTATTTCTGTGTACAATTTATATTACAATTGTAATAATAATAATAATAATAATAGCTTACACTTATATAGCCCTTTTCTGGACAATCCACTCAAAGCACTTTACATGTAATGGGGACTCCCCTACACCACAACCAATGTGCAGCATCCACCTAGTGCGCCAGAACGCTCACCACACATCAGCTATTAGTGGGGAGGAGAGCAGAGTAATGTAGCCATTTCATAGAGGGGGATTATTAGGAGGCCATGATTGGTAAGAGCCAATGGTAGATTTGGCCAGGACGTCGGGGTTACACCCCTACTCTTTTCGAGAAATGCCCTGGGATTTTTAATGACCACAGAGAGTCAGGATATCGGTTTTACGGCTCATCCGAAGGACGGCGCCTGTTTACAGTATAGTGTCCTCGCCCCTATACTGGGGCATTAGGACCCACATGGACCACTGGGTGAGCACCCCCTGCTGGCCCCACTAACACCTCTTCCAGCAGCAACCTTATTTTTTCCCCAGGAGGTCTTCCATCCAAAAGTAAACATTCTAAATGTGGTGCCTGGTTACTTTTCCCTCGCTACTTGTTCAATCACCCTGCTCATTAACAGAACCTTCATTACATTATACCCTTTTTCTCCCAAACAGCCACCAGTTAATAATCTACCTCAAAGGAGGAAAGCAGCTCTTGGGTGACCAAATACTTGGGTGTAATTTTTTATACATAGGCCTTGCTTGACATGGTCAAATTTCTGCCAGCACAGGCAAATTACAAGAAGGAAAAAATAATAATGTCTTTTAATGTATTTGTTATAAGTTGAATGGCTGACTATCCCGTGACTGCAAATACTGGTTGTCATCAGAAATGCTTAGCATCAAAGAAGGAAAACATGTCAAACAAGAGGCGGAGCTGTAAACCAGGACAACCTATTACTGCTTTTGTGGAACAGCTAACATGTTGAGCGTTTCGGAGGCTCTGGATTTGTAGATACAGTGACTTCCTCGCACTTTCCCACTGAACACCAGTGAACCACTATGGATAGTGTCACTGAAACACCTGTCAGTAATGCTGGGCTGTGTCTTTTCTGGTTTATATTCTGTTTTATCCTTAGCAGAGAGCCAGAGTCTAACCTGGCAGACAGGATGCATCCCATAATGATGGTGCATCCAAGCCCATGATGAGCCACTAATTTGTCAGAGGGCACTCCCACACGTGGCATGATTTAGAGACGCCAATTAATCTGGACAGCATCATGTCAGCATCATGACTATGGGAGAAAACTGGAGCAGAAGAAAACGTAATATACAGCATGCACTATGCAGACTCCACACAGAAAGCACCTGATGCTGGAATCAAACCAAAGACTCACTTGCTAGCCAGCATTCCCTATAGTATGCTCTCCTAACTCCCTACACAAAATCTCCATTTAAATGAATTGCAATTGTGCAATGGTTAATGGAAATAGGTTGTCAACAAGGATTTCCCAGCTCACATGCCACTTCTGCCACTGATTCATCCAGTATTTCCCTGAGCTAGTGAACCTCCCTGCACTTCATCATCAGGTATACTTTAGGTATAAACCTAAAAGGTCGCTTCTGTTGATGCTCAACGCACCTTGCTTGCGCGTACTGTTAAACCACACAGGAACACCGGGGAGCATCTTTCTCCGTCACCTTGCAGAAACTAGAAACTTCTGAAGTTTCAAAAGTGGGTAAGAGGGGTTTGAAGTAAGGTAAAGCATAACTGCCTGTTTAATTCACTCCTTACTGTCTACATTCAATCAACATAAGGCACAGACTAATGTTAAGGAACAAGTAATACATTTATTACATGCTGAAAAGAATAATGGAAAAGACGGAAAACACAACGTTTCGGCTGTGAATCTCCTGTCCCAGCCTGAGGAACAGACAGTGAGCCTGTCTCTCAATCATAATAATACAGTGTGTGATCTCCTGTTCCAGCCTGAGGAACAGACAGTGAGTCTGTCTCTCAATAATAATAATACAGTGTGTGATCTCCTGTCCCAGCCTGAGGAACAGACAGTGAGCCTGTCTCTCAATAATAATAATACAGTGTGTGATCTCCTGTCCCAGCCTGAGGAACAGACAGTGAGCCTGTCTCTCAATAATAATAATACAGTGTGTGATCTCCTGACCCAGCCTGAGGAACAGACAGTGAGCCTGTCTCTCAATAATAATAATAATACAGTGTGTGATCTCCTGTCCCAGCATGACAAACAGTGAGCCTGTCTCTCAATAATAATAATACAGTGTGTGATCTCCTGTCCCAGCCTGAGGAACAGACAGTGAGCCTGTCTCTCAATAATAATAATACAGTGTGTGATCTCCTGTCCCAGCCTGAGGAACAGACAGTGAGCCTGTCTCTCAATAATAATAATACAGTGTGTGATCTCCTGTCCCAGCCTGAGGAATAGTGAGCCTGTCTCTCAATAATAATAATACAGTGTGTGATCTCCTGACCCAGCCTGAGGAACAGACAGTGAGCCTGTCTCTCAATAATAATAATACAGTGTGTGATCTCCTGTCCCAGCCTGAGGAACAGACAGTGAGCCTGTCTCTCAATAATAATAATACAGTGTGTGATCTCCTGTCCCAGCCTGAGGAACAGACAGTGAGCCTGTCTCTCAATAATAATAATACAGTGTGTGATCTCCTGTCCCAGCCTGAGGAATAGTGAGCCTGTCTCTCAATAATAATAATACAGTGTGTGATCTCCTGACCCAGCCTGAGGAACAGACAGTGAGCCTGTCTCTCAATAATAATAATACAGTGTGTGATCTCCTGTCCCAGCCTGAGGAACAGACAGTGAGCCTGTCTCTCAATAATAATAATACAGTGTGTGATCTCCTGTCCCAGCCTGAGGAACAGACAGTGAGCCTGCCTCTCAATAACAATAATACAGTGTGTGACCTCCTGTCCCAGCCTGAGGAACAGACAGTGAGCCTGTCTCTCAATAATAATAATAACAACAATAATAATAATAACAATAATAGTGTGTGATCTCCTGTCACAGCCTGAAGAACAGTGAGCAGTCGTAATAGTTACAGCTTTCCTTATTTAGCTCAGCAGCTTTTATTGCCCATGGCAAGAAGTGGAAGCAACTTGTGAAAACAGACTGGGTTTGCTGTGTTCAGCCGGTTTGGTTTCATCGTTTTGTAAAGCCGAAATGTTGTGTTTAATTTATTTTTTCAGCATGGTATAAAAGTATTACTTGTTCCTTTGCACCTTACACATGCTGACGCAGCTACCCTCCTGAACTATTGAATAATGTTATCAGATTTGCGTCTGTTCACCAATTTATACAGGCTGTAGAAGGTCAAAAGATTCTGAAACGTTTTTTGTAGATACTGTATACTGTAGCAGGTTGTGCTGAGCATTTTCAGTTTTGTGTTTTTATGCAGTAAAGCACTTCTTAGAGGTTACACAGAAACGTGTTTTTATAGGGCTATATATGTATTTCTTACTGAGGTCTAGTAGATAGCCCTGATAACCCATTGTATATAAATATACTGTAATGTGAACATCAGTTCGCGTGCTAACGCGGTACTTACATTCCTTCATCCCCGTATTCACTGTAAAACTGCATGTGGTTGCAGGCTTGAATCCAGCCCACAGTCCAGGTCTCCTTAGCAGCGATGGGCGGCACCAGTACCCGGGTCGAAGCTCGGAAATACGGGGTTGTGTATCGCAGAGCAGAGGAGGATTCGTAGATCCTGCTGGGATTTGAGTCTATGATAGAATTCACTTCAAGAACGGCGATGCTTTCATGGAAACTTTTGGGCATACTCTGGATAGAGGCCATTGCATTGAATATCACTAGAATTCACAAGAACGGCAATAGACTCATGGAAAACATGCACAGTCACAGTGATTTTGTCTCGCGTTTTCTGTCAAAGAGAGAAATTATTTTTTTAAAAGAAGGTGCTACGGTCGGTCTTCCTAAACCGAAGGATGGATCCTATGCGGATTCAGTAGACAGAACAGTAACCAGGAAGTTCCTCGGTAGTGAATTCGCAATCCGAAAGACTTGCTCAAAAAAAGGAAAAAAAAAACAGAAGTCCTTTACCGACAAGTCCGAAAGTCACACAAAGCCGCAATCCAAAATAAAAAAAAACAAAATAGGTCCGGAAACAAGAAGACACTCTAAATGAACAGCCAACGGTAAGGGAAGATCAAAAGGTAAACACAATACTAAGCGAGGAGGATAGGTGAGTGGCGCTTAAATGTGTTTAGAGGAGAGGGAGAGGGCAAGAGAGCAAAGCGGTAGGTTAGGTGGTTATCGATGTCTCCGCCTACGTTTTGATCGGGACATCTGGGTCTTAACTGAAGGTCTTCATGGCACATAGCCTAGCGTTATCGCGGTGGTTAGATATCCTGTTGCAGTTTCAATTTTTTACCAGTCTTTAAAAATATCCACTCGCGCCACATGCTCTGTATAAGAAACTTACTGCACGTTTTAGTATTCAGTATATCAGTATTTCTATGCTGGGAAGCTAAGGAGGTCCAGCATTTGTATTATTATTATTATTAATAATAATAATAATAATAATAATAATAATAATATTCTAGTTATCAGTAGCATGTTTTATAAACTTACAGTTTAGTTTACTTCTCCGAAGCAGGTTTCCGTTTCTTATAGCTTCCTCTGTCCATTGCCGCAAGAAGAGCGGACATCAGTGCTTTCTGTCCAGTCCCAGATGAGTTCAAGTTCGCCCTCAACAGAGTTACACCGAGAGCTGCAGCCACGCTTTCCTTTAACCTACCGGTGGTTTAAAATAAAATAGCTATCAATCAACAAAGTAGTGATTGACAGAGCTAGGCCGATCTACATGCTCTGATACATAAAATAATACTGAAGTCGATTATCTGAACAGCAATGCCTGATAAACGATCTTTCCGTCGAGCGCTTGAAGTTCCTACCTCAAGTTTTAGTACCCTTATACGATCTGTCGTTTTTTTCTTACTTTTGTTATAGTTTTCCTTAAAAGACGGGGGAAATGATGTGAGAGCGATTTAAGCTACGTTTGCATGTTTCTGGTTGTGAGAGTGAAATTAATACTTTGATGTCTTCATTATGTAACATTCAGACTGATGACATCTCGTGCCTTCAGGCTAAGATTAATAGATTTAGCGTTGCAAGGGTTAAAGTACTATCGCTTAAAAAATATATACTTAACTGTGAAAATAATATAAAATATATGACAACCTCTTACATATTGTATAAGTCGTTTAATCGAAGATTACATTCTCAGAAAATAAATTACATTATACCCGCTCTTTGCCCGTAATTCGCATTTAACAGAAAGTTCGGATTTGCTGCATTGTGAAAAAATAATCAGGCTAGGACAGTTTGTGGTTTTTGGATTGCCTGAATTTATTATACAATAATGTAATCCTCAATGTAACGGTTCCGTCCTGCATCGTTTACATTCAAATTTCATAACAGGAAAAAAAATATATAATTTCCCTGCTTAGAAAACCTTCATTCGCAGGCGCTTATAAATAAAAAATACTGTAACAAATATGCCCCTGCACATAACACGGATGTTCGCCGCCCGGGCTGAGGAAGCCAGCAAGACCCCTGTTGAGCGATGCAGGAGACCTGGGTTCACGCCCATGTGGTAGAGGGAAGATCTGGGATCTGGGAACTGGGAACTGGGAGCGGTGGGGGCACAAGTCAGAGAACCAAAATTTGTTACATTGGTGTTAGGGTGGGATGGATGGACAGAGACCTACAGCACCTGTCGGACTCAGAGATGTGCCAGTTCTCCCAGCAGATGAGGGACACCCTTAAGCGCCAAGAACTAGAATCGCTCCTTGGCACCACTGGCGCAGTCCTTCTGAGGGCTACCCTGCGGTTATGTGCCCAATGGAGAGGGGACTATTTACCACGTCACCTGAGCTGAAGTCATGGGAAAGGGACAATGGACCAGTGGGGACCAGCTACCGAGGTATCAGTATCAGTTTCAGATGGCGGCCTGGGAGAACAGCTGGTCCCAGGGGGAGATGCCAGGCCACCTTGCCATCGCCAGGCTTTGCTGGATGTCCCCACTGACCAGTGGTACAGTTATATGGCGTTGGCCATCCAGAGGCATTTCAGTGGAGGAGGGGAGGCACCCAGATTGCTGTGGGCAAAGCTGGCCCAACAACGGCACCTACTGGGAGAGCCCCTGGGGTCGGTCATCCCAGACGTGGCCTACTTCGCCTGCCAGGGTGACACCACTCTCCCGTAAGAGGCGCAATGAGAGATAGCACCCCAGGCGACAGGGTTGCAGCACCATGTGATGCTGGCCACGCCAGTCTCCTTGGAGCAGGCTTTTTGGCTCTGGTGGAGCTGGCCGATGCTGTGTTTGAGGAAACCGGCGGGCACAGCCAGATGGGCGCTCCCTGCTGGGCGACAGAGGCCACATCAGAGGAATCAGGTGGGGAGGAGGAATTGGCCACCTGCTTACCACTGTGGACTTCACCCAGGAGGTGTCGGGCGCCGGAGCCGGAAGCTGTCGGGAAACAGGAGTGGAGCAGCCTAAAGGGGGGCAGGAAAACCCGGAGGAGTGCTAGACCCCGTCTGCCATCATGGGGTTTGTTCCTTTCCTGCCTCACTGAGGGCTGAGCATCGAGACAGCCAGACCCCCAGGATGGGAGACTATCAGCCTGCGCCTGAGAACGGTGATGGGACAGTGCGCAGAGGTCCTCAGCGAGCGGGTGCTGACTGACTGTGAATGTGAATTTTAGGGCCGCCCCCTTTTATCTCATCCCAATTCGTGAGGACTGAATCCTGGGGGACTGGTTGGCAGGAAGGTGGCTGCCTAGACTTGAGCTGGTGGCAGTTGAGGGGTTGATGGAGGCCACAGGCATAGGGCAACTTTGTGGTAGGCAGGCCTCCGGACGTCCATCTTCTAATGCAGAGCCAGGAATGGTGTGAGCGTCTGGCTTTCGTAGGGAAGGGCTGAAACAGGGCAGGTGCACAAAATCAGCTAGAATGTGAAAGAGACAGAGTGCCCTTAAGGGGGAGGGATTACAATTGTGACACTCAAGTGCAATGAGCAAAATAATTTGTGTCAAGGATCACCTCAAGAAAGAGAAAGAGGAAAATCAACCCTGATATTTTTACCAATGACTGTGTGTGTTTCTTTTCTTACTACTTCATGTCCTTCTCCTGCCTCTTCAGTGTTCAGACAAAAATGATGCTCAACATCCATTTTCAACACATGAGGATATATGTCAAAACCTGATTTTGAGTTCTTTAAAGCATGTGTGCAGGCACTGTTCATTCATTATACATAAATGTAAAAAATGAACTCTGACGTTTGGTGACATTTAAGTTTTAGATGAATACAAGAGAAGAGATCTTCAGGTGACTTTGATAGAGAACAATGTTGAGTTTGTGTTCTAACCTGTCATATTTTGTTTGTACCAGTTTTCATAGTCTGAGAGGGGTAATAAAGAAGCAATGAGCCCTGGCTCATCTCTTCTCGTTACTGTTTTCTGGGCCGACGTGGCTCTCACAGCCCATGACCTTAGCCATTAAGAGAATGAACATGAGCTCTTCACAACAAGCACTGTGTAGAAAAACAGAAAGTATAGGAATAGCAGTTTTCCTCTCACCACCCAAGAACCTCGTGTTACAATGAAGTTTCAACTTCAGAGTGCCCCCAAGCTCAGATACAGCTACCCTTTCACTTTCAAAATGAGGCTGTGTATATTTATTGATATCATGGCTCTGGGGAGATAAGATAAAAGTTCTTTAAGCAGGTCATAAAACTAAGCATATCATATCTTCAATGAGTGGCATTCTGAAAATGAACCTAGCGAAGTCTGCAACAATAGAAATATATTTGCACTTCCTGGGATCGTGGTCTTATTAACTACAACTGGCAAAGCAAAATATCTGTTGAGGGGCCTGTTCACACCAGCTCAGGCGGTCAGAGACTTGATGACAGATCTGGAATAGTAGGATGGCTGTGATGCCAGATTCTAGATTATAGATTGTTGACTGGACTTTTGAAGTCACTTTTAAAATTAAAATGTGTGTGGCCTATTAGAGCTTCAGTACTGTCAAAGCCAAAGATAAAATCAACATAGTGCTGCTCAAACAGTACAAGCTTCCTATCTATTACAACTGCACTCATAAGAAATGCCTGTGAAACTAACTGCCCATAAAGAGGCCTAAGAAATTCAGCACTCCAGTCCTTCTACAGTATTTCCTCTTGGAGCAAGTAGAGTGATAATAACCAATGTCCAGGAGTGTTCACTCAGGGTATGGATTGTTAACCTGCTGATATGAATCTGCTGGCTGTTGACCTCATGATCAGCGCCAGGTAGCTTATTCCCAAGGAGCAAGGCTCAAGCTACGCTCAAGAGCCCATGGAATTTGCATGTTAGATGGTACTGTAAGATCCCCCCTTCTTGTCTGTTCCAGTCTAAACTCTGTTCCAGTGTTTAGTAAAGCTAAACAGTAAGCAGGTGTTTAAGGAAAGCCCTAGAACTACTGAACGCTTGCTTGAGGAGCTTTTCTCTTTTGAGACTGAGCAAAGGCAGACATAGAAGTGTAAATATTGTTGCTCTGTACTTAGTGTCGATGTTCAAATGTACACTTCTGTTTCAGATATCTGGACGGCTGCTTGACAGCTCTTGAACCCATCAGTATTTATTACCTTGATTCATGGAAATGCAGGTTTCCCCAAAAAACGATCATCCTTCTTTTATCTGATTTCAGTTTTGAAACCGGATCATTCCCCTCTTAACATGGTATAAAGTTCTGGAACTAACTCGCTCTTTCTACAGTAATTAGCATGTTGATTTCAGCCCAAAATATAAAACTCTTCACCTTGACTCATGAATTACTTTCTTTTTTGAAGGTTGTTCCTTTCCACCTGTCCAAGAGAACCGACTACTGTGTGCTCAAGTGGTCGGAGCAAAATCGTTCGTGTCAAGGATCGCCTCAAGAAAGAGAAGGAGGAAAATCAACCCTGACATTTTAAGCACTGTCTGTGTGTGTTTCTTTTCTTACTACTTCATGTCCTTCTCCTGCCTCTTCAGTGTTCGGACAAAAATGTTGCTCAACACCCATTTTCAACACATGAGGATATATGTCAAAACCTGATTTTGAGTTCTTTAAAGCATGTGTGCAGGCACTGTTCATTCATTATACATAAACGTAAAAAATTGACTCTGACGTTTGGTGACATTTGAGTTTTAGATGAATACAAGAGAAGAGATCTTCAGGTGACTTTGATAGAGAACAATGTTGAGTTTGTGTTCTAACCTGTCATATTTTGTTTGTACCAGTTTTCATAGTCTGATAGGGGGTAATATAGAAGCAATCAGCCCTGGCTCATCTCTTCTGTTACTGTTTTCTGGGCCGACATGGCTCTCACAGCCCATGACCTTAGTCATTAGGAGAATGAACATGAGCTCTTCACAACCAGCACTGTGTAGAAAAACAGAAAGTATGGAATAGTAGTTTTGCTCTCACCACCCAAGAACCTCGTGTTACAATGAAGTTTCATGTTTCACATCAGAATGCCCCCAAGCTCAGATACAGTTACCCTTTCACTTTCAAAATGAGGCTGTGTATTTATTGATACCATGGTTCTGAGGAGATAAGAGTTATTTAAGCAGGTCTTCAATGAGTGGCATGCTAAAAATGAACCTAGTAAAGAGGTCTAAGAAATTCAGCACTCCAGTCCTTCTACGGTATTTCCTCTTGGAGCAAGTAGAGTGATAATAACCAGTGTCCAGGAGTGTTCACTCAGGGTATGGATTGTTAACCTGCTGATATGATTCTGCTTTTAACTGATTTCCAGTTTGAAAGTGGATTATGTTTCTCTTAACATGGTATAAAGTTCAGGAATTAACTTGCATTTTCTATAATAATTAGCATGTTGATTTTAGACCAAAATATAAAATGTTCTTTATTGAATGTTGTTTCTGCACTCTGTCTCGCTCTGCCTTGATCTGTTATTTTCCATGTTTTAGTCTCATCTTACTTTCTGGCGATCCTGCACACTTCTGCTTCTGTTCCTGGTCCAGTTCCTGCTTACCTGGTGGTCTGCGCACTTTTGGTCATTTCCAGTCTTGTTCCTGATTATCCTGTCCAGTCCTGCTGTGCTGCACAGTCACCTGCCTGCATCACTCCCACTGCTCCTGTCCATTATTGCAAATCCGCCTCGGAGTCTTCCATCATCGCTTGCCTCAGCTTCATATGTTTCCATTAGACCTCATCCTTTCAGGTACATCAACTCTTGCTCGCATTAATGCCTCTTTTCAATAAACTAGTCTTTATCTCATGTATGAATCCTCTCATTACTCAATAGGCTGCAGGATTTCTTCCACTTTTCCACAGTGTAACACATACAGCATTCCCAGCTGGAAGAGTCAGTCTGAGAACAGAACTCAGACAGCTCTCTGCAGAGTACATCTTTTACCTGGAATCAGTGAGTCACTTTCCTGGCTACAAATGATGGTTGCAGGCAGAGTGCACCATCTGACATTGTATAGCAGATCATCTGACACTGATACTTTTGAATGGCTATTGGATAATACACAGTATATATGTATGAAAAATGTAGCATATCTGCACACACAATAGAACACAGCTTAAAACACCATTAGCCTATGTTTGTTTTATATTGTCAAATATCTTAGTGACCTTGTGGATTAGAGAACTGCGCTTTCCTCTCCAGAGAGTTTCTATACTGTGATCATACACTGTGTCCATAGAGTGTTCACGGAGACTCATTCACATAGTGTACATTGTAATAATGAGAGTATTTTTAGAGGGTGGTTGAGAGAGTGATATTTGGATTGAACACCATGCAACCATATGAGGAACTTTTATCACCGATCTGGAAATAGGATCAATTTTAACCACTGATCCAAGTGCCACATTCACATGGGATATTGGGAAATTGCAAGGATGAGGCACTCAGTCCTACTGACACATGGAGAACATGTTGAATTAAGCTTGGACCACTACGTGTTTGTTTTTGTCAATTTTGAATCCAGGACAGAAACATTCACATTTTCTGGACGCTGTGGGTAAGCAGTTAAAAAGGAAAACAAAATCTTTAGTTGTAGTGAAAACTGAATAATTAAAATTATGGGAAGTGGTATTAAAACTGTACAATGCACTAGTGATGCCTCATTTAAAATATTGTGTACAAAAGTGGTCACCATGTTATAGATGTTATAGAAATTACTGTATATTGGAATTAGTGTAGAGAAGAGCAAACTGAGCTGAAGCAAACTGAGCTGAGCTGAAGGAAAAAAAGCTGCCAGGCTGGAGTAACTGAGTCTCTTTAGATTGAAGGGAGTGTCCTACACTTACAGATTGAAGGATCTGCTGGTCTTTTGGGTGAAAGACCAGCAATCTTGGTGTCTGCAGTATCAAGGAGGAGATTCGAAGTGGCATTTCAGTGGGTAATAGAAGATGATTTTGCAGCGGAGCAACAGACATTGAGAGTATGTTGACTGGTGTGCTGCTCATTCTAGTGTGGAGCCAAGTATATTGGTGTGAAACTTATACTGGTGTTGAGCCAACTGTACTGGTGCAGTTCAAGTATGTGGACACTATGACACTATATATTGTGACACAGCAGAGTACATTTTTTTTCTGAAACTTCACCGGTCACCCATAGAAGGAGCCCATTTTCAAATTTTCATACGGTCTAAAGATGATACTGGTTTGGAGCCAGGGTACTGTGTGTCTATGTACAAAATCTACTGTATAAGAGTTTGAGGAAGAGTTTAGTGAAAGGATGAGGAACATAGTAAAGTCCGAACAAAACACATTTCCTCCTTTAGAAATGTCAAAAGTAGCTCTATGTGTCATGAGCTGTGGTGTGTCACTGTGTGATGTGTCATGAGACTGTGGGTGTCACGATTGTTACTCCTCCTCTTAAGGGCGCTCCAGCCCTTCCTCGTTCTGTCCCATTGCCCACACCTGTTCCTTATTCCAGCCCCTCTTTAGTTCCACCTTAAAGCCAGATGCATACGTTTGCCCGAGGCTTCTCATTGATTTCCGCATCGTGAGAGCCTGGGGTCCTGCTGCATTTGGCTCCGTTATGGTTTTAGTTTCCTGTTCCTGATTCCCTGCCCCGCCGGTCCCAACCCGGTTCTGGTTTTAACTTCGGATGGATCCCCTGGTCTTGGACTAAACCTCCCGTCTTGGATTCCCCCTCTGGATTTACCCTTGGATTGTTCTTCCTGGATTCACTCCCCCCGGACACCAGCACTGCATGGACACGCCCCCCTGTCTCCTGACCGACTCCTGCATGATATTTTTCCCTATTGTTTCTTCACCTTTCGGATCGTGTCGTCCGTACAGGGCCCGGAAAGAACTGTTCCTGACAGTGGGTGAGTGCTGTAATCTAACCTTTGTTTTAAGACTTAAAAGTACAAAGTTAGCTTGAAATAGCACCACAAAAGTGGAAGATTGCACTGTTGAGTCTATTATTTTCCAGCATTATGGTGATTTTAGACATTGGTTATCCCAAATAGATTAAAGTTCCAAAAGGATGACGCTATTACTGTTACATGTTCAATTTGGGGTACCACAGGGATCAATGCTGGGACCAATATTGTTCTCTCTCTACATGTTGGTGCTAGGTAGGATAATCCGAAAACATAATATTAACTTTAATTCATATGCTGATGACACTCAAATATACATTTCGTTTACACCTAACAACAACTCGTCTATTATCACTTTATTTAATTGCATTAATTAAGTAAAGACTTGAATGTGTGAAAACGTTTTGTTACTTAACTCTGATAAAAATGATACTGATAGGACTACTATAACTTCAGCACTTAACTCAGAGGATTAAAAATTTGCCTCAGAGACTCAGCACGTAACCAAGACGTCATATTAGACACAAGGCTCTCATTTAACTCTCATGTTTAAACAGTATCTAAAACATGCTTCCTTCAGTTAAGAAATATTGCAAAACTATGGCAGTTTCTCTCCACTTAAGATACAAAGAAATCAATGCATGCTCTAGTATAGAGCATGTTAGACAACTGCAATGCCCTATTATCAGGGAGCACCCACCACTCTTTCAACACCTTACTGTGAATTTAGAATGCAGCAGCTAGAATTGTTACTAGGAGCAGAGAGTACGACCATATAACCTCCATACTTAGCTCTCTTCATTAGCTTCCTGTCAGGTACACGGCGGACTTCAAAATCCTTCTACTTACTTACAAGGCTCTCAGAGGTCAGGCACCTGTCTATCTAATGGAACTTATTAATGTTGACCATGCAAGTTGCCTGCTTAGATCACTGAATGCAGGTCTTCATATTCCACAGATTAATAAAAAAACATTTGGCTGTAAAGTCCTTAATTACAGGGCCCCTAGCTTATGGAATAGTCTCACACCCCATATTCAGGAATGCAGAGTCAATCTCAGTATTCAAATCCAGACTGAAAGACCTATTACTTCAGCCTAGTCTACTCACACCTTACATTATAGCCTGTTGCAACCATGGCTGCTGGTGCTTCTGTACATGCCATTGTGTGTCTCTGTATTGGCCCACCAGGTAGATACATCTGTTCTGATCAAACTATCCTATTCTCCTCCTCACATGTCCAGATGGTGCACAGGCTGGATAGCATCTGAGTTGAATACTGCATCACTGTCATGGATCCAAGAGGGACATCGTGGATGTAGCTATCGTTTAGGAGGAATTTACTGGTCTACAGAGATCTACATGGAATACTAACACACAGAAGACATGATGGATGGATTAATACCCTTATTCATTAATCACTGCTGGATAAGTTTGGATAAGTGTGGAAACAGGTATGGCATGCCCGCAGTTCTTGTCTTTCCAAAGGTCTAGAAAGCGATCGAAGATCCTGAAGAGTGCTTGAGCTGGTATCGCTCTAGGTTGAGCCTAGGGGGTTAAGGCCAAGCAGCAGCTGAGCTGGGTGGGATCCGGCAGCAACGTTCTCTCTCTCTGCTCTCTCCTCTCCTCTCTCCTCCCCCTTTCTCTTGCTCCGCCTCCTTGTCCTCTTGGCTGGGAGTAGGTACACGTGGCCTGCCCGCAGTGCTTGCTTTCCACCTCGAGACTCGGAAGCGCTATCCGCTCCCTCTCTCTCTCGCTCTCTCTCTCGCTCTCTCTGCCTCCTTGGCCTCTTGGCTGGGAGCAGGTACATGTGGCCTGCCCGCGATGCTTGCCTTCCACCTCGAGACTCGGAAGCACTTTCCGCTCTCCTCTCTCTCTCTCCTCCTGCGCCTGCACCTAGCTGGGCTCTGCCCACAAGGACAAAGGCCAGGGCTCCCTCGCTGCTCCTTTAGCTTCCTTTGCTCTCTCTTTCGCTCCTTTTTTTCCCCTTTTCTCCTCTCCAGATGACAGACAAGAGGACACTGATCCAGTTCCACTGGACCAAGTAAACAGAGACGATGCCGACTGCAAAATCCTTTTTCATGACCTTCCTGCGAGGGATCCTGCAGTTGGTGGCCGGAGATCTCTACTGCCTCCAGGACAACAAGGCAGAGAGATACATGGAGGCCTACATGGCCACGGACGCCTCGTATGAAAAGGCAACGAGACTGATCAGAGAAAAAGGTAAGCACCCCGGTTTCTCTGATTTCAGGCCGGAGTCTATGAGGAAGACGAATCAGAGGACCATAACAGTCCACACATACAACCCGTACGTACCGACGGAACTGGTAACAGCGTTCCTAGGGAGGTATGTAACTGTGGTGGGAAAACCGACAGAGATCAGGGACGACGGCGTCTGGTACGGCAAACGCCAGTACCGAGTCCTCCAGAAAGAGGACCCAGAGGGCGTCGATGGTTTCCAGCACCCCCCGGCTCACTTCAACATCGGAGCCGACAGGGGGTACCTTTACTACCCCAGAATGCCGGATTTCTGCAGGAAGTGCAGACAGTCCGGCCACAAGGCAAACACGTGTGACATCGTCAGATGTCACAACTGTAACAAAGAGGGGCACCTGGCAAAAACCTGCAGGGCAGCCAAAAAGTGCAACGGATGCGGCGCCGAGGGACACCTCCTTCGCCAATGCAAGGTAAGCAAACCTTCGTTTGCGCAGGTGGTGGAAGCCGGCCGGCAGAAACCGGTCTCAAGACAAAGGGAGAGAGGTGAGAACTAAGAACCCGCACCTCCCCCGCAGAGAACCGAAACTGCCGAGGCCACACCCCCAGCCGCACCGGTGCCACAAGATGGCCGCCAGGAAGATGGACAAAATGTCCGACCGGAGGAAGGGCCCTGGATAACTCCCAGCAAGAAGGGAAAGCGAAAGCGGGAGAAGAGAGGCAGGGCGGATCCACCTTCGGAAGGACAGAAAAAAAAAGTGGTAAGGGAGAACCGTTTCCTCGCCCTAGAGGAAACGGAACTTTCTTCCCTCGAGGCCCAGGAACAACCGGAGGAGACGGCCCAGGAAATGGAAACCCTCCCCCCCGAGGCCCAAGGACAACAGGAAGTAACAACCCAGGAAACGGAACCCCCCTCCCCCGAGTCCTACGGACAACAGGAGGAGGCAGCCCAGGAAGAGGTAACCCCCTCCCCCGAGGTCCAGGGGCAACAGGAAGAGGCAGCACAGGAAGTCGGAACCCCCCCCCCCCCGAGGCCCAGGAACAACAGGAAGAGGCAGCCCAGGAAATGGAGCCCCCCTCCCCCGAAGCCCAGGAGCAACTGGAGGTCCCCGAAACTCCTGGAAAAAGGGAAGAAAAGAGCCTTTCCGAAGCGGTGGCGAAGAGTATCCTCGAGGAAGACGAGGATTACTTCGAAGCCGCCCTGGAGCCGGGACTGATGGTAGGACTGGACCTGTCCAGCATGTTTACCTTTCAGTCCCCTGCGAGACCTGGAGGGAGCCCAGCATATTCCCCCCAGGACCCGAACGAGAGGAGTTACATCTAGGCTAAACAGTGCCCAGATGTAGACTCCCAAGTTTCAACTGTAAGCACAGAGAAGAGGTTTAACTTTCACTAGTTTAATCGTGACTGTGAAACTTACCTTCCTAGCAACTAACTTGAGAGGGCTGAGAGACCCGGTGAAAAGACGGGGAGTCTTTCATGATCTGGCCTCAAAGTCTTTCTCAGTCTGTTTCTTACAGGAGGTCCACCTGAAGGATGAAAGCGACAAGCTGACATTCACCAGGGAATGGACGAAGGGAGAATCATGCTGGAGCGTAGGAGGGGTCCACTCTTCCGGAGTGGGAATCCTCCTCGGAAACCCAGAGATGACGCTGGTTTCCTCCTTCTCGGTGGTGCAGGGCCGGATCCTGGTCGCAGACATCGACTGGAGGGGGCAGAAGTTAAGAGCAATTAACGTCTATGCTCCAACGGAACCCTCTATCCGGAAGGAAGTGTTTGCTGACCTGGCCAGCTGCTGCACCACCAACAGACAGGTGGTGCTCGGCGGGGACTTCAACGTCGACCGGGAGAAGGGGAGCGACGCTAGCTCGGCAGAGCTGGAGTCGCTACTCAAGCAGTTCTCCCTGGTAGACGGCTTCAGACGGTGCCGCCCTAACGACGCCGGAACGACTTGGAAAAACTCCCGGGGAGTGTGCAGCCGCCTGGACTACATCTTCCTGTACACGACCTGCTCCCTGGAGTCGGCGACGGTGTCCCCGGCGTGATATTCCGACCACGAACGCTTGACGGTGGTGGCTAACACCAGCCTGCCGGCATTCGGTCGTGGGTACTGGAAGCTGAACCGGGAGATACTGGAGGAAGATGACTTCAGGTCACTGTTCCGGAAAGACTACGCGAGCTGGGTCGATCTGAGGGACGGCTACAGCTCCGTGGTGGAATGGTGGGAGTCGGTGAAGGACAGGACCCGAACCCTGGCGCAGACGTACTGCAGACGGAAAGCGGCCAGGGAGAGGATGGAAGCTGCACGACTCCAGAGACAACTCGAGGAGGAGTACAGCTCGGCTAACGGGGGAGGAGCCTTCAATTCAGCCCGGGCACGGGACCTGAAGGAGAGGCTCCGCAAACTGCACACCGAGAAAGCCAAGGCTTTCCTGGTCAAGGCACAACAGGAGCATTATGAAAATAATGAAACCTGTTCCTCCTATTTCTTCAATCAGGTCCGAGGAGGCCAGAAAAAGAGGGTGATCCACAGCCTGAGACGGGGAGATGGAGAGGAAGTGCTGGATGAGAGCGACAAAGTAGAAGCGGCCACCGCTTTCTACACGGAGCTCTTTTCAGAAAAGCAGACGGAGGTGGAGGCAGGCGATGCTTTTCTGGAGGGGCTGAAGGCACGATTACCGGAGGAGGTGAGGGAGGACTTGGAGGGTCCGATCACGGCCGAGGAGCTGAAGGCGGCGCTCTTGTCCATGGAGAATGGCAAGGTGCCGGGGCCAGACGGACTCCCCAAGGAATTCTACACCTGCTTCTGGGACACCCTGGCAGCAGATCTGGTGGAAGTGGCGCAGGAGATCTTCCACCGGGGGAAACTCGGAGACACCATGAGGGAGGGCGTCATCTCCATGCTCTTCAAGGGAGAAGACGCCGCAGACCTCAAAAACTGGAGGCCGATCACGATGCTCTGCGTGGACGTAAAGATCCTGTCCAAGCTCCTGACCGGCAGACTGAGAACCGCCCTCCCCCACATCATCCACAGCGACCAGACGGGTGGGGTGGAGGGGCAATCCGTCAGCTGGAACCTCCAGCTGACCAGAGACGCCATCGCCTGGGCCGAGGACCGGAACGTGCCCATGATGGTGGTCAGCCTGGACCAGGAGAAAGCCTTCGACAGAGTGAACCACAGCTATTTGTTCAGGGTGCTGGAACGCTTCGGTTTCGGAGAGAGTTTCAGTCGCTGGATTCAGATTCTGTACTCTGACGTGGGCAGCAGAGTGAACGTGAATGGAAACCTGGGGGATTTCATTCCCCAGGAATCCGGAGTACGACAGGGCTGCCCCCTTTCACCCCTTCTCTATGTTATCTTCACAGAGCCCTTAGCAGAGGCGGTGAGACGGGACCCTGTCATCGACGGCCTGGAGATACCGGGAGGCGCGGGGGAAACCCTGAAGATCTCCCAGTACGCCGACGACACGACGCTGTTCCTGAGGTCGGACAGGGGGTTGAGGAGGGCCCTGCAGGTCATGGAGCAATACTCCAGAGCCTCGGGGTCGAAGCTCAACCGCCAAAAGAGCAAACTGAAGTTCTTCGGGCCCTGGAAGCACAGGACGACGGCGCCCGAGGGTCTCGAGCTATGCACGGAGCCCCTCAAAATACTTGGGGTATCCTTCCAGAGCCAGGACAATGAGACCAACAACTGGACCGAGAGGATCGCCAAGGTGAACGCGAAGCTGGGTCTGTGGAAAACGCGGTCGCTGTCTTACACAGGGAAAGTGATGGTGTTGAAAGCAGACATCCTGCCGGCTTTGGTTTACCTGGCGGTGGTGTACCCGCTGCCGGCCAGACTCAGACGAGCGCTGCAAGGGATGATCTTCGGCTTCGTCTGGGGTGGCAAGTACGAGTACATCACGAGAAACCGGATGTGTCAGCCGGTCAACGAAGGGGGTCGAGATGTCCCACATTTCCTCCTGAAACTCGACTGCATCTTTTTCTGCAACCTCTGTCGGGCGCTGCGGGAGCCCATCGGCCACAAGTACCAGTACTTTGTCAGGCTGTGGCTCTCCGTCCCGATGAGGCACTTGGTCCAGTGGTCAAACACTGGACCCAAGGCAGAGAGGCGACCGAAGTTCTACACCCACGCTGTCAAGTGGAGCAGGAGGTACGAGGCCACGAGACAGCCGGAGCTCTGCACCAACCACAGAGCTCTGTACAAAGAGGTGAGGGGGCATCTGGTCGCCGACGAAAGGCTGCAAGTTCCCAGACAAGTTTGGGAAAGAACGCAGCCTAAAGAACTGGACAATCAACTGAAGGACCTCAACTGGATGGCCGTACACAAGAGACTGGCCACCAGAGAGGTCATCTACAGACACTCGCTTACCAGGAACCCGCATGGCCCCCGGGACACGTGTTTCGTCGAGGAGACTCAGGAGCACATGTTCTGGAGCTACCCCTTCGCCAAGGCGGTGTGGGGCAGAATCTTATCCAGCACAACATCAAGTGGGGAGCGAGGGAGCTGGAGGAGAGGATCCTGGCGGACCTCAGGAGGAGGGTGAAGGACTTTGGGCCCTGTACAGGGATTAATGGACAACAGCAAGTGGTAGGGTTTGGAGGGACTCTCATAATAGCGCAAATCCGCCCACACTTGCAATGATTGATAACGGACAATCACCGCCATTCCGCCGTTGTTTTTACTACATGGAGAGTTAATGTGTGAGATGTTTACTTTTGCGATGTTTTTTTTTCTGATTAAAGTATATTTTATAAGAAAAAAAAAATCTCTGTCGTCAAGTATTTGGTAGTCACAGAGGCAGTGGCAGCAACCCACTGGGAAAACAGATTATAAGAGCCAAGGTTTCCCTTTACAATTGTCAATTTGCCAGTGCATGAAAGGTTCCTCAGGAGCAGGCCTTTTGAGCTGTAGCACCCGCACCTGAACTGTAATTGAGTTCCCTTGATAAGCGTCACATTGAGATACCACATACGTGGCTAATGCTTCAAACCCGGTCCCCACCCAGCTTCGGGTAACCGGCACACCATTTGACTCACACCCAGGTGTCCGACAGAGTGCATTTTTCGAGCTACAAAGGGCATTAGGCTGTGAGGGCATGCAGGGCGTCCAGTGTGCTGGCAGCACCACAGCCAATCGTCATGCAGCCCCACATTCTTTTCTAACCATGTCCTTTTCTCTGCTTTAGAGGCCTCAGCCTGAATATCCTGTCCCCTTTTCACCAACAGAGGTTTCACAGGGGTCTCAGACTCCTATTCTACAAGTACTGCTCACCTGACAGCTGCATCTGCAAAGTTGTTCCCTCGAGTTACTGGAAACATTTCTTTATTATGTGACTTACACTTTACCACAGCTACTTCAGTCAGTAGCTGCAAAGCTTCTAACAGTTCAGAGACAAACCCAACATTCTTAACTGGAGTCCCTGCCGTGTTGAGGAAATCCCTATTCCTCCACTGCCATCCAAAATTGTGGCATACACCAAATGTATATATAGAGTCTATATAAATCGCTACAATTTTCCATTTAGCATATTTACAAGTTTCAATTAAATCTTTTCATTCGGTCAGCTAGTTCTACACCAGATTATTCACAGTTTATACAGCCAGGCAGGTAGCCTGCACAACACATAAACACGGCTCCTTGGCCACCGCATCAAGGGGTCCTGAATAATAATAACCCACCAGACGATGCCTATCTCCATGCTCCTGCACCAGCACAACAGCTCACAACCCATTTCTTTCACTTACAGACAGATTACATACAGATGATCCGTCTGAGGGAATCCAGTCCAGGGCCAGTGCCTGCAAGAAAGCTTGTTTCAAAACATTAAAAATGGTTTCTGCTGCTGGGGTCAAGGCAATTTTGTCTTTGGACTGCACTACCCCCCTTAAGCCAATACGTCACCAGACAAGCTCATTCTGAGAAGGCATTTACCCTGGCTTTATCATGTAGTTGGTTTTATACCCCTTTTTTCCCGTCTGAAGATCTAATACTTGGAGTAGCCCGGCCTTATGGATTCCCTCATTAGGTAAAACAATCACAATATCACATAACTCTATTGAGTTAGTTTACATAAATGCTATTTCATACAGGAATTCCTTATAAATGCTGCAGGGTATCCCAGCCCAATAGGTCTGGGGTGTCCCCCACCCACATCAGTAGTTGAAACTGTACATCTTTTCCCAAGCATACTGTGACAGCTTATATTTGCTTTAAACACAACCATTGACCCCCTTCTCCTGTAGCCTCCTGTTACCCGTTAGAAAACTTTATATCACATCTTTATGCTGTTTAAGTCTAAAAACAGGACAGCTGTGCTCCTGTGTCCCCCAGTTACTGCACACTGTAAGATTATTTCACTTTTATTTAAATCCTGAGATAAACTTAGGAAGGCTACAAAGGGGCTTACTAGATTAAATCTATTAGTTCACGTTACAGCTTCTGACATGTTCTTTAATTGTGAAATCAAGCCTCTTTTCTTACAATTTCTCAAAAAAACACAGTTTTTTTAATTGCACACCACCTTATTAGTAGTTTTATCTTTGGGGTTTTGTCCCCCTTTTCCCCCATCTGGATATGCCCAATCAGGAGATTTATCCCAGTTCCCCTTTTTTTTTTGAAGGGGTCTTATATCTTGGTATAATATTAAAGTCGCACAATAATTGCGACAAACTGGCGGCTCCTTTTTCTCCTCCTTGGGAGTCTTTTTACCTACCATTTGCAGCACTCCCACTTCTGCATACATGCTTCGTGAGTTATTTAATCAAATCTGTCTCCGCTCTCTGTGATATCAGGAAAGCATAGTTGTACATTCTTGGCAACATCAGGTTTTAACCCACTCAAGAAAATTTGTTTTATTACTGTGTAAGTATCTTCATTCACTTCCTTTTCATCGGCTAACCCCGAGTATACTATCCATAAAGCTATAAACATTTCTGTAAAATCTGAAACATCCTCACTTTCTTCTGCTTACATGCTGTTACTTTTCTCCAATCAGTTTTCAGTGGGTAATGCTCTTTCAAAAATCTCCACACTAATTCCCACCCTTCTCCCAGATTCTCTCTTAAGGCGTTCTATTTCTTCTTTTGCTTTTTCTTTTTCTGCATATATAACTTCGTTTCGTTAGGCCATTGCTTTTAGCTTTTCCGTCAGGGATTTTTGCATCTCATCTATGATATTCTGTTGAATTCTCAAATATTCCTCTAAAATAAAACCCTTATCTGTTTATTTTTATCCCAATGTTCATACACTTTTCTACATTCTTGTTCAGACTAAATTCTGTCCATATTTCTTTTTTAAGTTTCACTTTCCATTAATATAATTTCTTTTTTTTTTACACCAAACCATTTTCTCGTCTCCCATGCGTCCCGCGGAATCCCCCAGTTGAGACAAACTGACGAACTATCACAATTCTGGAACAATGTCCAGGTTCCAAATCCTGGCTTTAATAACACACATGAATCGAGTTACCAGACTCGGCTCTTCTGCGAGTACATTTTGAGTTACTACCCTCAGCCTTACTGCAGTCGTGTACCAGGATACAACACCTGGATTTTTCCGCGTATCAGGATGCAACACCTGACCAGGATACAACACCCGGTTTTACCGCATGGGCAGGGCGAGACGCTATTCCTTCAGCAATCCCTCTTTTTCTACCCCACCTTCACAAAACAGGCATCTACAAACACATACACCATAAACTCATTTTTCTGTTCTACTCACCTCAGCTTCAGAATAACCCTGAACCCACCACAGCAACATGGAGAGGACAAGGGGCTTTTTAGAAAAGAGGAGTCCTTACCTCTTTTTAGAAGCGGCCGCCTAACTTTTCCTCTCCATGTCCGTTTGGTTTAATTTAGATGGATACTTCTTCATCATGTGGGTCATGTATCCGCCAATCTGCCTCCTCCTTTTTAGAGGACGTTGTAAACCTTTAGGAACAATATGATCTAGCAACAAGGTTATGTCACTGTAATTAGGCTTAAGACAATCAAGAACAAGGCTTTATTTCTTCTAAATTCTTTACGATCATCAGGCAATTTAGGAAAAGACTTGACTAATGCAAATAATTCACTAGGAGACCAAGGTCAATGTATATATGCTGGAGTTCCTTCTGGACCTGGAAAAGTGCACATTGGCATTTCACGAACAAGTGAAAAGGCTTTGGCTCCGGACCACTTTCTAATTTCGGTGGAGACTTTTTCTTTCTAGTACGCATGGCCATGACTTTAGTCACAGCTTGCTGTTCTTTAATTTCAAGACTAGTCTTATTTTGAAGCTTCCCATCATTTCTGTGATTCCTCTTTCCATTACATAAGTTTTCCAATTCACTTTCTTTCCTTTCTTCTCCTTCTCTTCTAAGTTTCCCCTTAACATTTCTATTTTATCCCTGTCATCTCATCTTCAGGAAACTTCTTTTCCTAATTCCACTTTCCCCTGCCAATTCTGACCACTTACAAAGATCCTTCATAGTTATGGGCCCTTAATTATCATATATAAATTATGTGCAAGTTCCCTTACACCTATTACCAGTTCATGAACATAAAAATATTTTTCTTCTGCCGGGACTCTAACCTGGGCTTAGTGGGAACCCACCTACTCCTGCTTTTTCTTTTTTTTCCTTTTTTCTCTGAATTTGTCTTTTGTACTTTGATGGACCGCTCAGCCCAGCTTTGCCTTTAGAGCTCGCATTGCCCATTGTCTCCGCTGTCCGTAATATCAGGAAAGCATAGTTGTACATTCTTGGCAACATCAGGTTTTAACACACTCAAGTAAATTTGTTTTATTACAGTGGAAGTATCTTCATTCACTTCCTTTTCATCGGCTAACCCCGACAATGCCTTACTGTTTCTAGAACACTATCACATTAACTACTCCGCAGAGCAAAACCACACGTCTGTGTTAAGATATGTTCGTTTCACATGTCCCAGACTCGCCGGGTCCCTGACTTATCGAAGAGAACACCCCTGTGGCTCGCTTTTCAAATTTTATCAAAGAAGAGCCAGGAGAGGTATTCTCATTCACTCAGTAAGGTCTTTATTCATATTGCAATATGGGAAAAAGCCATCACCCGTCTGTGCAGAGAAGTGAAAGCTGATGTAAGACAACGGGGTTCAGGTGGGCGCCCTTGCCGCATTAGGTCGGCCCCCCACCGTCGGGGGCTCAAACCCGGGACTCCCGCATCACTCAACAGGGACCCAGCCCAGTGAGCTAAAGAGAGATCTCTCTACAGCCCAGTAGCTGTAGTCCTGCTATCACAGGGAAGGGCAGCGACATCACCGCTCTGGTAAGCCGGCTGTTACACAGTACCTGTCGGCGGTAAGCGTTACACTCTCTGCTTAACTCACCGTCCCCGGCCAAGGGCTATCCCGGACGAGCCCCCAAATTGTTGTGGAATTTTATCAAAGAAAAGCCAGGAGAGGTATTCTCATTCACTCAGTAAGGTCTTTATTCATATTGCAATATGGGAGCCCTGCTGTCACTCTGCAGCGTGCGTCAGAGACTCAATTCATTGCAAGCAGTACAGGATTTTATAAGATGTTGCAATGTAAGGGAAAGTTCAGCACTTTGTCCCTTCTAATACTTCTCCTTTCCTTAGGACAAAACAGATTACATCATAAAAACAAAAGAAGAAGCACCAATAGATTTTTTCCAAAGCTTATCAGTTACGTTCGGCTAATCTAATGACCCAGACAGTACATACTGTTTTGATACACTGTCTTCTAAAAGGAACCTAGACAGTGCGTACTTTGTTGACGCACTGTCTTCAAAAAATCTGCACGTAGCACAGCAGTTACATCCTTGTTATATATTTTCCTAAAGCTCTCTACATTTTAAGAATCAATTTACTTATTAGATTTCCATTTCAATTGTCATGGGGATCCCACTACCGCCACCAGTGTGCAGCCCCACCGTGAATGATGCCCCAGTCCTCTCCCCACATATCAGCTCTCAGTGGGGAGGAGAGCAGAAAGATGAAGCCAGTTCGGAGATGGGGGTTACCAGGAGGCCATGATGGGTAAAGGCCAAGGGGAAATTTGGCCAGGACACTGGGGTAACACCCCTACTCTTCTTGTGAAACACCCTGGGATTTGTATTGACCACAGAGAGTCAGGACCTGAGTTTTACATGTCATCTGAAGGACAGTCTTATTACACTCTAGTGTCCCCGTCACTATACTGGGACATGAGGACCCAAATGGACCGCAGGGTTAGTGCCCCCTGCTGGCCCCACTGCTGAGCTCCAGTGGGCTGCCAGCTGGGAGTTGCAGGGTGATATAGCTCCTTTATCTGTTACCAGTTATCTGTGTGCCCATTTCTCGAAAAAAGTAAATGTCAGAGAAGCACCGACAGATGATCTGACTGTCTGAAGAGTGGGTGGGGGATGGAGCGGTAGGCATCTTTGATAGAGGTGTATCAGTGATCGAGAGTATCTGCACCCCTTGCTGGGCAGGAGACATGCTGGTAAAATTTCAGAAGAACCTTCCACAGGTTGACCTGATTAAAGTCTTCCGCAACAACAGATACAGCATCAGGGTAAATGTTTCACAGCTGTTAATGTTGGCATATAATACACTGAGCCTGTCCTGCAGGACAGTCCTATCTCTGTGTCACTATCTGTATTGAGCTCAATACAGCCTGAATCTGCACTGACTGTCTCTTGTATGACATGTATCTGTACTGTATATCAGAGCTGGGAGACCAGTGTGTCTGTCCTGCAGGACAGTCCCAGCTCTGTGTTACTTGGTGTACTGAGCTCAATACAGCCTGAATATGCACTGACTGTCTCCTCTATCACATGTATCTGTACTGTATATAAGAGCTGAGAGACCCAAGCAATGTGTCTGTCCTGCAGGACAGTCCCAGCTCTGTGTCACTGTGTGTATTGAGCTCAATATGAAACTGCCCAAGACCATCTCCTGCTCACTGTACACAGGACACCAGTTAAACATCTGTAAGCAACACTTAACATTTTAAGAAAAGAAAAGTTGTCACACACCACTCCTGTTTCACTTTCATTCTCAGTGTAAGGGAAGCACATTGTGCAGCACGTCTCTCTGTGGTTTCTGTGGGCTATTTCTGCTGTACTGTGACCTGCAGACCTGTGTTTCTGTGTTACTGCACGTCTCCACACCTCTCACAGCGTTGTCGTTTCTGAGAAAGGTTGTCATTTCTCAGAACCATGAGTGTGTTTACTCTTCATAAGAACCTCTGTGGCTGCCATTTTGTTTGTCATTTTGTGCTCTTTTTCTAACAGCTGGTAGCTTTCTCAGTTATAAGCACACACAACCGAACAGGAGACACAGTGAGAGAGACAAGATCACAGAGAATCTCTCAGTAAACACACACATAAGAAGACAGGAGACAATGTGAGAGAGAGGAGATCACAGAGAATCCCTCAGTTATATACATAAACAACAGGACAGGAGACACAGGGAGAGAAAGGAGATCACAGAGAGTCCTTCAGTAATATACATAAACAGGACAGGAGACAGAGTGAGAGAGAGGAGATCACAGAGGACCCCTCAGTAAAAAAACACACAAGAGGACAGGAGACACATTGAGAGAGATGAGATCACAGAGAATATCCCTCCGTCATAAACACACACAACAGGACAGGAGACACAGTAAGAGAGAGGAAATCACAAAGATTCCCTCAGTAATAAACACACCCAGCTGGCCAGGAGACACAGTGAGAGAGAGGAGATCACAGAGAATCCCTCAGCAATATACATAAACAACAGGACAAGAGACACAGTGGGAGAGAAGAGATCACAGAGAATCCCTCAGTTATAAACACACACAACAGGACAGGAGACACTGTGAGAGAGAAGAGATCACAGAGGACCCCTCAGTCATAAACACACAAGAGGACAGGAGACACATTGAGAGAGAGGAGATCAGAGATTCCCTCAGTAAAAAACACACACAAGAGGACAGGAGACACAGTGTGAGACAGAAGATCACAGAGAATCCCTCAGTCATAAACACACTCAAGAGGACAGGAAACACAGTGAGAGAGAGAGGAGATTACAGAGAATCCCTCAGTAATAAAAACACACAAGAGGACAGGAGACACAGTGAGAAAGGAGATCACAGAGATCACAGTGAATCACTCAGTAATCAGCACTCTAACTAACAGGACAGGAGACACAGAGCATCCCTCAGTAATATAGTGTCTATAGAAAGTCTACAGCCCCCTTGGACTTTTTCACATTTCATGAAGTTACAGCATGGAACCATGATGGATTTAACTGAGAATGTTTGCCACCCATCAACAAAAAGTCCTCTATAATGTCAAAGCGAAAAAAAATCCAGACTTTTTACTAAATTAATGAAAAACAAAAACAGAAAATAACTGAATGCATAAGTATTCACCCCCATGCATTGACACGCAGTGTGATCATGGTGTAACACAGCCTGCACTATGAACACGAAGATCATCGCAGTTGTCAAAGCATTTCACGAAAAGGATTCTGGAAAACTCGAGCGGTTGTTTAAAGTAAAAACTCTCACGAAAAGATCACTTCTGAAATCCCTGCTCACCAGAATAATCACGGACACGGCAGTTTTGGGGGATTTTTATTTTGAAAGGTGCCGCCAAGTTAGAGTCGCTTAATGTCGCTGCTTCATGCTCCTCTGTCTTTGCGGGGAAATTGTCTGTCGACGACGTGTCCGTGATTATTTTGGTGAGCTGGGATTTCATTTTTTACTGAGGGATTCTGTGTGATCTCCTCTCTCTCACTGTGTCTCATATCCAGTTGTGTGTGTTTTTTACTGAGGGATTCTGTGATCTATTCTCTCTCACTGTGTCTCCTGTCCTGTTGTTTATGCATATTACTGAGGGATTCTCTGTGATCTATTCTCTCTCACTGTGTCTCCTGTCCTGTTGTGTGTGTTTATTACTGAGGGATTCTCTGTGATCTCCTCTCTCTCACTGTGTCTCCTGTCCTGTTTATATATATTACTGAGGGACTCTCTGTGATCTCCTTTCTCTCCCTGTGTCTCCTGTCCTGTTGTTTATGTATATAACTGAGGGATTCTCTGTGATCTCCTCTCTCTCACATTGTCTCCTGTCTTCTTGTGTGTGTGTTTACTGAGAGATTCTCTGTGATCTTGTCTCTCTCACTGTGTCTCCTGTTCGGTTGTGTGTGCTTATAAATGAGAAAGCCACCAGCTGTTAGGAAAAGAGCACAAAATGACAAACAAAATGGCAGCTACAGAGGTTCTTATGAAGAGTAAACACACTCATGGTTCTGAGAAACGACAACCTTTCACAGAAACGACAACGCTGTGAGAGGTGTGGAGACCTCTGCAGGACAGACACACTACTGGGGTCTCCCAGCTCATATACAGTATACAGTACAGATACATGTGATGCAGGACAGACTCAGTGTATTATATGCCAACATTAACAGCTGTGAAACAATTACCCTGATGCTGTATCTGTTGTTGCGGGAGACTTTAATCAGATCAACCTGTGGAAGGTTCTTCTGAAATCTTACCAGCATGTCTCCTGCCCAGCAAGGGGTGCAGATACTCTCGATCACTGATACACCTCTATCAAAGATGCCTACCGCTCCATCCCCCACCCACTCTTCAGACAGTCAGATCATCTGTTAGTGCTTCTCCTGCCAGCTCACAAGCAGAAGCTGTAAGCTAGCAGTCCTGTGCGGACCAGCTGGCCACGGTGTTTATGGATATTTTTAATCTTTCACTTTTACAATCTTCTATTCCCATGTGTTTTAAGAAAACTACCATTATTCCAGTGCCAAAGAAAAATACTCCTGTTTTAATGATTACAGGCCAGTAGCATTCACATCCACCATAATGAAGTGATTTGAAAGGCTGCTCATGAGGCACATTAACACACTTGTACCTGAGTGCTTAGACCCCCTGCAGTTTGCATATGGTGCAACAGGTCCACTGACGACGCTATTTTCCTGGCTCTTCACACTGCCCTGGTTCACTTGGCTGACAAAGACACATACGTCGGAATTCTATTCATTGATTACAGCTCTGCCTTTAACACAGTAGCTCCTTCCAGACTGGTCAGGAAGCTTAATGACCTGGGCATCGGCACCTCTCTGTGCAAGGGGATTATGGGTTTCCTGACCAGCAGAACACAGACTGTGAGGGTAGATGGACAGCTTTCTTCCAAACTGACTATCAATATAGGTGTCCCTCAGGGCTGTGTGCTTACCTCCTGCTGTTTTCCTTGTTTACCCACGATTGTGTGGCCAGACACAGCTCCTCTTCTATCTTCAAATATGCTGATGACACTACATTCACTGGCCGAATCACTGTTAATAAGGAGACAGCCTACAGGGATGAGTCAGGAACCTGGGGGAGTGGTGCACTGACAATAACCTCTCTCAATGTTAGCGAAACGAAAGAGCTGGTCATTGATTTCAGAAAGCAGGGTGGGGACCACACCCTTCTTCACATCAATGGGGTGGCTGTAGAGATGGTTAGCAGGTTTAAGTTCCTGGGTATCTTCATCGCCAACAGGGTCCCAGCATGTAACTGGAGCTACTGAGAAGGTACAACAGTGCTTTACTTCCTCAGACAGCTGACGAAATTTGGACTGTCTTCAGCTGTCCTTACCACATGTTACAGGTGTGCTATTGAGAGTGGCTCCGGTGTGGGATTACAGTGTGGTTTGGCAGCAGCTTGTTGTCTGACTAGAAGGAGTTACAGGGGGTGATCAGGTCAGCCCAGTCCATCACTGGAGTACAGCTCCCTCTATTTCAGACATTTTTACTACTCGCTGTCTCAGGAAGGCTGGGAGTATCGTTAAGGACACCAGTCATCCTGGTTCCACACTGTTCTCCTCCCTTCTCCCTGGTGAGAGTTATAAAAGCATAAAGGCACAAATGTCTAGACTCAGAGACAGCTTCTTCCCTCAAGCTGTCAGATCACTGAACTCCACCCACACCACTCATACTGATGTGTTTTATTCTCTAGTTGTATGTTATTTAACTTGTTGTTGTTGCTGCTGTTCTGTGTTTTTGGTGTTTCCTTGATGTCTTGTATAGGAGCACACATGCAAATAAGCATCTCATTGCACTTGTGCAGATGACAAGAAACTGAACTGAACTTCTCTGTTCTGAACCTGTATTGCTACTGTACTGAAGATTCACAACTGAAACGTTGTGTCTCTAGTCTTGTCCTTTCCAAACCTTTACTTGTTCCTGTGCAGCCTGCTGACACAGAATTTTAAACAGGCATAAGGCTGTTTCTCCAGATTTTCTCCAGATGTGTAGGAACTTGAATGAAAACATAATCTTTTTTTGTGAAATGCTCCTGTTTTATTTAGCCCTGGTGATGTTATATATGTCCTTGTTTGTATTGTATGTTATTTTCTGCTTGTTTTGTTTCTTCTTGCAATAAAAAACCTTCTGCTTTCTGACCATCACTTGTTGTGGCACCCTGTGGTCAAGAGGGGGCGCCATTACATCACATCTCCTGACTGCTTCTCTGAGGCCTAGATCGCCCGACATGAAATCTCAGTAACAAAATAAATTCATTGATCATGTAGAAAAAATCTACATATTTTGAAATGAATCACAATAACTTGGACTTTGTGGAAGTACTGTCATTCACCATGTTGTCACAAACTCCCATTCCAGTTACCTCGAATGCTGATGTAATGCGGTCCTTCCTGCTCATTAGTCTCCATAATTACTGATGTACGAGTGAATAATTACAGGTTTTTCAGCAGACATTTCCCTGCAGAAATGTTTCAACTCTGCATGCAGAGTAAGTAGAGTTTGTCAGTAAAACCATCAGGAAGATGAGAGCACTATTTCCATCGGATCAAAAGAGATATTTTTACAAGCCAGCTTGTTTACAGTGTCACAGGGCTGCTTCACCTCACTGGAAGGTTTGTTGCCTCGTTCTGAATCACAGAACATGGCGCTGTGCAGACCTGGAAATTTCACTGTGTTGTGATGAACACTGAGGTTTTCATGTTACTGTGTCCATTTTACTTTTATTGTGTTTGAAATGCACCCATCAATGCTGAAGCTTTCTAACCCTGGAATATAAGAATAGCATTAAAGTACCCCTTTATTGACATGTCTGTCCTCAGAATAAAGGAAGTACAAGATGATAATAATAATTCTTTATGGCACCTTTTTACAGTCTAGTGTCCCTGTCACTAAACTGGGGCATTAGAACCCACACAGACCGCAGGGTGAGTGTCCCATGCTGGCCCCACTAACACCTCTTCCAGCAGCACTCTCACTATAAGAAATATCACCCCTGTGTGTGAGAGTAGGGGTGTGGACCCCAGTGTCCTGACTGCTGGTAAGAGTTGACCTGGATATTCTGGTGATTTATTTTGGTCTTAATGATGAACCGGTTCAGTTGGTAATTAACTTTATAAATCCACTAGGTGACACCAGAGCTGTGTCACAGCGAGGACAGGAAACCCCCACCCCACATCAGCAGGAAGAGAAGGAAAGAGAGAGAGATGGCTTCTGAGAGCTCAGCGCTCAGCCCTGGTGAGTTTTCTTTTGTTCTAACTGTGAGAGTGTCAGTAAGGGAGTCACTGAGGGTCTCTTCTCTGCACAGTAGCATCTGGAGAAGTTTCTTCCTGTCTGCTGAGAGTTTGTTCTGTCTGTTAAACACACAGGGTCTGAACTAGGAGAGAGACAGGAGCTGATTTACTTTCACTTTCTCTTGTCAGGGATCAGAGATCGGTACTGTAAAACCCAAGCTGTTTGGAACTTACTAAATATTTCAATAAAGTGTTTATTTAAGGCAAAAATGATTCATGTAAAACCTGTCTGTTTGCTGATGGTATTGGATTCACACCATTAGTATTCATGATGCTCAGACATGCTCAGATATGATCGTTTCCTGTTTGTTGCTCAGAGGCTGTGTTTATTGTACAGTTGATAATACCAGAGAGGAATAAGTACAGATGAACAACAGAGGAATTTATTTGGTCCATAATTAGTAGTGATTCCAGGTTCTCATGCAGCTGTTTTTCCTGTCCTGACTGGAGGAGCTCATTCAGCTGTGTCTGGAGAGAAGCCAGGGTATCGGCTTCAACAACATGGCTGGGCAGCTTGTTCCCCACACCCACCCCTCTCTGTGTACAGTAGAGCTTCATGTCTTGACTGGGGGAGCTCATCCAGCTGTGTCTGGAGAAAAGCCAGGGTATCTGCTTCAACAACACAAACCCTCTTTTTGATTTTAAGTCTTAGTGGTCCTTTGTGTTTCAATGTTAATTCTGAGGATGTCTGAAATATCAATATCTAAATGTTCACTAATCGTCACTGAGGATTTTGAATATTTTGTATGTATGTGGCTCAGTACCTCCAGCCTGTCAGTGTGGGACACTCCCTTCAGACTAAAGAGACTCAGTTTCATCAGCCTGTCAGTGTGGTGCACTCCCTTCAGACTGGCAGGTGTAGAGGTTCTATAAATACAGGAATCACAGGTGGACTCTTAGTGCTAGTAGGACTGTTCTGTATGACAAAGAGGTCTTTTCATATTCAACAATTTAGTTTTTCTACAAAATTGAATGAAACCCCATGAAACAACAGTGAAATTAATAAAATGCCAGTATCTAATGAGAAAAGAAATATGTTCTGTAGAGAGAACTGATAAAAGTAAAACAATACCTGTAATACAAATAATAATACTAATTTAAACTTATCAGAAATTGAATGTATACAAGAGATCTATGAAAAGAATTTGTGAAATATCAATGGTCAGTTTCTGAAGAAGAATAATCTGTGATCTTTCTCTCTGACAGGGGAGGCACCACAGCGTCTCTCAGAGATCAGGATCGTGCTGCTGGGGGAACGATGGTCTGGGAAGAGCTCAGCAGGAAACACCATCCTGGGCAGAGAGGAGTTTCAGACTAGGAACCATTGTGTGAGAAGTCAAGGTGAAATAGCTAAGAGGCAGGTCACTGTGGTCGACACTCCAGGCTGGGATCCACAGCAGGTCAGACAGGAAGTTATCAAAAAGGAGGTTGTGCGCAGTGTCTCTCTGTGCCTCCCAGGACCCCACGCTCTCGTCCTGGCCATACCTGTAGACTCCTCATTCACAGAGGAAGAAAGGAACACATTGGAGGAACACCTGCAGCTCCTCACTGACAGAGTCTGGAGACACACAATAGTGCTGTTTACCAGGGGGGACACACTGAGACACACAACCATTGAGCAGCACATTGAGAGAGGAGGGAAGGAGCTCCAGTGGCTGGTGGAGAAATGTGGGAACAGGTATCATGTTCTCAACAACAAGAACAGGGGCGACCGCACTCAGGTCACAGAACTGCTGGAGAAGATAGAGGACATGATGGAAGGAAACTGTGGGTGGCACTTTACTGCTGAGACATATCAGGAAATGGAAGAGAGGATCAGACTTGATTATTTGAAACAGAGCAAGGAGGAGAGACAGAGAGAGAC
This sequence comes from Atractosteus spatula, assembly GCF_055471065.1. Lineage (NCBI taxonomy): Eukaryota > Metazoa > Chordata > Actinopteri > Semionotiformes > Lepisosteidae > Atractosteus > Atractosteus spatula. Next base: position 559,500 of record NW_028296622.1, on the reverse strand, counting down.
AGAGGAGCTGAGACAGAGGTTGGAGGAGAGACAGAGAGAGATAGAGGAGCTGAGACAGAGGGAAGAGGAGAGACAGAGAGAGACAGAGGAGCTGAGACAGAGGGAGGAGGAGAGACAGAGAGAGACAGAGGAGCTGAGACAGAAGTATGAAAGAAGGGAGCGAGAGAGAGAAGAGGAGCTCAGACAGAGGTTGGAGGAGGAGTGGAGCAGGAGAGAAGAGGAGCTGAAGGAGAAGATGAGAAAAACAATGAAGGAAGGGGAGCTGGAGAAAGAGACAGAGGAGCCCAGACTGCCTGTCAAGAAGAGGAACAGTGTGGAGTGGATTCCTCCTGCCAGTGAGTGTGATTGATGCTGTATAACCGAGTCACTTATCTTACTTGTCATCAAACCCAGGGATTCAACCATCTGGTGTCCTATAAGGAATTAAAATCATACTGTGCTCCACTCTGTACTGTATTACTAACACACTGATATCTACCAACTTAAACTGGTCTTCTGTGCTGTACTTGAACTGTTTTCTATCATTGAGATTAGATTTAATCCATCACAGCGAAGTTCAGTCACACCAACAACCTCTCTGATCTGTTCCTCAAGACTGTCTGACCAAGAGTGTCAAAGGCAGCTCTGAAGTCCAGCAGGACAGGAATGGATGAAAGAGCCCATCAGCAGATCATTAGAAACTCTAACAAGAGGTGACTTAGTCCACTTTACTGTAATTGAACAAATTATTATCTGTTGAGTGAATGATACTTTTCTACGTTTGATCTGAGCTCAAGAGTCTAAAATGCCAATAGAGCTGAAACTCCTCAGTGTATCACTGACAGAAGAGCTCAGAACAGGAGCAGAAGTCTGAATGAACAGAGGGCCATCAATTAATATTAATCTCCTCTCATGTTTAACCTCCCTGATGCTCCTGTCTCTCCTCCTGTTGCAGTGAGTGAAGGAGACCCTGCAGTTGAACCAGGAGGTCGAGTCCCAGATCAGACAGAGACAACTGCAGATCGTGAGGAAGAGAGAGGAGAGGAAACAGAGGGACGAGGAGAGCACTAGAAGGAGCTGCAGAACTACCTCCGCAGGATGGAGGAGGAGATCCAGACATGAGAGGAGAAGATCAGAGTGCTGGAGGAGTGGATAGCAGAGCTGGAGGAGAGACTGAGGGAGGAGAGGGATGAGGGGAGGAGGAGAGCACTGGAGGAGGAGCTGAGGAGAGAGGGAGAGGGAGAGAGGCTGGAGAGAGAGAAGCAGGAACTGGGAGAGGAGCAGAAGAGGGAGAGGGAAGAAAGAGAGGAGACACACAGGAGGGAGATGGAGGAGCTCAGGCAGCGCTATGAGGAAAAGGCCAGAGAGGAGGCAGAAACGCTCCAGCAGGTCAGTGTGTCAACAACACAGTTCACTTCAGCAGGACAGGACCACAGGATCTGCAGGAGGTCTGAGGAGCTGAGAGAGACAGTAGAGAGACTCAATTGTAGACAGATACAGTACAGTAGTTTGTTATTTCAGTCCCCTGAAGCAGAAGAGACATACAAGACATACAGGAGTTTGAATGAGAAGCAGAAGGAGCACAATGAGAGAAAGGCCACAGAAGATGATTGAGGGAAGGTGTTGCTTAAAACATTCTTTAATCTCTAATCATCTGAATTTATGTTTCTGATGTATTTAACCTAAATTAAATAAATTCTGTTTAAAGAGAACAATAACAGCAGCTTTGCTCCCTCCCAGCTTGTATCCAATCACAGCAGCCTCCCATCTGAAACCCCTCCCTCTTCCCTCATCCTACTTCCTGTTCCTGTGGAGACTCCAACATGGCAGAGACGGTATCTTAGCTCAATACTTCTCTTGAAGAAGGCTCCTTTTGCCAGTATTATTGTGTAATGATGTGATTGTTGTGTTGCCAAGTGCCTTGAAAACATTTACAGATGAAGGTTTTTCTATTGACTTTAGTCAAGTGAATCACAGCTTTATCAACGAACATTTTAAGACGAACATTACCAACGGAAGGGACAGTACAATAGTATTACTTTATGTGCTGCATTGAAATGTTGAGATTTTATATATATATACAGTAATTGGAAGACATTATTGAGATTATTGAGTTTCACTGTTTATTAAAAAGTATTTGTGTATAAGGATCTTTCTCCTGTTTTTATACCTCATCAGTTTAATGGACCAATATTCTTAAGAGACTCATCAGAGAGGCTGGACTCCAGAGTCAGGGGCAGTGAGACTTTACACTGGGCACTATCAGGTGATACAGACCAGCTCAGTGCTGTTAACCCCAGCAGTTTGTAAAGCCTGATAGAGACTCATCAGAGAGGCTGGGCTCCAGAGTCAGGGGAAGTGAGACTCTACACTGGGCACTATCAGGTGATTCAGGTGGGTAGCTGCGTCAGCATGCGTAGGCTGCAAAGGAACAATAGGTTTATTCCATGCTGAAAAAAAGAAGAGAGAAAACACAACGTTTCGGCCTTCTTCAGGTGTGAGCACCAAAACGTTGTGTTTTCTCTCTTCTTTTTTAACCACAGCAGTCTGTAAAGCCTAACAGAGACTCATCAGAGAGGCTGGACTCCAGAGTCAGGGGCAGTGAGACTCTACACTGGGCACTTTCAGGTGACACAGACCAGCTCAGTGCTGTTAACCCCAGTCTTCTGTCCTTGTGCTCCTCTGACCAGTCCAGACTGGGCTCATAATCATTATACACACTACACACACAGGTTATACATTATTTTGAATGTATTTCTATTCAAATAATCTTTTATTTCTACCAAATTGTGGATATTTTACTGGAGTTATTACAGTAAACTACCAGCTTTCTATAAAGTCTAAATAATACTGTACCTCCCTGTATTCAGCACTAATCATACTTGTATTTATAAAGAATAAAAAGGGTTAATTGAAGAAGCTTTCAGAAGCGCGGAGTGAAAAGAGAAAAACACACTCGTGTGTAACAGTGTTGTGAGTTCGGTGAAGTGTAGGTGCAGTGTGGGGAACTGTCCTGTTCAGTCGTGTGTGTGTTACAGAGTGTGAGACAGTTTTTAAACGGGACAGTGTAACATCACCTGTAATGAGTGTAAAGATGTACGAGTCTGAGAGGAAGATCCGCGATACCAGCTGCAGTTCTCCTGTTCTATAAGAACCTCTGGAAACGCTCCCATATAGTTACTAACTTCTTAGAAAAACTTTTAAAAAAGGGATCCAGTGTGAGTTTATTCTCGGCACGCGTCTCTGACTGCAGCCAGCACAGGAAGGGATCTGCGTGACGTCACCATGTCCAGGCTGTGAGGGACTTGTGGTGCAGACGCCCGCAGGAAGTTGCCCAGGGGGGTTGTGGGAATTGTAGTTCGTAACTAGTAGCTATTACCGGCTGTGGTGAAGCGTTCAGACAGGGTTACACTTAGAGCGAACTACCTGCCTCCATGAACTTATTTAAACAGCCGTGGGTGAAAATACCAGGTTCATATATCTGCTGAGGTACCGAAATACAATATGAGGTATTAATAAATATTTACATATAAACTTCACTCGTATTAATACAGTCTCGTTTGAATAAATTCCGCTGTTTATCTAGTAAATTCATTTCAATGAGTTTTCATTCTTTACATTTCATTAGTGTGAAAGACGCGACCCCATACTGGATACAGCACATGGAAACTGGAAGAACCCCTGTTCACGACTGAAGACACTCAGGATAAAGAGTTAATTAACTGTAATTAATGTCATGAGCTGTAATGAGTCCCGGCGTCGGAGTAACTGTAACTGATAACAACACAGACAGTATTATATTAGTGAGAGTAACAGTCAGGAGATCAAATCCTTTTCTAATAAAATGGGACTACTGCATTTCTGTTATTTTAAATTGTTTTCTTGAGAGTGAAGTAACGGGACACTTTAATTAGAAAGTGTTGCTGTAAAAAGTGAAGTTCCCAGTTTTTATACTCGTCCAGAGACTCTCCCCGCTCTGACCTCTCCTCCAGGTCGCTTCTAATGTGTCTGTTCTGGCGGGTTTCTGTCTAAAAACACGTTATAGGACTCCTGTTTCCTGTGGAGACACATGTAGGGTCTTGTCAGGGCAGAAGTCCCACATTGTAAACCAGTTTAAACTGGGACTGGGTACATCCTGGACCAAGACAAGAACTGAGAGATTCATCAGTCAGTTTCAGGACTCTCTCCCATTGGTGTCCTTTTCTATCTCTCTGTCCCGTTTCCTAAAAAACCCCACTAATACCCCGTGTAGGAAAGAAGACTCGCTCATCACTCCTGTTCTGTCCCCGTGTCGCCGTCACTGGGATTGGAGCAGGCGGAGAGGAGACACACTTCCAGAACTTTCCTTCCTGCTCGGTTATTCCAGCTGAGCCCCAGACAGACTTTTCCCCTCCTGAGGAAAGAACATCTTCCCACACAAACAGCCCGTTTCTCTTGGAGACACCGGCAGCCCACAACACACACAGCACAGGGAGCGTTTTCACCAAGACTCCCCTCGTCTGCAGAAACACCAGGGAAGAGCCTCCCAGCACACAGGAGATTCCCGCTGGAAGGAGCTGGCGGGTGATTCGCAGTCATTCCCTGGATTTCCAGGAAAGAAGCGGCTCCTCACCTGGGAATAAAACAGCACTGAGAAGAGCTCGAGCGCTCAAACTTGGAGCGTCGCTTAGCAACAGGCGCAGCAGCGGCATCCGGAGGACGAGCCGGAAGCAGGTTTTGGCGCCAGTTTTCCTCATTTTTTAATCACGTTATGAGACTTAAAGTCAATGTATTTCTCTTAATTGTCTGAACATAAGGAAGGTTAAAAACAGGAGACACACTTAATCATTTAAGATCCCGTGGGTGTTGACTTACAAATCAGATTCATTTCTGTCTTTAGGTATCCCCATTACCTGTAAAGCACTTTGAGTGAAGTGTCAAGAACAGCGCTATGCAAGAGTCAGGAATTATTTATCGATCAGTCTGTTTAGTAGTGTTCCTTTTCGACCAGGTGGCGCCAGGTGGCAGTGATACCATAGGAGCATCACAGAGCAGACTTGAAACTGTGGAAGCCCGTTTTCACCAAGGAATAAAAACAAACGTGCTATGATATCTCAGAATTGCGACTTAAAAACTCAGAATTCCGACTTTATATCTCGTAATTACGACTTTATATCTCACATTTGCAACTTCAAAATAGCCCCTATTTCATTGTCTGTCCTTTTGTTATTGTAACGGATTCGGGTTCTAGGGCTTGTGCCCCTCGCTGCTCCCACCCTAGTTCATGCCTCACTGCAATGGCTTGAACCCAGGTCTTGCCAGCTGAGCTAGAGAACACTTTCTTTAGCCCCAGCGGCCAGCATCCCTGTTATACGCAATATTTCTTCAATCAGGTCCGAGGAGCCCAGAAAAAGAGGGTGATCCACAGCCTGAGACGGGGAGATGGAGAGGAAGTGCTGGATGAGAGCGACAAGGAAGAAGCGGCCACCGCTTTCTACACAGAGCTCTTTTCAGAAAAGCAGACGGAGGTGGAGGCAGGCGATGCTTTTCTGGAGGAGCTGAAGGCACGAGTACCGGAGGAGGTGAGGGAGGACTTGGAGGGTCCGATCACGGCCGAGGAGCTGAAGGCGGTGCTCTTGTCCATGGAGAATGGCAAGGTGCCGGGGCCGGACGGACTGCCCAAGGAATTCTACACCTGCTTCTGGGACCCCCTGGCGGCAGATCTGGTGGAAGTGGCGCAGGAAATCTTCCGCCGGGGGAAACTCGGAGACACCATGAGGAGGCGTCATCTCCCTGCTCTTCAAGGGAGGAGACGCCGCCGACCTCAAAAACTGGAGGCCGATCACGATGCTCTGCATGGACGTAAAGATCCCGTCCAAGCTTCTGACCGGCAGACTGAGAACCGCCCTCCCCCACATCATCCACAGCGACCAGACGGGTGGGGTGGAGGGGCAATCCGTCAGCAAATCTCCAGCTTTTCACTCCTTCTCTATGTTCTCTTCACAGAGCCCTTAGCAGAGGCGGTGAGACGGGATCCTGTCATCGACGGCCTGGAGATACCGAGAGGCGCGGGGGAAACCCTGAAGATCTCCCAGTACGCTGATGACACAACGCTGTTCCTGAGGTCAAATAGGGGGTTGAGGAGGGCCCTGCAGGTCATGGAGCAATACTCCAGAGCCTCGGGGTCGAAGCTCAACCACCGAAAGAGCAAACTGAAGTTCTTCGGGCCCTGGAAGCACAGGATGACGGCGCCAGAGGGTCTCGAGCTCTGCACGGAGCCCCTCAAAATACTGGGGGTTTCCTTTCAGAGCCAGGACAACGAGACCAACACCTGGACCGAGAGGATCGCCAAGGTGAACGTGAAGCTGGGTCTGTGGAAAACGCGGTCGCTGTCCTACACAGGGAAAGTGATGGTGTTGAAAGCAGACATCCTGCCGGCTTTGGTTTACCTGGCGGTGGTGTACCCGCTGCCGGCCAGACTCAGACGAGCGCTGCAAGGGATGATCTTTGGCTTCGTCTGGGGCGGCAAGTACGAGTACATCACGAGAAACCGGATGTGTCAGCCAGTCAAGGAAGGGGGTCGAGATGTCCCACATTTCCCCCTGAAACTCGACTGCATCATCTACTGCAAGCTCTGTTGGGCGCTGCGGGAGCCCATCGGCCACAAGTACCAGTACTTTGTCAGGCTGTGGCTCTCCGTCCCAATGAGGCACTTGGTCCAGTGGTCAAACACTGGGCCCAAGGCAGAGATGCGACTAGAGTTCTACATCCACTCTGTCAAGTGGAGCAGGAGGTACGAGGCCACGAGACAGCCAGAGCTCTGCACCAACCACAGAGCCCTGTACAAAGAGGTGAGGGGGCATCTGGTCACCAACGAAAGGCTGCAAGTTCCCAGACAAGTCTGGGAAAGGACGCAGCCTAAAGAACTTGACAACCAACTGAAGGACCTCAACTGGATGGCCGTACACAAGAGACTGGCTACCAGAGAGGTCCTCTACAGACACTCACTTACCAGGAACCCGCATTGCCCCCGGGACACGTGTTTCGTCGAGGAGGGGGCAGAATCTTATCCGGCACAACATCAAGTGGGGAGCGAGGGAGCTGGAGGAGAGGATCCTGGCGGACCTCAGGAGGAGGGTGAAGGACTTTGGGCCCTGTACAGGGATTAATGGACAACAGCAAGTGGTAGGGTTTGGAGGGACTCTCATAATAGCGCAAATCCGCCCACACTTGCAATGATTGATAACGGACAATCACCGCCGTTCCGCCGTTGTTTTTATTACGTGGAGTATTAATATGTGTGAGATGTTTCTTTTTGAGATGTTTTTTTTGGGAATAAAGTATATTTTATAAGAAAAAATACGCAGGGGAGGGTGGTGCTGTCTAGACCAGATTGTACAACCTGTCTGTCGGCCGTTCCGTTACACTATATTCATGAATTGTACAGGATCATAGGATCTATAGGCCTGAAGACTTGTCTTGTACAGTGCCCTGATATAAATCAAATTAATTACATTATTTTTATGGAATCCCATTTCCGCCAGGGAGGCTTCCATAGTACCCGGATGGAATAGTGGATGGTGGGTTTTTTAAAAAGTTTTTATTTATACAAAAAAAGATAAAATACGATAGAGAAATAGACACTTTACATCCAGAGGAATTCACAGTTATAATCTGAAACTTATACTTTTTACATATTTCAACTGTGCGTCCTTTTTTACTTAAAAAAAGTCTTCTTTAGCTCAGCTGGCAAGACCTGGGTGATACAATAAAAAAAGGACAGACAATGAAATATGGGCTATTTCGAAGTTGCAAATGTGAGTTATAAAGTCGCAATACTGAATTACTAAGTCGCAATTCTGAGATACCAAAGCGCGTTTTTTTTACTCCCTGGCGGAAACGGGCTTCCATACATCAAGGCTGTGTACCTTAAGATTGACTTTAAATACACTTGTTTTCAAAATACAATTCATACCTCGAGCACTGAACCTGTCTTTTTTACTGTTTCTTTAGGGATAAGCTGCGAGATGTCGCTATTAAATCACGTATTTCCCCACCAATTGCAAGAGCAAGGTCACGCGTCTGAAATGTCTGAAATGAGCTCCGCTTCATCTAGCAGAGCTGTGTGTTTGAACAGAAACAGCGCGGTAACATACGACTGGAGGAGACGGACCTCGGTCAACGCCTTTGGGGATTTTACATTATATAATGAGGAGATCTTCGCGTTCTGTCCGTTTTAAATGTATGAAGGAGAGGTCATACGGATACCGCCCAGCGAAACGCGAATTGGAGCCCATCGTGGTAAAAAACAAACGAGTTATTATAGGCTGTAGTATTCCCAAAGAGACCACGACTGGTCGTGCAGTTTGTTCCCGGGAGAATGTGAGGTGTGTCGCTCTGTGCGACATCGCTCCGCCATTCCTGCAGCAGAGAGGCGCTCTGCGCCCCAGTAAGAGGACCTACCGCATCTTAAAAACCTACCCGTTGGATTTTGATTGATGGTCATAAACCATGAAACTCCGTGAGGGGCCAACCAGTACGCCGCCATTCCAGGGGAAAGCGCAAAGCGAGTCTGTGTCCGATTGGCGAGTTTCTGCCCACGGCCCTGGAATAGGAAGTGTGGAAGTGGGTTACATTTGCTTCGTAATGGGAAGATTTCTCCAATCCACCTCCCCCCAAGGCAATAAAGAGAGACTTAAAGGTAGAATCGACTTGTGATTTTTTAATCGCTTTCAGTCCCGTTGATCGTAACTTCTAGTGAACCTTAGTTTTGGTCCTATAAAACATGCACTTCAGGCTGGGCTCTTGATAAAACTGCAGCAGACGGTTGCGGTGCGTTGACATACTCTTCCAGGATGGATGTTGAAGGGCAGGAGCTGAAGACTATCGGCAGATCTGCTACTGTATTACAGCTGCCCTGCCTCCGAGTCCGGTTTGTTGTTTATCTCTTAGATCCAGAAAACTTTGTTGTGTATTTATTTTCAATAATAACAGGAAGTGGTTTCCGAATCATCAACATTTGCTAACTGATAGCCTCCAAGGTCAAAGTTATTGAGTTTAAAATGGGTTCAGAAGAACTTGATGATGTTAAATAGGTACATGTACACATAATAGACGTAGCTTACTTTTTATTGCTGTTCCTTTTACCAAAAACACTCTTAGGGTCATATCTAAATACACTTTTAGGAAAAACATTTTAAAAAGTAAATAAATCCCTCCGTCAGATAATTTAGCCCGTTGAGAAGGAGTTAACTGGTTTATTTGTAACTGAAGCCGGTGTCACTGACAGACACAGATGAGGCTCTGTCTTCCTCTGTGTAGGCAGCCAGAGTGTAGTGAGCCTGTTGTCCTGGTTTGTGCTTCGCTCTGCTCTGAGCTCGACCGCCTACAGTTTCTCTGCAGTCAGTGTGAGCCCTCCCTGAGCACAGACACCTCCGAGAGCAGCCAAACCGCACAGCTCCTCTCTGTGCTCATAGTTCACGCCCCTGGGCTACTGCAGGACAATGAGTCTGGAGGTCTGTTCTTTCTCAGCCACAAGCACTTCCTCCTTCTTCAGAGGGACCAGATGAGCAGCTCAGACAGAGGCCAGGGGCTCAGTCTGTTTTCACCCATTAGAAACTGCTCTTTCAGTAAGTGAGTCTGCAGGTGACTATTCATTAGAATCATTAAACACTTTACATCATGTAGTTCAGGTGGGGAGCTGTGTCTGCATGCGTAGGCTGCAAAGGAGCAAGGAAAAGTTTATTCCTGTGCTCAAAAAAAAGAGAAGAAAAACACAACGTTTCAGCTGTGGAGCATTCTTCAGATGCAAAGTCTCCACAGCAGGAACGTTGTGTTTTTCTTCTCTTTTCAGCACAGGAATAAACCTTTACATCATGGTTTGGTTTGATGACAGGAATGAAAGTCCTCCAGTTCTGTTGACATCCAGCTGTGTCTTGACAGAAGTCAGGTTATCGGTTTTAGCAACAAGGCTGGGCAGCTTGTTCCACACTCCCACTACACTTTGTGTAAAGCAGCACCTGCTTTAGCCTAAACAGCCTGCAATCCATCACTACACAACTGTAGTGTAGACAGCTGTGTTCCCTCACATGGACTTGTACTCCCTCTCCCCGAGTGCTAATTACTCATTCACACCAGCTGAGTCTCCACCTCAACTTAGCTGGGGGCCATCTTGGCTCAAGGCCACACTACAGGGACAGTGCTTGGAGCCAAGATGGCGTCTTTCTCACACGGCCTCCCCTCACTGCTTCACGGCCACACACTGCAAAGTCTACAAGTTTAAAAAAAAACATGTTCTGTTTAAAAGTTATATGTGTATAAACATACTACAAAAGCAACTCTTGGCAAATATTTTTTTTTAGAATTATTAAATTAAAATAAGAAACTATGTGATAGTTTAAGTTGCATGTGCAGTGCGTGAGTACAGCGGTCAGCACAGTTCCTAAATTTGTCCAGCTTACCTGCTCTTGTGCAAAATCTTAGTTAGATCTGTTAAGCATATTTCATCAGTACCATGTGTGCACTCAGTGATATTTAACCAAAATATAAAAAAGCTATCTGCAGAAATACTTCCAAATAAGGTCTGATTCAAAGAGTTTAACTCCATTTTTCTTTGGTATTTTTACCTTTTGCAGTAATATACTTTCACCAACCAGGTCATCTGCAGTTGTAAAGTCCTGCAGCTCTTGCCAGCTGTGTGACATGAGCTGTAGAGCTAGGAGTCTAGATTAAACACGTCGCACAGACACAGTCCAGTACGTCCCCGATCACACGACGTGACCTTGTTGATGCTCATTGTCTCTCTGGCCTGTCTGGGATCCAGTGTGTCTCCGGTCTCTTTCCCAGAAGGCAGAATTCCAGAGTCTTTCCAGGAGGTGTTCTGAAAACACGGTGCAGGTGCCAGGATGAGGATCATGGGAGTAACAACCAGACCCACGTCTTGAGTCAAGAGAGGACAGACTGGTCCAAGAGTTACAGAGCACACACAGACACACAGACACACTTTACTGTGACTGTCTTGTCCTGATGCGTACCGGACAGTGATGAAGTCTAATTTATCAAAGTGGTCCACTTCCTGAAAACAGAACAAAGATTAACTTAGGGTCCAGCTGTACTTCAGAGCAACAGTCTGGATACATTTTTCTTAAATCACAAGAAAACAAGGACAGTTACAAGAGCCCTCTCAGTCTGTTTGGTAGTCAAGATTCATGGATTTCATCCAGCTGTGTGTTGAGGGAAGCCATATGGCTGGGCAGCTTGTTCCACACCCCCACCACTCTTTGTAGAAACAAGTGCCTCCTAATTCTTTTAGTTCCTAGCAAGAAAACGATCATGGGAATATGGTCTATTAAAGACCTCCAACACCGGAACAGTGGATCAATGTTGTGAAAGATGTATCTAATGGAAAAGATCACCTTTTCTCTCAGGTTACAAGCAGAAAGGATTAGCAAATGCTGGCAAGACTGGATTGGGTTTGTGGCCCAGCTGAGACCTGATTCTGTTATGTAAATGAGGATGAAACCATTTTGTCTAGAATGTGGGTTATTTGTTGTGTTTTTGCTGATTGTATTTCTATTTGTAACCTCCCTCCTATGCTGGCATAATGTAAATAGTTCATTATATAAAAACAATATGATCAAAAAATGAAAGATGAAAGCTGTAAATTGTTGTACTTTGTATTTGTAAATTCTTTCATTATCAAATCAAAATTTTAAAAAAGAAGTAGTCAGGTTATTGGCTTCAACAACATGGCTGGGCAGCTTGTTCCACACCCCCACCACCCTTTGTGTAAAGAAGCGACTCCTGTCCTGATTAGAGGACAGGTAACGAGTATTATCTGCATGGTTAGTCACTGGGGAATGATGCCAAATACCTGTACATTCCTCCTGCATCTCTTTCTCTTTTCAGGGCTGATGTACATTTCTGTACCTGGTCAGAAGGAGCAGAAACAGATCTGATCAGACTGTATTCTGACTGTGATGGTACTCCTATAAAAGACGGGAGGAGGTAATTACTGTGCAGGACTTTCACTGTACTGACCTCTGATGTGGGTTTCACACAGACATTCAAGTATCAAGTATCACTGGAGAAAATCACTGATTGAGCAGTAAAGATATATCAGTTTATGTAAACAATGTGCTTAGCAAACACTTGTCCAGGGTAACATGCAATCTATAACTAAGGTCTGCAGCAGGTAAGTATAGATAATAACCACGCAACTTCGTCTTTAACCCCGTACAGAGGAGAGCTCGCTACAGTCCGAGAGAAACGTCTTTAACCCTGTACAGAAGAGAGCTCACCGCAGTCCGAGAGACATGTCTTTAACCCGTACAGAAAAGAGCTCCCTGCAGTCCGAAAGACACATCTTTAAACCGTACAGAAGGGAGCTCCCTGCAGTCCGAAAGACACGTCTTTAACCCCGTACAGAAGAGAGCTCGAAGCAGACCGAGACAAACGTCTTTAACCATGTACAGAAGAGAGCTCCCTAGAGTCCAAGAGACACGTCTTTATCCCCGTACAGAAGACAGCTCCCTGCAGTCCGAGAGACACGTCTTTAACCCGTACAGAGGAGAGCTCGCTGCAGTCAGAAACACACGTCTATAACCCCGTACAGAAGAGAGCTCGCTGCAGTATGAGACACGTCTTTAACCCCGTACAGAAGAGAGCTCCCTAGAGTCCGAGAGACACGTCTTTATCCCCCGTACAGAACAGAGCTCCCTGCAGTCCGAGAGACACATCTTTAACCCTGTCCAGAAGAGAGCTTGCAGCAGTCTGAGACACGTCTTTAACCACATACAGAAGAGAGCTCCCTAGAGTCCGAGAGACACGTCTTTAACGCGTACAGAAGAGAGCTCACTACAGTCCGAGAGACACGTCTTTAACCCCATACAGAAGAGAGGTCCCTGCAATCCGAGAGACACGTCTTTAACCCCATACAGAAGAGAGCTCATTGCAGTCCGAGAGACACGTCTTTAAACCCGTACAGAAGAGAGCTCCCTGCAGTCCGAGAGACATGTCTTTAACCCCGTACAGAAGAGAGCTCGAAGCAGACCGAGACAAACGTCTTTAACCATGTACAGAAGAGAGCTCCCTAGAGTCCAAGAGACACGTCTTTATCCCCGTACAGAAGACAGCTCCCTGCAGTCCGAGAGACACGTCTTTAACCCGTACAGAGGAGAGCTCGCTGCAGTCAGAAACACACGTCTATAACCCCGTACAGAAGAGAGCTCGCTGCAGTATGAGACACGTCTTTAACCCCGTACAGAAGAGAGCTCCCTAGAGTCCGAGAGACACGTCTTTATCCCCCGTACAGAACAGAGCTCCCTGCAGTCCGAGAGACACGTCTTTAACCCGTACAGAAGACAGCTCATTGCAGTCCGAGAGACACGTCTTTAACCCGTACAGAAGACAGCTCATTGCAGTCCGAGAGACACGTCTTTAACCCCGTACAGAAGAGAGCTCCCTGCAGTCCGAGAGACACGTCTTTAACCCCGTACAGAAGAGAGCTCTCTGCAGTCCTCTGACAGTAGGGGACACTACCTCCTGGGCTTGTGAACTGACCTGTCCGGCGGAAGAGGCCGAAGACGCAGCCGGACGTTATCAGGACAGAGAGAGGAGGCACCAGCAACAGAATGATGAAGCACGACTTCTCCAGCTCAAAGGGAGACCGCGCCTGCCGATGGTCATCATCATCACACTGTCCACCTGGTGAAAACACGAGTGCAGGAAAGAGACTTGGAGAATGGCTTGCTCCGAAATGGGATAACAAAACGTGCTTCCCCACATCACAGTTGCCGTCTTTAAGAAAGGAAACAATCGATTGTTGGATCTTCTGTCACCAGAGATCTTTCCAGATGCTGTTACAATGAGCAGTACAGTACGGACACAGAGGAGAGGAAAACACAGACTCACTCCCACTAGTGTTCAGGTTTGGATGGAAACACGGGAGAAAGGGGGCTCTTGATCTCCGCAAATAAGCAGGGGGAGTTTCACAGTTTTAGCTGCTCGAAAGGAGAATTTGTTTTAATTCATTAAATCAATACCCATCCAGCTTGAGACAGAGCAGTCTGAGAAATGAGCCCGAGTGTGAACTTTTCTATTTTAATTGTCCATAATAGTGTTCAGCGCTTTGGGATATTGTACGAAATATTTTTAAGTCATTGTTATTGACACTCTTCTCGGATTGGTCCTGTTCATTATGTAGATTACCAATCGGGTGCTAATTAGAAACACCATGGCGTGTTTTGGACGCTTTCAGCTCCCTGAAACTGCGCAGGTCGTTGTGTGTCATTAAAGATAGAAACCGCAGGTGTTCAAGAAATGTTCTTTCCTGTAGCTGGAGAGAAAGAGCTCCGCCGGCCGACACCCACTATCTCTTATTATTTCGCTATCTGACACCCGACAGCATCTAGAAAGAGGCTCCATACTCACCCGCACAGAAGAGCCTGGTTCCGGTTCCGACAGCAACCCGGCCCTGCGCTTTCCCCGTGCAGTAGAAGAGCCCCAGGTCTGTTCGCGACATGTTCCGGATCCTCAGGTCGATGGAGCCGGTGGACGGGTTCAGCGCCGGAGAGAAGCGGGAGTCGGACGCGTAGTTGAAGTTGACCGTCTCCGCCTGTCTCTTACTGGCCAGGAGCCCCAGAAACACCGTCTCGTCAGGCTGGACGAACCACATCACCTCGTAGCCGAGCTGCAGGTCGCAGGGCAGGACCACCGTGACCACCGCGTCTCACCGCGGCGCCGGTACCGGCTGCCTCCCGCACAGCGGTACCTGGAAAGACGCAGAAAGGAATCTATCCCTCTTGTGTAGGATTGCACAAGCTATCACGTTACGTGTACAGAACTTCAGCAAAACAACTCTAAATTAAGTGATTTACCTTGACTGTTTAGTAGCCCTCATCGCTGGTGGATACAAGTTCAATAAACAAGTGAGTCAATGAATCAATTATTGTTTCAGCTGAGTCACTGCCAATCATTTTCACCGCGACTACATACAGATCGATATCGACCAAAACCTTCTATCACCTAATGTGGCCTCTTCGCCAAAGTGCAACAGAGGGATCCTTACAAATCAAGAGCACCGTTTTAAAAAGTGGTCACTGTGCCGTATCTCTTCTTAAAAGAAAAAAATACCGTCTTTAATGTCCATAACCGCCGCAAACCCGGGACTAGACTTCTATCGGTTTTGCGTGTTTTAAGAGCTGGTTATTGTGCAGCCACCTCAGTGTCAGTTTAAGATCTTATTTCAGTATTTTGGTTGAGAAATACCTGCTCCTGGGTCGGTAGCCGGGACATGAGCGCCACGAGAAGAAATGTCGAGATTTTAAAGCTTTCGAGTCCCGATACCGGCCTCTCTAGTTGACGGCGGAAACGGGAGTCAACTCCGCTTTGTAAAGTTACACTTAGTCAGGCAAGGAACGTTTAGCGGCGCCCCTCCGCTAAGGTGAGACTGAAATGCGTGTCTTCGACACACGAAGGCGTACTCACAGATGAAGAAGAGCAGATGAACTGTACCGTGTAGCCCGTTCATCTCAGCCGCTGTTAAGCCAGACTGACGAGGCGCTGGACTCCGGCGGGACTTCACGTCCGGTCACTGGACGTGAGACTTCACCGCTGCTCTCTGATGCCGGAGCTGACCCGCTGAGAGGTGTGGGCGTTTCTAAACTCAGTTCTGTCGTCATTTTAATAAGACCCCTGGGGCCCTCCTGGATTCAATTCAGGACTGGGCGTGCTGTCTGTGTGGAGTTTGCATGTTCTCCTTGAGTTTGTGTCGGCTTCTTCTGGGTGCTCTGCTTTCCTCCCACAGTCGAAAGACATGCAGGTGGGGGTAAATGGCTTCAGGACAAACTGGCCCTGGTGTATGCGTTTCCTGTGATTGGAATGACTTCACCATTGGGTAGCACTGGTATAAAACTGGCTTGAGAAAGAGATGCAGAACAGATCCCAGCCTGGGTCCATTTTTAATGGTGAGATTTCCTTTAACATGGGGGAGGGGGTCTTACACTCACTCCCTGGACGGCTGGAATCAGTTACACAATTCAACTATTTATTTAATCAGACAGATTTCGGTACCCCTACAGTCACTTTCCTGAGGGGCACAGCAACTGAAAAAGGGACCTTTAAGCCCATTATACATTATAATTATACAGTTAATTAAATAATTAGACCAGCTATGTGACCGAGAGCTCAACTGGGACAAAACCTGGAAGACACACCAGGAACTGAGAATGATGCCCCCGTATTAACACAGGGGTCCCCAAACCCCCCCCCCCCCCCCCCCCACACACACACAACACCTGCTTGTCATCTCCAGGGCTGACTGATGACTTTTAATAAGCTAATTGTAGGCATGTTACTATCACCGTCATTATTGAAAACAGGCAGCTTACTTTTCTTTACAAACGCCCTGGTACAAATCTGAATATAATTGGTCACGCAGGCCGCTATTGGTTACAGAAACATAACAAAATGGTAAGTTAGCGTTGCCTCTCTGGAAATCCCATTGTATAGGCAAGAGCGCCACCTGTCGGTTCTGTGCTCCAGCACCACTTACAGCAGAGACCTATAGAAGTGTGAGGAATTATTATCATGAATTCAAAATGCAGCTTCATTTACAGTAAGTTTTTGGGGGCATATTATTAAAATAACAGAAGCACACGCTCTGAAAAAAAAAAGGATAGCAGCCCAAACAGACTGCCGGGAACTAATTCTGATTTTGTTTTTTCGGTTATCGATAATGACGGGGCCACTCGGATGAGATGCTTCTGAAAAGCACCGCGTCTAGTTTTAGACCCCACCGCACCCCGCGGACAGATCCCTGCTATTGGAGAAGCGATGGTCCTGGAGGTTTTCCGTCTTTCTCCCGGAAAGAGCCGATTATATTTTTCCGACGCGACTGGAGACATTACAGATTGCAGACCACGGTTGGTGTTGTCCTGGCGTCTCTTGTAGGGTCTTTAGCAATAATCAGCGAAACAAAAAGGCTAGTCAAATTGAAAAGGCATGCCACCTTCCCATAAACTCACCCTTGTAGTAAATTATGCAACATGACGGCGTTTTTTTAAATCATTTCCCTACTCAGTGGCAATTTCACATTCACCCCTGAAGCAACAGGCCCAAAGTAACATGATCCAGGAGTCAAGTTTAATTCGTACGAGCTTCGTCACGTGCTCACACCTTCAAGTCAAAATGGCTGCATTTTCAAACAAATCCCACCAGGCGGTGCCCTGTTGAATCGCTGCCGTTTACAGGTGCAGCAAGGAGACATTTAACAGTCTGAGGAGGAAACAGTTGTGCGCGTACAATGCCAGCAGGCGAATTGATTTTATTTACCCTCCTAACCTGCTAAGCACACTATATTTCCCCCATGGTCCACCTGCCCTACCGCCCTGTCCAGCCCAGAGGAGAAGACCCACCTTGACGTTTCTCACCCCGAGCGACTTCAGTTTCACACGCTAATTCCACTCCTTTACGCGGATCTAACGCCCATGAGCAAGGGCGGCTTATGAACTGCAGGACACGCGGAAATCCCTCGTCTGGATCGGACTCAATTCTCTAAACGAAATCAAGCTTTTTTATTTTACACTTTCAAGGAGTTCAGGTGATCTAAAACGTTTATTAGTCCTCCTCCAAGTGCAGTTTATAACAAGGCCCCACCAGTGCGCGCCAGATGAACAAATTGAGAAGACCGGTAGCACTAGTTTTCCCAGTTATTTCTCATTGCTAAAAAAACCCCACTTCCAGATGCAATACGGACACTCGTTAATAGAAGAGCCATTTAATATGAAATTGTTTTAATAAGTTTTTATTTAAACACCAAAAACACAAAAAAGAGACACATATGACAGAATGCAATATATCTCCGTAATCACAATGTAACAAATCGTTGACAGACCTGCTAGTCTGATGAATACCGGTGTCTTTTTTAATGCTGTCGAGATAGTGATCAGTTTCACCACGTTTAGAGTTTTGTAAACTGTTCTCCCTTTTGAAAAATGTAATTACTTGCAGGGCCAGCCTGAGCTTTCTAGGGCCTCTAGGCAAGGTCTTGGAAGACCAAAACAGCCTTATTGTTCTATTAAGTTAAAAGGCTACACTTGTACTAAAACGCAACATGCCCATTAATATGACCACCATCACAACCCAGATCTACAGTGTACCCAGCAGTAAAATCAAAATGTGATAAAAAAAAACACTTGTCACAAGAAGACTTCATCCTGTCCTGAAGATCCAGTCCTTCCAAAACTTCACAGATTAGAGAGCCTGATTCACTTCATCTACAACTTCCTAGTCATGAAGACCACAATACAATCACTCCTTCTCTTTTAGGATAATACATAATCTAAAATTTAATTCTTTTTGGATTCCATCACAACAGGATAAAGTTTGACAGTGCAAAAAAAGTAAGAAAAAAAGCAGCTTATATATTTGGCTGAAAAAATAAGGCGTTTGTAGGCTGATGTCAGTCTGTAAGAACACTACAGGAGAGAGTCACTAACAGCTCACAGCAATGAGACTCCTCTCACCATGACCTCTGAACTCAGTGCAGACCCTGCAGTGGACAGAGTCCCCAATCCATCTGTCTGTACCTTCCCTCAGCTCCCCGGCGACCCCCAACATACTGCACTGACTCTCCCCATCACCCCTGCAGTCTGTGTCCATTGTGTCCGTATTCTGTCTCCACAGTCACCTGGACACCAGGGACCTGAGGACTGATTCCATTCTGACTCCCAGGTTCCACATGTTGATCTGCTAGAGGACTGATCGCTGAGCTGCTGTCATTCTGGGCATCATCTTTCCTTGTCAGCTCATAGTCATTCTTGATCGTCGTCCTTGATCTCCTCAACCAGACCCACACTCCCAGGATCACCAGGATGCCTCCAGCAGCACCAGGGACACCAGTGATCACTCCGACAGGAGACCAGTGATGAGGAGGGTCTGATGTAGGAAACACAGAGGAGACAAAACACAGCTCATCATACCTTCAAGAAGACATGAGGAGTCTCTTCCGATAGAGATACTGACCAGCAGACACACCTGTGATCTCTCTGCACAGGACAAAGAACAGTAAAAACTTCTACGCTCGAGAATGTCCTGGGGTTAAAAACCTCACACTGAGAACAAGATGTCAAAGTTCAAAACAACACAAGCCTGTGGAGAATTTGGGGAGTTTTCCTGCATCTCTGTCCAGTCTCACCGTTTACAGGGGGACACTTGTCACCGACAGCTCTCCTTCTGCGTGATATACGCTGGTCCTGTTGTTTCATCTTGCCAAGTTCTTCATCTGAGAGCTATGAAGACAGAGTCACATTTACTCAACAGCTATTGAAGTATTTAATCCTCAGTACTGAGGGAGTGAACAACCCGTTAATGAGAGATTCACACAGGTGTCATGGCAGTATGAGACAGTTAAACTAGTCTTGAACCTGTAAGAAGTCAAACCTTGTCCAGCTGGACTGGAAGAGACTCCTTCCTCATTCACACTCCAGTTTTCTACAGTGTAAAAGCACAAGGGATAAGGAGCAGAAAAACACTCACGAGTTTGCGATGACTGATCTGATCTCTCACAGCAAGGAGAATATCCTGACACCCTCCTGACCCTGGGTTACAGATAACAGTGCAGCACCCCAAAACATAACACTTCCCCAGTACCCCAAAACAATCATCTTCGGCACACCAAAACATAATCCCACCTAGCACCCTAATATACAATCCTACTGCAGTACCCCATATTAATAAGGCTAAGTTGGATCTCTCGTCAGACACAAGCCTGATTTATCAGACCTTATATAGAACTGAAGTTCTGAAACACCTATAGCAAAGAAAAACCTAAGTCTTATATGCATTTCATTTCTGCATCATGGATCAACAACATATAGATTCTGTCATCCAGGGTCGATTACTTGAGATTCTCACCTCCCACAGTGAGGGTCACAGTGCTGATAGTGTATCCCTAAAGGTCCCTCACTGTGTAGTTGCGCTGTTCAGCTGGAGTGAGGGAGCGCAGTATCAGAGAGCCGTCCCATACCGACACTCTGTCTCTGTACTGGGGGACACAGCTGGCTGTGCTGCTCTGGACAGAACACACTGAGGTCCAGTTTTCACCTCCTGCAGGATCAAACAGCACCTCCACTCGCTCTCCAGTGAACAGAGGGAGAGACAGACAGATTCCAGGCTGTCAGATGACAGTGTCTCTGTGAGCTGAAAGACAATCAGGACAGAGGATGATATAAGAACACACTCAGTCAAGAATATAGAGCCCTCTAGTGACCCTACTGTAGACCTGCACACCGCCCACAGTGAGGGCGAGGGGTTGGGGGTATCCCCAGCAGAGTCCTGGACTGTCTTTGTCAATCTAAAATAGGTGGATTAAGGGTTCTCTGAAATTGGATGGCACAGTGGCTTGCGTCACTGTCATGCACTTGTAGTATCCTCTCATGAGGCACCAGTAATGTAGGGGTTGTGCATTTACTGGGACAATTCTTAATTGTAGCAGTAAGTCACAAAATGATTCTTTTCATGGCATTAGAATCCAACCTTGCGGTATAACTCAAACAACGCACACACATGGGTACTAATACACAAGAATACATTTATTAATACATAAAATGTGCATATAAACATAACAGATCTTATCGAGAGGGTTAGCAGAATACAAAAGGTATATATTCAATCACGAAGAGTTACAAACCAAGAGGGACATACGCGCACTATATCATTCATTAAGACCGTTTCGTAAATTAACTTGGTTACAACTTCTACACTAGATACTCAAAACAAGTACATAACTCTTAGGAATTAAATTGATATCAACTGGTTGGGATAACAATTGAATACTTGAGCTGTAATGCAGTGAAGTTGAATACTCATCCAATCTCTGGGGATTCAGATCTCTTGCGGGCACAAAGAAACAGCTGCAGGATTGTTGCTGTCCAATCCGCGCTCTCTGGCTCGGTGCCAAGCAGTGGCCGTGCTGTTGCGGCTTGTAACGTGGTGGAGATCCTGCGATGCTCTGCGCTGCTCTCTGAAGACCGGCTAGTTAGTGTTGGCTTTAACTAGCGAAGTTTGTGCACAGGAGAAAAGTTACTGTGGGGGTCCCAGCAGGTCAGGAAGAGGACCGGTTCGTTCCTGATGAAGCGCTGGTTCTGAATACTGATTCAGCTGTCCACAGTTCCGACCTGTTCACGAGGCCTGCTGCTGGTGCTAACCTTGGGTGGATCCTTTGGTTACTCGTGGCAACCTCCGCTCTCGACTCTTAGAACAGAGGAAAGTCCTGCACTCGGACACACTGGCTGTTACGTGGTTGTCCGGGCTGAGTCTCAGGATGGTCAGGTGGAGCCCTGAGGCTGAATGTCCAGGAGGCGTGCTGGGAACTGTGTTCCCTTCGGAACCGTCCTGCCCTGGAATTGTTCCACAGGCTCTCTGTGTTGCCTGTTTTTACCTGGAGGAACTGCAGGTTGTTCATTGGTTCAAAGTTTCATGGGCATCAGAGACCTACGTGGTATTACCACGCCTGCCAGTCCCTGATTGGTTGATCAAGGTGAGATATGAGTCACTTACTCCTGACACTTAGGAATGCAGTCCAGATGTCCATCTGGCACTCCCTAGACAGATAGGCGCCAATGGATGACCATTGATCATGATAGCCAGGCTTAGCTAAGTGCATCCCCCTTTGGGAGCTGTCCCTTATCAAAAGAAAACATCTTTAAATCAGCCTGCATGAATAGCTTCTCTGTGGCTGCACCACAGAGATGAACAGAGAGATGGGGCCTCATTTGGGAAAGCACAGCAATGCTTAATTCTGTCTTATTAACAAGCATTGCCGCTACATCTGTCTGCACACAATTCCTGGGGTGCTGTCTGTGTGGAGTTTGTATGTTCTGCACTCGTTTATGTGTGTTTCCTCCTGGTGCTCTGGTTTCCTCCCACAGTCCAAACACATGCTGGACGGGTTAACTGGTTCCTGGGAAAACTGGCCCTGATGTGAGTGTTGAACTGGTTACTTGCCCTGTACTGGGTAAAGAATTTAAAAATGGATGGATGGGTTACCGTAAAACTGCCTTTACTTCACAATTAACCACATGGGCATCGATGATTTGCAAGAGATGTACAACTAATCTTGTTTTCATCTTGGTTTGAAATTATTCTTCTACAACCTTGAACACTCCTGAGTAGTTGTTAAATTTCATGTCCTGATGCTGGGGTGACTGCAAGCCTGTCTGTCCAGGCCAGAGTCCGACTGCTGACAGCAAGAGTAACTGTACTGAGAGGCTTTCAAATGAAACAGCCACACTAGGAAACTCACATGCTCTAACGTCAGAGCTCTAACTGGGACTCGTAATCTAGATGTGAAAAACAATTCATTTAAACACATCATAATACTGACAAGTACTTTATAAGTTTATCAATGTCTGTTACCTGTGATAGTGAGTGGAACAACTCCAAGTCTTGTCACACGACTGTCTTTCCTCCTGTAATAACACCCATACAGTTGCTCATCAGAGAAGGTTGTGCTGCAGAGTCTCATGGAGAAATTCCCCTGTGAGACTCCCTCTTTGGAGATGTTAATCCTGAGCTCAAAGCCAGGGCCAGGGTAGACTGTTTCATGACTGAAAACCACCACGTTTCCTGACTCGTGTCTCCACAGAATATCGATCTGATCACTGGAGTTTCCAACAGCTGCTGTTCCATCGCAGGGCAAGACAACGCACTCCCCAAATCTCCCTGAGACTGGGGTATCTCCAGAGACTGGGCGAGAGAGGATGAAGAGGTTATCTCTAAATAAACATAATACAAGACACTTCATCTTTGTCGTAAAGTGTGCAGAGTTCAGGCAGATTACCTGTTTAGCTATTCAGCTGACACTGTGATTTGCTCAGACAGCTGGACATTAATAATAATATTAAATAGCTATAGCTCTTTTCTGGACACCCCACTCAGAGCTGTTTCCAGAGTGATGAAGCCAGTTCAGAGAGGGGGGTTATTAGGTGGCCATGATGGGTAAAGACCAGGGGGAAATGCTGTAAAAGAAAACCAAGTTTAACTGTGTGGACGACGTCTTTGATTTATTTTTTATCACGCTGCCATTGTTAAGAATTAAGTGTTTCATGAGAAAATACTGTTGTTATTTAAAGTTGTTGGGTGTGTTGGAACTCCATTTTAATTGGTCTTATTAACATGACATCTGGAAAAATTAACTACTAAGCTTGGCACGTGTAACTCAACAAATACAGGACCTATAATCACATTTAAAAACAAGTAGGTCTAAGCTTTACCGTCAACAATCAAGACAGAACATAAAACTGCATTCGAACTTAAAATATTGTATCGACCGCGGGTTTCGGTACGGAATGGAGCAGGCGTGGGACTCAGGGAATGGGGTTGAGCAACACATTTAATAACTCGAATCAGGAAAGGTACACACACAGGGACAGGGGTTACAGCGCTGCACCTACACTAACATACACACACACGAAGGGAATAGACTATCCCAGCCTCCGTCCCACTATATACAGTCCGGTAGTCCCCAGGTGCTGTTCTCAGCCCGCCCTGCGTGGCGCTACATTGTAATACATGTTACATGTTTCACGTTCTTTATGGAATTTAAATACAATTTAAACCCCACCCCAAAAGTACTAAAAGAGGGAGTATTATTAAAACATTTGACTTATGAATATGAAATTTACCCAAGATGACTAATACATTCAATACTGTATAAATAAATGTTCTTTTTTCGAATTTCCTCTTACATAGTACAACAAAATATCAAAATCCTTAATATAAAATCTTAGTATTCTATATTTCCAGAGAATTCCCATGACGTGAATTGAATGTGCTCTGTCTGGCGATCTCTGTCGCTAAAGTTGGCGCAAGAGGTAGACAGTTTAAGAAGCACTTAGTGATTAACGAGTGGGTCGGGTAGCACGTAGATAACGTTCTACTTTAGTTACGATAGGATTTGGGAAACACTCGTAAATTAACGATCGATCTTAAGAGCAAGTTTACGATGTTCTTAGCGCTACGATGCTTTCGGGAAACTCACCCCTGAATAGTCAGCTTTTGCTCATGGTAATCTCCAAGTGTAAGTTACTGACTTTAAGATGGAAACAGAGGAGATCATATTAAATAGGGATGAGTATGAGGCTAAAAGCATTCTCACACAGTGCGTGTAGCTTACTTATTTTTGTTTTTGTTTTTTAACCAAACTTGTAGTGTATCTTTTACATTTAGGCCAAATTTATAAAACATTTACAAAAAACATTAAAAAGCAAATAAATCCCTCCGTCAGATCATTTAGCCCTTTGAGAAGGAGTTAACTGGTTTATTTGTAACTGAAGCCGGTGTCAGTGAGAGGCACAGATGAGGCTCTGTCTTCCTGTGTGCAGTCGGCCAGAGTCTAGTGAGCTTGTTGTCCTGGTTTGTGCTTCGCTCTGCTCTGAGCTCAACTGCCTAGTTTCCCTGCGGTCAGTGTGAGCCCTGCCTGAGCACAGACACCACAGAGAGCAGCCAAACTGCACAGCTCCTCTCTCTGTGCTCATAGTTCACACCCCTGAGCTACTGCAGGACCCTGAGTCTGGGGGTCTGTACTCTCTCAGCCACAAGCACTTCCTCCTACTTCAGAGGGACCAGATGAACAGCTCAGTCTGCTGTCACCCATTAGAAACTGCTCTTTCAGTTAGTGATTCTGCAGGTGACTATTCATTAGAACCATTAAACACTTTAAGCTGTGGTTTGATTTGAGGACGGCGCTGACAATCCTCAAATTCTGTGGACACAATATTACACAAGACATGTTCTGTTTGAAATCCTTTACACTTGTTGGAAGAACTTTAGTTTTTCAGTGTAGCTCACTGATCACAGCTGTGTCTCGAGAGAAGCCAGGGTATCGGCTTCAACAACAGGGCGGGTCAGCTTGTTTTCCAGTGTTGCATGTGTAGGCACTGACAGAATCGGTAAACCCAAACAACAGTGGCAATAATGAAAATACTGTGCTTTAATCAAGGTTGACGACCAACCCAGCTCGTCCAGACCTCGCTGCGAGACTGGACTGTCCTCCCTCGTCGTCCTGCTGGTGACTCTCCCCCTCTACCCTGCTGTCCTCCGGCTGCGTCTCCCGTCTCTTCCACAGAGCAGATCAGTGTGTGGCTGTGGTCCCCAGGACACGGTAATCAGGGAATAGGTCCGTCAGTGCAATGTGTAAGAGTGTAACAGGTTAGACCCACAGCTGATGCCGGTCAGGTGACATTTACAGAAGCGGGGCCTGCGCTGTAAACAGTTCAAACAAAGGACGATTAGAAGAATTCCTGTTTTAAAATCTCATTGCCACAATTGTATTATGAAGATGATAATCTTGTAGGTGTATAAGCCTCCTATTTAAAATGAGATGGCACCCTGCATTCCAGAAATATATTTCACAATACAGTTACATAAGAGGAGAATGCATCAGGTGGCACAGTTTTTATATTTATTTATATTGGGGTTTTATGCACATTGTATACATGGACAAATATTCTATACACAGTACAGTATGTTTCAAACTGAGAGGTGATCAGTGCTGCTGCTTTCGTTGAGTTCGAGTTCGTGGGTCCATTTGAGGGTGCAGAGCAGAGAGAGCACAGCCCACTGAGTACAGGTCTGAGCTCAGAGCTCTTCCAGAGAGCTAGTTATCTTCGAGCAGTGACGAAGCCTGCATTCGCATACTGGTCTTCTTCCTGGAAACAGGCAAAGAAATACAAATCAGAACATAAGTTACAAACGGGAGATCTTCATTCAGCCCAGGTAGCGCTGGTGGTTAGCAGGTCATTGATCTGAGGATCTCACCCAGCTGTGTCCTGAGAGAAGCTTCAACAACATGGCTGGGCAGCTTGTTCCACACTCCCACCACCCTCTGTGTAAAGAAGCACCTCCTGTCCTGACTGGAGGAGCTCATCCAGCTGTGTCTTGAGAGAAGCTTCAACAACATGGCTGGGCAGCTTGTTCCCCACCCCCACCAACCTTTGTGTAAAGAAGCAGCTCCTGTCCTCAGTTATACATGTACGTCCATGCTTTTTGTCAGTAACCACAGGCTGAAATCTTGAGTCTTGGAGGAGACTGCGATGTTTACACTTGTTTACATTTGTCCACACTTTTTTTTACCTACTTATCAATCATGTTTGGGAAGAAATGCGACAGGAAACATTTTCTCTTCCTGCTAGCCACCATCAACCCAACTGCAAAACTAAAACACTCCATAGTCCTTCAAAGAGGTATTTTTTTTAAAAAAAGGTTGTTTCCAATACTTATACAATACAGGGTCACAGGGGGGAGCTGGGGTCTATCCCAGCATGCAACACGCACAAGACAGGAGTCTTGACAGCATTACTTCTCAAAACCTGCAGTGGGGAGATGCTTCACAGTTACAATAGTTTCTAGATTCGAGGAGACCTACAACTGCCTTATTAAAGGAGCTATTATACCTGCACACGACTCTGCTTTTTCGCTGGGGTCGGACTAGACTGGCCATTTTCTGCACCTGTTCAGAAAAAAAACACCTGTTTTGGTGAATTGATCATCGCAGGACACAAAGGCATTGAGATTTACGTAAAAATCTGCTATACCGCTTGAACTTGACCTCTGTTGGTTTAAATGGTATTTCACTGTAAGGCAGACTTGCTGAAAGGCATCTTAAGCCACTTCTTGTCAACATCTGAACTGAAGGTTCATAGTTTTATAACCAGATTGCTTTGTAAGACTTTTTACAGCAGCATTAATGTTTAAATGACACTTACTCGTGATTGTCTTTGGTCAATAATAGTTTGATTTTAGTCATTGTGTATGACTATTATACAGCTCTTTGATTTTAAAAAAATAAACCTTATAATAGTAATAATTGTGTTCCGAAAAAGTTGAGATTCTGTCTGATCGCTGTTCTTGCAGTTACAGAGCAGGCTGAGAGTATAAAGACTCGATGACCTGTTCTTTGCTGGAAGAGACAGAAGACGCAGCCGGAGGACAGCAGGGCAGAGAGAGGGAGTGTCACCAGCAGGACGATGAGTCAGGACAGTCCATTCTAGGGCGGTGTAATGACAGTGAACAGGTGAAAGGGAAGAGTCAGGGGTGGGAAAGAGTTTGTCACAAAGGCAGAACTGCCAGCCTGCGGTGAGAGGGTCTCCGAGAGGGGAGACAAGTATTCATGCAGAACATCCTCTTCGCCATTAGAGCTCAATCTAATCCAATTCAAGAGCCCCCGTCTCTCACCTGTTTTCGCTTGTTCAGACTGTATCCTATCATGGACAGCAGGCACGCAGCCAGGACAGTGATCCCAGAGGCCAGTGCTATCTTGTGCCACTGGGACGTCCCATCTCCAGCACTGCAGAGTCCTGCAATAACAGCACCGATGCACTGCGTAAGGAACGGAACACTGCAGACATGCCCTGACCCCTGCAGAAGAGTACAGTACAATATACTGGAGCTTCTTAGTGTGTCACAGTGTGTGTGATATAGTATAATACACACTGATCTGCTCCAGACTCACCCCAGTGTGTGATACAGTATAATACACACTGATCTGCTCCTCTATCACCCCAGAGTGTGATATAGTATAATACACACTGATCTGCTCCTCTATCACCTCAGTGTGTGATACAGTATAATACACATTGATCTGCTCCAGACTCACCCCAGTATGTGATACAGTGTAATAATCACTGATCTGCTCCAGATTCACCCCAGTGTGTGATACAGTGTAATAATCACTGATCTGCTCCAGTCTCACCCCAGTGTGTGATATAGTATAATACACACTGATCTGCTCCTCTATCACCCCAGAGTGTGATATAGTATAATACACACTGATCTGCTCCTCTATCACCTCAGTGTGTGATACAGTATAATACACATTGATCTGCTCCAGACTCACCCCAGTATGTGATACAGTGTAATAATCACTGATCTGCTCCAGACTCACCCCAGTGTGTGATATAGTATAATACACACTGATCTGCTCCAGTCTCACCCCAGTGTGTGATACAGTATAATACACATTGATCTGCTCCAGTCTCACCCCAGTGTGTGATACAGTATAATACACACTGATCTGCTCCAGACTCACCCCAGTGTGTGATACAGTATAATACACAATGATCTGCTCCAGACTCACCCCAGTGTGTGATACAGTATAATACACACTGATCTGCTCCAGACTCACCCCAGTGTGTGATACAGTATAATACACACTGATCTGCTCCAGACTCTTACCCCAAGTCAGTGTGACGCAGTAGTTGGAGCTGTGATGAGTGACAGTACACTTGTATTCCTCGATCTCACTCTCTCTGATCTCCACACTCTTCCTCAGCTGATAGGTGGCGTCTCCGTTGGGTCTGAGCCCACTTGACCACATGTCCTGTCCCTCGGTCTCTCCAGCCCTGGACAGACTGACCTCTATGACTCCAGGACTGAAGCCAGTGACCAGACAGGACAGAGAACAGTTCTGTGTGTCTCCCTGACGCTTGGAAGAGACAAACACCTGAGGAGAGACTGAGAGGGAGACCAGAAGCAATGTTAACGCACTGAGAATCAGTGTGGACACTGTGCAAGGTGAGGTGACATCAATGCACAGACAACTTCTTGTGTGGCTCCTTTCTGTAAACCTTTACAACCACAACATGTCATTATTAGACAATTATACAAATCAAATCATTATTTGACAATTATTACAAATCATTATCTCTTTGTCTGTTGGAGATCACACATTGTATTATTATTATTGAGAGACGGGCTCACTGTTCTTCAAGCTGGGATAGGAGATCACACACTGTATTATTATTATTGAGAGACAGGCTCACTGTCTGTTCCTCAGGCTGGGACAGGAGATCACACACTGTATTATTATTGAGAGACAGGCTCACTGTCTGTTCCTTAGGCTGGGACAGGAGATCACACACTGTATTATTATTATTGAGAGACAGGCTCACTGTCTGTTCCTCAGGCTGGGACAGGAGATCACACACTGTATTATTAGTGAGAGACAGGCTCACTGTCTGTTCCTCAGGCTGGGACAGGAGATCACACACTGGATTATTATTATTGAGAGACAGGCTCACTGCCTGTTCCTCAGGCTGGAACAGGAGATCACATACTGTGTTATTATTATTGAGAGGCAGGCTCACTGTCTGTTCCTCAGGCTGGGACAGGAGATCACACACTGTATTATTATTATTGAGAGACAGGCTCACTGTCTGTTCCCCTGGCTGGGACAGGAGATCACACACTGTATTATTATTATTGAGAGACAGGCTCACTGTCTGTTCCTCAGGCTGGGACAGGAGCTCACACACTGTATTATTATTATTGAGAGACAGGCTCACTGTCTGTTCCTCAGGCTGGGACAGGAGGTCACACACTGTATTACTAGTATTGAGAGACAGGCTCACTGTCTGTTCCTCAGGCTGGGACAGGAGATCACACACTGTATTATTATTATTGAGAGACAGGCTCACTGTCTGTTCCTCAGGCTGGGACAGGAGATCACACACTGTATTATTATTATTGAGAGACAGGCTCACTGTCTGTTCCTCAGGCTGGGAAAGGAGATCACACACTGTATTATTATTATTGAGAGACAGGCTCACTGTCTGTTCCTCAGGCTGGGACAGGAGCTCACACACTGTATTATTATTATTGAGAGACAGGCTCACTGTCTGTTCCTCAGGCTGGGACAGGAGCTCACACACTGTATTATTATTATTGAGAGACAGGCTCACTGTCTGTTCCTCAGGCTGGGAAAGGAGATCACACACTGTATTATTAGTGAGAGACAGGCTCACTGTCTGTTCCTCAGGCTGGGACAGGAGATCACACACTGGATTATTATTATTGAGAGACAGGCTCACTGTCTGTTCCTCAGACTGGGACAGGAGATCACACACTGTATTATTATTATTGAGAGACAGGCTCACTGTCTGTTCCTCAGGCTGGGACAGGAGATCACACACTGTATTATTATTATTGAGAGACAGGCTCACTGTCTGTTCCTCAGACTGGGACAGGAGATCACACACTGTATTATTATTATTGAGAGACAGGCTCACTGTCTGTTCCTCAGACTGGGACAGGAGATCACACACTGTATTATTATTATTGAGAGACAGGCTCACTGTCTGTTCCTCAGGCTGGGACAGGAGATCACACACTGTATTATTATTATTGAGAGACAGGCTCACTGTCTGTTCCTCAGACTGGGACAGGAGATCACACACTGTATTATTATTATTGATTGACAGGCTCACTGTTCCTCAGGCTGGGACAGGAGATCACACACTGTATTATTATTATTGAGAGACAGGCTCACTGTCTGTTCCTCAGGCTGGGAAAGGAGATCACACACTGTATTATTAGTGAGAGACAGGCTCACTGTCTGTTCCTCAGACTGGGACAGGAGATCACACACTGTATTATTATTATTGAGAGACAGGCTCACTGTCTGTTCCTCAGGCTGGGACAGGAGATCACACACTGTATTATTATTATTGAGAGACAGGCTCACTGCCTGTTCCTCAGGCTGGGACAGGAGATCACATACTGTGTTATTATTATTGAGAGGCAGGCTCACTGTCTGTTCCTCAGGCTGGGAAAGGAGATCACACACTGGATTATTATTGAGAGACAGGCTCACTGTCTGTTCCCCTGGCTGGGACAGGAGATCACACACTGGATTATTATTATTGAGAGACAGGCTCACTGTCTGTTCCTCAGGCTGGGAAAGGAGATCACACACTGTATTATTATTATTGAGAGACAGGCTCACTGTCTGTTCCTCAGGCTGGGACAGGAGCTCACACACTGTATTATTATTATTGAGAGACAGGCTCACTGTCTGTTCCTCAGGCTGGGACAGGAGCTCACACACTGTATTATTATTATTGAGAGACAGGCTCACTGTCTGTTCCTCAGGCTGGGAAAGGAGATCACACACTGTATTATTAGTGAGAGACAGGCTCACTGTCTGTTCCTCAGGCTGGGACAGGAGATCACACACTGGATTATTATTATTGAGAGACAGGCTCACTGTCTGTTCCTCAGACTGGGACAGGAGATCACACACTGTATTATTATTACTGAGAGACAGGCTCACTGTCTGTTCCTCAGGCTGGGACAGGAGATCACACACTGTATTATTATTATTGAGAGACAGGCTCACTGTCTGTTCCTCAGACTGGGACAGGAGATCACACACTGTATTATTATTATTGATTGACAGGCTCACTGTTCCTCAGGCTGGGACAGGAGATCACACACTGTATTATTATTATTGAGAGACAGGCTCACTGTCTGTTCCTCAGGCTGGGAAAGGAGATCACACACTGTATTATTAGTGAGAGACAGGCTCACTGTCTGTTCCTCAGGCTGGGACAGGAGATCACACACTGGATTATTATTATTGAGAGACAGGCTCACTGTCTGTTCCTCAGGCTGGGACAGGAGCTCACACACTGTATTATTATTATTGAGAGACAGGCTCACTGTCTGTTCCTCAGGCTGGGACAGGAGGTCACACACTGTATTACTAGTATTGAGAGACAGGCTCACTGTCTGTTCCTCAGGCTGGGACAGGAGATCACACACTGTATTATTATTATTGAGAGACAGGCTCACTGTCTGTTCCTCAGGCTGGGACAGGAGATCACACACTGTATTATTATTATTGAGAGACAGGCTCACTGTCTGTTCCTCAGGCTGGGACAGGAGATCACACACTGTATTATTATTATTGAGAGACGGGCTCACTGTCTGTTCCTCAGGCTGGGACAGGAGATCACATACTGTGTTATTATTATTGAGAGGCAGGCTCACTGTCTGTTCCTCAGGCTGGGAAAGGAGATCACACACTGGATTATTATTGAGAGACAGGCTCACTGTCTGTTCCCCTGGCTGGGACAGGAGATCACACACTGTATTATTATTATTGAGAGACAGGCTCACTGTCTGTTCCTCAGGCTGGGACAGGAGCTCACACACTGTATTATTATTATTATTGAGAGACAGGCTCACTGTCTGTTCCTCAGGCTGGGACAGGAGCTCACACACTGTATTATTATTATTGAGAGACAGGCTTACTGTCTGTTCCTCAGGCTGGGACAGGAGGTCACACACTGTATTACTAGTATTGAGAGACAGGCTCACTGTCTGTTCCTCAGGCTGGGACAGGAGATCACACACTGTATTATTATTATTGAGAGACAGTCTCACTGTCTGTTCCTCAGGCTGGGACAGGAGATCACACACTGTATTATTATTATTGAGAGACAGGCTCACTGTCTGTTCCTCAGGCTGGGACAGGAGATCACACACTGTATTATTATTACTGAGAGACAGGCTCACTGTCTGTTCCTCAGGCTGAGACAGGAGATCACACACTGTGTTATTATTATTGAGAGACAGGCTCACTGTTCCTCAGGCTGGGACAGGAGATCACACACTGTATTATTATTATTGAGAGACAGGCTCACTGTTCCTCAGGCTGGGACAGGAGATCACACACTGTATTATTATTATTGAGAGACAGGCTCACTGTCTGTTCCTCAGGCTGGGAGAGGAGGTCACACACTGTATTATTATTATTGAGAGACAGGCTCACTGTTCCTCAGGCTGGGACAGGAGATCACACACTGTATTATTATTATTGAGAGACAGGCTCACTGTCTGTTCCTCAGGCTGGGACAGGAGATCACACACTGTATTATTATTATTGAGAGACAGGCTCACTGTCTGTTCCTCAGGCTGGGACAGGAGGTCACACACTGTATTATTATTATTATTGAGAGACAGGGTCACTGTCTGTTCCTCAGGCTGGGACAGGAGATCACACACTGTATTATTATTATTGAGAGACAGGCTCACTGTCTGTTCCTCAGGCTGGGACAGGAGATCACACACTGTATTATTATTATTGAGAGACAGGCTCACTGTCTGTTCCTCAGGCTGGGACAGGAGATCACACACTGTATTATTATTATTGAGAGGTAGGCTCACTGTCTGTTCCTCAGGCTGGGACAGGAGATCACACACTGTATTATTATTATTGAGAGACAGGCTCACTGTCTGTTCCTCAGGCTGGGACAGGAGGTCACACACTGTATTATTATTATTGAGAGACAGGCTCACTGTCTTTTCCTCAGGCTGGGACAGGAGATCACACACTGTATTATTATTATTGAGAGACAGGCTCACTGTCTGTTTCTTAGGCTGGAAAAGGAGATCACACACTGTATTATTATTATTGACAGACACGCTCACCGTCTGTTCCTCAAGGTGGGACAGGAGATCACACACTGTATTATTATTATTGAGAGACAGGCTCACTGTTCCTCAGGCTGGGACAGGAGATCACACACTGTATTATTATTATTGAGAGACAGGCTCACTGTTCCTCAGGCTGGGACAGGAGATCACACACTGTATTATTATTATTGAGAGACAGGCTCACTGTTCCTCAGGCTGGGACAGGAGATCACACACTGTATTATTATTAATGAGAGACAGGCTCACTGTCTGTTCCTCAGGCTGGGAGAGGAGGTCACACACTGTATTATTATTATTGAGAGACAGGCTCACTGTCTGTTCCTCAGGCTGGGACAGGAGGTCACACACTGTATTATTATTATTGAGAGACAGGCTCACTGTTCCTCAGGCTGGGACAGGAGATCACACACTGTATTATTATTATTGAGAGACAGGCTCACTGTTCCTCAGGCTGGGACAGGAGATCACACACTGTACTATTATTATTGAGAGACAGGCTCACTGTTCCTCAGGCTGGGACAGGAGATCACAAACTGTATTATTATTATTGAGAGACAGGCTCACTGTTCCTCAGGCTGGGACAGGAGATCACACACTATGTAATTATTATTGAGAGACAGGCTCACTGTTCCTCAGGCTGGGACAGGAGATCACACACTGTATTATTATTACTGAGAGACAGGCTCACTGTCTGTTCCTCAGGCTGAGACAGGAGATCACACACTGTGTTATTATTATTGAGGGACAGGCTCACTGTCTTTTCCTCAGGCTGGGACAGGAGATCACACACTGTATTATTATTATTGAGAGACAGGCTCACTGTCTGTTCCTCAGGCTGGGACAGGAGATCACACACTGTATTATTATTATTGAGAGACAGGCTCACTGTTCCTCAGGCTGGGACAGGAGATCACACACTGTATTATTATTATTGAGAGACAGGCTCACTGTTCCTCAGGCTGGGACAGGAGATCACACACTGTATTATTATTATTGAGAGACAGGCTCACTGTTCCTCAGGCTGGGACAGGAGATCACACACTGTATTATTATTATTGAGAGACAGGCTCACTGTCTGTTCCTCAGGCTGGGAGAGGAGGTCACACACTGTATTATTATTATTGAGAGACAGGCTCACTGTCTGTTCCTCAGGCTGGGACAGGAGGTCACACACTGTATTATTATTATTGAGAGACAGGCTCACTGTTCCTCAGGCTGGGACAGGAGATCACACACTGTATTATTATTATTGAGAGACAGGCTCACTGTCTGTTCCTCAGGCTGGGACAGGAGATCACACACTGTATTATTATTATTGAGAGACAGACTCACTGTTCCTCAGGCTGGGACAGGAGATCACACACTGTATTATTATTATTGAGAGACAGGCTCACTGTCTGTTCCTCAGGCTGGGACAGGAGGTCACACACTGTATTATTATTATTATTGAGAGACAGGGTCACTGTCTGTTCCTCAGGCTGGGACAGGAGATCACACACTGTATTATTATTATTGAGAGACAGGCTCACTGTCTGTTCCTCAGGCTGGGACAGGAGATCACACACTGTATTATTATTATTGAGAGACAGGCTCACTGTTCCTCAGGCTGGGACAGGAGATCACACACTGTATTATTATTATTGAGAGACAGGGTCACTGTCTGTTCCTCAGGCTGGGACAGGAGATCACACACTGTATTATTATTATTGAGAGACAGGCTCACTGTTCCTCAGGCTGGGACAGGAGATCACACACTGTATTATTATTATTATTGAGAGACAGGCTCACTGTCTGTTCCTCAGGCTGGGACAGGAGGTCACACACTGTATTATTATTATTATTGAGAGACAGGGTCACTGTCTGTTCCTCAGGCTGGGACAGGAGATCACACACTGTATTATTATTATTGAGAGACAGGCTCACTGTCTGTTCCTCAGGCTGGGACAGGAGATCACACACTGTATTATTATTATTGAGAGACAGGCTCACTGTCTGTTCCTCAGGCTGGGACAGGAGATCACACACTGTATTATTATTATTGAGAGGTAGGCTCACTGTCTGTTCCTCAGGCTGGGACAGGAGATCACACACTGTATTATTATTATTGAGAGACAGGCTCACTGTCTGTTCCTCAGGCTGGGACAGGAGATCACACACTGTATTATTATTATTGAGAGACAGGCTCACTGTCTTTTCCTCAGGCTGGGACAGGAGATCACACACTGTATTATTATTATTGAGAGACAGGCTCACTGTCTGTTTCTTAGGCTGGAAAAGGAGATCACACACTGTATTATTATTATTGAGAGACAGGCTCACCGTCTGTTCCTCAAGGTGGGACAGGAGATCACACACTGTATTATTATTATTGAGAGACAGGCTCACTGTTCCTCAGTCTGGGACAGGAGATCACACACTGTATTATTATTATTGAGAGACAGGCTCACTGTTCCTCAGGCTGGGACAGGAGATCACACACTGTATTATTATTATTGAGAGACAGGCTCACTGTTCCTCAGGCTGGGACAGGAGATCACACACTGTATTATTATTAGTGAGAGACAGGCTCACTGTCTGTTCCTCAGGCTGGGACAGGAGATCACACACTGGATTATTATTATTGAGAGACAGGCTCACTGTCTGTTCCTCAGGCTGGGACAGGAGGTCACACACTGTATTATTATTATTGAGAGACAGGCTCACTGTTCCTCAGGCTGGGACAGGAGGTCACACACTGTATTATTATTATTATTATTGAGAGACAGGCTCACTGTCTGTTCCTCAGGCTGGGACAGGAGGTCACACACTGTATTATTATTATTGAGAGACAGGCTCACTGTCTTTTCCTCAGGCTGGGAGAGGAGATCACACACTGTATTATTATTATTGAGAGACAGGCTCACTGTCTGTTTCTTAGGCTGGAAAAGGAGATCACACACTGTATTATTATTATTGACAGACACGCTCACCGTCTGTTCCTCAAGGTGGGACAGGAGGTCACACACGGTATTATTATTATTGACAGACAGGCTCACTGTCTGTTTCTCAGGCTGGGAGAGGAGATCACACTAGGACTGTAGTACTGCAGACACGTCCTGTTCACACAGGATCACACAGCATTCACATTCACACAGACACAGATGCATACTCATACACGAGCCAGTTTCCCATAAGCCAATTTACCCACCAGGGAGGAAACCCACACAAACATGAGGTGAACATGCAAACTCCACACAGACAGCACCCCAGAAACTGCACTGTGCCACCCACTCCTCTGCACATGGGGGATGTTTTTACAAAACTCCTTGTGCAGAGCTTCTAGGGGCATTTGTCTCCTATTGTATCTGATATCTCTCTGTCTCACCTGTGTGGTTCTTGTCTATTTCTCTGAACTCCAGGAATCTCTTCAGTGTTTCCATACAGTCAATCTCCAGGAAGAATCTTGTAAACTGGGTTTTAACCCTGTTCTGGTTCCAGTCCCTCTGAGTGTCCTTTGCCTGTAGGGAACTTGCTCTCCAGATCATATTGTCCACCTCAAAGGACAGGAAGTCTTTTCCATTGAAGCCGTAGTGATCAAACAGAGCCACACTCCCATCATCCCCCAGTCTACAGCCTCGCCACCTCTGGAGCACATCTGGAGAGAGAGACCAAGACACTGTCACACACACAGAGAGAGCGGGGACAGTGACACACACAAACAGAGACAGAGGACACTGTCACACACACAGAGAGAGTGGGGACACTGACACACACACACAGAGAATGGGGACTGTCACACACACAGAGAGAGTGGGGACACTGACACACACACAGAGAGAGTGGGGACTATCACACACACACAGAGAGAGCGGGGACACTGACACACGCATAGAGACTAACACTACAGACGCACACTCCCATTATCCCCTAGATCACAGCACATCTGAAGAGAGAGAGAGACCGAGGACAGTGACACACACACACAGAGAGACAGAGGACACTGTCACACATGTGCGCGCACACACACACACACACACACACAGAGGACAGAGGACAGTGCGGAAGGCTGACTGACCTTTCCCCATGTTGCTCCTCTTCCTCAGGATTCCCTGCAGCCTCTCCCTGTTCTCCATCTCCTCGAGCTTGTAGTCGATGTCTTCGAGGCCAGCAGCTCCACTGGGCCAGTGGCGGGTGCGAGTCTCTCTCTGGGAGGTGCTGTCCCAGTGAGAGACCGTCTGCTGGTCCAGCACCCTGGAGATCAGGAGCTGGGAGAGGAGCCCCGCCTCCGACACTGCTGTGGAGGTGTAGACCAGCGAGTGGGAGGCCGAGGCGCTCTCTGTGTGCGGGGGAGTGAAAGGAGAAAGCTGTGATGCAGAAAGAGACCACCAGCGCCCAGATTCCTGCTGTTACTGAAAATCAGACCCGGCCGGGTTCGAGCGCAGCTCCGGGGTGGGAGCTGGGAGAATTCCAGGTGGCTACTGGGAAGTTCAGGATTCATCCCTCCACTCCCAGTTACTGAAGCTGCTGCTCAGGAAGATCTTCAATCCCTGCTGTGGGTGGTGGAGACTCTCCGCTAATGACATCCAGCCATCGAACAGCGCTCTCCAGTACAGGGTCATAGTGGAGCTGGAGCCTATCCCAGCATACAACAGGCACAAGGCCAGATACACC
This sequence comes from Atractosteus spatula, assembly GCF_055471065.1. Taxonomy (NCBI): domain Eukaryota; kingdom Metazoa; phylum Chordata; class Actinopteri; order Semionotiformes; family Lepisosteidae; genus Atractosteus; species Atractosteus spatula. The sequence continues at coordinate 521,616 of NW_028296622.1, read as the reverse complement.
CTGAACAGGACACCAGTCCATCAAGGACACACACACACACCCTGGACAGGACACCAGTCCATCACAGGACACACACACTCTCACACACCCTGGACAGGAGACTAGTTCATCACAGGACACACACACTCACACACACCCTGGACAGGACACCAGTCCATCACAAGACACACACACACACACACACACACACACCCACACCCACACCCACACCCACCCTGGACAGGGCACCAGTCCATCACAGGACACACACACACCCTGGACAGGACACCAGTCCATCACAAGACACACACACACACACCCTGGACAGGACACCAGTACATCACAGAACACACACACAACAGGGCCAGTTTTCCCAGAAGCCAATTAACCGACCAGCATGTGCTTGGGAAAACCATGGAAACACATGGGGAGAACATGCAAACTCCCCACAGACAGCAGCCCCAGGTCTGGAATTGAACCTGGGGTGCCAGAACTGTGAGGCAGCAGTGCTGACCTACTGCGCCCCACTGTGCTGCCCTCCTCTGTGAAGACCGACATTACAGCAATGGAGACGAGCTCCTCTTTTTTTTGGAGGGGACGCGAGTGTGACCCCACCCTCTCTGATCAAGGCTCCAGAGAGCAGACCCAGAAGGTTCCCCATCAGAGCTGCTCCAGCGTTGACACTCACCTTCTCCGACAGACGGTATCAGGAAGACTCCCAACACGATGAAGAAACTCCACATTGGAGAAATGGGCTGAAAAAAACAAACAAACAAAAAACAATATTGAGCTGGATTAGAATGTAATATGACCCTGATTATCATATAATCTGAATTGGATCTGGATGTAAACTGAATGGGATTAGAATGTAATCTAAACTGTCTTGGGTTTCATCCAAAGTGAATGAAGATACACCGTGAACTGGGTGAGGATGATGTACCGTACGGACTACAAACTGACATCAGGATGTAATTTTATCTGGAACAGGTTTAATATCCGATGCCTGACTCTTTGCATGTTATGTTTAAAGGGGAGCATCCCATAAAATCCCATAGACACTAGTCCATCACAAGACACACACACACAGACTCACACACCCTGGACAGGACACCAGTCCATCACAGGACACACACACACACTCACACACCCTGGACAGGACACCAGACCATCACAGGACACACACACACTCACACACCCTGGACAGGACACCAGTCCATCACAGGACACACACACACATTCACACACCCTGGACAGGACACCAGACCATCACAGGACACACTCACACACCCTGGACAGGACACCAGTCCATCACAGGACACACACACACACACTCACACACCCTGGACAGGACACCAGACCATCACAGGACACACTCACACACCCTGGACAGGACACCAGTCCATCACAGGACACACACACACACACTCACACACCCTGGACAGGACACCAGACCATCACAGGACACACTCACACACCCTGGACAGGACACTACTCCATCACAGGGCACACACACACAGACTCACACACCCTGGCAGGACACCAGTCCATCACAGGACACACACACACTCACACACCCTGGACAGGACACCAGACCATCACAGGACACACACACACACTCACACACCCTGGACAGGACACGAGTCCATCACAGGACACACACACACTCACACACCCTGGACAGGACACCAGACCATCACAGGACACACTCACACACCCTGGACAGGACACCAGTCCATCACAGGACACACACACACACACTCACACACCCTGGACAGGACACCAGACCATCACAGGACACACTCACACACCCTGGACAGGACACTACTCCATCACAGGGCACACACACACAGACTCACACACCCTGGCAGGACACCAGTCCATCACAGGACACACACACACTCACACACCCTGGACAGGACACCAGACCATCACAGGACACACACACACACTCACACACCCTGGACAGGACACTAGTCCACCACAGGACACACTCACACACCCTGGACAGGACACTAGTCCACCACAGGACACACTCACACACCCTGGACAGGACACTAGTCCATCACAGGACACATGCACACTCACACACCCTGGACAGGACACTAGTCCATCACAGGACACACTCACACACCCTGGACAGGACACTAGTCCACCACAGGACGGACACACACACACACACACACACACACACACACACACACACACACACACACACACACACTGGACAGGACACTAGTCCATCACAGGACACACACCGCTGGCCATGATCCTGATGAAGCAAGCCTGCCACCTACAGACCTGAAACAGGGATGTAGGAGCCTGTGATGGACTGGTGTCCTGTCCTGTCCAGTGTGTGTGTGTGTGTGTGTGTGTGGCCTGTGATGGACTGGTGTCCTGTCCAGTGTGTGCGTGTGCCCTTTGATGGACTGGTACACCAGTGTGTACCAGTGTGTATGTGTCCTCTGATGGACTGGTGTCCTGTCCAGTGTGTGTGTGTGTGTGTGTGTGTGTGTCCTGTGATGGACTGGTGTCATGTCCAGGGTGTGTGAGTTTATCTGTGTGTCCTGTGATGGACTGGTGTCCTGTCCAGTGTGTGTGTCCTGTGATGGACTGCTGTCCTGTCCAGGGTGTGTCCAGGGTGTGTGAGTGTATCTGTGTGTCCTGTGATGGACTGGTGTCCTGTCCAGGGGGTGTGAGTGTGTGTCCTCTGATGGACTGGTGTCCTGTCCAGGGGGTGTGAGTGTGTGTCCAGTGATGGACTGGTGTCCTGTCCAGGGGGTGTGAGTGTGTGTCCTGTGATGGACTGGTGTCCTGTCCAGGGGGTGTGAGTGTGTGTCCTGTGATGGACTGCAACCTATAGACCAGAAACAGGGATGAAGGAGCCAGCAAAGAAAACTGGGAAGACTTCCAGCAGGGCTGTGCATGAGCACAACTCAACAATCGCCTTCCACTCTGCGTCCACTGCCACAGCCAAGTGTGAACAGCCTGGGAGAGCCCCATGGACACCAGTGTGTGTCTGTGTGTGCAAGACTGGGATCCACACTCATGACTCGACTGGCTCCTTCGCTCTGTGCCCACGTCAAGCCATGTCTGGGGTCACCCAGACTCACAGAGAAGCCTACCAGCGCCAGAGATCAGTCCATAGATCAGCGTCAGTCCAAACGTGTTCCCCGTTCCTGTTGTCCTGAGAGTCATCTCCTCTACCACACCAGCAGTCCGCCCAAGAAAACCTGCAAAGGAAAAAGTAACAGATTTATTCCCTGCTGAAAAAAGAAGAAAGAAAACGCAACGTTTCGGCCGTGGAGCCTTCTTCTGGTGTGGAGGGTGTAAATATATTATTTCCCCAGTAACGCGCTTATTGTAAACACTATGCTCTACCGAAGTGCTTTTCGTGAAATTCGTTAACACCATTTGGACTTGTGCACTCGTGTTTGTTATTATTTTGTAAATATATAAGAGATTATGCCGGGTGTTCTTTGTTAAGTGCGTGTGAAACCGACAACTACTTCAAGGTACGTCTGAGGACTTCCTGGTGGCTTCTCTCAATACATTAACAGTATATTACAATCAGACTCTTACTTCGGTGCTTCATTCAATAAAATCAATTTCAACTGGAAAGCATCTTTCGTTTTGGGGATTTGAGTGGGGGAACATTTCTCATTTCTGTTTAGCAAAAAGACTGAAGTTTTGCGCAGTAGTAGGGCAATTAATTTAAGTCTGATCTATTAGTTACAAAGGCCCAATGCAGTATTTATATTAGCAGAAATAAACAGGAATGGCAAAACCCACAGTACAACTGACATGTTCTACATATTACAGCGAGTTAAAATTCACACATCGGGTCCAGTTGGACGAGTATTTGCATATAATGAAGAAAAGGCAACGTGCAGGTTACAGGAATTGTAAGACAGGAATTCACCAACATCGGCTTTCCTCTAGCTGGAAACTTACAGAAGGGCTGCGGAATATTTTAGGAGCGGTCGGACAATTGTGGAGCTGTATTATATTTCTAACCCGATCCCCTGTCTTCTTAAAAGGAGATAATTAAAAATCCGGTTCGGTGACCGTTTTCATCGTTCCTGTTGTAATTGTAATTTTGCATACAACAAGAGAATTTAAAATGGCCTTTACAGGTTCAGCCTCGCCTTTGCCCGCTGGTTTTAAGGTTTTAAGGTTTTAAATTCTGGCACGGCGCGGGTTAATATAAACTGTTATTTTTCATCGTTTCCTGAAACTTTTCCACTGTCCGTCCGGTGCCCTGCTGAAGTCTATGGGCTGCGCATGCGCTTTGCATTTCTTCTTACTCTGTAAGGAGCGACTCGTTAAAAAACTTTTCACAACATTTCACAAAGTACACGATGCCAAATATCCCGATGTGACACTGATTTTTAAATCGCAACACCTTATTTCCGTTATTAGGGTGGTGCTAATTAAGTTGTGGTTAAAGTACGGCTATTTTGTACTTTAATTCTACATACGCAATTGTTTTTCCAAACTGAAAGTAAAAGTTTGGCTAGCTTCCGCTGTTTAACACAGAACTACTCCGAAGGAAAAAACAACAGCATATATTTAACGCCAGTCTGTCATACTTCTACCCACCCCCCCAAATGTAAAGCAAACGCTGTACATGTGAAAATATTCACTTTTTCCATGTTCGTTTAGAAGAAAAGACTAGATGAGAGAGTCGTCATTCGGGCCATCCTGTTTGGCAGTTAGTAGCTATTTGATCCTAATATATCACCCAGCTGTATCCAGAAGCCAGGATATCGGCTACAACAACTTGAATTTGCAGCTTTTTTGCACGCCCCTACCACCCTTTGTGTAAAGCAGCGCCTCCCGATATCAGTACTAAACGCGCTGCCCTGTAGTTTCCCCTTGTTGGCGACACATATTTAGTCAGGAAATACCTATTTATATAGAAAAACAGCTCACAAACCTCACTTCATTGCAACTTCATCCCCGTAAGCCGACAGCTACCGCCTAGAAAGAAAACTTGAAGGCTGTCCTGAAAGCTTTCAACTTTAATTGAAAACTGAAGGCTGTCAGCGATGCTCGTCTGTAACCGGAAACCATCCTCCATCCAGCTGCTGGCGCCCCCTAGGATCCAGCTGTGAAACTGCAGCGAGTGACACTGTTGAAAGTGGCTAATTCAATCCAGGGCGAGTTCATTTTCAAAAACTGGAATTCAGTCTTAAATCGTTCTTACCAGGACATAATCGGCTACATTATTGTATTGTTTCATGTTTTGGGGTATCATACGAAAAATAAGATGTTAGTGTGAGAGTTTGAGCTGTACATATCAGTTGAAAACGTAAGGTGTTATATACAAACATAATAGGTACAAAAATACCTAGTAATAAAAAAGAGTCATGAATGCCCACAGATCAAGAACAGTTATCTTGTATTGAAGTTACAGGGGGTGACTAACTATCCTTAAATGTGTTCGCGTGTGAAAACAAAATGTACTGGAACAAGTAATAGCTTTATTCCATGCTGAAAAAAAGAAGAGAGAAAACACAACGTTTCGGCCGTGGAGCCTTCTTCAGGTGTGAGAGAGACAAGACACAGTCTGTGTACTTAAAGATGGTTTTCCGAACTCATACATCAGAAAGACTACCGAAACCAAACTTATCCTGCAGCTAGGATCACACCTTCCCCCTTCTCTTAATGACAGACTACTATTCTACTAAATTTTCTCCAGTCATTGGAAGTTTCATTTCACATCTCTCTGCACCCATTCTGACTTCACACCTCTTGATTGGCCTCTCTTTCTGTCCCCTACTCCCGCCTCTCACTCCTCCTCCCTCCCCACCTTTGTTCTCCTGCTACTTTACCTTTGCCTCCTGCCCTGTCTCTTTCACACCTGAAGAAGGCTCCACGGCCGAAACGTTGTGTTCTCTTTCTTCTTTTTTTCAGCATGGAATAAACCTATTGCTTGTTCTCTCTTTCTGTCTCCTTCTCCTGCCTCCCACTCCTCCTCCCTCCCTGCTTTTGTCCCGCTACACTACTGCCTTGTCTCTCATGTTTGCCACATGATCCACGAATTACACTCCAGACGTACTGTAGAAACGTACAGCACACTGTCTATAGCATTGACAAATACCAACCAGATCTTAACAATCCAGTACATGGACACTGCTCTTCAAACCTTTAATCAGCATTGCAGACGTTTTACCCCAAGTACTGGGGTAGGTGCTATTAGTGGATTGTGTGTAAAAATGAAGGTGTGATGTGTGATCATAGGGGCACCGTTGGTGGGGAGTACATTTACAGGCTTCAGACGTAGTCGTGTAGAATCCTATAGGAGTGATGTAAAATTAATATATATGGGGACATGATTGTAATGTAATTTTAGTGTTTATTTTTAATGTACGTTTACTTGTATTGTTTGTATGTTTTGTGAGTTTCTGTGCGTGTAAAACATCATTTTCTTCAATGCAAGATAAAGGTCTGAGAAATCAAGGTGTTGTATCGGACGAGAGGAAAACTGGACTCGAGGAACCCTCTTACCCTCTAGCGGTAAGAATAACAATTCGCAGACATGGGAGAAGTTTACCGTCTGTTTTACTCTGTTTCTGTTATGTCTGTAACTAGTGCGCTACTATACAAAGATTTGGCGTTTAAAAGAATTATTTACTATTCTTATTATATCTGACAAAGTAAGCATTCTTAGAAAAACAGTATCTTTCAATCTCAAACTAATTGAGACCGGTATTGTCATAACAGGACATGTTTAACACCTTCAGATGGTGGTATTTTAAGAGATTACTGTTATAGGGATCGTCGCAATAGCACTTTTTTCACTAAAAACAATTATTTCTCTTTTGTTGTTTTAAAAACTATTCACTGCGGTACCTCTTGTTGACAGGCATTATAACAGATTGGACAGCTCTGCTGTTCTGTAACGTTATTTTAACGTGGCGCTGATCTCTCGATTATCCATTGATAATCGCCGTCGAAAATATCACAGAGGTGTCCAGTGCTTTATTATATACACTCATTTACAGAACACAACATTTCAAGATGAAAAGTGTCGAACCGATTCAACAGAAAAGGCGCCAAGCATTGTAATGTGCACCAGAGTGAAATCACTCTGGTGCACATTACAATGCTTGATTTTTTTAATCACATTACAGTGATTTTTTGCACTGTTCCAAGAATTACCTTGCACTGTTTTCGTCCTGTTATATTTTCTCTGTGGAATTTTGCACAGCTTTTTGATTTTTTGATTACTTAATTACATGTTATTTATATTATGTTATTACATGTTACTGTTATTGCTAATCTGTTACTGACTATTGTCTTATCTTCTGTCCTATTTATATACTGCACCTGAGTGACTTATGAGAAATACTTTTCATTATACTATGCACCTGTGTAAGTTTAATGACAATAAAGTTTAATTGAATTGAATTTAAATCGGTCCTGTAGTTCCTTCTCCTCTGACGCCTTCTGGGTAATGTAGTTCTTTTTACTACATTAGAAAAGAGAAGGGAAACATGAATTCAAACCCACCCCTTTGAGCTCAAAACAGACTCGGCTCTCTTCATAAGTTGAAAATCGTTAGAGATGCATACAGCAATTATGTCGGTAAGAAATAGTGTCTCGGAATCGGGTAAACTTCGGGCGAAAATGACAGTAAAAGGCAGGATTAGGGGCAACACTCATCCTAGATAGTCTCGTTCAGGGTTTTCCTACAGGAGAAAGAAATAAAAAAAAATGCTTTTCTGAGTTTCACGCATAAGTGAATTTTTTCTCCACTGTACTCAAATATGTTTATAGCTCAATAACCACCCTTGAAAATTGTATTCAATAATTCATTTTATTAACTAATGTTTTTTCTTTTGCTGTGTATCCTAGTGATTCAGATTTGAGCTGAAAAAGAGGAATGTGAGGCTAATATATAGAATGATCTGTGCTTAAATGGTGCACCGTTTTAGAATAATCGCATTTTTGAGGGGCTACGTCACCCCCGTTTCAGGTTGAGCATTAAGCATTGAGACAGTTGGCTCTCGGATGTTTTTTCATTTAAGTGGCCGTTTCCTGTTGTGATGGCTTTGCAACACTTCAGAGAGCTTCCATGTCTATCCTTCTCTTCCTCCAGGGTCCCAGATCGCTGGCTCCTCTGGCGTAGACGGCTCTCCGGTCTTCCTGTTGAACACACTTCACCTCCTCGCACACCAACACACCTCTCATCCTCACACACTAACACACCCCTCATTGTCACACACCTACACACTCCTCATCGTCACACACCAACACACTTCACCTCCTCACACACCACCACACCTCTCATACTCACACACCAACACACCTCTCATCCTCACACACTAACACACCCCTCATTGTCACACACCTACACACTCCTCATCGTCACACACCAACACACTTCACCTCCTCACACACCACCACACCTCTCATCCTCACACACCAACACACCTCTCATCCTCACACACTAACACACCCCTCATTGTCACACACCTACACACTCCTCATCGTCACACACCAACACACTTCACCTCCTCACACACCACCACACCTCTCATCCTCACACACCAACACACCTCTCATCCTCACACACTAACACACCCCTCATTGTCACACACCTACACACCCCTCATCGTCACACACCAACACACTTCACCTCCTCACACACCACCACACCTCTCATACTCACACACCAACAAACTTCACCTCCTTACACACCAACACACCTCTCATCATCACACACCAACACACTTCACCTCCTCACACACCAACACACTTCACCTCCTCACACACCAACACACCTCTCATCCTCACACACCAACACACTTCACCTCCTTACAAACCAACACACCTCGCCTCCTCTGACACCAACACACCTCTCATCCTCACAGTCCAACACACTTCACCTCCTCAGACAACAACACACTTTACCTCCTGACACACCAACACACCTCTTTCAATGCCAAAGAGAAAGTCCCGTACCACGCCACCACAGCGCCCCCATGTGGCAGGGCAGGGAATCCCCATTCTCCAGACTTCCAGCAATGTGAGATCAGACCCCTGAGACAAAGAGCCCGCTGTCCGTACAACATCCCAGTCTTGAGAAACTATTGCATTCCTACACGAGAGAAAACCCATCTTTCTCATTTCACCCTTCATATACATGCAGAACGAAGCCAAATGTCTGTTTGATCGAGGCAGGACTGGATTAAACCCAATTTACGATTTTACCTACCGACTACAAATCTCTCACCCCCCATCTCCGTGTTAACCTTCTGATTGGCAGAAACATCTCCATTCTGAACCATGGAATGCCAAACACCATCTCCCCTGAACCCTGTACTCAGAGTAGGAAACAACAAAGCAGAATAAAAAGTCAGTAAAAATGAGGCTCAGGATAAACTCGTTGAATGGAAGGTCATTAATTGTGAGGTTGTGCTCTGGAACAGGCTGCTATAAGGGCAGTGACTCAGACAGAGTCTGAGGGGATCCTACAGTACTGTTAGTCATTTATGTTAATAATGGATCATGCAGCATTTATTACTGTTAGTGATTTATGTTAATAATTAATGGATCATACAGTATTTATTGTTACTGTTAGTAATGCTCAGTGAGAGTGTGGATTTGCTTCCTGGAAGCTGAAAGCTGGGGAAAAAAAACAGAAATTTGAAAACAAATAAGTAAACTAGAGCGCTTTCCTTGCCTGGTGTGCTGGTGAGCGTGAGTCGCCCGGACACTATCCTGACGGGGGGTTTCTAAGTGATGTCTGTGCATCAGTTTCAAGGTTTCTGCGGGTTTGATGCATCGTGACCTTATTTAGTTAACATGAGTATTAACGGGCAGAGCCCTGTTTATTCATCACGCATGACAGGGTAATGCAGTATGCTCGATATTACGGGAACTGTCAGGACTTTATCGCTACGCTCTTTTGAGACAGCGTTTTTGTAACACGCTGCACAGACTAATGCAGAAATGAGTGGTGATAAATTCTTTGAACAATTTCTTGAATCAAGATAAGAAAAAGCGTGTCAGGGAAATGTGAATGTGCACTTTTACTCTTGTACTCTTTTAATTCTCTCCTACGGCTCTGCAGCTCGAATCGCACTTCACAAAAGTATCTCATTACCGCCGAAATCAATTTGCCGGTGCGAAAGAGTTTTTACAGAGCTCGGGTCCTTACAGTCCGCGGTCTCGTAGCGCACGAGACGGATGGCTTGAGATTTCTCTCTTGAATATAGTACGTGTCCTTATCCTAATCACGAATATTTGTCATCATTGCGCGGGCTGCAGTCTGATTCATCAGCAAAGAATGACTGGAACTCTCCCACGAGTCTGATTGTTAACTGTTTGTGCTGAGGGGAGTCCTTTTAATTGAACTTATTGCGTGTTTTTTTTGCGTCTCTTCCAACGGCCCGCTCGAGAATGATCTCTGGACAGAGGCGAGGCTGCTATAAAGGACATCGGGCGGAATCCAGGCACGGGTGGGTAAAACTCACGCGATGGGACGTGTTTTTCTACAAAATATCAGTTATTTCCATAACGACATCTAAAAAAAAAGAAACGTTCTCACAAATTGGTAAACTAGCATGCAATAAAAAAAACTTTCCGAACGGCGGTGATTGTCCATTGTCAAACTGTGCAAGTGGACGACGGGGCCGGATTTGCACACTGAGTCCCTCCAAGCCCTCTCACTCGCTTGTGTCCATTAGTCCCCTGTACGGGGCCCAAAGTCCTGTCCAGCCCTCGCCGTGGGGAAACCCCATTTCGTGACGTCGCGCTTCATCCTCCTTGTGAAGTCCGCCAGGATCCTCTCCTCCAGCCCCCTCGCTCCCCACTTTATGTTGTGCCGGATGAGAGTGTTCCTCGCGTCTCGCAGTCCTTGTTTTATGAGAGACAGCAGCAGCCCCCGCAGGTCATAATTACAATAATTGCTTACACTTCTGTAGCACTGTTCTGGACACTCCACTCAAAGTGGTTTACAGGTTAATGGGGATCCCCTCCAGCCCCACCAGTGTGCAGCCCCACCCGGATGATGCTCCAGTCCTCTCCCCACCCACCAGCTCTCAGTGGGGAGGAGAGCAGAGGAATAAAGTCAGTTCAGAGAGGGGGGTTATTAGGAGGCCATGATGGGTAAAGACCAGGGGGGAAATTAGAGCAGGATACCAGAGTTTTACATCTCATCCGAAGGACAGCGCCTGTTTAAAGTCCAGTGTCCCCGTCACTACACTGGGGCATTAGGACCCACATGGACCGTGGGGTGAGTGCCTCCTGCTGGCCCCACTCACACCTCTTCCAACAGCAGCCTTAGCTTTCCTAGGTGGTCTCCCATCCAGGTACTGACCAGGCTCACACCTGCTGAACTCTAGTGGGGCTGCCAGTTGTGTCTCTCTGTACGTCGGACACGGAGGATCATTCCTCACAGACACGGAGAGACACGGAGCTCTGGGCAGCTGAGCCTCTCGGATAAAGTTGTTTGGGTTTTGGAGTTTTTTTTTCCGTGAACTTGATCGCAGGAACCAGCCGGGGGAGGTGGGAATTTGGCTTGGGTCGCTCAGACAACGGCTACAAAAAGCACAGACGCAACATTTGTGTGAAAACAGACACGAAACGCTCTAAAGCGATTCCGAAAAGAGCCAGAGGAGAAGATGGTTTTGCATACGAAACGCCACATCACGGAGAAGACCGAATCCCCCGAAAAGACCGATCCCTCTGTTTTTTCGATCAAATTAAAGGTGATTTCACGACACGCATCTCACCATCGGCACACGCTCATGCAAGAAGATGCAATTTCTACTGTTTGTACTGCGGATGAAACTTGCCTGCCAGCAGCAAAATTCAGCGGTCGGGCTGAAATTTGAATTTGAGTAATTCCATAACCGGATACGCAAAAAACACACTAGGGTGTTCTTAACGGATGATCGAAAAGCGTCGTTAAGTCTCGTCAGCATCTGCGATTTTCGCTCTCAGTCTGCGAGAGACGATCGCGGGAGGAGGACTGCCGTTTTTTTCCCCCACGCGTGGGGGACAAGCGCTGGCGGCCGGCGTATCGCTGTCTTTTAGAAGCCGCCGAGACCAACAAAGAAAAAGATTCCGCGTGGATTTATTTGTTTATTCGACGTGGAAAGGTATCGAGGTTTGTGCGTGAAAAGCACAGGGACAGGAGGAGCACATGGCTGCGGTCAGGCGGACACGAGTCTCACAGCTATAAAAGACACGTTCACTGTAAAATACGAGTCAGTGTGAAGGCGCACTGCGGTTTCTGACAGTACAAAATGCAGACCTTCACCGGGAAAATGTCGATTTATCTCAAAGCTCAGGAAGGCGATACAATTATATTGTAGAACAGCTGACGGACCTGCAGCAAAGCGTGTTTCTACTCCTGTAGTGCATCGTGGGTATCGGAGAGCTGGGCACAGTGCAGTTTGCAGTGATCTGAGTCTGGGAAATCACCCGGGCTCCAGTGGGGTGGGTTGAAAGGGGGGTGCAGGGGTCCGTCACCTACTGAGACGCCCTAGCCGGAAGGGGGCTCCCCTTGCTCGTGAGCTCGTCTCGCGTCGCTTTTCTCTAAACGGGATTTTCTATACGGCCAGCAGCCATATTACCCTGCATCTCACAACTAGCAGTCCACTGAAGCTAAGCAGCTGTGAGCCTAGTCAGTACCTGGAGGGGAGACTCCTGGGAAAAGCTGAGGTTGCTGCTGGAAGAGGTGTTAGTGGGGCCAGCAGGGGGTGCTCTCACCTTGCGGTCTGTGTGGATCCTGATACCCCAGTATAGTGATGGGGACACTAGACTGTAAAGAGGCGCCGTCCTTTGGATGAGACATAAAACTGAGGTCCTGACTCTCTGTGGTCATTAAAAATCCCAGGGCGTTTCTCGAAAAGAGTAGGGGTGTAACCCCTGTGTCCTGGCCAAATTACCCATTGGCCTTTACCAATCATGGCCTCCTTATTATCCCCATCTCTGGCTTCATTACTCTGCTCTCCTCGCATATTAAACCAGTTCCAGATCAAATTACACCCTGATGTCAGTTTGTAGTCCGTACGGTACATCATCCTCACCCAGTTCATGGTGTATCTTCATTCACTTTGGATGAAACCCAAGACAGTTTAGATTACATTCTAATCCCATTCAGTTTACATCCAGATCCAATTCAGATTATATGATAATCAGGGTCATATTACATTCTAATCCAGCTCAATATTGTTTTTTGTTTGTTTCTCAGCCCATTTCTCCAATGTGGAGTTTCTTCATCGTGTTGGGAGTCTTCCTGATACCGTCTGTCGAAGAAGGTGAGTGTCAACGCTGGAGCAGCTCTGATGGGGAACCTTCTGGGTCTGCTCTCTGGAGCCTTGATCAGAGAGGGTGGGGTCACACTCGCGTCCCCTCCAAAAAAAAGAGGAGCTCGTCTCCATTGCTGTCATCTTGGACTTCACATAGGAGGGCAGCACAGTGGGGCGCAGTAGGTCAGCACTGCTGCCTCACAGTTCTGGGGCCCCGGGTTCAATTCCAGACCTGGGGCTGCTGTCTGTGGGGAGTTTGCATGTTTTCCCCATGTGATTCCATGGCTTTCCCTCCCACAGTCCTGCTGGTGGGTTAATTGGCTTCTGGGAAAACTGGCCCTGTTATGTGTGTGTTCTGTGATGTACTGGTGTCCTGTCCAGGGTGGGTGGGTGTGTGTGTGTGTCCGGCCGTCCTGTCCGGGGTGTGTGAGTGTGTGTGTGTCCTTGATGGACTGGTGTCCTGTCCAGGGTGTATCTGGCCTTGTGCCTGTTGTATGCTGGGATAGGCTCCAGCTCCACTATGACCCTGTACTGGAGAGCGCTGTTCGATGGCTGGATGTCATTAGCGGAGAGTCTCCACCACCCACAGCAGGGATTGAAGATCTTCCTGAGCAGCAGCTTCAGTAACTGGGAGTGGAGGGATGAATCCTGAACTTCCCAGTAGCCACCTGGAATTCTCCCAGCTCCCACCCCGGAGCTGCGCTCGAACCCGGCCGGGTCTGATTTTCAGTAACAGCAGGAATCTGGGCGCTGGTGGTCTCTTTCTGCATCACAGCTTTCTCCTTTCACTCCCCCGCACACAGAGAGCGCCTCGGCCTCCCACTCGCTGGTCTACACCTCCACAGCAGTGTCGGAGGCGGGGCTCCTCTCCCAGCTCCTGATCTCCAGGGTGCTGGACCAGCAGACGGTCTCTCACTGGGACAGCACCAGCACCTCCCAGAGAGAGACTCGCACCCGCCACTGGCCCAGCGGAGCTGCCGGCCTCAGAGACATCGACTATGAGCACGAGGAGATGGAGAACAGGCAGAGGCTGCAGGGAATCCTGAGGAAGAGGAGCAACATGGGGAAAGGTCAGTCAGTCCTCCGCACTGTCCTCTGTCCTCTTTCTCTGTGTGTCAGTGTCATCAGTCTCTGTGTCTGTCAGTGTCCTCGGTCTCTCTCTCTCTCTTCAGATGCGCTGTGATCTGGGGGATGATGGGAGTTTGTCTGTACTGTTAGTCTCTCTGTGTGTGTGACAGTGTCTTGGTCTCTGTTTGTGTGTGTCACTGTCCCCGCTCTCTCTGTGTGTGTGACAGTGTCTTGGTCTCTCTCTCCAGATGTGCTCCAGAGGTGGCGAGGCTGTAGACTGGGGGATGATGGGAGTTTGTCTGTACTGTTAGTCTCTCTGTGTGTGTGACAGTGTCTTGGTCTCTGTTTGTGTGTGTCACTGTCCCCGCTCTCTCTGTGTGTGTGTCAGTGTCCTCGGTCTCTCTCTCCAGATGTGCTCCAGAGGTGGCGAGGCTGTAGACTGGGGGATGATGGGAGTGTGGCTCTGTTTGATCACTACGGCTTCAATGGACAAGACTTCCTGTCCTTTGAGGTGGACAACATGACCTGGAGAGCAAGTTCCCTGGAGGCAGAGGACAGTCAGAGGGACTGGAACCAGAACAGGGTTAAAAACCAGTATACAAGATTCTTCCTGGAGACTGACTGTATGGAAACACTGAAGAGATTCCTGGAGTTCAGAGAAATAGACAAGAACCACACAGGTGAGACAGAGAGATATCAGATACAATAGGAGACAAATGCCCCTAGACGCTCTGCACAAGGAGTTTTGTAAAAACATCCCCCATGTGCAGAGGAGTGGGTGGCACAGTGCAGTTTCTGGGGTGCTGTCTGTGTGGAGTTTGCATGTTCACCTCATGTTTGTGTGGGTTTCCTCCCTGGTGGGTAAATTGGCTTATGGGAAACTGGCTCGTGTATGAGTATGCATCTGTGTCTGTGTGAATGTGAATGCTGTGTGATCCTGTGTGAACAGGACGTGTCTGCAGTACTACAGTCCTAGTGTGATCTCCTGTCCTAGCTTGAGAAACAGAGAGTGAGCCTGTCTGTCAATGATAATAATACAGTGTGTGATCTCCTGTCCCAGCCTGAGGAACAGACAGTGAGCCTGTCTCTCAATAATAATAATACAGTGTGTGATCTCCTGTCCCAGCCTGAGGAACAGTGAGCCTGTCTCTCAGTAATAATAATACAGTGTGTGACCTCCTGTCCCAGCCTGAGGAACAGACAAAGAGAAAATATGTTTGATTTGTATAATTGTCTAATAATGACATGTTGTGGTTGTAAAGGTTTACAGAAAGGAGGCACACAAGATCTTGTCTGTGGAGCGATGTCGCCTCACCTTGCACAGTGTCCACACTAATCCTCAATGTGTTAACATTGCTTCCGGTCTCCCTCTCAGTCTCTCCTCAGGTGTTTGTCTCTTCCAAGCGTCGGGGAGACACACAGAGCTGTTCTCTGTCCTGTCTGGTCACTGGCTTCAGTCCTGGAGTCATAGAGGTCAGTCTGTCCAGGGCTGGAGAGACCGAGGGAGAGGACGTGTGGTCCAGTGGGCTCAGACCCAATGGAGACGCCACCTATCAGCTGAGGAAGAGTGTGGAGATCAGAGAGAGTGAGATTGAGGAATACAAGTGTACTGTCACTCATCACAGCTCCAACTACAGCGTCACACTGACCTGGGGTAAGAGTCTGGAGCAGATTAGTGTGTATTATACTGTATCACACACTGGGGTGAGACTGGTGCAGATCAGTGTGTATTATACTGTATCACACACTGGGGTGAATCTGGAGCAGATCAGTGTGTATTATACTGTATCACACACTGGGGTGAGTCTGGAGCAGATCAGTGTGTATTATACTGTATCACACACTGGGGTGAGACTGGAGCAGATCAGTGTGTATTATACTGTATCACACACTGGGGTGAGTCTGGAGCAGATCAGTGTGTATTATACTATATCACACACACTGTGACACACTAAGAAGCTCCAGTATGTTGTACTGTACTCTTCTGCAGGGGTCAAGGTGTGTCTGCAGTGTTCCGTTCCTTACGCAGTGTGTCGGTGCTGTTATTGCAGGACTCTGTAGTGCTGGAGATGGGCTGTCCCGGCGGCATGGGTTAGCTCTGGCCTCTGGGATCGCTGTCCTGGCTGCGTGCCTGCTGCCCATGATAGGATACAGTCTGAACAAGCGGACACAGGTGAGAGACAGGGGACTCTTGGATTGGATTAGATTAAGCTCTAATGGTGAAGAGGATGTTCTGCATGAATACTTGTCTCCCCTCTCGGAGACCCTCTCACCGCAGGCTGGCTGTTTTGCCTTTGTGACAAACTCTTTCCCACTCTTTCCCTTTCACCTGTTCACCCTCATTTCCCTGCCCTGTGACTCACTATCCACCTCACCCCACCTCACACCCCACTGACTGACACACTCATCTTCATTAAATTCCGGTGGGGGAGGGTGGGCAGCATGGTGGCGCAGTGCTGGGGGTTCTAATTTTAGACCCGGGGTGCTGTCTGTGTGGAGTTTGCATGTTCCTCCTGCGTTTGCGGGAGTTTCCTCCAGGAGCTCTGGTTTCCTTCCCCAGTTCAAAGACATGCTGGTGGGTGAACTGGCTACCAGAAAAACTGGGACTGGTGTGTCTGTCCTGTGATGTCCTGTCCAGGGTGTGTGTGAGAGTGTCTGTGTGTCCTGTGATGGACTGGTGTCCTGTCCAGGGTGTGTGTGTCTGTGTGTGTGTGTGTCCTGTGATGGACTGGTGTCCTGTCCAGGGTGTGTGAGTGTGTGTGCCCAGTTTCCTATTCAAGGGCCTTTCTCTGTTGTTTCAGCAGCTGTGACGGGGATGTCTGCTGTCTCTCCGGGACTCCCCCCGAACACAGGGGATCGAAACGGGGGTTTGATCAGCTGGCTGCCCCCCTGCTGTCTAGCAACCCCCTGACCACCACCTCCCCTGTGATTTTGGGGTGCCGCCAGCAAAGATCCCTGGCAGGCGTCTCGGGGAGCCTAGGAGCGAGCGAAGGAAGGAAGAAGACAGGGCAACGTTTCGGCTGGGGAGTCTTCATCAGGCGTGAGGCGGGGGGGAAGACAGACAGAGAGGAGATGAGAGGACAGAGCAGGTGAGGGGGGTGTACCATAGGGTGTAGCTGTCTGGTTAAGAAGGGACCAGGATCTCGGGGGACCCATGTCAACATGATGATGGGGAGCTGGTCACCCCACAGTTATGGGAGGCTGAGGTTCTGGCGCATCTGTAAAAGATGAATGTTTTTTCATCTTTTCTGAATGTTGGCATTTGATCCTCGGGGATTGAAAAACTGTGGGTTTCCCCTTTGTGATGTAGAGGACAGTGGAATCACACTACAGTATCAAATCAAAGTTGATTTTTATCAAATGCACAACAATGCAGCAGTAGTTGCTGGCCATGAGATGTCTTTATACTGTATGGATTATACTGTATATACTTATACTATATATATATATTACTGCCAGAGCTGAAGAGGCTGTCCCACACTGACAGGCTGGAGGAACTGAGTCTCTTTAGTCTGAAGGGGGTGTCCCACAGTGACAGGCTCGAGGAACTGAGTCTCTTTAGTCAGAAGGGAGTAAAAGACACAGCCGATGAGCTCCCCCAGTCAGGACACGGGGTGGGGGGGGGGGGAAATTGCACCTCTTTACACAAAGAGATGTGGGAGTGGGGAACAAGTTGCCCAGCCAAGCCGTAGAAGCTGATACCCCGGCTCCTCTTGAGACCCCCCTCCACCCGCTACTCACTACTCACTACTCGCTACCCGCTACCAAACGGGCCAGATGGGACCACACGGGACCAACCAGGCTGCCTGCTCCTTCAGCTGTTCCCAGAGAAGAGCAGCCGCCCCCGCCCACATTTCACAGCTGACGAAAACGTGACTACACCCCCCATGCTGCTGCTCCCCGCTGCGTGCCCGCCGGCCCCTCCCGATCAGCTGCACACCGCCGAGCAGACACTGCGCTCTCACACGCTCCTCATGGCTGTGGAGCGGGAGATCCCAGTGCTATTCCCCGTGTCATCTGGCGCAGATAAGATCAGTTCACTTTATTAGCCCTGTACAATTCCTTGTAGTAGGAATTCATCTTTTCGCAGACCCCAGCTTGCTCTCCATGAGACACACACACAGGGAGAGAGGAGATGGGGGTCAGAGCGCAGGGTCAGCCATGTATACGGCGCCCCCGGAGCAGTTGGGGTTCAGGGCCTTGCTCAGGGGCCCAACGGAGTAGGATTCCTCTGCCGGCTGCGGGATACGAACCGGAAACCAGCCACAGGCGCAGATCCTGAGCCACAGAGCCACCGCTCCGCCCCAGTCCCAGATCCTGGTACTTGTACGCGCCGCTCTCCAGCTCCGTCTACCTTCCGCCGATCGGGGTGCCCCCCTCCTGAACGGTCTTCCCCCAGTTTCACGCCGGCGATTCCCCTCCCCGAGTTCGTCTCCAATATCCTTCTCGTCCCGCTGTTCAGTCCCTCCCGCCGCGCCATGACGGGAGCGCATTGCTGCCACCCAGGAAGAAAAGAAAAAGAAATTGCTCCCCTCCGTTATTTCTTAATGACGAGGTAGCAATGCTAACATCAGCGTCGGTCCTGCTCTGTTGTGCGCGCTGAACGCGTCGAGAAGCGGCCGAGAGCTTGGGCTTGGGGAGGTGCCCTCCGGTTTCATGACCGTGTCCAGCGGTGTCCAGCGCTGCAGAATGTGTCCGGATTGGCTTTCACTCGGGGTTTAGCCATAATGACACCTTGCGATTTATTTATTTATTTTAGCCAACGTGAACAGAAGCGTTACCAGCAGGAGGACCGGATTTAAAGATCAAAGCAAGTGATGGTGGTGTTCCGTGATGAACAGTTATACGTGCGATCAACTCCACGGCTTCGAGCTACAAGCCCGCCCGTAGCGATATCACAGGTATGGTGTGACAGAGGGCGCGATCGCCTGATCACACAAAATACGGGAGAATTCCTATTGCCTAATGACGAGATAGGAGGGCGAATTTCCTTTTCCCGTGGTTGCACAAGCGCATTGCTCTGATAAGGAGGGAAAAACAATCCATGTGTTATATTAAGAGATTGCAGATGACTAGTGTGCACTTTCCAATAAATAAAGAGATCGCAGATGCCTTGTGTGCACTTTCTCATAAAGAAAGAGATCGCAGATGCCTAGTGTGCACTTTCTCATAAATAAAGAGATCGCAGATGCCTAGTGTGCACTTACTCATAAAGAGATCGCAGATGACTAGTATGTATTTCTCGTAACGACCAGACGTTCTCACCGTACCGTAAGTGACTACCACCACCACACGAGAGCCCTGTGCTGTCGCACAATACTCACATTCTCATTCTCGGGCTCTCCGGCTTTCAGCTCTTTGGGGTGGCTCCTGGTCCCACTCTTTCTTGTAAACGGAGGCGGCTGGGGGCTCCCCGGGGGTGAAAAGGCTGTTCGCACCCCATACAAACTGTCACGCCGTGGTTTGAGCACACACATACAGTGGAGAGTGGGCCTGGCCTCATTCTGCAGCCCTGAGCCCTCAGTTCCAGATGAGCTCTCGGTAGCTTCTCAGTGCGCAGTGCAACAGGTTGTTCACACACTCAAGTGATCACTGCTCTCTCGCCCTTAGCTGGTAACTCGTCTTCCTTGATGGCAACAATGCGCTTCCGTATTTAATCACCCCCCGCTCCTAGTTCCTGTAACTCTTTCAACTCTTCAACCTGCGGGGGGGCGTCAGATCCGCCGGCACCCCGGCACGGGCTTCGCACGCTCACGGCATGCACCGCCGCGCGTTCCCGCGCCGCTTCCGTCCAGCGGGAATGCGCCTCCCCTGCAGCCGCGCATCGTGCGCGTTCAGCGGGTCGGCTTCCGCGTCTCCTCGCTTTGCTCGCCGACCAGAGTTTTTTTTATATATATCTACTCCCTTCCGTGCGCTTGTAGCTTTCCAGCAACGGCAAAACGGCAAAAAAAACACCACCAATTCACGGGGTGTAGAAGGATACCAGCATCTTGGGTTCTCCTCAAAACGGGATACCGTACTCCGGGACACGTGCGCGGGTGTTAGAGGTGAATTTCCGGGGTGCTGCGCTATATGTGGGGTTGCCCGGCTCCCCCTGCGACCCCCTACTGGATAAAAGCAGGAGGAAAACGAGTAAGAATTCATCCGAGAGCCTCATCTTGTCTGTCTGGGAGAACATGCAAACTCCACACAGACAGCAAACACCCCCCCACCCCTTCCCCAGGCGCGGAACTGAACCCCACCCCACCCCAGCCAGGCCAGGCACCCCAGCAGCAGCAAGGCAGCAGGGACAACTGCTCATGCCTCGGGCTCGGAATGTCCTACATTAAGATCCACCCGCCCCCCTCCCATACCGACATGAGCACTGCTGGGACAGCTGAAGTCCCCATCCGTGCATTTTTAAAGATGCGATCATGGCTGGGGAGGTGCTGGGTGGTGTGTTGCACTCACAGCAGCAGCTGCGCCGAGTGTGGGGGTGTCTGGATGTCTGGGGGGTTGCTGGTTCATAGCCCCAGGGCGTAGCACAGCTTGAGCACAGCACTATACTCAGGCACTGCCTGAACGGGCACCGACGTTCGTAGTAAGGAAACAGTAGAAAGAGACGCACTTGTTACTCTACCTCAGTTCATCTACCCAGTGGCTGCTGTGTACAAAAACCACAAGAACGAGTAAAAGTTTATTTCACGCGGACGAGAAAAGAGACACAACGTTTTGGCTGCGGGGCTGTCTTCGGGTGATGACACCTAAATGTAACACGCTGCCGTCCTGACAGGCAGATTACAGCACTACAACCAAATTACAGCACAGGACACGCTAAATAGACAATACACACTAGCTGAGCATTTGACCAGGAAAAGACAACCAGATCTGTGACTGGAGATCACACACTGTATTTCTGTTCAGTTTCTAAGTCTGTTTGGATCTGGATCACAGTCTGGACATAGAAACTGGACACAGGCAGACCCAGCTGTCCAGAGAGGACAGGCTCAGTGACCACAACCTGGACACACACACTGGACACAGGCAGACCCGGCTGTCCAGAGAGGACAGGCTCAGTGCCCACAGCCTGGACACAGAAACAGGACACAGGCAGACCTGGCTGTCCAGAGAGGACAGGCTCAGTTTCCACAGCCTGGACACACACACTGGACACAGGCAGACCTGGCTGTCCAGAGAGGACAGGCTCAGTGCCCACAGTCTGGACATAGAAACTGGACACAGGCAGACCCAGCTGTCCAGAGAGGACAGGCTCAGTGACCACAGCCTGGACACACACACTGGACACAGGCAGACCCGGCTGTCCAGAGAGGACAGGCTCAGTGCCCACAGCCTGGACACAGAAACAGGACACAGGCAGACCTGGCTGTCCAGAGAGGACAGGCTCAGTTTCCACAGCCTGGATACAGACACTGGACACACGCAGACCCAGCTGCCCAGAGAGGACAGGTTCAGTTTCCACAGCCTGGACACAGGCAGACCCGGCTGTCCAGAGAGGACAGGCTCAGTGACCAGAGAGGACAGGCTGTGCTCCCACTGCCAGCGGGGAAAAGCAGAGACAGAGATACACCTTCTGATGCACTGACAGAAATACTCTGGGATCGGACCAACATTCTTCCCCAAAATAACAAATCTAATCCCATAATTCCCATTCCTGCCAGAATCACAACAGCTGCCAATCTTACTGGGAGAGGAAACTCAACAGAGCTGCAGTCCAGTACTTGATCAGTTTGTGAACCTGTCTCACAATAATGTTTGACATAATATCTGCAAATATCCAATGTAATGTTTGTACTGTAATTGTTGTGTTAATTCTCCAGGCCTTGTCAACTGCCTTGCGGTCACACCGAAACAACAATTATTCAATGATTTGGAATTTATGCTCGCACTGTCGTGGATGCCCTGCATTCGTCTGCATTCGCTTGCTTAGAAAGCTTAAAAAATAAAATTTGTCAAAAAAAAAAAACCAACTTCTCTGGGTTCCGAGATGGCTTATAATATAATATACGCCTGGAAACAGCGCACGAAAGTGACTGTGTGTTACTGTGGTATCAAATCACCTGTCTTACCAGAGTGTTTCCATCTTTTTTTAGGAATAATTAACAAGAAGGTTCATTTAAAAAACGCACAAACGCCTTCTATTGTACAACAAACGGCAGAATAAGCAACTGACGTCTCTTCGCCGCTAACCTGAATGGCGAGGAATTCAATGGTAGTCAGACGCGTGTGTGTTTTATTTTAAAGGCAGAAAACCTTGTTGTTGTTTTTTAACAGATCCTGACAGAAATGATCAATTCGGGAACTAACGTTACGTGGCTCTCACAACACGGTCGCGAACAAACCGACCGGGATGTTTTCAGAATCAGAACCGAGCGACGTTTTCTTGCTGTCGGGTCGACAGATTCTCATGCTTGAAACCGTGTGACGCCGAGACGTCACTATACGTTCTGACGATTGTGTCGCCTTTTTGTATTATACCACGACACTTTGTACGGGAGAAAGAAGCCTGTTCCAAGAAGTGTTCAGGCACCGTTGGGGTTATGAAAGTGTGATTTCGATGCTGTGGAGTCTCTATGCACGTGGAAAATTCTGACTCCTCAAAAAAAGGGGCTGTCCCTTCCCAATTTATCTTTATTACTTAGTATAATTGGAAATTACAGACGCTCATTGCGGCCAATAGGGGGAAAATAATTCATGTGGTATCGCCTAATTACGAGAAACGTATCATTGAAACGTTTTATCTAGTTGTCAGTTTTCCTTAAAACTAGGGTTTTCATTTTCGTTTACGTAAAGTCCCCGACTTTACACGAATTCCCAAGCGCTTGAGGGTAACAGCCGACACACACCTGTCGTGCCAAAACCGCGTATGATCACTGCTTGAGCAGAAAATAATTCTATTATTTCTCATACTACAGAGTTCAATAACCAACACATAAGAGACATTTGTTCTCGTCCTTTAAACCTGACTGCAGCACAGCGCTAAATAACTCAAAGATTGTACGTTCACACAGCTCGCTCTCCCTACGACAAACAGCGGTGGGCAGCGCCTTTTTGTGGTGGTTTTCCTCCCCCGGTCACCGCCTTTGCCCTCCAGGGGCCAACCGTCAATAAGTAATAAGAATAAACATGAACTAATAGGAAGATTTCCGTTCTGGGGAAAAACAAATCGTCTCGCGGGGGAGCCAGAGCCTCTCCCGGCATGCAACGGGCACAGGGCGGGGGTACACCATCACAGGACACACACACACACGACAAGAGTCCATCACAAACAAAACTCTCCACAGACAGCAAGCACCCCCGGTCCGGAATTCAATCCAAACTCCCAGTACTGACACCTGCGCCCTTCTTCTGAGACATGTATTAAGGTAAGCATTTTGTAGAAAGAAAGGGAACTGAAAATAAGGCACATACATATATAACTAAATGAGACGTGACTGTTAGATGCGTTCAGGCACATCTGGGTGTCTCCAAGCTTTTTTTACGCATTGTAACACAACACCTTCAAGCGACCCATAAGACGCTCAGACGTCATTAACCCATGAAAACCCCGAAAAATGAGGCAGCGAGTTTTTCTTTTCAAACTTTAGTTCAACATCAAATAATACAAAGGGAGGAAAGGTATCAAAAAAATATGTGAAAGAAAAAAATACACGCACACGAAGCAATACTCAGCTAGAGGTTATTATAAATCAGTTTTACATATATTTATTGTTTTTTTAACCTTGTTAATTTTCTAACTGCATTAAGAAGATAACCTTGTTATCTTCTTAATGCAGTTTAAGTGATACTGCATTTCCATCTTATAATCGTCAAAGGGGGGGGGGGGGGGTATCAATGGGCCGTTTTGTTTTGTGATTGCGATATCCACCCAGTTTTACTAACAGATCAAATGTAAATAGTCAACTTCCACTTTACATCTTGCACAGTATAACATGATATCAAGCGCCTTGAATCTAACATTGGCACTTAATTGCTTAGAGATATAGTTCTGCAAGTCCATCTAAAATAACTTTGTTAATATATGCAGGTGATAAATAAACGTGTCTGAGTATCTTTTCCAGCTTTACTGAAAGCACATACAGTACATCAACTTTTTTATTTACAGTACATCAACTTGCCCACTGAGGATAAGCGTACCTCCGTTGCCCGAGTAACGTGACTCCTGTGAATGACGTGTAAAGAGCGCGTCGTTCTATACCTAGAGGAGACGGACAACTTTTCTAGCGCCGGGTTTCGGGGGGCTTTCCCAAGCTCTCCTCGCCTTTGGCCTGGGCATCTTCACACTTTTATTACGCTACACACAAGCTCAGCCCCCCAAAAAATGAATTATCCACCCCACCCCTGGGTGAAGAAAAGGCAACAAAAAAACGCAAACTCAAAACAGAAACGAAGAAGATGGTTTAGATAACAGCGAGGTTCAAAGATCTTTAAACGCCTTACCTAGTTGATTTACATTTTTACTGTAATATGAATTTCCCTAACGGAAAAAAAACAGTTAGTCAGCCTGAGACGAAACAAATCTCATATGATTATGAGTCACTCCCTGTTTAATTCCCCCCCCTCCGATTAAACTGCTGCCTGGCGTCGCCAGTCCGCTCCGGCTCCGCAGGAGACAGGCTGTCAAACCCGAGACGGGCCGCCCCACGGGTGAGTAACCGCCGTCCTCTCCGCGCTTAGTCCAGACTGGAGCTCCATATCTAGTGCCCTGTTCACTAACTACTGTTCGTGAGGTCGGCGGTGACTAAACACTTCGCCTGCAAGGAGAGGGACGGGACGGAGACGGTTATTCTCTTCTGGCAGTTTATTTTAACTGTGACATTTCCACCGCCCATTTCTCTCTCTCAATTCAATTCAAGGTGCTTTATTAGCATGACCGACGGTTACAATCAGTGTTGCCAAAGCAAATAAAAATAATTAAATTCACATGAAACAAAACAGAAATAAAAGTAAAATAAAATCTACAGACATTTACAACAAAGACATATCATAAAATATCGACATATACTGTAAACATATTGAGCATTATTGGGAGACAGGCTCACTGTTCCTCAGGCTGTGACAGGAGATCACATACTGGGCTGCCAGTTCAGCTGAGTTCCCTCCTCCCTCTCCCAGTAGGATCGGGACCCGAAGTGATTCTGGCAGGTGTGAGAACTCTGGGATTAGATTTCTGAATTTAGGGAAGACTGTTTCTCTAATCCCAGAGTATCTGTCACAGTGTAGTAGGAAGTGCACCTCTGTCTCTATTTCTCCCCGCTGGCAGTGGGAGCACAGCCTGTCCTCTCTGGGCAGCCAGGTCTGCCTGTGTCCAGTGTGTGTGTCCAGGCTGTGGTCACTGAGCCTGTCCTCTCTGGGCAGCCAGGTCTGCCTGTGTCCAGTGTGTGTGTCCAGACTGTGGTCACTGAGCCTGTCCTCTCTGGACAGACAGGTGTAGTGGTTTGATGGGTTTACTGAGACACTTATTAATTGTAACAGTAATCACGAGGTTGTTCGTTGTAGCTTTTAGAAAATCAATCGTCAGAACAACTAACAACGCACACACACGGGTTCAATACACGAGATACATTTATTAATATAAATTGTGCACCAAAGATATACTAGTCTGCCTGGATACGAGCGGCAGACCTTACTGTGAGGGTTATCAATATACAAGGTATATAATCTCGAAGAGATGCAAACACAAAGAGATACACAACAGAGAATATATGTCAATATATTTTGTTCGGTTACCAAATCGCTAATCAGTGTTATTACCCACTGTTACTCTAAACTCGGAAGTAAATACATTACTCATGAATTAAATTGATAACAACTTGTGTTGAGGTACAATTGAATTCTCGAGACGCAATGTAGAACATGGGGTTTACTTATCCACTGTGTATGGATTTGGAATCTCCTGGCACGAACACCAAACCAGCTGACAGGCTCTGTTGCAGCCTCTGTTGCAGCGGTTGTCTAATGGGCGTTGTGTCGGCGTCCTCTGGCTACCGGCCAACCAGTCAAGGTGCAGCTCGGAGTAGGACGGGCGGAGGAATCTAACTGCGGCGCGCAGGGCAGTCGTTGCTCCGAGGGGACCTACCAGCAGTCCGGCTGGCTAGTAGAAAGTCTCTATGCACAGAGTGTGACCGTGAGTCCTCACAAGTCACTCTTTTGCCTGGGAAGAAACTGGTTCGTTCCCGGTCCAGCGCTGCTTCTGAATAAGCTATTCAGGTTGTCGACGAGGGTCCAACTGTAGGCTGCCGTTGATCAAGCGGAGCATTCACGTTGGTAGAATTCTGAGTACGTACGGGATCCTCGGCCTCGCGCTTAGAACAAAGTCCAAGTCCTTTTGCAGACAACAGCAGTTGTCACGTGATTGTCTCTGAGGATGCGTGAAAATGGCCAAGGAGAGCCCCGATCTGAGCTTGCGCTCCCTTTTTGACCAAGACCCAGATGTGTGCTGATTGGTTGAGAGTTTGGCGGGCATTGGAGACCCACGTGGTATTACCACACCCTGCCAGTCCCTGATTGGTTGGTCAAGGTGAGATATACGTCACTTACTCTTGACACTTAGGAATGCAGTCCAGATGTCCATTTGGCACTCCCTAGACTGATAGGCGCCAGTGGATGACCATTGATCACGATAGCCAGGCTTAGCTAAGCACATCCCCGTCTGGGAGCTTGTTCCTTATCAAAAGAAAACATCTTAAATCAGCCTGCATGAATTCTTTCTCTGTGGCTGCACCACAGAGATGGAGGGTGAGATGGGGCCTCATTTAGGACAGCATACCACCGCTTAATTCTGTCTTATTAGCAAGCATTGCCGCTACAACGGCATCTCTGCTGTCAAACTTCCTCCTGACGTGTTTGACAGGATCTGAGCCGTGGTGAACAGTGGGAAAGACGCCCTGTGGAGAGTGAGGAACATGGGGCTGTTCAAAGGCATCGAGGTCCCAGTCAAGGCAGCAGGCAGCCTGGCCCTGTTCATCACCCGAGAGAACTATTACCTCAGAGATCTGCGGAGAGAAGGGAGGGAGGAAGCAGAAAATCTGTGGGAAATAGAGAGCATAGGTCAATATCTCAAGAGACTGAGAAAAACATTATCATGTTTAAGTAAAGAATGTGATTTGCTCCAGAAAAAAAGAAATTGTTGCTATGTAACTGGTACCGTGTCAAAATTTAATGAGATGTGATTATATATACTGTTTTAAGTATGTATATTAATGTAAAGCTTTCTAATTTGTGATATCCTGTATTTTTTGTGAAAAGAAAATAAAGTTCTTAAAAAATCGGTTCACCCAGGGCGAGGCTCGGCCATTGCACTCCGGCTGTGCTGACCCCTGCGAATTCCCCAAATGTGGGAATCTCGACTGCATAATTTCTGGTAGTGGGGGACTGCGTTCGCGCTCTCCCCTGATGTGCTTGGTCCAATATCAGATACGGAAGAGTTACGACACCGCGAGCTGCGATAGGATCCCAGTTTGAAAGGAGTCGATGCCACTGCTGGTTCCCGGTTTTTTTAGTTAGAGGTCCGGAGAAGCATTTCAAGCTGGTTACACTACTCCTTCCGGACATTCATTCCCTTTTCAAAGTCAGTCGTTTTGCTGTAGTCTGCATTATTTAGGCTGATTATCGAGGTTAGCCTTTATTCGGTCATGGGGGCCTCGGTACTGTATGCTAATTCTCAAGACAGTTTCACCCGTTTTCTGATTGTTAGGTTCTGTACCAGTGCAGACATGTCAAACAGTGAATGGCTGTACCTCTATTGTATCCGTGCTCAATGAATGAAATCAGTAATAAATGAATATATGTATAGTTATACGAAAAACAAGTGGTTTATCGACTCATCTTCATTTGCAGATTTAGAGGCAGCTTCGATATTCGTTTTACAAACGGGTTTTTTTTTATATGGGTCACACACATGCCATAGCAACAAAACATCTCTAGAGATGAGGCTATAGATCACCTTTCCATCCTCCAGGTTTTCCTCCCAAAACCTACGGTACCAAGGGCGACCCCTGCTGGCCGAGAGAGCAAAAGCTTGCAGCACCTGGTATTCCCAGGCAGTCTCCCATCCAAGTACTAACCAGGCCCAACCCTGCTTAGCTTCCAAGATCAGACGAGATCGGGAACATTCGGGAACACGCTGCTAATGCGGAGCACTTGTTGAACTGGCATTGAAAGGACGTGTGCGCACGGAGCGAGCCTCCCCTGCGGCGGAGCGTGGAAACTTTCTCCCCACGCTGCAGGAGTTGTGTGCGCTGCAGCGGTGCCGAGAGAACAGCACAGAAGGCAGCAGGCTCTGGAGAGCGGGTAAGAGACAAACCTTGTGGGCAGGCGAGCAGGCCCGTTTTTTGGAAATTGCTGAAAAGGCTCCGGTGTTTGTTCGGTGTGTGGCAGGCGCACGACGCGAGCATGCGTATCGATCTGCCGGTCTGGTGTTATGCAAATGAGGCCGAATTGCGTTCCGGGACATGCTGCGAATGCGCATTGGCGACTGCAGATGTGTAGGAAACGGCGCTTGCTACCGGACAATGTAAATGGAGGCTTAAGGCACCTGCCCTCTACAATCCGGCTGGGCGCCTGCAATGGCTATGTTTTTTATGTGGGACAACCAAAGGTGTGTCGGCGCTGTGGTGCTGTGGGACACCTGGCATCGTCCTGCACTGTGAAATGCTGCAAGACCTGTGGCAAACAGGGACATTTAGCCTCTGACTGTTCAATGCTGCCAAAGTGCAATTTATGTGGCTCGGAAGGACACGTTTTTAAGAACTGCCCTCACGCCTACGCCAATAAACTCAAAATGAGAAAGGATGAGGCAGTGCTTGTTTCAGCCAAACCGGCCCGAAAAGCCAAAGCAAACAACAAGTCAAACAAAGAACCCTTGTTGGACAAAGACTCTCAGCCTCCAGCCAGGATCAGTCCTGCTGTGGCTCCGGGGCCGGTGGAAGAAAGATCCACTACGCCCCCACAACCGCAGACTGCACCAGACAAGCACGAGGGTTTGAAAACCCCCGAGAACAGCGAGGACCCCTCCCCCACTCCTGCTCCTCAGAACGAGGGCCAGTGTGGGGCCCCCCGGTGGAGCGGGTCCAGCGAGGATAACCAGGATTCAGCGGAGCTGCTTTTCCCAGACTCTGCAAGTGCTACAGATGCCCTCCTCTCCTCCATCCAGTCCATCACGGAGGATCTGCAGCAGCTGGTGGGTGAGGGGGAAGAGGAGACTGGTGCATCGGCTGCACCCCTTTCCCCTCAGTGCTCCCAGGAGCTGGACGTGAGGAAAAGGAAAAATGACTCTGTTTTCTCCCCGAGCGAGGAGGAAGGAGAGCATGGCGATGGGGACAGCTGGAACCCCTCCACCCCTCCCTCTAGCCCCTTCCTTGAAATGGACTCTGTGAACGCTTTTACTGCTGCCACCCTGATGAAGGCTCATTCAGAGGATGGCTGGCAGGAAATTGGTAAGAAGAAAAAGAAAAAGAAGAAGGTAACAGGTGAGACAGAAGAGAAATGTGTTTTGTAAAGACTGGTTCCACTTTCTTATGTAATATGGCTCTAAACATAATTTCTCTTAACACCAGAGGTATCAATGACAGAGTTAAATGTCAGTCTGTCTTTGATTACCTCCAGCAGAGAGAGGGAGATGTGTTGATGTTGCAGGAGTGTGCTTTAGCCTATCAAGAGAGGTATAAAAGCTTTGAAGATAGGTGGGATAAAGGGCCTTCTGTTTGGTCAGGGGACAATAACAACAGAGCCTCTGGCGTGGCCATTCTTTTCAAAGGATGGGCTTTCAAATTGAAAAGTATTCAGAGGGTCATAGATGGCAGGTTGCTGTGTGTGGATGTGGAATGGGGGACCGTTAACCTGCGGCTAATCAATGTGTATTGTCCTACCGACGTGGGAGGAAGGGTGGAGCTACTCAAGGCACTCTCTCCCCTATTGTTATGTAGCACAGACGTGATAGTGGGAGGGGATTTTAATTGTATCTTAGAGCACACAGACAGGCAGTCTAGCTCTCCGATAAAATTGGATTCCAGCTCACTGGCCCTGCAAAACTTAGTTCAAGACTTTAAACTCTCAGACACATATAGATGTATATATCCCACAACAGCAGGATATACATGGTCAGGGAGGAATAGCAGCTCCAGAATTGACTATTGCTTTGTCTCAGCGAGAGTGAAAGTTGTTGGGGTCACTCTTCAGCCTGTCTTCTTCTCAGATCATCAGGCTTTAGGGTGTAGAGTGGAACTCCAGGGCGGGACTGTCTTTGGCCCAGGCCTCTGGAAACTCAACACAAAGCTGCTAGAGAACGAGGGGGTAGTATCCCGCTACAAGGAGAAACTATCACAGTGGCTGTCCTTGCAGTGTCTGTACGGGTCAGTAGGAGAGTGGTGGGAGGAGGTGAAGGTGAGGACAAAGACCTTTTTCATGGCTGAGGGAAGGAAGGCTGCTGCCAGACGGAGAGGAGTGCTAGCCAGGAAACAGAGGCAGCTGCAGCGTCTCTACACGATGCTGCACAGTGGCTTCGATGTGCTCGAGGATATCACCCTTTTAAAAAAGGACATCCGGAGCATAGCCGAAGAAAGTAGTCGAGGAGTGCTGTTAAGAAGCAGAGTGCAGTTCTTGGAAGAAAATGAGAAGTGTACCCGCTTCTTTTTCAGGAAAGTGGTAGGCTCCAAGTCTGTCATGGAAAGTGTAGTTGATGAGGAGGGACGAGAGAGAACAGAGCCGAGTGCTATCCTCTCCTGCACCGAGGCCTTCTACTCAAGACTGTACAGCTCTACAGAGGTAAAGGATGAAGAAATTCATTTTTTCACCTCAAAGCTAGAAAACGTTTTGAGTGAAGAAGATAGGGAAGTACTTGAGAGGGATTTGACAGTAGAAGAGCTGAGACAGGCTATGGAGAGCTTACAGAAGGGGAAAACTCCGGGTGCTGACGGGCTCCCTAAAGAATTTTATTGCACCTTTTGGGATCTGCTTCAGGATCCGCTACTGCTCCTATTCGAGGAAAGCTATAAGACAGAATTGCTGCCTGACTCCTTAAGAGAAGGCACTATCTCTCTCTTGTTTAAGAAAGGAGCAAAGAATGACATAAAGAACTGGAGACCCCTCAGCCTGTTAGGCGTGGACACTAAGATCCTGTCCAAAGCCCTTTTCCTGCGCCTACAAAATGTAGTGGCCTCACTGGTAGGGAAAGAACAGACTTGTGGGATAGCAGGACGCCTGATGAGCGACAACCTGGCCTTGTTGAGGGATGTCTGTCTGTACTCGGAGGATCGCTCCCTCCCTCTGTGCATTTTAGGTGTAGACCTAGAAAAGGCCTTTGACCGCCTAAACCGGCAGTACTTGACATCGGTACTTGAGCACATGAAGTTTGGCCCCATCATGAGAAAGTGGATTAACCTGCTGTACACAGGTAGCAACAGCAGAGTAATGGTTAATGGCAATAGATCACGCCCCTTTGAAGTCTGTTCAGGGGTGAGGCAGGGCTGCCCATTATCCCCCTTGTTATTCGTTTTGGCTATGGAGCCCTTAGCCTGTGCCTTGCGCCAGGATCAGGCCATTAATGGGATACCAGTGCCTGGAAGTGGGGGAGGAGAGGTAAAGACATCTCTATACATGGATGACGTCACCCTGCTCCTCTCTGACAATGCCTCAATTAGCAGAGCTCTGCAGTGCTGTGATCGTTTCTCTTTGGCTTCCTCTGCAAAAATTAACAAATCTAAGAGTGAGATTTTTTATCAGAACTGGAGGGAGCCAAAAGAAGGACATGATCTCAGGCTGCAAGAGAAGAGAATTAAGGTCCTGGGGGTGTATTTTGGAGAAGAGATGGGAACAGTAAATTGGCAGAACAAATTGCCAATCTTAAACAAAAAACTGATGCAATGGAAGGACCGAGACCTCACCATGACAGGGAAGGTGCTGGTCATCAAAGCTGAGCTCTTGCCTGTCTTGAATTTTCTGGCTTCTACCTTCCCAATCCCAAACCGTGTTGCGGCGGTGCTGAGGAGATTGATGTTTCAATTTCTATGGGGTGGGAAGCAGGAAAGACTCAGAAGGGAAATAATGTACAGGCCGCTACCCTCAGGGGGGAAGTCTGTCCCAGATATTGCTACGAAGCTGCTGTGCATTTTCCTGGCCTCTGTGCTGAGAGGCTTTGCAACAGCACCTGCAGCGCGTACCTGGACTTATTTTTCCAGGCTCTGGATAGGTAGGGAGGTGTTCAGAGTGTGGGGTGTCAGACCCAAGCTGGATGTCCCACTCTCTGACACATGCCCTGCAATTTATGGGACAGTTAAAAGTTTTCTAAGATCTCACCCAATTGGCCATATTCCCCTCCGAGATGTCAGCGTCCAAAAACTGGAAGATTTCGTTGCACCCCAGAACAATAGGCAGACCCCTGTGGGCATTTTAACATCAGCCCAAACAAGGAAGGTGTGGAAACACACATCCTCTAAGTTTCTGTGCAACATTCACAGAGATTTAGCCTGGAGTGTCGTCCACCAGTGCTTACCGGTACGAACTTTCTTGTACCGTAGGGGCCTCACCCCCAGCCCTCGCTGCGTTAGGGTGGGCTGCGGCGAGGAGGAGAATGTGACCCATCTCCTGTGGTCCTGCTTTTTTGCTAAGGCCTTCTGGGCACAGTTTGAAAATTGGTTGCAAGCTCTCTCGCCCCAATTTACCCTGACCGCTGCTTTCGTCATATACGGCATCTCTCCTGTCAAACTTCCTCCTGACGTGTTTGACAGGATCTGGGCCGTGGTGAACAGTGGGAAAGACGCCCTGTGGAGAGTGAGGAACATGGGGCTGTTCAAAGGCATCGAGGTCCCAGTCAAGGCAGCAGGTAGCCTGGCCCTGTTCATCACCCGAGAGAACTATTACCTCAGAGATCTGTGGAGAGAAGGGAGGGAGGAAGCAGAAAATCTGTGGGAAATAGAGAGCATAGGTCAATATCTCAAGAAACTGTGAAAAACATTATGATGTTTAAGTAAAGAATGTGATTTGCACCAGAAAAAAAGAAATTGTTGCTATGTAACTGGTACCGTGTCAAAATGTAATGAGATGTGATCATATATACTGTTTTAAGTATGTATATTAATGTAAAGCGTTCTAAATTGTGATGTCCTGTACTTTTTTGTGAAAAGAAAATAAAGTTCTTAAAAATTGAATTGGTTTACCCAGAGCCAGGCTCGGCCATTGCACTCCGGCTGTGCTGACCCCTGCGAATTCCACAAATGTGGGAATCTCAACTGCATAATTTCTGGTAGTGGGGGACTGCGTTCGCGCTCTCCCCTGATGTGCTTGGTCCAATATCAGATACAGAAGAGTTATGACACCACGAGCTGCGATCGGATCCCAGTTCGACAGGAGTCGATGCCACTGCTGGTTCCCGGTTTCTTTTAGTTAGAGGTCCGGAGAAGCATTTCAAGCTGGTTACGCTACTCCTTCCGGACATTCATTCCCTTTTCAAAGTCAGTCATTTTGCTGTAGTCTGCATTATTTAGGCTGATTATCGAGGTTAGCCTTTAATTGGTCATGGGAGTCTCGGTACTGTATGCTAATTCTCAAGACAGTTTCACCCGTTTTCTGATTGCTAGGTTCTGTACCAGTGCAGACATGTCAAGCAGTGAATGGCTGTACCTCTATTGTATCCGTGCTCAATGAATGAAATCAGTAATAAATGAATATATGTATAGGTTTACGAAAAACAAGTGGTTTATCGACTCATCTTCATTTGCAGATTTAGAGGCAGCTTCGATATTCGTTTTACAAATGGGTATTTTTTTATATGGGTCACACACATGCCATAGCAACAAAACATCTCTAGAGATGAGGCTATAGATCACCTTTCCATCCTCCAGGTTTTCCTCCCAAAGCCTACGGTACCAACGGCGACCCCTGCAGGCCGAGAGAGCAAAAGCTTGAAGCACCTGGTATTAACAGGCAGTCTCCCATCCAGGCCCAACCCTGCTTAGCTTCCAAGATCATACGAGATCGGGAACATTCAGGGTGGTGTGGCCGCAAGCAAAAGCCCTGGCGCCTGACTCGCTACTGGAAGCTGTGTGTGGCTGGGCTCCGCGCCCCCCGAGCGGGATTGAAGGATCGTTCGTGTGCAGCTCTTTGGAAAGGAGCTTCTTTCCAAATCGCATTGTGTACCTGGATGTTGGCGAATGTGCTCCCTTGTGTTGACTTGTCCCGCACTGGAGGAGAACAAACAAACTGCTCGGAGGAGCACAAGGCAAGTCTTCACAAGACAAAAACCTCCAATGCACAGCACTCACAACATTTCTGGGCTGTCGCGTGTTTATTTCAGCACATAAAGCGCACCAGTCCAACACGTCGGCCGGGCGCGCGGCACCTCCGCCCACTTGTGGCCTTGCGGCGTCAGAGCAAGAGGCTCCTTCTCGCTGCCTTTCCGCTGTGTTGCAGAGCCCTGAGAGGGAACCTGGAGCGCACACTTTGTGGGGGGCGGGAGACCGCGTTCGCGCTCTGCCCCCGATCTCTTGCGCGAGTGCTAAATCTCACGGCGCCAGCCAGCGGCCAGGAGACAAGTGCAATATCGCGGGACAGGGGGGCCTCGTCATTGATTGTTACATATGAGACGGGGATTAGGAGGAGACCCCGACTGATTGGTAAAGGGGAACACTAACACCAGAGTGACACCCGCGGCGTCTCATTTTGAGAGACGCCCTGGGATTTCTTAATGGCCAAGGAGGGTCGGGACCTCGGTTTTACGCCTCCCCCGAAGGACGGCGCCTGTTTGTGCAGCAGAGTGTCGCCATCAGGATGCTGGGGCATAAGAAAGCCACACAGACCGCAGGGTGAGCGCTCCCTACTGGTCCCAGTCACACGTCTTGCAGGAGCAGCAGCAACCTGAGCTTTTCCGGGGGGAATCTCCCATCCGGGTGCCGGCTAGGCTCACACCTGCTGGGCTGCCGTGGGTGAGCCCAGTCGAGAGTCGCAGGGTGAGATCTAGTCACCGGGGAGAAACGATACAAGCGAAGGATTACTCGGCTCCCAGCACTTGAAAAGGCCGACAAATGACTCGTTCCCGCCGGAGCTGAATGTACCTGCATGTGTCGTGTCGTCTACTTCCCACGCCCCGCTGTGTTTGCTGTATTGTCTTTGAAGCCGGCCCCCGAGACGAGACGGGCTGTTCCTGTGCCCCAATTAACACTTTACAGGTGCCATTCCCCGGCATTGTGGCCATTGTCGGTGGTCACACGCGATAAGATAAGGTGGAGGAGGGCGGGGCATGCCCAGCGCCAGACATTCAAGGAGGGGGCTGTGCGAGGTGAGGTGAGGTGCGACACGCCGGAGCCCCGACGCTGCTAATGCGGAGCACTTGTTGAACTGGCATTGAAAGGACGTGTGCTCACGGAGCGAGCCTTCCCTGCGGTGGAGCGTGGAAACTTTCTCCCCGCGCTGCAGGAGTTGTGTGCGCTGCAGCGGTGCCGAGAGAACAGCACAGAAGGCAGCAGGCTCTGGAGAGCGGGTAAGAGACAAACCTTGTGGGCAGGCGAGCAGGCCCGTTTTTTGGAAATTGCTGAAAAGGCTCCGGTGTTTCTTCGGTGTGTGGCAGGCGCACGACGCGAGCTTGCGTAGCGATCTACCGGTCTGATGTTATGCAAATGAGGCCGAATTGCATCCCGGGACATGCTGCGAATGCGCATTGGCGACTGCAGATGTGTAGGAAACGGCGCGCTCGTTTTCTCGTTTTGCCCACCCTTTTGAGTGTTAGTGTGGCGTGTGAGTGTGCGAAAGAGTGGGCCCAGCAGGAGGCGGTGGTGTGCGGGGCGAGGAGCTGGCCTAGGCTGCGCGCTTTGTGCTGTGGGTGCGGGCCGCTTGCAGGGGTATGTACAGCTTATACTTACCTGGCAGGGGAGATACCTTGATCAAGAAGGAGGTTCACCCAGAGCGAGGCTCGGCCATTGCATTCCGGCTGTGCTGACCCCTGCGAATTCCCCAAATGTAGGAATCTCGACTGCATAATTTCTGGTAGTGGGGGACTGCGTTCGCGCTCTCCCCTGATGTGCTTGGTCCAATATCAGATACGGAAGAGTTATGACACCACGAGCTGCGATAGGATCCCAGTTCGAAAGGAGTCGATGCCACTGCTGGTTCCTGGTTTCTTTTAGTTAGTGGTCCGGAGAAGCATTTCAAGCTGGTTACGCTACTCCTTCCGGACATTCATTCCCTTTTCAAAGTCAGTCATTTTGCTGTAGTCTGCATTATTTAGGCTGATTATCGAGGTTAGCCTTTATTTGGTCATGGGAGCCTCGGTACTGTATGCTAATTCTCAAGACAGTTTCACCCGTTTTCTGATTGCTAGGTTCTGTACCAGTGCAGACATGTCAAACAGTGAATGGCTGTACCTCTATTGTATCCGTGCTCAATGAATGAAATCAGTAATAAATGAATATATGTATAGTCATACGAAAAACAAGTGGTTTATCGACTCATCTTCATTTGCAGTTTTAGAGGCAGCTTCGATATTCGTTTTACAAATGGTTTTTTTTTTATATGGGTCACACACATGCCATAGCAACAAAACATCTCTAGAGATGAGGCTATAGATCACCTTTCCATCCTCCAGGTTTTCCTCCTAAAACCTACGGTACCAACGGCGACCCCTGCTGGCCGAGAGAACAAAAGCTTGCAGCACCTGGTATTCCCAGGCAGTCTCCCATCTAAGTACTAACCAGGCCCACCCTTGCTTAGCTTCCAAGCTCAGACGAGATCGGGAACATTCAGGGTGGTGTGGCCGCAAGCGAAAGCCATGGCGCCTGACTCGCTACTTGAAGCTGTGTGTGGCTGGGGCTCCGCGCCCCCCGAGCGGGACTGAAGGATCGTTCGTGTGCAGCTCTTTGGAAAGGAGCTTCTTTCCAAATCGCATTGTGTACCTGGATGTTGGCGAATGTGCTCCCTTGTGTTGACTTGTCCCGCACTGGAGGAGAACAAACAAACTGCTCGGAGGAGCACAAGGCAAGTCTTCACAAGACAAAAACCTCCAATGCACAGCACTCAAAACATTTCTGGGCTGTCGCGTGTTTATTTCAGCACATAAAGCGCACCAGTCCAACACGTCGGCCGGGCGCGCGGCACCTCCGCCCTCTTGTGGCCTTGCGGCGTCAGAGCAAGAGGCTCCTTCTCGCTGCCTTTCCGCTGTGTTGCAGAGCCCTGAGAGGGAACCTGGAGCGCACACTTTGTGGGGGGCGGGAGACCGCGTTCGCGCTCTGCCCCCGATCTCTTGCGCGAGTGCTAAATCTCACGGCGCCAGCCAGCGGCCAGGAGACAAGTGCAATATCGCGGGACAGGGGGGCCTCGTCATTGATTGTTACATATGAGACGGGGATTAGGAGGAGACCCCGACTGATTGGTAAAGGGGAACACTAACACCAGAGTGACACCCGCTGCGTCTCATTTTGAGAGACGCCCTGGGATTTCTTAATGGCCAAGGAGGGTCGGGACCTCGGTTTTACGCCTCCCCCGAAGGACGGCGCCTGTTTGTGCAGCAGAGTGTCGCCATCAGGATGCTGGGGCATAAGAAAGCCACACAGACCGCAGGGTGAGCACTCCCTACTGGTCCCAGTCACACGTCTTGCAGGAGCAGCAGCAACCTGAGCTTTTCCGGGGGGAATCTCCCATCCGGGTGCCGGCTAGGCTCACACCTGCTGGGCTGCCGTGGGTGAGCCCAGTCGAGAGTCGCAGGGTGAGATCTAGTCACCGGGGAGAAACGATACAAGCGAAGGATTACTCGGCTCCCAGCACTTGAAAAGGCCGACAAATGACTCGTTCCCGCCGGAGCTGAATGTACCTGCATGTGTCGTGTCGTCTACTTCCCCCGCCCCGCTGTGTTTGCTGTATTGTCTTTGAAGCCGGCCCCCGAGACGAGACGGGCTGTTCCTGTGCCCCAATTAACACTTTACAGGTGCCATTCCCCGGCATTGTGGCCATTGTCGGTGGTCACACGCGATAAGATAAGGTGGAGGAGGGCGGGGCATGCCCAGCGCCAGACATTTAAGGAGGGGGCTGTGCGAGGTGAGGTGAGGTGCGACACGCCGGAGCCCCGACGCTGCTAATGCGGAGCACTTGTTGAACTGGCATTGAAAGGACGTGTGCGCACGGAGCGAGCCTTCCCTGCGGCGGAGCGTGGAAACTTTCTCCCTGCGCTGCAGGAGTTGTGTGCGCTGCAGCAGTGCCGAGAGAACAGCACAGTAGGCAGCAGGCTCTGGAGAGCGGGTAAGAGACAAACCTTGTGGGCAGGCGAGCAGGCCCGGTTTTTGGAAATTGCTGAAAAGGCTCCGGTGTTTGTTCGGTGTGTGGCAGGCGCACGACGCGAGCTTGCGTAGCGATCTGCCGGTCTGGTGTTATGCAAATGAGGCCGAATTGCATCCCGGGACATGCTGCGAATGCGCATTGGCGACTGCAGATGTGTAGGAAACGGCGCGCTCGTTTTCTCGTTTTGCCCACCCTTTTGAGTGTTAATGTGGCGTGTGAGTGTGCGAAAGAGTGGGCCCAGCAGGAGGCGGTGGTGTGCGGGGCGATTAGCTGGCCTAGGCTGCGCGCTTTGTGCTGTGGGTGCGGGCCGCTTGCAGGGGCTTGTACAGCTCATACTTACCTGGCAGGGGAGATACCTTGATCAAGAAGGAGGTTCACCCAGAGCGAGGCTCGGCCATTGCACTCCGGCTGTGCTGACCCCTGCGAATTCCCCAAATGTGGGAATCTCGACTGCATAATTTCTGGTAGTGGGGGACTGTGTTCGCGTTCTCCCCTGATGTGCTTGGTCCAATATCAGATACGGAAGAGTTATGACACCACGAGCTGCGATCAGATCCCAGTTCGAAAGGAGTCGATGCCACTGCTGGTTCCCGGTTTCTTTTAGTTAGAGGTCTGGAGAAGCATTTCAAGCTGGTTACGCTACTCCTTCCGGACATTCATTCCCTTTTCAAAGTCAGTCATTTTGCTGTAGTCTGCATTATTTAGGCTGATTATCGAGGTTAGCCTTTATTTGGTCATGGGAGCCTCGGTACTGTATGCTAATTCTCAAGACAGTTTCACCCGTTTTCTGATTGCTAGGTTCTGTACCAGTGCAGACATGTCAAACAGTGAATGGCTGTACCTCTATTGTATCCGTGCTCAATGAATGAAATCAGTAATAAATGAATATATGTATAGTTATACGAAAAACAAGTGGTTTATCGACTCATCTTCATTTGCAGATTTAGAGGCAGCTTCGATATTCGTTTTACAAATGGTTTTTTTTTTTAAATGGGTCACACACATGCCATAGCAACAAAACATCTCTAGAGATGAGGCTATAGATCACCTTTCCATCCTCCAGGTTTTCCTCCCAAAACCAACGGTACCAACGGCGACCCCTGCTGGCCGAGAGAGCAAAAGCTTGCAGCACCTGGTATTCCCAGGCAGTCTCCCATCCAAATACTAACCAGGCCCAACCCTGCTTAGCTTCGAAGATTAGAGAAGATCGGAACATTCAGGGTGGTGTGGCCGCAAGCGAAAGCCATGGCGCCTGACTCGCTACTTGAAGCTGTGTGTAACTGGGGCTCCGCGCCCCCCGAGCGGGACTGAAGGATCGTTCGTGTGCAGCTCTTTGGAAAGGAGCTTCTTTCCAAATCGCATTGTGTACCTGGATGTTGGCGAATGTGCTCCCTTGTGTTGACTTGTCCCGCACTGGAGGAGAACAAACAAACTGCTCGGAGGAGCACAAGGCAAGTCTTCACAAGACAAAAA
The DNA here is from genome assembly GCF_055471065.1 of Atractosteus spatula. Lineage (NCBI taxonomy): Eukaryota > Metazoa > Chordata > Actinopteri > Semionotiformes > Lepisosteidae > Atractosteus > Atractosteus spatula. The sequence goes on along the minus strand of NW_028296622.1, from coordinate 481,573 downwards.
CCTCCAATGCACAGCACCAAAACATTTCTGGGCTGTCGCGTGTTTATTTCAGCACATAAAGCGCACCAGTCCAACACGTCGGCCGGGCACGCGGCACCTCCGCCCTCTTGTGGCCTTGCGGCGTCAGAGCAAGAGGCTCCTTCTCGCTGCCTTTCCGCTGTGTTGCAGAGCCCTGAGAGGGAACCTGGAGCGCACACTTTGTGGGGGCGGGAGACCGCGTTCGCGCTCTCCCCCCGATCTCTTGCGCGAGTGCTAAATCTCACGGCGCCAGCCAGCGGCCAGGAGACAAGTGCAATATCGCGGGACAGGGGGGCCTCGTCGTTGATTGTTACATATGAGACGGGGATTAGGAGGAGACCCCGACTGATTGGTAAAGGGGAACACTAACACCAGAGTGACACCCGCGGCGTCTCATTTTGAGAGACGCCCTGGGATTTCTTAATGGCCAAGGAGGGTCGGGACCTCGGTTTTACGCCTCCCCCGAAGGACGGCGCCTGTTTGTGCAGCAGAGTGTCGCCATCAGGATGCTGGGGTATAAGAAAGCCACACAGACCGCAGGGTGAGCGCTCCCTACTGGTCCCAGTCACACGTCTTGCAGGAGCAGCAGCAACCTGAGCTTTTCCGGGGGGAATCTCCCATCCGGGTGCCGGCTAGGCTCACACCTGCTGGGCTGCCGTGGGTGAGCCCAGTCGAGAGTCGCAGGGTGAGATCTAGTCACCGGGGAGAAACGATACAAGCGAAGGATTACTCGGCTCCCAGCACTTGAAAAGGCCGACAAATGACTCGTTCCCGCCGGAGCTGAATGTACCTGCATGTGTCGTGTCGTCTACTTCCCCCGCCCCGCTGTGTTTGCTGTATTGTCTTTGAAGCCGGCCCCCGAGACGAGACGGGCTGTTCCTGTGCCCCAATTAACACTTTACAGGTGCCATTCCCCGGCATTGTGGCCATTGTCGGTGGTCACACGCGATAAGATAAGGTGGAGGAGAGCGGGGCATGCCCAGCGCCAGACATTCAAGGAGGGGGCTGTGCGAGGTGAGGTGAGGTGCGACACGCCGGAGCCCCGACGCTGCTAATGCGGAGCACTTGTTGAACTGGCATTGAAAGGACGTGTGCGCACGGAGCGAGCCTTCCCTGCGGCGGAGCGTGGAAACTTTCTCCCCGCGCTGCAGGAGTTGTGTGCGCTGCAGCGGTGCCGAGAGAACAGCACAGAAGGCAGCAGGCTCTGGAGAGCGGGTAAGAGACAAACCTTGTGGGCAGGCGAGCAGGCCTGTTTTTTGGAAATTGCTGAAAAGGCTCCGGTGTTTGTTCGGTTTGTGGCAGGCGCACGACGCGAGCTTGCGTAGCGATCTGCCGGTCTGGTGTTATGCAAATGAGGCCGAATTGCGTCCCGGGACATGCTGCGAATGCGCATTGGCGACTGCAGATGTGTAGGAAACGGCGCGCTCGTTTTCTCGTTTTGCCCACCCTTTTGAGTGTTAGTGTGGCGTGTGAGTGTGCGAAAGAGTGGGCCCAGCAGGAGGTGGTGGTGTGCGGGGCGAGGAACTGGGCGAGGAGCTGGCCTAGGCTGCGCGCTTTGTGCTGTGGGTGCGGGCCGCTTGCAGGGGCTTGTACAGCTCATACTTACCTGGCAGGGGAGATACCTTGATCAGCCTGTAGGTGGAGTTGTTGGATTGTTTTCTTGTTTTGTGGAAGCAGTGTTTGTTTTGTAGTTTACGAAATGGCAACTTTTGGGTCCCGCAAGAATGCTGTGCGTTTTGAGCTTTTGGATGACCTCTTCATGGATCGTATGCAGTTCAGCAGAAAAGTGTTGCAGAAGGAACTTGGCTTTGAACCTCGGCACTTGGATTTCATCTTCGCTCTCCCAGGTCAGAAAGCGTTTGAGGTTGTATTTGCTACCTATCCTCTGTTTGAACAATGTGTGGATGTGTTTGAGGCAAAAAGAGGGAAAGTTCCTGCCCTTGAGAAGATCAACTTGCAGCCTTTGACACAGAGAGAGAGGAAAACGGTGCATGTTGTTATGTTCTCGGAACTGGCAAAGACGGAGGACATTCACACCTGGCTTAACCAGTACTGCACCGTCCACCATGGAACTGAGGTTAGAGATGTTGACGGTATAAAAACAGGAGCAAGGAAATTCGAGGTTCGCTTGCTACCGGACAATGTAAATGGAGGCTTAAGGCACCTGCCCTCTACAATCCGGCTGGGCGCCTGCAATGGCTATGTTTTTTATGTGGGACAACCAAAGGTGTGTCGGCGCTGTGGTGCTGTGGGACACCTGGCATCGTCCTGCACTGTGAAATGCTGCAAGACCTGTGGCAAACAGGGACATTTAGCCTCTGACTGTTCAATGCTGCCAAAGTGCAATTTATGTGGCTCGGAAGGACACGTTTTTAAGAACTGCCCTCACGCCTACGCCAATAAACTCAAAATGAGAAAGGATGAGGCAGTGCTTGTTTCAGCCAAACCGGCCCGAAAAGCCAAAGCAAACAACAAGTCAAACAAAGAACCCTTGTTGGACAAAGACTCTCAGCCTCCAGCCAGGATCAGTCCTGCTGTGGCTCCGGGGCCGGTGGAAGAGAGATCCACTACGCCCCCACAACCGCAGACTGCACCAGACAAGCACGAGGGTTTGAAAACCCCCGAGAACAGCGAGGACCCCTCCCCCACTCCTGCTCCTCAGAACGAGGGCCAGTGTGGGGCCCCCCGGTGGAGCGGGTCCAGCGAGGATACCCAGGATTCAGCGGAGCTGCTGTTCCCAGACTCTGCAAGTGCTACAGACGCCCTCCTCTCCTCCATCCAGTCCATCACGGAGGATCTGCAGCAGCTGGTGGGTGAGGGGGAAGAGGAGACTGGTGCATCGGCTGCACCCCTTTCCCCTCAGTGCTCCCAGGAGCTGGACGTGAGGAAAAGGAAAAATGACTCTGTTTTCTCCCCGAGCGAGGAGGAAGGAGAGCATGGTGATGGGGACAGCTGGAACCCCTCCACCCCTCCCTCTACCCCCTTCCTTGAAACGGACTCCGTGAACGCTTTTACTGCTGCCACCCTGATGAAGGCTCTTTCAGAGGATGGCTGGCAGGAAATTGGTAAGAAGAAAAAGAAAAAGAAGAAGGTAACAGGTGAGACAGAAGAGAAATGTGTTTTGTAAAGACTGGTTCCACTTTCTTATGTAATATGGCTCTAAACATAATTTCTCTTAACACCAGAGGTATCAATGACAGAGTTAAATGTCAGTCTGTCTTTGATTACCTCCAGCAGAGAGAGGGAGATGTGTTGATGTTGCAGGAGTGTGCTTTAGCCTATCAAGAGAGGTATAAAAGCTTTGAAGATAGGTGGGATAAAGGGCTTTCTGTTTGGTCAGGGGACAATAACAACAGAGCCTCTGGCGTGGCCATTCTTTTCAAAGGATGGGCTTTCAAATTGAAAAGTATTCAGAGGGTCATAGATGGCAGGTTGCTGTGTGTGGATGTGGAATGGGGGACCGTTAACCTGCGGCTAATCAATGTGTATTGTCCTACTGACGTGGGAGGAAGGGTGGAGCTACTCAAGGCACTCTCTCCCCTATTGTTATGTAGCACAGACGTGATAGTGGGAGGGGATTTTAATTGTATCTTAGAGCACACAGACAGGCAGTCTAGCTCTCCGATAAAATTGGATTCCAGCTCACTGGCCCTGCAAAACTTAGTTCAAGACTTTAAACTCTCAGACACATATAGATGTATATATCCCACAACAGCAGGATATACATGGTCAGGGAGGAATAGCAGCTCCAGAATTGACTATTGCTTTGTCTCAGCGAGAGTGAAAGTTGTTGGGGTCACTCTTCAGCCTGTCTTCTTCTCAGATCATCAGGCTTTAGGGTGTAGAGTGGAACTCCAGGGCGGGACTGTCTTTGGCCCAGGCCTCTGGAAACTCAACACAAAGCTGCTAGAGAACGAGGGGGTAGTATCCCGCTACAAGGAGAAACTATCACAGTGGCTGTCCTTGCAGTGTCTGTACGGGTCAGTAGGAGAGTGGTGGGAGGAGGTGAAGGTGAGGACAAAGGCCTTTTTCATGGCTGAGGGAAGGAAGGCTGCTGCCAGACGGAGAGGAGTGCTAGACAGGAAACAGAGGCAGCTGCAGCGCCTCTAAACGATGCTGCACAGTGGCTTCGATGTGCTCGAGGATATCACCCTTTTAAAAAAGGACATCCGGAGCATAGCCGAAGAAAGTAGTCGAGGAGTGCTGTTAAGAAGCAGAGTGCAGTTCTTAGAAGAAAATGAGAAGTGCACTCGCTTCTTTTTCAGGAAAGTGGTAGGCTCCAAGTCTGTCATGGAAAGTGTAGTTGATGAGGAGGGACGAGAGAGAACAGAGCCGAGTGCTATCCTCTCCTGCACCGAGGCCTTCTACTCAAGACTGTACAGCTCTACAGAGGTAAAGGATGAAGAAATTCTTTTTTTCACCTCAAAGCTAGAAAACGTTTTGAGCGAAGAACATAGGGAAGTACTAGAGAGGGATTTGACAGTAGAAGAGCTGAGACAGGCTATGGAGAGCTTACAGAAGGGAAAAACTCCGGGTGCTGACGGGCTCCCTAAAGAATTTTATTGCACCTTTTGGGACCTGCTTCAGGATCCGCTACTGCTCCTATTCGAGGAAAGCTATAAGACAGAATTGCTGCCTGACTCCTTAAGAGAAGGCACTATCTCTCTCTTGTTTAAGAAAGGAGCAAAGAATGACATAAAGAACTGGAGACCCCTCAGCCTGTTAGGCGTGGACACTAAGATCCTGTCCAAAGCCCTTTTCCTGCGCCTAAAAAATGTAGTGGCCTCACTGGTAGGGAAAGAACAGACTTGTGGGATAGCAGGACGCCTGATGAGCGACAACCTGGCCTTGTTGAGGGATGTCTGTCTGTACTCGGAGGATCGCTCCCTCCCTCTGTGCATTTTAGGTGTAGACCTAGAAAAGGCCTTTGACCGCCTAAACCGGCAGTACTTAACATCGGTACTTGAGCACATGAAGTTTGGCCCCATCATGAGAAAGTGGATTAACCTGCTGTACACAGGTAGCAACAGCAGAGTAATGGTTAATGGCAATAGATCACGCCCCTTTGAAGTCTGTTCAGGGGTGAGGCAGGGCTGCCCATTATCCCCCTTGTTATTTGTTTTGGCTATGGAGCCCTTAGCCTGTGCCTTGCGCCAGGATCAGGCCATTAATGGGATACCAGTGCCTGGAAGTGGGGGAGGAGAGGTAAAGACGTCTCTATACATGGATGACGTCACCCTGCTCCTCTCTGACAATGCCTCAATTAGCAGAGCTCTGCAGTGCTGTGATCGTTTCTCTTTGGCTTCCTCTGCAAAAATTAACAAATCTAAGAGTGAGATTTTTTATCAGAACTGGAGGGAGCCAAAAGAAGGACATGATCTCAGGCTGCAAGAGAAGAGAATTAAGGTCCTGGGGGTGTATTTTGGAGAAGAGATGGGAACAGTAAATTGGCAGAACAAATTGCCAATCTTAAACAAAAAACTGATGCAATGGAAGGACCGAGACCTCACCATGACAGGGAAGGTGCTGGTCATCAAAGCTGAGCTCTTGCCTATCTTGAATTTTCTGGCTTCTACCTTCCCAATCCCACACCGTGTTGCGGCGGTGCTGAGGAGATTGATGTTTCAATTTCTATGGGGTGGGAAGCAGGAAAGACTCAGAAGGGAAATAATGTACAGGCCGCTACCCTCAGGGGGGAAGTCTGTCCCAGATATTGCTACGAAGCTGCTGTGCATTTTCCTGGCCTCTGTGCTGAGAGGCTTTGCAACAGCACCTGCAGCGCGTACCTGGACTTATTTTTCCAGGCTCTGGATAGGTAGGGAGGTGTTCAGAGTGTGGGGTGTCAGACCCAAGCTGGATGTCCCACTCTCTGACACATGCCCTGCAATTTATGGGACAGTTAAAAGTTTTCTAAGATCTCACCCAATTGGCCATATTCCCCTCCGAGATGTCAGCGTCCAAAAACTGGAAGATTTTGTTGCACCCCAGAACAATAGGCAGACCCCTGTGGGCATTTTAACATCAGCCCAAACAAGGAAGGTGTGGAAACACACATCCTCTAAGTTTCTGTGCAACATTCACAGAGATTTAGCCTGGAGTGTCGTCCACCAGTGCTTACCGGTACGAACTTTCTTGTACCGTAGGGGCCTCACCCCCAGCCCTCGCTGCGTTAGGGTGGGCTGCGGCGAGGAGGAGACTGTGACCCATCTCCTGTGGTCCTGCTTTTTTGCTAAGGCCTTCTGGGCACAGTTTGAAGATTGGTTGCAAGCTCTCTCGCCCCAATTTACCCTGACCGCTGCTTTCGTCATATACGGCATCTCTCCTGTCAAACTTCCTCCTGACGTGTTTGACAGGATTTGGGCCGTGGTGAACAGTGGGAAAGACGCCCTGTGGAGAGTGAGGAACATGGGGCTGTTCAAAGGCATCGAGGTCCCAGTCAAGGCAGCAGGTAGCCTGGCCCTGTTCATCACCCGAGATAACTATTACCTCAGAGATCTGTGGAGAGAAGGGAGGGAGGAAGCAGAAAATCTGTGGGAAATAGAGAGCATAGGTCAATATCTCAAGAAACTGTGAAAAACATTATCATGTTTAAGTAAAGAATGTGATTTGCACCAGAAAAAAAGAAATTGTTGCTATGTAACTGGTACCGTGTCAAATGTAATGAGATGTGATCATATATACTGTTTTAAGTATGTATATTAATGTAAAGCTTTCTAAATTGTGATGCCCTGTACTTTTTTGTGAAAAGAAAATAAAGTTCTTAAAAATCGAAATCGGTGCATTGCCAACCACGACCGGTAGGGCAGAGGCTTTGGAAGCGGCCTGGGCTCCTGCAGCTGGGTGGCCACGCACTCTGGTTTCTCTTCATCTCGTACAAATCTTTCGCCTTTTACTAAAGATTTCCGTGGAGAGGAGCATGAATGAGTTCCATGCAATTTTTATGCTACCCTGCCTTTGGGTGGGGCGCAGCTGGGGCCCGTTCAGCTCCGGGCTCATCGCCTGCGGCTCTCGGCTTGCGGGCGTGCCCAATCCGTGCTGCGGCGACGCGATGACTCGGAAAACAACCGGCCACACTGTACGGAAACGACGCACTCTGGGAAGCCACTATGCAAATCGAGTTCCCAAGATCCCCGGCGGCCAAACACATCCCGCCCGCCTGTGAAAAGAGCAGGAATCAGAAGGCCAGAGATCCAGGACTCACGGGACAGATGGCCACAACCGCAGTAACAAGAGCGATTGCCAGCGATTGTTTTCTCTCTTTGACCAGCCCAGCTGCGCCCCACCCGAAGGCAGGGAAGCACAAAAATTGCATGGAACTCATTCATGCTCCTCTCCACGGAAATCTTTAGTAAAAGGCGAAAGATTTGTACGAGATGAAGAGAAACCAGAGTGCGTGGCCACCCAGCTGCAGGAGGCCAGGCCGCCTCCAAAGCCTCTGCCCTACCGGTCGTGTTTGGCAATGCACCTGGCCTCACAAACGAGCCGGTGTGGCCCGTTCAGCTCCGGGCTCATCGCCTGCGGCTCTCGGCTTGCGGGCGTGCCCAATCCGTGCTGCGGCGACGCGATGACTCGGAAAACAACCTTCCACACTGTACGGAAACGACGCACTCTGGGAAGCCGCTATGCAAATCGAGTTCCCAAGATCCCCGGCGGCCAGACACATCCCACCCGCCAGTGAAAAGAGTAGGAATCAGAAGGAATCAGAAGATCCAGGACTCACGGGACAGATGGCCACAACCGCAGTAACAAGAGCGATTGCCAGCGATTGTTTTCTTTCTTTGACCAGGCCGCCTCCAAAGCCTCTGCCCTACCGGTCGTGGTTGGCAATGCACCTGGCCTCATAAACGAGCCGGTGTGGCCCGTTCAGCTCCGGGCTCATCGCCTGCGGCTCTCGGCTTCCGGGCGTGCCCAATCCGTGCTGCGGCGACGCGATGACTCGGAAAACAACCGGCCACACTGTACGGAAACGACGCACTCTGGGAAGCCGCTATGCAAATCGAGTTCCCAAGATCCCCGGCGGCCAGACACATCCCGCCCGCCAGTGAAAAGAGCGGGAATCAGAAGGCCAGAGATCCAGGACTCACGGGACAGATGGCCACAACCGCAGTAACAAGAGCGATTGCCAGTGATTGTTTTCTCTCTTTGACCAGCCCAGCTGCGCCCCACCCGAAGCCAGGGAAGCACAAAAATTGCATGGCACTCATTCATGCTTCTCTCCACAGAAATCTTTAGTAAAAGGCGAAAGATTTGTACAAGATGAAGAGAAACCAGAGTGCGTGGCCACCCAGCTGCAGGAGCCCAGGCCGCCTCCAAAGCCTCTGCCCTACCGGTCGTGGTTGGCAATGCACCTGGCCTCACAAACGAGCCGGTGTGGCCCGTTCAGCTCCGGGCTCATCGCCTGCGGCTCTCGGCTTGCGGGCGTGCCCAATCCGTGCTGCGGCGACGCGATGACTCGGAAAACAACCGGCCACACTGTACGGAAACGACGCACTCTGGGAAGCCGCTATGCAAATCGAGTTCCCAAGATCCCCGGCGGGCAGACACATCCCGCCCGCCCGTGAAAAGAGTAGGAATCAGAAGGAATCAGAAGATCCAGGACTCACGGGACAGATGGCCACAACCGCAGTAACAAGAGCGATTGCCAGCGATTGTTTTCTCTCTTTGACCAGCCCAGCTGCGCCCCACCCAAAAGCAGGGTAGCATAAAAATTGCATGGAACTCATTCATGCTCCTCTCCACGGAAATCTTTAGTAAAAGGCGAAAGATTTGTACAAGATGAAGAGAAACCAGAGTGCGTGGCCACTCAGCTGCAGGAGCCCAGGCCGCCTCCAAAGCCTCTGCCCTACCGGTCGTGGTTGGCAATGCACCTGGCCTCACAAACAAACCGTTCAGCTCCGGGCTCATCACTCGACTGCATCTTTTTCTGCAACCTCTGTCGGGCGCTGCGGGAGCCCATCGGCCACAAGTACCAGTACTTTGTCAGGCTGTGGCTCTCCATCCCGATGAGGTACTTGGTCCAGTGGTCAAACACTGGGCCCAAGGCAGAGAGGCGACCGAAGTTCTACACCCATGCTGTCAAGTGGAGCAGGAAGTACGAGGCCACGAGACAGCTGGAGCTCTGCACCAACCACAGAGCTCTGTACAAAGAGGTGAGGGGGCATCTGGTCGCCGACGAAAGGCTGCAAGTTCCCAGACAAGTCTGGGAAAGGACGCAGCCGAAAGAACTGGACAATCAACTAAAGGACCTCAACTGGATGGCCGTACACAAGAGACTGGCCACCAGAGAGGTTCTCTACAGACACTCGCTTACCAGGAATCCGCATTGCCCCCGGGACACGTGTTTCGTCGAGGAGACTCAGGAGCACGTGTTCTGGAGCTGCCCCTTCGCCAAGGCGGTGTGGGGCAGAATGGACAACACTATGCAACTCCTGGAGACGGGTGCGGTGCTCAGTTACCAGTACATTCTGCTGGGGCTGGCACCTACCGGAGTGGACAAGGGGACGCAGTTCCTGATGTGGCTGCTGCTGTCCCTCACAAAGAAAGGCCTGTGGGATGCAAGGAACAATCTCATCCGGCACAACATCGAGTGGGGAGCGAGGGAGCTGGAGGAGAGGATCCTGGCGGACCTCAGGAGGAGGATGAAGCGCGACGTTGCCAAATGGGGTTTCCCTACGGCAAAGGAGCGCTGGAAAGGACTATGGACCCTGTACAGGGACTAAGGATTAACAGCAAGTGGTAGGGTTTGGAGGGACTCTCACAATAGCGCAAATCCGCCCACCCTTGCAACGATTGATAACGGACAATCACCGCCGTTCCGCCGTCGTTTTTCGGAGAGTTACTGTGTGAGATGTGTACTTTTGCGATGTTTTTTTTTCTGATTAAAGTATATTTTATAAGAAAAAATCCTCGCTGGACCCGCTCCACCGGGGGGCCCCACACTGGCCCTCGTTCTGAGGAGCAGGAGTGGGGGAGGGGTCCTCGCTGTTCTCGGGGGTTTTCAAACCCTCGTGCTTGTCTGGTGCAGTCTGCGGTTGTGGGGGCGTAGTGGATCTCTCTTCCACCGGCCCCGGATCCACAGCAGGACTGATCCTGGCTGGAGGCTGAGAGTCTTTGTCCAACAAGGGTTCTTTGTTTGACTTGTTGTTTGCTTTGGCTTTTCGGGCCGGTTTGGCTGAAACAAGCACTGCCTCATCCTTTCTCATTTTGAGTTTATTGGCGTAGGCGTGAGGGCAGTTCTTAAAAACGTGTCCTTCCGAGCCACATAAATTGCACTTTGGCAGCATTGAACAGTCAGAGGTTAAATGTCCCTGTTTGCCACAGGTCTTGCAGCATTTCACAGTGAAGGACGATGCCAGGTGTCCCACAGCACCACAGCGCCGACACACCTTTGGTTGTCCCACATAAAAAACATAGCCATTGCAGGCGCCCAGCCTGATTGTAGAGGGCAGGTGCCTTAAGCCTCCATTTACATTGTCCGGTAGCAAGCGAACCTCAAATTTCCTTGCTCCTGTTTTTATACCGTCAACATCTGTAACCTCAGTTCCATGGTGGACGGTGCAGTACTGGTTAAGCCAGGTGTGAATGTCCTCCGTCTTTGCCAGTTCCGAGAACATAACAACATGCACGGTTTTCCTCTCTCTCTGTGTCAAAGGCTGCAAGTTGATCTTCTCAAGAGCAGGAACTTTCCCTCTTTTTGCCTCAAACACATCCACACATTGTTCAAACAGAGGATAGGTAGCAAATACAACCTCAAATGCTTTCTGACCTGGGAGAGCGAAGATAAAATCCAAGTGCCGAGGTTCAAAGCCAAGTTCCTTCTGCAACACTTTTCTGCTGAACTGCATACAATCCATGAAGAGGTCATCCAAAAGCTCAAAACGCACAGCATTCTTGCGGGATCCAAAAGTTGACATTTTGTAAACTGCAAAACAAACACTGCTTCCACAAAACAAGAAAACAATCCAACAACCCCACCTACAGGCTGATCAAGGTATCTCCCCTGCCAGGTAAGTATGAGCTGTACAAACCCCTGCAAGCGGCCCGCACCCACAGCACAAAGCGCGCAGCCTAGGCCAGCTCCTCGCCCCACACACCACCGCCTCCTGCTGGGCCCACTGTTTCGCACACTCACACGCCACACTAACACTCAAAAGGGTGGGCAAAACGAGAAAACGAGCGCGCCGTTTCCTATACATCTGCAGTCGCCAATGCGCATTCGCAGCATGTCCCGGGACGATATTCGGCCTCATTTGCATAACACCAGACCGGCAGATCGCTACGCAAGCTCGCGTCGTGCGCCTGCCACACACCGAACAAACACCGGAGCCTTTTCAGCAATTTCCAAAAAACGGGCCTGCTCGCCTGCCCACAAGGTTTGTCTCTTACCCGCTCTCCAGAGCCTGCTGCCTTCTGTGCTGTTCTCTCGGCACCGCTGCAGCGCACACAACTCCTGCAGCGCGGGGAGAAAGTTTCCACGCTCCGCCGCAGGGAAGGCTCGCTCCGTGCGCACACGTCCTTTCAATGCCAGTTCAACAAGTGCTCCGCATTAGCAGCGTCGGGGCTCCAGCGTGTCGCACCTCACCTCACCTCGCACAGCCCCCTCCTTGAATGTCTGGCGCTGGGCATGCCCCGCTCTCCTCCACCTTATCTTATCGCGTGTGACCACCGACAATGGCCACAATACCGGGGAATGGCACCTGTAAAGTGTTAATTGGGGCACAGGAACAGCCCGTCTCGTCTCGGGGGCCGGCTTCAAAGACAATACAGCAAACACAGCGGGGCGGGGGAAGTAGATGACACGACACATGCAGGTACATTCAGCTCCGGCGGGAAAAATTCATTTGTCGGCTTTTTCAAGTGCTGGGAGCCGAGTAATCCTTCGCTTGTATCGTTTCTCCCCGGTGACTAGATCTCACCCTGCGACTCTCGACTGGGCTCACCCACGGCAGCCCAGCAGGTGTGAGCCTAGCCGGCACCCGGATGGGAGATTCCCCCCGGAAAAGCTCAGGTTGCTGCTGCTCCTGCAAGACGTGTGACTGGGACCAGTAGGGAGCGCTCACCCTGCGGTCTGTGTGGCTTTCTTATGCCCCAGCATCCTGATGGCGACACTCTGCTGCACAAACAGGCGCCGTCCTTCGGGGGAGGCGTAAAACCGAGGTCCCGACCCTCCTTGGCCATTAAGAAATCCCAGGGCGTCTCTCAAAATGAGACGCCGCGGGTGTCACTCTGGTGTTAGTGTTCCCCTTTACCAATCAGTCGGGGTCTCCTCCTAATCCCCGTCTCATATGTAACAATCAACGACGAGGCCTCCCTGTCCCGCGATATTGTACTTGTCTCCTGGCCGCTGGCTGGCACCGTGAGATTTAGCACTCGCGCAAGAGATCGGGGGCAGAGCGCGAACGCGGTCTCCCGCCCCCACAAAGTGTGCGCTCCAGGTTCCCTCTCAGGGCTCTGCAACACAGCGGAAAGGCAGCGAGAAGGAGCCTCTTGCTCTGACGCCGCAAGGCCACAAGAGGGCGGAGGCGCCGCGCGCCAGGCCGACGTGTTGGATTGGTGCGCTTTATGTGCTGAAATAAACACGCCACAGCCCAGAAATGTTTTGAGTGCTGTGCATTGGAGGTTTATGTCTTGTGAAAGACACGACATAAAGCAGTTTGTTTGTTCTCCTCCAGTGCGCGACAAGTCAACACAAGGGAGCACATTCGCCAACATCCAGGTACACAATGCGATTTGGAAAGAAGCTCCTTTCCAAAGAGCTGCACACGAACGATCCTTCAGTCCCGCTAGGGGGGCGCGGAGCCCCAGCCACACACAGCTTCAAGTAGCGAGTCAGGCGCCATGGCTTTTGCTTGCGGCCACACCACCCTGGATGTTCCCGATCTCGTCTGATCTCAGAAGCTAAGCAGGGTTGGGCCTGGTTAGTACTTGGATGGGAGACTGCCTGGGAATATCAGGTGCTGCAAGCTTTTGCTCTCTCGGCCAGCAGGGGTCGCCGTTGGTACCGTAGGTTTTGGGAGGAAAACCTGGAGGATGGAAAGGTGATCTATAGCCTCATCTCTAGAGATGTTTTGTTGCTATGGCATGTGTGTGACCCATATAAAAAAAAAACCATTTGTAAAACGAATATCGAAGCTGCCTCTAAATCTGCAAATGAAGATGAGTCGATAAACCACTTGTTTTTCGTATAACTATACATATATTCATCTATTACTGATTTCATTCATTGAGCACGGATATAATAGAGGTACAGCCATTCACTGTTTGACATGTCTGCACTGGTACAGAACCTAGCAATCAGAAAATGGGTGAAACTGTCTTGAGAATTAGCATACAGTACCGAGGCTCCCATGACCAAATAAAGGCTAACCTCGATAATCAGCCTAAATAATGCAGACTACAGCAAAATGACTGACTTTGAAAAGGGATGAATGTCCGGAAGGAGTAGCGTAACCAGCTTGAAATGCTTCTCCGGACCTCTAACTAAAAGAAACCGAGAACCAGCAGTGGCATCGACTCCTTTCGAACTGGGATCCTATCGCAGCTCGTGGTGTCATAACTCTTCCGTATCTGATATTGGACCAAGCACATCAGGGGAGAGCGCAAACGCAGTCCCCCACTACCAGAAATTAGGCAGTCGAGATTCCCACATTTGGGGAATTCGCAGGGGTCAGCACAGCCGGAGTGCAATGGCCGAGCCTCGCTCTGGGTGAATCGATTTTTTAAGAACTTTATTTTCTTTTCACAAAAAAATACAGGACATCACAAATTAGAAAGCTTTACATTAATATACATACTTAAAACAGTATATATAATCACATCTCATTACATTTTGACACGGTACCAGTTGCGTAGCAACAATTTCTTTTTTTCTGGTGCAAATCACATTCTTTACTTAAACATGATAATGTTTTTCACAGTTTCTTGAGATATTGACCTATGCTCTCTATTTCCCACAGATTTTCTGCTTCCTCCCTCCCTTCTCTCCACAGATCTCTGAGGTAATAGTTCTCTCGGGTGATGAACAGGGCCAGGCTACCTGCTGCCTTGACTGGGACCTCGATGCCTTTGAACAGTCCCATGTTCCTCACTTTCCACAGGACGTCTTTCCCACTGTTCACCACGGCCCAGATCCTGTCAAACACGTCAGGAGGAAGTTTGAGAGGAGAGATGCCGTTGTAGCAGCAATGCTTGTTAATAAGACAGAATTAAGCGGTGGTATGCTGTCCTAAATGAGGCCCCATCTCACCCCCCATCTCTGTGGTGCAGCCACAGAGAAAGTATTCATGCAGGCTGATTTAAGATGTTTTCTTTTGATAAGGGACAGCTCCCAGATGGGGATGTACTTAGCTAAGCCTGGCTATCATGATCAATGGTCATCCATTGGCGCCTATCTGTCTAGGGAGTGCCGAATGGACATCTGGACTGCATTCCTAAGTGTCAAGAGTAAGTGACTCATATCTCACCTTGACCAAACAATCAGGGACTGGCAGGGCGTGGTAATACCACGTGGGTCTCCAATGCCCGCCAAACTCTCAACCAATCAGCACACATCTGGGTCTTGGTCAAAAAGGGAGCGCAAGCTCAGTTCTGGGCTCTCCTTGGCCATTTTCGCGCATCCTCAGAGACAATCACGTGACAACTGCTGTTGTCTGCAAAGGGACTTGGACTTTGTTCTAAGCTCGAGGCCGCGGATCCCGTACGTACTCAGAATTCTACCAACGTGAATGCGCCGCTTGATCAACGGCAGCCTACAGTTGGACCCTCGTTGACAACCTGAATAGCTTATTCAGAAGCAGCGCTGGACCGGGAACGAACCAGCTTCTTCCCAGGCAAAAGAGTGACTTGTGAGGACTCGCGGTCACACACTGTGCATAGAGACTTTCTACTAGCCAGCCGGACTGCTGGTAGATCCCCTCGGAGCAACGACTGCCCTGCGTGCCGCAGTCAGATTCCTCTGCCCGTCCTACTCCGAGCTGCACCTCGACTGGTTGGCCGGTAGCCAGAGGACGCCGGGACAACGCCCATTGGACAACCGCTGGAACAGAGACTGCAACAGAGCCTGTCAGCTGGTTTGGTGTTCGTTGCTGGGAAATTCCAAATCCATACACAGTGGATAAGTAAACCCCATGTTCTACATTGCGTCTCGAGAATTCAATTGTACCTTAAAACAAGTTGTTATCAATTTAATTCATGAGTAATGTATTTACTTCCGAGTTTAGAGTAACAGTGGGTAATAACACTGATTAGCGATTTGGTAACCGAACGATATATATTGATATATATTCTCTGTTGTGTATCTCTTTGTGTTGGCATCTCTTCGAGATTATATACCTTGTATATTGATAACCCTCACAGTAAGGTCTGCCACTCATATCCAGGCAGACTAGTATATGTTTGGTGTACAGTTTATATTAATAAATGTATCCCGTGTATTGTACCCATGTGTGTGCCTTGTTAGTTGTTCTGACGATTGATTTTCTAAAAGCCCCAACGAACAACCTCGTGATTACTGCTACAATTAATAATTGTCTCAGTAAATCCATCAAACCACTACACTGTAATGTGTGTGAAAAGTTCAAAAGTGTATACTGGGATGTTTCTCTATTTTAAAACCTACTGATGAAATAAAGTGGTTCACATTTCACATGCTATTTGTCCATGCTATTTGTCTTGCAAGTTCTTTCTGTGACACTTTACTCAGTCAGTGTGTGTGTGTGTGCTTGATGTTTTTTGAGACATGCTATCAGGGTCAACCAGTCTGACACCCGGCCGCGGCTGGCTCTCACACCCCGTGAACTCGTGGCCCTCACCAGACTTCCCACACCGCCGATTCCCTAGGGTTATGATAGAGCGCGCTCAAACCTGCAGCAGACATGATTGCCTTCCAACCCTCGTTGCTAATACGTGCTTTCATACACTTATTTATAAATCTAGGGGGATGCGGTGGTGGGCATTTGGACCCTTAGACCCGGGGCTGCTCTGGAGGGGGCGGGACATATGCCCATAGAGCTGGGAAGGTTAAAGATTTCTCCAAGCCCATAGTTTTTCTTTTCACCTCAAATGGCCATGATCTCTCAATGACTGACTTATTTTAATGTAATCTTCTCTATTCTCTTGCAGGTTTTGACTTCACACCTTTCTTCACCTCTCTGCACTTTGCACTTCCTGAGTGGCCTCTCTGCCGCTCCTGCCTCCTCCCCTCTCCCAGCTTTTGATCTTCTGTGCTATTTAATCTTTGTAATCTCCCCTTTCTCACACCTGAAGAAGGCTTCACAGCCGAAACGTTGCGTTTTCTCTCTTCTCTTTTCAGTATGGAATAAACCTATTACTTGTTCTTTTGAAGACTACACATGCTGACGTAGTTTAGTTCAGGTGGGTAGGTGTTTCAATATACATTTGTAAATGTCAATTTAAAACTGTAAAAATAGTAAGATTGTAACTTTACTTTTAAACTTGGCAAGAAATAGATGCATGGCAGTTTACACCCTGGAAAGGACACCAGTCCATCACAGGGCAAAGACAAACACACTCACCTGGAGGTCCAGGTTTACCTGAAGCCCACTAATCTACCACTATGCTTTTGGACTATGGGAGGAAACTAGAGCTCCTATTTGAAACCCACTTGAACACAGGGAGAACAAAACTAAGTACTAAGAACTCAGACAGCTCAAATTGAACCCAGGGCCCCAAGGCTGAGGCAACAATACTGTGTTACTTCCGAGTTTAGAGTAACTGTGCGACAGTGCTGCCTATAAACATATAGGCAGCACATATCAAGCCTTACAAGAAATCATTAACACCCTCAACACACACCACAGGTCCATTAAACTCAAATACACCAAGTATGGTAGCCTGATAGACGTCCTAGACACCACCATATACAAGGTTTCTTCCTTCAACAACACAGACAAACTGGACATCAAGGTATTTTTCCAAGACACATTCACACGGCTTACTGCACAAGGATAGCTTCCACCCAAAACATACTTCCAAAGGACTGGTAAAATCACAACTCCTACAGTTCCACAAAATCTGTACACAACAACAAGACTTTGAGGAAGCCAAATACACACTCTTCCAAGCTTTACACCAGAGAGGATACATACAAAGTTTCCTCAAAAATGTGGCACAAACATTTCTGAATAGAAAAACTCCAGATGACAGAATAATACCCCTGAACACATCATATTCTCAACACAGCCTAAAAACCAACCAAAAACCATGACATTAGAAAACACAAACATACTGAGGGAGCACAAAAAAACAAAAACCTTCAGGATGAATTAGTCCAAAGCAAGCTAAAACCTGTACAAAACAGATCATATACACCAAGAGCCAAACATTTCATAACAGAAAACAATGATCCAAGACAACAAAACTAAAGAAATCTTCCAGTTGCAAAGGGCACTCTCAGAAAACATCAATAACGCCATCTACAGCATCCAGTGCAAAAAGTGCGGGGTGACCTATGTGGGGGAAACAGGTAACTCCATCCGAACCCGACAGGCACAACACAGGTACATCAGGAACTATGGGACTGGACAAAGACAGAAAGAAAAAGGAAAGGGAGTAGATCAAAAGGCTTGATACTATCTTTCCACAAGGCCTGAACATCAGAAGAACTGGGAAGGTTTTAGTCATTGGAAGGAGAGTGCTCTCCTTGTCCCAGATGGTCCCCTCTTGGATAAAATCTGGGAGAAAGAGCTTTGTTCCCCTCTCCTAACTAGCCAGATCCTAAAGGGACTGGAACTCTTCATCGTCACCATACTAACACTTAGGCACCAAACAGAAGAATAACTGAAACCAATCAGCTATGGAAACTCGTACAGCTCCCACAGTCCTACTAGGCAGGTAAACAAAAGACCCTGATTGCTTATTGAGATGTAAATGGTCCATGCATAATCCCCAGCAGGGAAAGCAGAAACCCATTCACCAACTGAAACTGCACCTACTCACACAGAAACGTACAGAAGGAACGTGTTTTATACTTGTATTCTAGTTTGTCGTATAAGTAAAAATGTTTAAATGTGTATTTTGTATTCCTACTGTCCCCCAGTTCTTAAAAGCCATCAGCAGGCTCTCAGGAAGATGGTGGCCCAGGCTGGACTGGACAGGAAGCACTCCCTGGATGCTCCTCACCGGGCTGGGTTTAAACAGGACCTTACCAAGGATCTTGGAGTGGCAGATTGCTCTCAGGAGGTATTTATTTTTTAAAGGCATTTAAAATTGAGCAGTGATATTTCCATACCACATGTTTTTACTCCTTAGCTTAAAATTCACCCATGTGAAATGTCAGCCATAAACATAGTGACTCTACAATTTGTCAGGTAGAAAATGTTTCCAGATTCCTGTTTTTATGGATTCATCTGCATCTTCCTTAAACTTTGTAAAGGGCCTATCCAAAACAACAATTATTGTAACCAAATGAAGACCACTGGACTGTCTCACCAAATCATTGCTAATTATATTAAAAACATAAACCATTTTCCGGGCTACATCGTAAATGATATCAGTGTGAAAGTAGAGGATCCCAGCCTGGCTAACCTCATCATCAACTTCCAAAGTATCCTAAAGGATATTCAGAAGAAGAACATTAAGAATGTTGCCAAGAGATTACTAAAAATAGGTCATTTTCATTTTAAAAACTTCTTTCAGTTGTACTTTTAATCTGAATACAAAAAAAGTTGATGAGTATTAATTTCTCCCACAGATATAGACAGTTGCAGAGTCCAGAACCAAGTACGAAGGATTGCTGGAAGGTGTTGATGGTTGCAAAGAGAAAGATGTGTTGCACAGACTGGGCAAGACATCACCTTGCCTGAGCAGCTTCTTGTACTGTATTACCTGCAGGCCTTTCTCCACCTGAAGCACCTGCAGCACCCAGGGGTGGTAAAGAACATGACAGTAAGAATAATTTGAACCTGCACAAAAACTGTGCATTGATGCTCGTGAAAAACACTGAGCCTGCCTCCCGGATAAGGAGACAAATCAGAAGATGGATAAATCCATCAAAGAGAAAAGACAATGTAAGGGCTGTAAGAAAGTCAATTATAATCAACGAACAGCCTGTCATAATTTTGTCTGTGAAGAAGAGCTCCTCTGTGATTACAGCATTTCCAGGAAATCATTTCAAAATGAAGGACAAGCTCTGGAGTGGTTGGTTCACTGACCATTTCCAAAAAAGAAACTAAGTATATTAACAACCGCATTCCTTTGGTGCTTCCTTACCACCCTAACACACTTCCTATCCCCAGGACCATTAACCACAACTTTTCCATCCTACAGGATGATCCCTCCATTGGGGCCCTCTTTTCTGATCGCCCTATCATCTCATATCGCCGACCACCTAATCTGCGTAACCTCCTTGTTCACAGCTCCCTTGACCGCCCTAAACAACCATCCACACCTGGCACTTTTCCTTGCAACAGAACTCGCTGTATCACCTGCAAGTACACAGCCACCACCACACTCATTCAAGGCCCCTCAGGACAATTCCGGATCACCCAGACAGCATCTTGTACCTCCAGCAACCTTATTTACTGTATCTCTTGCAGTAAATGCCCAGCCATTTACATTGGAGAAACAGGAAGAAGACTCGGAGACAGCTTCAGAGAACACGTCAGGGCTGTGAAGATTAAAGATCTCTCCAAGCCCATTGTTTCTCATTTCACCTCTGACGGCCACGACCACTCTAATCTCTCCGTCTGTGTTCTCAAAGACGGTTTTCCGAACTCATACATCAGAAAGACCACCGAAACTAAAATTATTCTGCAGCTAGGATCACACATTCTCCCTTCCCTTAACGACAGACTAATGTTCTTTTAAATTTTCTCCATTCATTGGAAGTTTCATTTCACACCTCTTTGCACCCATTCTGACTTCACACCTCTTGATTGGCCTCTCTTTCTGTCCCCTACTCCCGCCTCTCACTCCTCCTCCCTCCTAACCTTTGTTCTCCCGCTACTTTACCTTTGCCTACTGCCCTGTCTCTCTCACACCTGAAGAAGGCTCCACGGCCGAAACGTTGTGTTCTCTTTCTTCTTTTTTTCAGCATGGAATAAACCTATTACTTGTTCCTAAGTATATTAAAGTGCATATTTTGAAGATATTCATTTTCTTGTACCTTGGAATTAATGTAAAAATTATATTCGTGTTAATGTCTTGAAAATAGCATTTCTCATTCTCATCAGCAAGGATATAAGGAAGGGATATGGGACTGCTAAAAAGATACATGATTTTCAGAAGAGTATAGAAGGCAGATAACTATCCCACTCAATTGTTACTGCAAAGAAATGCCACAGTGTAAACAAAAAGGTGAACCATTCTTGAAATTTATTGATAGAATCTGAATAGCACAGCATTCCCAGACCAGGCACTGGAGTTTCCTGCAGCGTTAGATGGGTAGTCTCTTGATAAGAGAGACATCGACAGTACTGGACTTCATGAACGACACCTTTCCAATTCATCGAGAAGAGAGCCCACAAGATGAGTCTAGAGAACAATTTCTTATAATATTAGTGGTAGTTTCTGAATAGGTTAAGGACAACATAGTTGTAGAGCTATCTTGCAACTTCTTAAAAGTTGTAAAAGTGATTACCATATTGCCAGTGGTTTATATTTAAAACCTAAAGATTTTAAATTGAATCTTTCTTAAACAAAGGACATTTTTCACAGGAACAGCAGCCTAAATCAGTTGATGACTGTAAATATGACAAGCTTGTGATAAATTTTAAAGTATAAAACAAAGTTGTATTGTTTTGGTTTTGTCTTCAACATCATATTAATAGGCATGTTATTTTTATAGCAGCTGCTTGCCATTCAGCACCAGCCAAGATGCCACAAGGTACATGAGATGACCCAGAAGTACTGTACTTAATAATACAGAGAAGAGCATATTGGGGGAAAAAAAAGAAGACAAGAAATATCCATTAAGCCAGAAGACAGGTGATGATCAGCATTTCAAAAGCAGACACTGGAGGTTGAATTCAAGTTTTAACAGTGATTGTCTATGTTTGGCTTCAACACAAATCATATTAATATGCTCACATTATTAATTTGTACATAGTGCCCAATATTCATTAAAGGCCACGTTCCCAGGAGTACACACGACCCAGCCAGAATGTAGCTAGCTGAAGTGCAGTGGACCTCAGGGAAAGGACTCTTGCCCACACGGATGTCTCTTCTCTGAAAACCACTGGATAAATGTATATGACGGTCTCTTCTCAGCTGTTGATTTTGTGAAAAACATTGAATATTAAAGATTGAAGTGTCACCATTCAATGAAGTTCAGACATAAGTATTATATTGATAAGCTATCTACTGATAGCTGTAGTACTTTAATATTGTACTGTTTGCTCTGGTTTTCAGACATCAGTCCAAGATCATTGGTGGGTTAATTGGTTTCTGGTAAAATTGGCCCCACGTGCGAGTGTGTGTGTTTACATTTCTATCTGGCATCCTCAAAAGATGGTTTTGTTTTCTTTTCTTAATTGCTCTTGATTACTAGAGTGTATTTGGCATGATACATTTGTGATAAATGCTTTTTCTTTGTGAATAGTCTTATTTTAATCTACATAATGTCAATGAGTTAGTACCTTAAAGAACAAGCAGTAAAAAAATGAAATTTCAGGTTTATTAGCTAAAGTTTTTATAAGTGAACTGAGATTCCTTTGCAGTGCAGAGACCTGTTTTTAATATGCTGCATGTGCTCATGATGGACTTGAAATTCATTTTTGTCACAATGCAAAAGTATAATAAATAGACAATATACTCTATTTATCAAGACTTGACTATTTTAATTCCATACTTCCATTGAATATATAAATAATCATTGTCTCACAGTGAAGACCTGGGTGACATAACAGGGGTCAGGGCTGTGTTGACTGGAGGTTTGTGTAGACTGGCCATTGTCTATGTGAGACTGTGGGATCACTGGGGATCCCCCCCCACCAACACCTGTAATATTGTCAAGTGGTGTAAAGTTAAAGTTTCCTCCATTAAGGGGTCACTATTTGTCACATTCTGGCTGAACAAGAGACAAGATAAACCTCCCACTGTCACTGACAGAGCAGTCTGGGAAACTCCATGCTAGACTGGACTGTTGTCGTTGGAAGATGGGGTCACAGGAGATGAAATAGATCACACAAGAGTAGCAGTCTTGCCTAGCTGTTATATCACTGACAGACTCACCCACACATTGAGAAGAGAGCACTGGCTTCTGTGAATAAAGCAGAACAATTCATTTTAACTGGTCAATCAGATCTAATGAATTTTATTGCCCTCAACAAGACTGGACAATTTACATCAACTTACTCCAGCCCCCCTTGTGGAAACAACCCCCAATTACTGTTCATGAGCTCCTGGCCGCACTTGTTCCCAGTGGAACAAGCCTGGAGCAGCAGAACAGAGGTTTTTGTTTATGTTGTAAAACAAGTCATCCCTTGGGAATACAAACTCTCCCTCTAGTCTGGTGGGTATCTTCTGTATTTGCCCCATATTCCCAGGGCTTCTCAGCTGAGTGATCCAAAGCTGATCTGCAAGGAGCTGAATTCCACACTGGGTTACAACAGACCCTGGTGGGAGAATGGGCAGGGGAGGGGCGGTTGTGCTCCTGAACTAGTCCCCTCCTCTCCTACTCTTGTATTTGCATCACAGTCTATAAACTCCAGCCCTATTGCTTTTCTTCCAGTTCATTTTTTTTAATACAGCTCGTGAATTATGTATACTCTTGTGAAGTATCAAGAAAGCACTCTTATCTTTATTTCACGTACAGTATACAGCAGACTGCTTGAATAAATAAATAAAAGCGCTATTCCCAACGGTCTAGCACAGTAACCACAACGCCAATAACTTTAACTAGAGAAAGAAACCCAGCTTCTGCTCAAAAGGAAAATAATAAATAAATTTTAAAGTTTTTATTGATACACAAGCAAAACCAATTTACAGTATTAAGTTCTACATAAAATTAAATAAGATACAAAAGCGAAGAATAAAAACACTAGACAGTTTTTGTGCAAGGCAAGAGGCATCACAAAAAAAGTTTCCAACATGACCTGCTGAAACATGACTTTTGATCCATCACCATTTGATTGCAACATGCTTGGGCCATAATGTCAACTTCCAGACCCTCTCAGTCTCTTTCTCCCCAAATCTTCTCCGGTGGATCAAAATGTAGTCTCTCAAATAAGACACAGCCTTCTGTATCACTGACAGAGGCCGAATTTTTTCCATTCTATATACCAATGTAGATCTAGTCTTCCATAAAGCTTCCCTTAGGCAACAGATGACCTGCCAGGCTTTGCTTTCTTCCGATTTCGATAGCTTCTCAAGTCCATATCCATAGAGCACTACCTGGGGGTCACTTATACCGCAAGCCAGAAAGCACCTTATCCAGCTGTTAGCCAATGTCCACACCTCTTTTGCGATGCCACAGTCCCATAGGACGTGCCGGATGGATTCTTCTTGTCCGCATCCTTCCACTGGACACCTTGATGTCTTCCCCATGCCTCTCGAATGCATCACAGCCCTTGTTGGTAAAACTTCATGTGCAATCAACCAGCACATGTCTCTGTGTCTATTCAACAAAACCGTGTGGCCAACCCTTTTCCAAACATGGCTGGGATCTCCAGCCACGAGGCCACGAATATGACATACTACATACTGCACCTCTACCCCACACAACAAGTTCCAACCTTCTTGCACTTGTCAACACATCCAGTGCCTCATTTTCCAAATTCCATTCCCTTAAAAATTTCTTTATGATAAAATATGAATATGGGAGGTTAAAAGCAACAGGTGCTGTTAAAGGGATCTCTAAAACTTTCAATGTCCTTAAATAAAAACCACACAAAAAGCGAGACATAAAGGATACTTTCCCCCTGTTCCCTACCGCTAAAGACAAATGTAATGATACATATTTGTATATTAGGAAAGTGAACAGTTCAGGCATGCCTTTTCCACCCATTTCCACCTTTTTTTCTACAACCACCCTCTTTACTCTCTCCAATTTTGACCTCCAGAAAAAATAAAAAATAGCCCTCTTTAAAACCAATAAAACAGACCTTGATGGCATAAAAACAGCACTGACAAACAACAGTAATGGTAAAATTACAGTCTTGACAACTAAAGCCTTGCCTTCCATTGTTAATTCCCGTAAACTCCACAGACCGATCTTGCTTTCGACTTTCCCTACCACCCTCTCCCAATTCCTACTCCCTATCCCCTTTCTGTCAAAGTTTATTCCCAAGATCTTCATTTCATCTCTACGAATTGTGATTCCCACATTTTCCTCTTCACTCCAGTTTCCATATTGCATCAGTACACATTTGTTTTTATTCAGCTTGGCCCCTGATGCTCCGCAAAACTGGCTTGTCACCTCCAAGCTATTTCTGACTCCCTTATAATCTGTACAAAAAACATTTACATCGTCCATGTATAGTACAGTTCTCACCTCTTGGGCCCCACTCCCAGGGATTTTAATGCCTTCAATCCCATTCTCCATTCTTAAGGCTTGTGCCAGTGGTTCTATGCAGCAAACAAAAAGGAGTGGGGATAACGGACAGCCTTGGCGAACACCGCAATTCACATTAACCACATTTGACATGCTGCCATTAATCATTATTCTACTTCCTATACCCTTATATAATAACCTTACCCAAGTGAGGAACCTGGTTGAAAGCCCCATCTTTTGTAGTACTCTAAACATATACTCATAAGAGATACGATCGTAAGCTTTCTCAAAATCCAAGTTTAAGACCGCTAATCCAATATTCCTCTCTCTCGCATAACCTATGGTATCTCTTATCAGTATTAGGCTGTCCTTGATCCTCCTCTCTGCCACACTACAAGCTTGATCTGGATGAATGACTTCACTCAGGACAGATTTTAATCGAAGCGTTAAACACGTGGAAAGCAGTTTAAGATCACAATTCAATAAAGTTATCGGTCGCTAATTTGCCAGGTCCGTGCGATCATTCTTTTTGAATAGTAAGATCACAACTCCCATCTTAAAGCTGTCCGGCAGTTCTTCTAAAAACTCAAATTCTTTAAAAATGGTTAAAAGATCCAATGCTAAATTATCCCAAAAGGCCCTGTAAAACTCAATGGGTAGACCATCCAACCCTGGAGTTTTACCCGTTTTGAAGGTCTTCAAATTTTCCATTAACTCTTCTACAGAAAGGCCTTTTGATAACACAGTATCGTCTTTTACACTCTTTGGAATGACTTGCACAAATTTTTCTAACAAATCCTTAGACACTTGTTTCTTTCCAAACAACTCCCCATAGAAATCCTCAGCTACAGTCAACATGTCTTCCATACTAGTTTGCAAAACCCCCTCTCGTCCCTTCAATGCAGACATTAGTCCCCTCCCTGCAACCCTTTTCTTGAAAAAGAATCTTGTACATTTTTCACCTTCTTCAAGCTCTTTCACTTTGCTTTGAAACATGATTTTTTAAATCTTTTCTCTAGAGAGATTTAAAAGCTCATTCTTTAATCCTTTGATTTCCTCACTGAAGTCCCACCCCTCTTCTAATAACTTAACATACCTCTGCAATCTCTTTTGTAATCCGTTTTCAACCCTTCGTATCCTAGCCTGTTTTCTCCTCCCCATCTCTATGAAGAATGCTTTTGTGCGCTCCTTCACCTCCTCCCACCACTGTGCTCTTGTGCCAAACAGGTCGTACAAAGACTGCCATTCCTTATATCTTTCCCTGAACCTGCTCCTCACTTCCTCATCCTCCAGAAGTGAAATATTCAGCTTCCACACACCCTTCCCCACAGTAACAACCGTTGGAATAGCAAGTGTACATGACAGTAAACAATTGTCAAAGAAAAAACAGGGGTTAAGCCTGCAGTTGTGCAAGTAAAATCACGTATCAAAACGAAATCTATACGTGAGGCTTGGGTCCCATTAGACTTGTGCCATGTGAAACCTGCCCTCCCCTGACTATGAAGTTTGAGGGCATCTTTCAGTTTAAAATCTTTACATACCGTTTGCAATAATATTGATGATTTATCAAATCGGACCCGTCTCTCACCCCTCATTCTGCCTTCTCTTTCTAAAAGGCAATTAAAATCCCCAGCTAAAACCAGTGGTTCCCATCCCAATAAATATTCTCTCAATTCCTGAATTAGGACATATCTGTCATGTGGGCAACTCGGACAATACACATTTAAAAGTTTAAATTTGACATTCATGAAACCCAGATACACCACCAGTGCTCTCCCTGGTTTCACTACAAGGTACTGACGTACCTCTACCATCTTATTTTTAATTAAAACAGCATCAGATTTATTCTCATTGGACCCGCTCCAGATTGATGGGCCCAATGTCCACAGTTCTTCCATATCCTTATAGCTGTTTTTAAAAGGTAATCCACACTCCTGTAACAACATAATATCAGCATTTACCTTACTCACAAATGATAATATAGTCCTTGCCCTCAACTTGGATCGAATGCTTCTCACGTTTATGGACACAATGTTCAGAGCCATACTTAAAGTTAGACCAGGGGAGACTAAAAACTCTGGCTAGAATCGTTCAGTCTGTGACACCTACTATACAGGCCTTTTTCTTTTTCCATTTGCTCTCCTTGCCTCCTCCTCCACCACCCCCGCCATCAATAGGATGGTTCTCCACCTGCCCTCCTTGAGTCTCTAGTTCTAAAGCTGGATCAGTAGGATTGGAGAGAACTAATTCCATGGGAGAACCTGCCATCTGAGGACTCTGAAAATGATCTTCCCTCACTTTTCCACTCGGAGTTAGATCACTTTCTATATCAGATGTCTCAGCAGACCTTTTAGACTGCACCCTCTGTTCTATACACTCCATTTGAGCGCTTTCAGTCTCCACGGGTGGCAGACGATCAGGAGAGATGCTACCACTCAATTCAGAGTCCACCTCCCTTTACACTTTATTATCATTCTTTTCTACCTCAGCCTCATCTCCTTCACTCCATTCTGAAGCCTCGCTCTCTTTTCCACTACTTTCTTCAAGGTCAACCACATCCAGTTCCTGATCCAGAACCACTGCTCCAGCCCTAAATGCCTCTTCAAACTCTTCCTGCTTTTGCATCGGTCTTCCCAGTTTTGTTCTATTTGCAAAGGAATTTGGACAGTCTTTAAACACATGACCTTCACACTCACATAGATTGCATTTCCTCACGCTTGTACATTCAGTATATGCATGTCCAATTTCCTTTCACTTACCACACACCACCTTTGTACAGGCATCCACAAAGTGACCCAGCTCCCCACACCTCCTGCACAGTTTTGGCTGCCCTTGGTAGAACACAAGGCCTCTATTTTCACCTAATCCAATCAAAGAAGGAATGTGTTTAAATCCACCATAACCAGTTTTGTCTTCATGCAACGAAACAGGTACTCTCCATGCACAGTTCCAGATCCCATCATCATCCAAGACTTTCTGAGGCTCACCTTTCACTAAACAATACTTAGACAACCATGTCACAATATCTTCCTTCATCACCATCTCATTAAACATGCGAACAATCACAGTCCTATTAGAAAGATCCGTCAGCTTCTGCCATTCAAACATTCTAATCAGGCCCACATCTTTTTTCTCTTCTATTTTTCTCCAAAATTCTTCCAATAACTTTGCCGATTTGAAACTAACGTCAAAACCAATTCCCTTCGGCAAAGTAATTAAGCAATTGACATCTAATGCCTTAACCTTTAACTCTTTCTGTAACACCTTCCTTGAAAAGTCCAACCGTGAAATATCACCCGAGTGAGCCGAGCCCTCACCACACTTGAACACCAAACGCGTGCAAAAGTAACGGCGCATGCCGACCCTACAGGCCGCCATGGCCGTTACAAATGTGGCAAAAACAAAACAAACCTAAACCTCTTCTGTGCACCAAACCCTATTCCCTTAATCTTATACTCGTACAAAAACTCTACTCTCAACTTCTGGGCTTTAACCCTGTAAATCTCCAGCACTGGCTGGAGAGGCTGTGTGTGTCCGGGCTCAGCGGTTATATACAGATGCAGCCATTCAAAATGGGTGCGTTATTTTGCGGCATACCCCGGTGGGCGTGTCGCGGTATCACGCAGTGTCACGTGGTTAATCGCGCATCATTTGACGCTCTGCCGGAAACTATCCGGCGTCACCTTGTAAAACCGCCAGGGGGAGCTTAACCTCTCATGTACAGCATTTGAGCCTTTAATTTTGAACAGTGTATTACAGCATGTTAATCTTCAGTCATTAAAATGTTGGTATATTTTATGAAAGCAAGATTGCTCAGTTGGACAAAAGTACACAACCTACCTTTATCAGAAATATTTATGCATCAAAGCCTTTACCGAAGATATTACTAATAGTATTAATAATGGATGACTTTGGACAAGCTGTATACTCAAAGTATAATTTCTTTAGCACATTTGTACAAGCACTTGGAATCTGTCCAAGCCATACTTTGTCAGGCATTTTGTTTTACTTCAACGGGCATAAAAACTTCCTTGCTTTTAACAGGGCGTTTCATAATTTCTAACTACGAAAATGATTTAAAATGCGACACCTATCATTCAACTAGAGCTTAAAATATCACAAGGAAAAATACACACCGGTATTCCATTTCTCACGTTATACCGGAGTCAACAAGCATACTTTTAGAATTTGATTAAAAGGGAATATAATATGGAATCGCGTGTCTCAAGAATTTAATAACGGTATGATTATATCCGTGTACTGCGGCAGGGCTGTGTAGGGCTGTTTCGCCTGCCTGCTCATGCGAGCTGACTGTAGCCGACTGGTCTAGGTGCGTGCCTGCCAACGGGCAGGTTGTGTGCTCGAATCCAGGTGGAAGGTGCTGGACCTTCCAGTTTTATTTATTTTTTAATCGCGTAACATATTACCGTATGCAAACTGTACTGTATACAGTATGTATATGTATATTTAATGTCTTAACTGTGCCCGTTTAAGTATTGAATATTCATATCTAATTTTACCACTGAAGGGAAATCTTAACATAAACATACAGTATATGGCTGGTCTCGGTACTTTAAAGAAAACATACACACCAGTATTCCATTTCTCCCTAAACATTGTAAGCTTCGAAGTCTTTAACTAACGTGATACCGGAGTCAACAAGCATACTTTTAGAATTTGATTAAAAGGGAATATAATATGGAATCGCGTATCTAAAGAAATTAATAACGATATAATTATATTCATGTTGCAAAAGAACTGCAACGGACATAAAAACTCCCTTGCTTTTAACAGAGCGTTCCATAATTTCTAACTACGAAAATGCCAGGTGAAAGGATTTGTAAACATATTTTGTTAAAGCAAGTCAGTTTTTTCTGCAACACATAAAATACATTTTTCCAAGAAAGTTTAGCCTTTGTCACTAATGAAACCACTAAATAAAGACATAAATATAGAAATCTTAAGATTTGTTTTATTTAATGTTGGTAGCAGGATGAACTGTCAGAGTGTATATTTTGCTCGCAAAGTTGCTGCAAGATGTTAACAGTGAAAAAGGTATTTAGAAATGAGTTATTTCAAGATGAAAAAGAAAACATACACGAAACATGGTTTCATTACGACCAGAATCGGTCTTGAGATATTTTTAACTTGATTTACAGTATTTGAGAGGTATGTCTTAACACCGATACTACAGTGCTTAAGTACTGCTCACGTATATGTTTCTAGGTTTATATTATGCATTTCATACGGTCAAATTACTTTTGAGCAACTAATAAGAAGCGCGAAACGGTATGCATTTTACTTTCGTTTTGTGCTGGGACCCGTGGATTGATTAGAGATCAAGTACATACAAGTCATTTTTTAAATGTTGTAGTTCGTCTTGAAAAAATGTTACGAGTACATCATCTATCAACAATCACACAGGTTCTGTTTCCATATTGCGGATTTTGGTTAGGTATTATCAAATCCAGTGGCGCTGTTAGTTTACTGAGTCCCATGTCACATGGTCTGTGATTGAAGCCAGTTAGACCGGTTTAATTCGTCACAGCCAGCACTCTTCAGGTGTGAGGGTCTTCTGCTCAGAATGAAACGCGAATGTTTGTGTATATTCTAATGGTAGTGGGGGCAGGGTGTGTGGGAACAGGTTTGGTTGAAATTGCATTAGAGTTCTATGTTCTTCACACCTGAAACATTTTCTCTGAAAGCATTTTCTTCGCAGTTTAACCGATCTTGTTACAGCATGTTACAGTTTACTTTTATTAACCATATTAATTTTAAGTGCTTAATGTAAAATCTTGTAAAAATATATTTTCATTTCATTGTTCAAATATACATTAAGTCTGACTATCATATAATAAGTTAAATACAAAACTAAAGAAAAAATAGGGATAAATATAATTCAAAATATTTTGCTAACAATGTTAACTGTTTATGAATAATAAAATGTATTAACTAAGGAGTAGGATGGCACAGTTGTTAGTATGTTTTTTGTTTTGTTTCTTTTTCATAAATACAACAGTAGTACCTGATGTCTCAGTGGCTTTCAAAATTTAATTATGCAATAAATAACCACATGTAAGACTCTGATGCTTAAAATGTTTAGGGAGAAAGTGGAATAATGGTGTGTATTTTTTCTTTAAACTACCAATACCAGCCATATACAGTCTGTAACGTAGGGATTTCTATACGTCTTTATTTAGTGTTTACATTAGTGACAAAGGCTAAACTTTTAGCTTCAGTAACGTGTACATATCTCCCCTTTTTATAAAACAACATGGTTGAAAACTGTTCCAGAGCCACTGTTGTTTCATCAGTGAAAAGTACATCATGAAATGCCTCTCCCTGTTCAATCCACTGGAAAAAAGAAAAGGAGCATAAAGCCTCTGATGGTCATAAACGATATTCATTTAGGAGCAGCATCAGAGGTATGTTTTTAACTGCACTGCATTGGAGAGAATACCATAGTGTGTTTTTTTTTTACTCCCTGGCGGAAACTCGCTTCCAGAAGAATCAGTATGGCTCAGAGATTAAATAAAACTTCACTCGCACCAAACAAATGTATATTTCTAAATATCACAACATGATCGAATTTAAGTCATTTTAATAACAATGAATAGTCACCTATGCGTTACAATATAAACATTTATATTGATTTAAATCGCGTTTAAATCACCTTTATTTAAAACCCATAAATAAAGCTGATACTGTTTAGACTTCCAATTATTTAAAACTGTATTAAAGCAGCACGATACACAATGCAACGTAAATCGCTATCTTTGTCTTCTGTGTAATAATGTTCACCTCTCTGTCCAGCAAATTTACAGGTTAAAAACAATACTGTTAGGCTGGGAAAACGATTTTTTTTAAGAAATACAAAATGAGATATAATGATATGTTCCGGCTTAGACATTAACGAAGAGCATAACGCGTGTACTGTATACACTCCAAGTACAACCCCCCTCTCTGCAGGAGTGCTGGCTGTGACGAATTGAACCGTCTCACGGGTATTTTCAAAGTAGGAGGCGAGATTTCCAGCGAAAGACACTCCCCCCCCCCCCCCTCAAAAACCCAGTAAGTACAGTACTTACTAGTTAAAGGCTAGGCTCCCGACTACGGCGAAAGGAACCCTTCTTTCATTAGAATACAATGAACATATTTTAGCCCTGAATGAATAAATAGCAAACATGGTTTACATAAAAGACATTTTTCCAAGAAAGTTTAGCCTTTGTCACTAATGAAACCACTAAAGAAAGACATAAATATAAAAATCTTAAGATTTTTAAAATGCATGACTTTGCTAAAATTTATTTGAAAATAAAAACAATTACAACCGCCAGGGGAGAGAGAGAACAGGGGAGGGATGTTGGTTTTGCATAAGGGGCGGGGCTATGGAAATTAGGTCTGTTTGGGAATGTGTAGTTACATGTTCTGGCTGTTTGTGAATTATCGTTGTTGAGTATGGAGTGTTGAGGTATTGATTTTGTGTAATGCTTTATGTTGAAAATTGAGGTGGATTTTGTTTATGATAAACAGGATAAACTGGGATGGGAGGAAGGTTTGGTTTTGCATAAGGGGCGGGATTATGATAATTGGAGGACTTTGCGAGAGTAAAATGGTTTGATATATTTGATTTTGTATTGTGGTTGTTATCTATGTTTTTGGTTGGTATTATGTTTATATGGTTGTTTTTGTTGGTTGGTTGTTATTATGGTTATTAATAATACGATCTATAGTTGAAATCTGAGCCTAAATAAAAAGAAAAAGCAAGTGATTAGGTTTATGAGCAATCTAATTACTTATTCGTTTAAAACGCTATATAAAATAAAGTTTATTATTAATTTGCTGCACAGAGCGGTGAATATTATTATGCATAAGACAAAGATAACGATCCTGATCAGTTTAGAAATCTGTGTACGCTGTAAAAGGTTTTTACTTAAACTTTTAAAATACACGTTTTGAATAGAAAGAAATCCTCTTCCTGTTACAGTATGTATAGCAAACCAGCACGTCTTTTTTCTCCAATCAGAGGGGTGTCAGATGGTGTCAGCCAATCACCATTCTGCGTTGGGTAGCAACGGGTGACTGTTCTCAGGCGGAAGATGTAAACAGCTTAATGTTCGTGTTAAATAATTTTTTTAAATTCAATTAAACGGGCACAGTTAAGACATTAAATATACATATACATACTGTATACAGTACAGTTTGCATACGGTAATATGTTTATGTTACGCGATTAAAAAATAAATAAATAAAACTAGAAGGTCCAGCTGGATTCGAGCACACAGCCTGCCCGTTGGCAGGCACGCACCTAGACCAGTCGGCTACAGTCAGCTCGCTGGAGCAAGCAGGCGAAACAGCCCTACACAGCCCTGCCGCAGTACACGGATATAATCATACCGTTATTAAATTCTTGAGATACGCGATTCCATATTATATTCCCTTTTAATCAAATTCTAAAAGTATGCTTGTTGACTCCGGTATCACGTTAGTTAAAGACTTCGAAGCTTACAATGTTTAGGGAGAAATGGAATACCGGTGTGTATTTTTTTCTTTAAAGTACCAAGACCAGCTATATACTGTATGTTTATGTTCCAAAATTAATATCGTTTATGGCTTTCACACGCGTTACAGTATGCTCCTATTCTTTTTATGCTCAGCTACTAAGATTTCCCTTCAGTGGTAAAATTCAATATCTACAACGGGCACAGCAAAGACGTTTTTACTGTAAGTCTTTCTACGACAGACCAACGGACCACGAGTGCCCCTGTCGGTCAACCAATCACTTACTGCGGTGCCACGCGTCATCTTGCGTCATACTGAGCGACGTCACCTGCGGTACGTGTCTGTGACGCGCACTTTGAATGGCTGCATCTGTAGGACAGGACTCAACGCGCAGCAGATGTGATTCATTGATCTGCGCTGCCCGTGCGGAATGCACGTCTCCTCCGTCTACACGCCACCGCCTCGCTAAACCGCCTTCATACTCCCCAGCGGCAATAACATCTCCATTTATTACATTTATTCTTCCCTCTTAACCCAGAAAACTCCCGGGACGTTTCTGTGAACCGGTAAAGCTCTCTCTGTTGGTGGTCACAAGTAGAAACAATGCACGAGCTGAAAGAAGGAAGTCAAGCACTCCTCCCTCACTGTACGAGCATATTTGGGTCCTGACTTCCGAAAACTCCTAAAAGTGAATTTCCAGAAAGCCATATCAAAGTCTCCCATCCGTTCGTTTCAAATACATAAATAAGATGAGTTCGGGTACTTTTCTGATGTATTTTAATAGTATGGCACTGTGCCTTGTTAAATATGTTACAAGCAAACTATATCAACTTCATGCGATGTTTTGCGTGGATACAAAAACATTATATGATATCTGTAACACACGTGAAGAGTGAATCTGAATTAATCAGAATGCCTCGCTGCACCAGAATTGTTATTTACGTATTTTAAAAATACATCTGGTGCATCTGAAGACAGAATAAAACCCAGAACTGTAAAAGGACGACAGACCATTAAACTGTCTGGTGATATTGCTGCACGGGGCGCAGATCACAATAAAACACGTTATTGTAAAAAATGTTTACATTCGTGAATGAGTATTTTTTTTAATTATACCAAATGTCCGTTAAATAATGAATTACGTTTATCCGACCATAAACACTATTATATGAAAAAAAAAACATTTACTATATATGCATTTAACTTGCTTTTTTAAAAAAAACATGACAATACGGTAGATGAAAATTGTTGTTCAGCGCTCTTGTATTAAATATACTCTACCAGCCTTTTAAGTCATGTGTCAGAAATAAAGTGTAAAAAATTCGCTAAATCAAACAAAACACCAGCCCTACGAAAAAGAAAAAAATGTGTTTATCCTGCAATTTTATCTTGCTGAAACGTTTTTTGTTCTCTGTGGCACTAACGGGCTAACGGTTAGGATTCCTGGTTTCCTGATTACATAGAAATGTGTCTCTCTTGACTTACGGTGTCCAAATGATCAGTTCAGTGTAGAAAAGAGCAGCGTAAAACCCAGTCAGGCGTGCAAAACGTAAAAATGAAAGAGAATCGCTTTGTTTCTGCCCGCTTTCTCACTGAAGCCCTTTAGTGTTTAATAGAAGGTTATAACCGCTACACTGCGCGATGTGGGGAGGGGTGACTTGCAAGCAGAGTTGACCTTTGAGAAAGGACTCGTCTCGGGAATATATTTCCACATTTTGAAGAGATTTTCTCCATTTCTGTAGCCTGATTTCCACTACTGCTAGAGAGCTGTAGAATCTGGAATCACCTATCCAGCTCTGGGAACAGTGTGTAGATGACAGGTTTGTGACTTTATCATGAGCACGGTATATGAATCTATCAGATTAAAGACACTGTGAGCATTTGAATAAAATTAAGGATAGTCTGTCCCAGCTTGCCGCGATGGTATAGTGGTCAGTACTTTGTGCTGTGACCTCAATACCCGCGCTTTGAATCCGGGTGACAGCAGCCCAAGACAAGAGAGTTTCCTTTGTCTACTGTATGTTAGCAGTCAAGAAGAACCTGTTGTGGTAATAGCTCTGTACAGACTGGTAATTGGCTGACAGACCTGGGACATGATAATATACAGGAATTCAGGCAGAGAGTCTTTGTCTATTTTAACAGAGCAGTGGTTTGCTATTGTGAAGACTGAGTCTGTCCAGAGACTATTATATCCATTGAGACAGTAAAGCTCTTCGGTATCAGATGAATGTTCGACTAACAACGCTATAAAAACAATGCAGTGTCGACCATGAAGATGTCTGAACAGCCGAAATGTTGTTTCTGTTTCTCTCCCGTTCATTTGAGGGATCAACATGCTGTAAACGAGTCACATGTTCGCGGTGCTCCGGGATTTCTGTACGTCGGCTTGTTCAATGTGCTTTCCCCCGGTTGCCATGACGACAGGAGTCCAGCAGCCACGGAGCCCGTGAATCGTGTTTGCAGTGACACCGCGCTCTCGCGTTTGATAAAGTTATTTTAGACACTTCCCACCCTTTTCTGAATACAACAAATACGCAAACAAACACACAATTAAAATTAGGAAAAGCCACTGACAGGACAAACCGTGATAAGTAAAACATACTGATCACAGAACACGTACAGTAACTAAAAGGCTAAAACCGACGCGAGACCGTGTTTACCCTACTCGGGTAAATTACATTCACTGACTAAAACACAGCGAGTTCGGGGTTCCCAGTCCTGGACCCTGGGTCACCTGGCTCTAGGTTAGCTGTGTCCTAGACTGATGGTTCAAGCTGTCTGTTTCACAGGCGACAGGTGCGTCTGTGTGAACCTGCGCCACCGGGGTAAAGTTAGCTTGAAGTTCGAAAACGATTTTGGCACGCCTGTAGCGCTTTCACGAAATCTCTTAGAGTTACAAAAACACTTGCTTTGTGTATAAAATACATTGTGGATGATTTCTCAGCCTTTACTTTTTCGGTTTTATGACATTTTTTTGACCAAGCACGAATATTCTTTTGTCCATATCTCCGCAATGGAAGCACAGAACGCCTTCAAACCAAAAGCATTTTAAAGACCACGACTTGTGGATATTTCCACAGCCTTTACATCGAACTATCAGTGAGCTAATTATCTTTTTTTAAACCTCCGGTTTTTCATCGATGCGTAATTATGCACGAACTGGAACCCGGGGGACCGCTGTGTGCACACGTTCACAACGCGAGAAATACTGTTCAATACGGCTTCATGCGAAAAACCCGTATATGACCATAGGAAGCAGAACAGCGCAGTCTCCCATTACCCAGACTGTAAGCACGGGAATAAAGCTTTGTTTGATTTCTGAAACCCTTCCTTTACATCCTGTTTTCATTCAGGTAAGGGTCAACTATATTCACAATACTACTGACAGCAGGAAGATTAAAATATTCTTTTCTCAGCAGCTTATTAAAAACAGCTCCCATGATGTTCAAACCGACGTTTTACACAGAACACTGACACAGCTTTGTGTTCTGAATCTCTTTTTCTCGTGCTTTTATTTAATGTGGCACAATGCAGTGGGATAGGGGTATTCTGTTCACAAACCAATAGCATTTAAACCACAGCACCCACAATGCTGCAAGTGTTTTGCACACTAAGCAGGTCCTCTGACTTTTCCCAGCTTTGTTTTGGGTTGTGGAACCTTTCTTTATATTTTTTAGGATTTTCTGAAGATAACACTACAAGTAATACACTGGGATAGGTGGGTCGTCTTCATGGCTCAATAGCATTTCAAATACAGCACCCACACTGCTGTACCCAAGTGTTTTACACACCAGACAGGCCCCCGAACCTCGTACAACCTTGCTGTGGCTGTGGCCCCTTTCTTTAATTTTTTATGATTTTCTGAAGATTACACTACAGCTAATACACTGGGATAGGTGGGTCGTCTTCATGGCTCAATAGCATTTCAAATACAGCAGCCACACTGTTGTACCCAAGTGTTTTACACACCAGACAGGCCCCCAAACCTCGTACAACCTTGCTGTGGCTGTGGCCCCTTTCTTTAATTTTTTATGATTTTCTGAAGATTACACTACAGCTAATATACTGGGATAGGTGGGTCGTCTTCATGGCTCAATAGCATTTCAAATACAGCAGCCACACTGCTGAAACCAAGTGTTTTACACACCAGACAGGCCCCCGAACCTCGTTCAACCTTGCTGTGGCTGTGGCCCCTTTCTTTATTTTGTAATGATTTTCTGAAGATAACACTACAGGTAATATAGTACCATAGGTGGGTTGACTTCATGGCTCAATAGCATTTCAAATACAACAGCCACACTGCTGAAACCAAGTGTTTTACACACCACACAGGTCCCTTAACCTTATACAACCTTTCTGTGGTTGTGGCCCCTTTATTTATTTTTTTAATAAGAATTTTAGTTTTTCAATATGGCACCATTAGACAGGCGGTACATGGGGATTGGGGGGTGCTATTCATGAGTCAATAGCTCTTCAAGCACAACAGCCACAGTGCTGCAACCAGGTGTTTTACACCAGACATTTCCCCTAACCTTATACAACCTCGCTTTGAGTTGTGGAACATTTCTTTATTTTTTAATGTTTTTTTTTTACTGTAATCAAGTGTTGTGCTCACTAGGCAGGCCTCCTGACCTTTCACAGTCATGCTTTGTTGTGTGCAACTTTAATTATCTTTTTAGGATTTTTTGAACATGGCAACTTCCACCGAGACGGGTGGGGGGTGTGGGGGTGCTCTTCAATAGCTTTTTCATCTATACACACAAATGGATGTAACCAAGACACTCAGAACCTGTCACGCAGGGGCTGACTGCTGAGGATAGGGATCCAATGCGGTGCCCTTGGTAGGGTTGGCGCGAGACGCAGGCATAGTCGGAGTAAACAGGCAGGGGCCCGAGTCCGGGAAGGCGTAGTACAGGCGTAGGCACAGAATCGACAGGCGAAGGCGTAGTCGAGGGACTGGCAGGGGTCGGAGTCCGGGAAGGCGTAGAAGTTGTGTCGGTAGGCAGAGGCGTAAACGAAGAGACAGGCTGGGGTCAGGATCAGAGAAAGCGTAAAACAGGTGAAGGTACAAAATCGAGTGGCTAAAGCGGTAGTCGGAAAAGCGGGGTCGAGGTCCAGGGGAGAAGTCATAGTAAGGCAAAGGCGTAGTTAGTAGGTAAGCTCCGGGAGAGAATCTCAATCGTGAGCAATGACCGGGGGACAGATGAGGGTTTAAGTAGAGGACTGATTGACATGTGCACGTTTGGTATGGGGAGAGCTCAAGGGAATGCGGGAGCGCTTGCCTGCGTGAGGGAGATTCATGACAGAACCAACAGAATCAACCTGAACTCATAGAAAAACAAGAATGCCCCCGAGACACCTGCACCCCCCTCCTGGACCACTCTGGTATCAACACCCCCAAACCCATCCATACCAGCTAACAAGACTCAGAATCGGTGCAACCCTCCAACCTGGACCAAGAGCAGGATGGGACAAGACCCTGCACCACACTACGTACACAGGTTTGTATTTTTGGCTGAAGATGAAAATGTCTAACATAGATTGTTTTGGTTCTAGCAAACAATAAAAATAGTTTTTAAAATCCAAACACACATAATGAGATAACTCTCTGTCAGTATGTGTAACATTCTGGGTCTGGGCTCCTCTGTATTTGGGCTAAAGAGAGTTCAACAACATTATTAAATGCACTGACATCATAATCTGACAAGATCCATTGTTTAGGGGAGACTTGACCACCCACTGTCCCCCTGGTATCGTGAAGCTCATTGTCCTTTAGCTTTCCAAAACCAGAATCACTTGGGACTCCGGGGGGATCGGTGTATGCAAAATATGAATTCCTTATGCAAGAAATTGTATATGGTCAATATAGCGATCATATCTTATCAGCAGATGGTAATCTCCAAGGAACAAGTAATAGGTTTATTCCACGCTGAAAAATGATCAAATGATTGATGAACCCAAGTGATTTGAAAGAAATGTTAAACAACTCAAAGCGAGGTTGTATAAGGTTAGGGGAGCTGTCTGGTGTGTAAAACACCTGGTTGCAGCACTGTGGCTGTTGTGCTTGAAGAGCTATTGACTCGTGAAGAGCACCCCCTATCCCCATGTACCGCCTGTCTAATGGTGCCATATTGAAAAACTCATAAAAAAATAAAGATGAATAGATGAAAAAGCTATTGAAGAGCACCCCCACACCCCCACCCGTCTCGGTGGAAGTTGCCATGTTCAAAAAATCCTAAAAAGATAATTAAAGTTGCACACAACAAAGCATGACTGTGAAAGGTCAGGAGGCCTGCCTAGTGAGCACAACACTTGATTACAGTAAAAAAAAACATTAAAAAATAAAGAAATGTTCCACAACTCAAAGCGAGGTTGTATAAGGTTAGGGGAAATGTCTGGTGTAAAACACCTGGTTGCAGCACTGTGGCTGTTGTGCTTGAAGAGCTATTGACTCATGAATAGCACCCCCCAATCCCCATGTACCGCCTGTCTAATGGTGCCATATTGAAAAACTAAAATTCTTATTAAAAAAATAAATAAAGGGGCCACAACCACAGAAAGGTTGTATAAGGTTAAGGGACCTGTGTGGTATGTAAAACACTTGGTTTCAGCAGTGTGGCTGTTGTATTTGAAATGCTATTGAGCCATGAAGTCGACCCACCTATGGCACTATATTACCTGTAGTGTTATCTTCAGAAAATCATTAAAAAATAAAGAAAGGGGCCACAGCCACAGCAAGGTTGTATGAGGTTCGGGGGCCTGTCTGGTGTGTAAAACACTTGGGTACAGCAGTGTGGGTGCTGTATTTGAAATGCTATTGAGCCATGAAGACGACCCACCTATCCCAGTGTATTAGCTGTAGTGTAATCTTCAGAAAATCATAAAAAATTAAAGAAAGGGGCCACAGCCACAGCAAGGTTGTACGAGGTTCGGGGGCCTGTCTGGTGTGTAAAACACTTGGGTACAGCAGTGTGGGTGCTGTATTTGAAATGCTATTGAGCCATGAAGACGACCCACCTATCCCAGTGTATTAGCTGTAGTGTAATCTTCAGAAAATCCTTAAAAATATAAAGAAAGGTTCCACAACCCAAAACAAAGCTGGGAAAAGTCAGAGGACCTGCTTAGTGTGCAAAACACTTGCAGCATTGTGGGTGCTGTGGTTTAAATGCTATTGGTTTGTGAACAGAATACCCCTATCCCAGTGCATTGTGCCATATTAAATAAAAGCATGAGAAAAAGAGATTCAGAATGCAAAGCTGTGTCAGTGTTCTGTGTAAAACGTCGGTTTGAACATCATGGGAGCTGTTTTTAATAAGCTGCTGAGAAAAGAATATTTTAATCTTTAATCTGAACAGTATTTCTCGCGTTGTGAACGTGTGCACACAGCGGTCCCCCGGGTTCCAGTTCGTGCGTAATTACGCATCGATGAAAAACCGGAGGTTTAAAAAAAGATAATTAGCTCACTGATAGTTTGATGTAAAGGGTGTGGAAATATCCACAAGTCGTGGTCTTTAAAATGCATTTGGTTTGACGGCGTTCTGTGCTTCCATTGCGGAGATATGGACAAAAGAATATTCGTGCTTGGTCAAAAAAATGTCATAAAAACGAAAAAGTAAAGGCTGAGAAAGCATCCACAATGTATTTTATACACAAAACAAGCATTCTCGCAACTCTAAGAGGTTTCGTGAAAGCGCTACAGGCGTGCCAAAATCGTTTTCGAACTTCGAGCTAACTTTACCCCGGTCCTGCGCCCAGGTGTGTCGCCTGCTGTCACTCAGAGCTGTCTGTCCCGCGCGCACAGGTCAGAAATAACCCAGCCAAGGAGTATTAGTGCTTTATCAACAAACTGTAATAACTTTTATTTTATACAGTATCTTTCCTGGGGCCTCTCATGATATCAGTTTGTATATAATTTCCCTATGTCGTTTTTTTTTTACCAGTAAAAACAGTATCTGCGATACACACAAGCAAATACACGGGCTTTCTGAGCACCGCCTGCGTGTAAAACGAGTCTGACAGGTTACCGAAACCGAAAGTACTTGAGTGTTACGAAACACTGGCGTCCTCACCTGCACGATCACCTTCGCTTTGGTGTCTTAAGGGCTCTTTTTCTTTTTTAAGAGCTCGAATCAAACAGAGCAGGGGCATGATGATGCTGTTCGCGGCTCTGGTGGTTTTGGGTCTTCCAGGCTGGGTCGCTGGAGGTGAGTCCTGCTGGTGCTTTTCCAGATGCACGAGTAGTAAACTCGTGATAAGGGTTCGCTATGTTTTTTTTATGTTTATGTATCGCTAAAGCTATACTTTAATCATTATTTTATTGTCGTCACTTAGTTTGCATCTGTACATTTCGGTTACAGCCTTGGGGGTCATTAATTATGATAATTATGATACGCTTTCCGTAAACAACAACAAAAACATAATTTCCTCTTCACGTCTCAATTCCATAGATTTAACGTACAGACAGGCCTGTTGTCATGAATGAGTGATTTCTAGCAATTTGTGTCTTGCCAGACTCACCTAGCTGGGTAATTTCATAAAGGTCCAAGGAAAGTGTGCTCATATTTGGACCAAAAGTGTCTACAGCGCTGAAAATTGACAGACCTGAAAAGCTGGGAGAGGCAGTGACAAAAAGGCTTTATTTATATACATGAACTGATTTATGTTAAATCAGCTGATTTGGAATGAAAAAAATGCAAACAAACCATCTCTCCAGGACCACTGTTAATATAATTTTATATTATATTATATAATACATTATATTATGTATTATATTATACATAATAGAATGTATTATATTACATATAATACTGAATACACACCTGAAGAAGGCTCCACGGCCAAAACGTTGTGTTCTCTTTCTTCTTTTTTTT
This sequence comes from Atractosteus spatula, assembly GCF_055471065.1. NCBI lineage: Eukaryota > Metazoa > Chordata > Actinopteri > Semionotiformes > Lepisosteidae > Atractosteus > Atractosteus spatula. The sequence goes on along the minus strand of NW_028296622.1, from coordinate 439,735 downwards.
CCAGCATGGAATAAACCTATTACTTGTTCCTTTGCAATATAATATAATGTTGAGTGTGTCTGTATTAACCTCTCTTAATGCAGTGTAATGTCCAGTCAGTGTGTCTGTATTAACCCTTCTCTCTCAGTGCAGTGTTAATGTACTGGAGTGTCCAGTCAGTGTGTCTGTATTATCCCCTCTCTCTCGGTGCAGTGTTACTGTACTGAAGTGTACATGCTGTGCAGTAAGTATTAACATACTATTTCTTTTTTTTCCAGAGAGACATATTTTGGTAGACTCATATATGGTTGAACTTGGTTTGGAACAGAATGGGAAATTCCAGGGCTTAGTCTCTCTGGATGGGGAGCCCTTGATGGAGTACAGCAGTGGTATGAAGCGTGTCATGTTCAAGCAGGACTGGCTGAAGCAGGTCGCAGTAGATTCTGCAAACCAATGCATTCTGGAGGAGCTTTTCTTCTTTGAAATAATGAAAGAGCTAAAAAACGTAACTGGTGGTGAGAGGAAAGACCTAATATTTTGTCACAAATGTCTGATATTTTTTTTATATATCACATGTATAGAACTCTTTGTTGACACATAATGTTGATTGCCTGTGAATTGTGTATGTTATTTCTCTGGTGGTCTCTCAGATGTTGAAGAGAGGTAACAGTGAAGCTCATTCTTGTCCGTCTCTCAGGGGTTCATGTCCTGCAGAGGTTTGTGGGCTGCTCAAAGGATGAGAAAGGGAGGGTGGAATCATTCGACTGGATCGGGTACGATGGTCGAGTTCGACAGCTTCAACACCCAGTGGGAGGGTCTCTCTCCCATCCACCAGTCTCTCAAGATGCACATGGACCGCAACACAGACTACAACAGAGAGAACAGAGATTATCTGAAATACATCTGTCCCGAGCTCATGGACAGCTGCCTGAAGGTCAGGGGACATCACTCAGGTGAGTGTGTGAAAGGAAATTGTGAAAAAATATGGGCCAGGACTTAGGTGTGCATAAATGTGCCAGCAGCCATATCACCCTGCAACTCACAACTAACAACCCACTGAAGCTCAGCAGGCATGTGTAGCGGCAATGCTTGTTAATAAGACAGAATTTAGTGTTGCTGTGCTTTCCCAAATGAGGCCCCATCTCTCTCTTCATCTCTGTGGTGCAGCCACAGAGAAACTATTCATGCAGGCTGATTTAAAGATGTTTTCTTTTGATAAGGGACAGCTCCCAAAGGGGGATGCACTTAGCTAAGCCTGGCTATCATGATAAATGGTCATCCATTGGCGCCTATCTGTCTAGGGAGTGCCAGATGGACATCTGGACTGCATTCCTAAGTGTCAGGAGTAAGTGACTCATATCTCACCTTGATCAACCAATCAGGGACTGGTAGGGCTGAGTAACCCACGAGGGTCTCTGATGCCCATGGAACTTTCAGCCAATGAACGAGCTGAAGTTCCTCCAGGTAAAAACAGCAACACAGAGGGCCTGAGAGACTATTTCGGACAATTCTAAAGGGAATTCCAGGGCAGGACGGCCCAGGAGCAGAAGGCTCCCAAGGGCAGGACATTCTCGCAGCGCGCCTCCTGACCATCCTGAGACTCAGCCCGGACAACCACGGAACGGCCAGTGTGTCCGAGTGCCAGAACTTTCCTTTGTTCTAAGAGTCGAGAGCGGAGGTTGCCACGAGTAACCAAAGGATCCACCCGAGGTTAGCACCAGCAGCAAGCCTCGTGAACAGGTTGGAACTGTGGACAGCTGAATCACTATTCAGAACTAGCGCTTCATCAGGAACGAACCGGTCCACTTCCTGACCTGCTGGGACCCACAGTTAACTTTTCTCCTGTGCACAAACTTCACTAGTTAAAGCCAACACTAACTAGCCGGTCTTCAGAGAGCAGCGCAGAGCATCAGCAGCGCACTGTCGCAAGCCGCACAGCACAGCCTGGCACGGAGCCAGAGAGTGTGGATTGGACAGCAACAAGCCTGCAGCTGTTTCTTTGTGCCCGCAGGAGATCTGAATCCCCAGAGATTGGATGAGTATTCAACTTCACTGCATTACAGCTTGAGAATTCAATTGTTATCCCAACCAGTTGATATCAATTTAATTCCTAAGAGTTATGTACTTGTTTTGAGTATCTAGTGTAGAAGTTGTGACCAAGTTCATTTACGAAACGGTCTAAATGAATGTTGTATACCAAACGTATGTCCTCTTGATATGTGTAACTCTTCGTGATTGAATGAATATATATCTTTTGTATTCTGGTAACCCTCATGATAAGATCTGTTACGTTTAAATGCATACTGTATGTATTAATAAATGTATTCTTGTGTATTAGTACCTGTGTGTGTGCGTTGTTTGAGTTATACCGCATGGTTGGATTCTAAAGCCATTAAAAGAATAATTTTGTGATTTACTGCTACAATTAATAATTGTCCTAGTAAATGCCCAAACCCCTACAGAACTGGTGCCTTGTGAGAGCACACTACAGATGAGACTGGCCAGTACCTGGATAGGAGACCTCCTGGGAAAGTTAAGGTTGCTGCTGGAAGAGGTGTTAGGGGGGACAGTAGGAGACGCTAACTCGATGGTCATTGTGGGCCCTAATGGCCCAATATAGTGATGGTTGTGAAAAGGCACCGTCCTTCAGATGAGATTTAAAACCAAGGTCCTGACACTCTTTTGTCATACAAAATCCCAGGGCATCTCTTGAAAAGAGTAGGGGTGTTACCCTGGTTTCCTGGCCAAAAAAATGTCCCATTGACCTTTATCCATCATGGCCTCCTAAAAATCCCTATCTATGAACTGGCTTCATCACTCTGCTCTCCTCCCCACTGACAGCTGGTGTGAGGGGAGTGTACTGGCGCACTATGGCTGCCTTTGCATTGTCCAGGTGGGGGCTACACTTTGGTGGTGGTGTGGAGGGGAGTCCCCATTACTTGTAAAGTGCTATGAGTGGAGTATCCAGAAAAGTGAGACGTGAGCATAATTATAGAGGGAGTGTGCTTTGGGTCTAGAGTTTTGAGGAGCCTCTACCCTCTTGACCCTGTCTGTTTAAAAAATTGTAGTTTCCTCTGTGCAGGAAGAGAACTTCCAAGTCCCAAGATACCTTGGGGGGGAAACAGCCTGCTCATTTTTTTCTGAGCTGTGAGGAATTACCCGCCTTCTCTCTGGCTCCGAAGATGTTCAGTGTGTGTCTGTTGTTGTTGGTCAGTAGTCAGTGGCTGTGGGAGCAGTGATGGCCAGTGTGTCTGTTGCTGTTGGTCAGTACTCAGTGGCTGTGGGAGTGGTGATGGTCAGTGTGTCTGTTGTTGTTGTTCAGTAGTCAGTGGCTGTGGGAGCAGTGATGGTCATTGTGTCTGTTGTTGTTGGTCAGCAGTCGTGGCTTTGGGAGCAGTGATGGTCAGTGTGTCTGTTGTTGTTGGTCAGTAGTCAGTGGCTTTGGGAGCAGTGATGGCCAGTGTGTCTGTTGTTGTTGTTGGTCAGTAGTCGTGGCTTTGGGAGCGGTGATGGCCAGTGTGTCTGTTGCTGTTGGTCAGTACTCAGTGTCTGTGGGACTGGTGATGGTCAGTGTGTCTGTTGTTGTTTGTCAGTAGTCAGTGGCTGTGGGAGCAGTGATGGTCAGTGTGTCTGTTGTTGTTGGTCAGTAGTCGTGGCTGTGGGAGTGGTGATGGTCAGTGTGTCTGTTGTTGTTGGTCAGTAGTCAGTGGCTTTGGGAGCAGTGATGGTCAGTGTGTCTGTTGTTGTTGTTGGTCAGTAGTCAGTGGCTTTGGGAGCAGTGATGGCCAGTGTGTCTGTTGCTGTTGGTCAGTACTCAGTGTCTGTGGGACTGGTGATGGTCAGTGTGTCTGTTGTTGTTTGTCAGTAGTCAGTGGCTGTGGGAGCGGTGATGGTCATTGTGTCTGTTGTTGTTGTTGGTCAGTAGTCAGTGGCTGTGGGAGCAGTGATGGTCAGTGTGTCTGTTGTTGTTGGTCAGTAGTCGTGGCTTTGGGAGCAGTGATGGTCAGTGTGTCTGTTGCTGTTGGTCAGTACTCAGTGTCTGTGGGAGTGGTGATGGTCAGTGTGTCTGTTGTTGTTGGTCAGTAGTCAGTGGCTGTGGGAGCAGTGATGGCCAGTGTGTCTGTTGTTGTTGGTCAGTAGTCAGTGTCTGTGGGAGTGGTGATGGTCAGTGTGTCTGTTGCTGTTGGTCAGTAGTCAGTGTCTGTGGGAGTGGTGATGGTCAGTGTGTCTGTTGTTGTTGGTCAGTAGTCAGTGGCTGTGGGAGCAGTGATGGCCAGTGTGTCTGTTGCTGTTGGTCAGTACTCAGTGTCTGTGGGAGTGGTGATGGTCAGTGTGTCTGTTGTTGTTGGTCAGTAGTCAGTGTCTGTGGGAGTGGTGATGGTCAGAGTGTCTGTTGTTGTTGGTCAGTAGTCAGTGTCTGTGGGAGCAGTGATGGCCAGTGTGTCTGTTGCTGTTGGTCAGTACTCAGTGGCTGTGGGAGTGGTGATGGTCAGTGTGTCTGTTGTTGTTGTTCAGTAGTCAGTGGCTGTGGGAGCAGTGATGGTCATTGTGTCTGTTGTTGTTGGTCAGCAGTCGTGGCTTTGGGAGCAGTGATGGTCAGTGTGTCTGTTGTTGTTGGTCAGTAGTCAGTGGCTTTGGGAGCAGTGATGGCCAGTGTGTCTGTTGTTGTTGTTGGTCAGTAGTCGTGGCTTTGGGAGCGGTGATGGTCATTGTGTCTGTTGTTGTTGGTCAGTAGTCAGTGGCTTTGGGAGCAGTGATGGCCAGTGTGTCTGTTGCTGTTGGTCAGTACTCAGTGTCTGTGGGACTGGTGATGGTCAGTGTGTCTGTTGTTGTTTGTCAGTAGTCAGTGGCTGTGGGAGCGGTGATGGTCATTGTGTCTGTTGTTGTTGTTGGTCAGTAGTCAGTGGCTGTGGGAGCAGTGATGGTCAGTGTGTCTGTTGTTGTTGGTCAGTAGTCGTGGCTTTGGGAGCAGTGATGGTCAGTGTGTCTGTTGTTGTTGGTCAGAAGTCAGTGTCTGTGGGAGCAGTGATGGTCAGTGTGTCTGTTGTTGTTGGTCAGTAGTCGTGGCTGTGGGAGTGGTGATGGTCAGTGTGTCTGTTGTTGTTGGTCAGAAGTCAGTGTCTGTGGGAGCAGTGATTTTCAGTGTGTCTGTTGTTGTTGGTCAGTAGTCAATGGCTGTGGGAGCAGTGATGGCCAGTGTGTCTGTTGTTGTTGGTCAGTAGTCAGTTGCTGTGGGAGCAGTGATGGCCATTGTGTCTGTTGTTGTTGGTCAGTAGTCAGTGGCTGTGGGAGCAGTGATGGCCATTGTGTCTGTTGTTGTTGGTCAGTAGTCAGTGGCTTTGGGAGCAGTGATGGCCAGTGTGTCTGTTGTTGCTGGTGGTCAGTAGTCAGAGTCTGTGGGAGTGGTGATGGTCAGTGTGTCTGTTGTTGTTTGTCAGTAGTCAGTGGCTGTGGGAGCGGTGATGGTCATTGTGTCTGTTGTTGTTGTTGGTCAGTAGTCAGTGGCTGTGGGAGCAGTGATGGTCAGTGTGTCTGTTGTTGTTGGTCAGTAGTCAGTGGCTGTGGGAGCAGTGATGGCCATTGCGTCTGTTGTTGTTGGTCAGTAGTCGTGGCTTTGGGAGCAGTGATGGTCAGTGTGTCTGTTGCTGTTGGTCAGTACTCAGTGTCTGTGGGAGTGGTGATGGTCAGTGTGTCTGTTGTTGTTGGTCAGTAGTCAGTGGCTGTGGGAGCAGTGATGGTCATTGTGTCTGTTGTTGTTGGTCAGCAGTCGTGGCTTTGGGAGCAGTGATGGTCAGTGTGTCTGTTGTTGTTGGTCAGTAGTCAGTGGCTTTGGGAGCAGTGATGGCCAGTGTGTCTGTTGTTGTTGGTCAGTAGTCGTGGCTTTGGGAGCAGTGATGTTCAGTGTGTCTGTTGTTGTTGGTCAGTAGTCAGTGGCTGTGGGAGCAGTGATGGTCATTGTGTCTGTTGTTGTTGGTCAGTAGTCAGTGGCTTTGGGAGCAGTGATGGCCAGTGTGTCTGTTGCTGTTGGTCAGTACTCAGTGTCTGTGGGAGTGGTGATGGTCAGTGTGTCTGTTGTTGTTTGTCAGTAGTCAGTGGCTGTGGGAGCGGTGATGGTCATTGTGTCTGTTGTTGTTGTTGGTCAGTAGTCAGTGGCTGTGGGAGCAGTGATGGTCAGTGTGTCTGTTGTTGTTGGTCAGTAGTCGTGGCTGTGGGAGTGGTGATGGTCTGTGTGTCTGGTGTTGTTGGTCAGTAGTCGTGGCTGTGGGAGTGGTGATGGTCAGTGTGTCTGTTGTTGTTGGTCAGTAGTCAGTTGCTGTGGGATCAGTGATGGCCAGTGTGTCTGTTGTTGTTGGTCAGTAGTCAGTTGCTGTGGGATCAGTGATGGCCAGTGTGTCTGTTGTTGGTGGTGGTCAGTAGTCAGTGGCTGTGGGAGCAGTGATGGCCATTGTGTCTGTTGTTGTTGGTCAGTAGTTGTGGCTTTGGGAGCAGTGATGGTCATTGTGTCTGTTGTTGTTGGTCAGTAGTCAGTGGCTTTGGGAGCAGTGATGGCCAGTGTGTCTGTTGCTGTTGGTCAGTACTCAGTGTCTGTGGGAGTGGTGATGGTCAGTGTGTCTGTTGTTTTTTGTCAGTAGTCAGTGGCTGTGGGAGCGGTGATGGTCATTGTGTCTGTTGTTGTTGTTGGTCAGTAGTCAGTGGCTGTGGGAGCAGTGATGGTCAGTGTGTCTGTTGTTGTTGGTCAGTAGTCAGTGGCTGTGGGAGCAGTGATGGTCAGTGTGTCTGGTGTTGTTGGTCAGTAGTCGTGGCTGTGGGAGTGGTGATGGCCAGTGTGTCTGTTGTTGTTGGTCAGTAGTCAGTGTCTGTGGGAGTGGTGATGGTCAGTGTGTCTGGTGTTGTTGTTTGTCAGTAGTTAGTGGCTGTGGGAGTGGTGATGGCCAGTGTGACTGTTGTTGTTGGTCAGTAGTCAGTGTCTGTGGGAGTGGTGATGGTCAGTGTGTCTGGTGTTGTTGTTTGTCAGTAGTCAGTGGCTGTGGGAGCGGTGATGGTCATTGTGTCTGTTGTTGTTGGTCAGTAGTCGTGGCTGTGGGAGCAGTGATGGCCAGTGTGTCTGTTGCTGTTGGTCAGTAGTCAGTTTGTGTGGGAGTGGTGATGGCCAGTGTGTCTGGTGTTGTTGTTCAGTAGTGTGTGGGATCGGTGTTGGCCAGTGTGTCTGGTGTTGTTGTTGGTCAGGAGTCGTTGGGTGTGGGATCAGTGACGACCGCTGTGTCTGTTGTTATTGTTGTTGGCAGTAGTCAGGAGTCGGTGGCCGGGGAATTGGTGATGGCCAGTGTGTCTGTTGTTGGTCTATCAGGTGTTTCTTCATAAATCAGTTCGGAGGGGAGTACCAGTTCTAGTGTGACAGATAGAGGAGCTTGCGATCAGGCTGAAGAATTTGACCCCATGCTGCCCCCTAAAAGCCAGAAGCTAAACAGTGATGCTGAGACAAAGCAAATAATGCTGGAACATAATTTGTGACCCCTAGTTCACACAATATATTGTCACAGGTGTTTTATACACACTGACCTACACAGTTTCACCAGTGTCTTGACTGCAGCATCAAGAAGCAGTGAAACACAATGCTTAAACACACACTCAGCTCCTCCAGCACTGAGAGAAATGTGTGCCAGAGCAGAGAAGCAGGTTTAAAGTCAGCTGTGCCGAGACATTTTCACCAGTAATCTTTCATGCCCTTCTTCACTTATTCTGCTTGTTCTTTAATGTTTGTTTTTTTAGGCCTGTGATTGTATCTAGGTTTCTGGGTTGTATTGTATCTGGGTGACTGTCTCAATGAGATATGAAACTGGCATAGTTGCTTCAGGCTAATTATCCTGATATATCTGAGACACTGCGCTGTTCAGGGCTCCTCCTCTTGGAGGCACTGTTGTGACAGGAAGCTGTCAATAATCTGGGAACGGAGACAAGACAGGACTAGGGGAACAACCTCCCTGTCTTCCCTGCACCCCAAGAGGAGGACATGAGGAGATCAGAGAATCAGAGGATTTACAAACCAGCCAACAGCTGATGATACTGGAATCCAGCTACAGTGAGACTTGAGCACTGGGGCTTGGTCATTGTTGCACTACTGAAATTTGAATTTAAAATCAAAATATTAAATTTCCTCTTTTCTTTCTGGGTATTATTTAGCATACGTACTGTATTTGACCATGTTTGAAGATGATTTGCGATAAGTTGACAATGGTATAGTGAGTGGAACATTGGAAAAACATGTTTGCACTTGAATATGCTTTTCATTTTATATTAATTAAATCCATATTGTAGCACATTAAATGCACCAAGAAGAGAATCAGAGAACTAATTGCATGTTTCTCAGCTCTCAAAAACCTTTCTAGTCTGTCTGTTTGAGAATTTTGCAGGACTATGTTTTGAAACTTGTATTGTAATACTTTGTGTCACCAAGGTCTTCAATAAAATTAATCAGACTTTAATATTTGAGGCTTGCAAGCAATGCTGCATGTTAGTGACTGAGTATTGGTTTACTAGATGCTTTCCTACGGGCCTGCATGTTGCACTATGAACCTCAGGGGTGAAGACTTGATTTAAAGTGTTTGCTGTCGAAAGGGAACAGTTTGAAGTGAAAGGTGAACAGGGTGCACAGTGTTTTGGTTGATTTGACAGGTTGGTGATGGGAGAGAGGTGGAGGTGGGGCTGGACAGGAGATGTCAGAATGGCGGGAAGTTTGGGTGAGGCTGTGCAAGTACTGAGTGCCCTGTAAACAGATATCTGAGATAGCTACAGCATGCAACTGGGAGAGAGTCACTGTGCCAGGGCTCTGGGCTTTAACACAGGTCTCAATCACAGAAGAGAGGTAGTACATTTTACCAGGTGAGAGAGTCATTGTCTCAAGGTGAAACTGTCTTCGAGGGATGTTGCATCCAAAATACAATGGAAACCATCACATTTAAGCTTTTTTGGGGGGATTGAGAAGACGATCATGGTGAGACTCAAAACATACCTGTGTTTTCTTCTTTTGAAAATGAGTGGATTATTGCGGCGCAAATATTGGTTCAAAATAAAAAAATCCATTCCTGTCATTGTTTATCCTTTGATAGATTCTTCAAATCCTTGCTCTGAACGTTGATATTTAGTGATAATATAAAAATTGTGGTTTTCTCTTATTCGCTAATTTTATTAAAATAACAGGCTCTTTTACAATTGTATTGGATGTTTGGAAGGTATAACAGTATCTCGTGCATCCACAGCTAAAATATTTTTTTAAAAAAAATTACAAAATATTGAATGGCATTTGTCTTTAGATTCACATTAAAATTAAGATAAATATGCCAAAAGATTATAATAGAACTCTACAGTCCTAACCTAATGACGCTGGCGAGCTGTCATTTTTACTTGGCAAGTTCTCTAACAAATCTGTACTGTATTTTTAAAATATTTTAGCTGAAGAGACAAGAGGAGTATAAATGAATTCTTCTGCCACCCACTCAATGAATATTTGCATTAAGCTAAATCAAGACGTATGTTGTCCATGACTATAAATTCTGTACAACAAGACAGAAAGAAAGGCACCACTGGGATTTGAGTGTAGGATCTGGGATGTTTACTAGACAGGTGCTTTATCAGCTAAGCAACATAGTGCTCCCCTTTTACAGCCACTTGTACACACCGCTCTGAGACACCCTAGTTCGGTGTGCGCTGAGCCTGCTCGCTGAGCAAGCTGTCTCCTTTACAAGCAATAGTAGCACTGAAACTGAGAGAAAGGATGAGAAAATGCTATTATCTGGCACTTTTCATGTTAAAGGAGCTCAATGTGCTTTCTGTGTACATCAAGATGTCCTGTACACCCTCCACTGAAGCACAGCACAGGCTTGGTAGCTTGACAGCTCCCAAGAAAAAAATTGAAATTGCAGTTGGAAGAGGAAAATGACCCTCGCCTACAGGGAAAAATGGTCATCTAGAGCATGACACCTTATGCCTGGAGGTGCTAGTTTTCTTGACGAAGTGGATAAGTAGTTAAGGCGATGGACTACTAATTCATTATGCACTGCACCTGTGGGTTCAAACCTCATCATTACCAAGCTCACAGATGTGCCTTGTTTTAATAAAAAAGCTGGGTATGCTTTCATTTCCTTTTTTGCTCTTGTAGTACATCAGCAGTATATCTGGACTGAACATGCTATAGCAGGCTCACAGCAGGAACGTGTGACCCACAAGCAATGACAGTATCAGTATCAGATCTGGCTGCAGTATATTGGTTGACGAGAAGCAGTAACGATTCTGTGGAAACAGGTGAGCTTGCTTTAATACAGCTCTTTTGAGCAGAATGTGTCGCAAGAAACTGACCTAAACTCAACTATTTCAGTAACTAAAGACATAAGTGGTGTTGCTCCAGCTGAAACTCATAACCTCGGTATGACTCCGCTGTGCACTGATGACCGATTGCACCCCTGGAGCTGCGTAAGTTTCTCGCTCTACACAGACTGACGCTGCACAAACACAGGGTGAAACATAGGGTTTTGACTGTGGATCCATCTCCACGTGGGGGAAGGAGACAGTAAAATAGCAAGGGACATACAAAAGAAGAACCGAAATAATTGTGCTCGCTGCAAATTAAAAAGGAAAGAGGTGGTCGGACATGTAAAACAGCTCGGCGGATAATTTGTAGCAACATGTTTTGCGTCAATCAGCATACAGATTTCTCTTCGTGTGCCTTAAGATGTGCATTTTGTGCAGTCATTGTATGACATTGGTTTCTTCAAAAGTCCAGTCAATTGGCAGTAGAGAGCTAGGCGACGCACGCCTTCATGAAGACTCTCTGTAAGGCAATTACATATTTTATTTTCAAGTCGCCTCCTTTACATGCAATAGCAGCACTGACACTAAGAGAAAGGAAGAGAAATGGCTTTTATCAAGCAATTACAGCCTTTGTTTGAAGGAGGGTATTTGTGTGCTGAACTGGCTCCTGGAGAAGTGCAGAACAGTAGGATACAAGGTTTATCAAAACTGACAGCAGCCCCAGACAATAAAGCTTCACACACGCATGACAAAATGCGTGTACGTTTGGGCTGCTTGCCTTAATGGTATAGTGGCCAGTACTTTGTATTGAGACCACAGTACTCCTGCTTTGAAACTGGGTTACAGCAACCCAAGACAAGAGAGCTGCCTTCATCTATGATATTTGAGTGAAGGGGAAAACGGTCATAGAGCTGATGTGCCATCCCACATAACCAATCTGAACAAACACTGCTTTACAAAGGAGCACTGCCTGAGCTTATTGTTGGCAAACTGAAGACCAGATCCACCTCTTCAGTGACGAAAAGTAGAGGACAGGAGCCGCAGTGTTTAATATAAATAAAAGATTTCAGTTTTCTCTGGTGCAACTAGCATGAAACTCTGAATCTCAGGGTTGTGAATTCAAGCGCCAGACTGGCAAGAAACTCCATAGGTAATGATAAGATTTACTTGTATTCTAATAAAAAGAAATATTATGAAACTTTTCCCGATACCAGTTTCACAGTGACTTTGTTGGTGTTCTTTATGAAAATAAGATTTTGTATGTGATCAATAACCGCACCAGAAAAAATATTGGAAAGAAATGGCCTGTCACTAAGGAAATTCATTAAGTAAAGCAGAGACATAATCAGAAAATCGACATAATTGTAATGTTAATCACTTTGCATATTCTTTTGCGTTTTTTTATATAACGAAAGTAGTTCAAGATGTTCTAGTCCCTGTACTCCTCATAGATAATCTAAACGAAATCACAGTACAGTACAGGACACGCAGTGAGAAGCTCACGCAGTGAAAATACTCTTGAACACGACAAGAGTAAAGGTACACTGCACATCTGCAGACATCACGTCCAAGTTTAGTGAGAACTACCTCAGAGATTGTAAGCTAGGTAGTTTCAGATAGTTTTTTAATGAAAGGTTTAAGTAAACCTGAAAACCTTTTCAAGAGACATTTCAGAATCCCAGTCAATTCCAGTACGATTGCTGGATCCTTCGAATTCGGCTGAATTATAGCACAGATCTGCAGTCCACAGTTAGAATACTGTGGGTGCGTTGAATAAGACATACTGCCCAAAACAGTTCTTAAACAGGAGACACATTCTGATTTCAGAATGTGATATACATAAAGTGAAATGGTCTGGGAAAAGTCTTTTGTTTGAACAATTCAAAATAGATGTAAAGGCGTATTTACAGACTACTTTGAAATGTCTTTAATATGCCTTGTTCAATCTTTTTTTTAATAAGGTATAATTTATTATAGTATGTATCCCTGACAATGTTATTGATACTTTATATGTGTTCTTGTTTGTATTGTATCTAATTTTTGTTGTTCAAATAAAAAGTAAAAAAACAACCTTCCGGATGCATCCTGCTGTAAAAATAAAATGACTTCAAGGGCGCTGTATGAAGAGATCTGAAGACTGCTCAACAGAGGAACTATATCCAGAGGTGCCAGAGAAGTTGAGAGGGGAGAGGGGAGAGGGAGAAGCATCTCAGAAAATGGAGGTGCAGTCGCTTCCAGGCGTCATAAAACCACTAGGATGGACAACAAGAGCTGAAGCCACCCAGCATTCTCCGAGCAAGTAATGTGAAGAACAGACACAGGGTATAGGGTAGTGTGACCGAGGGTCTAAGGCGCTGGATTAAGGCTCCAGTCTCTTCAGGGGCTGGAATCCCACAGCTGCCAGTTGTTTCAGGAACTGAACCACGATCACCTGCTTGGGAGGCAGCTATGCTCATCATTATTTTACCAACGCGCATGGAAGATATGTGCAAATTTTCACTCAAAAGTTATGTAGACAAAAGTGTTCAATAAAAGCGATTTTTGTTCACTCAAAGCCCCACTAATTACTTTGTTGTGATGATGTTTGAATTAATATTTCCCGTGATAAGGTGTCATTGTGTCTCAAAGTTTAAGAGTCTGCTCCCTTTTTTACTATTGGCTGGTATAGGAAAAACTCAATCTTTGTTTTCACAGCTCCATTATAAATTATTTGTCGATGTTTTAACACCTGAGTGCGTTTACAAGGCATGTCTCAAAAGGACATATTAAGTAAGAACACAATCCTTCCTGTTACCATTCCTGTGGTTGGGGCTGTTGTTTCGCCCTTTATAATTCTCGTACAATATTCACAGGCAGGGCTTTACCACTAGAGTTCTACAGAACAAGTGTGCATCGGCCCATGAAAATCATCAGCAGTGATGGTTTTCTATGCGTGGTTTAAGCGAGAGCACTTAAAAGATGTAAAAAGCTTTCAAAGGAGACAGAATTGAACGACAGTCTAGTAAGAAGGTAGAGAAACAACATATCCCCATTGGCGAATCAACCCGTCTCCTGTGTGACTGGATATAAAAACAGCTGATTCATTAGTGCCAAGTGACTGGAAACTTTAATGTGCTATTTTTTCCTTCCATTTCTCTTCATTCCTATGAATTTACTCTGTAGTAAAGGAAACGCATAAGTGGCAGACTGCAGGCATTTTTCATTTATGTTGGATTGCTTGTGTGCAGAGAGCTTCAGCGTTTCCTAGGTAATCTCCACAGACACACTGCTGTGTACAAGTAATTTTCTTATTACTTTAGGTTTTTAAAAACCGCACACACCAGGAGCTACTGAAACTGGTAAGGCTCATATAATGTGCAATGCAATAGCAACGTTTAGGGGGGAGAAATATGCCTTACTATGAATCCTAACACTTTACAGGAGGTATTTTAATCATTATCGGCTCAGATATAGCTGTCAATAAATACATCATGCATTTCAACTCCATCAATATCAGCAGTGCTAAATGTAGATCCTGGTAATACTTCATGAGTTCTTACATTCACATTACAGTATTAAACAAAATGTCGGAAGAATCAATTGCATGCTGCTGATAAAATCTCTCTTCGATGGAAGTTATAGCGTAGAGATGCAAGGAGTCACAGCAGAGTGAGTTGTCCTATAGTTTAGACTTGAAATAGTGTATTGCACATACAAGTATACAATGCAACTGTTCAACTTTAAGCAAAATGATACTGCACGTGAACTCTTTCTAGGTTTCTGACACATACACGCTTTTATAACTTTCCCTATTAGGTTCTCCTGTAAAATAGTAAAGATTTCATCTAAATGTATTCTTATGTTGTGTTAGACCATTACAAAAGTCTCATTTCATTGTTTTGGTTCTTCTTTGTCTAGGCTTCTCCTAGTTTGATTAAGGGTTTAAGTTGCTGCAATTTTAACTCTGGGAGCTTCACTTTCATGTTGCTCTTTATAAACTCACCTGTCTCTTTACTTTACAATATAAAATTGTTGTCTCATTTTCAGTTGTTGTATAATTTCTATTCCAAATGTCAGAAAAGTTTTATTTTTTCACTATCCCATGCATTGTTTGCATATTATTGTGTTTTTGCAGTTTTTTCAACATCATAAGTAATTTTTAACTTTACATAATCACGTACTCAGAAATATTAAATATATAGTATTCTAATAGTTCATTAACTAATGATTTTCTTGTTTTTTTCCTTTTGAGTGATACATTTCCTTTTCCTTAATTTTATATTCTAGATATATGTAATATACATTCCCCCAACTACCAATATAGTAGTAGTATTTTCTTAGGGTTATCATAAAGCTGCTCTTATTATCACTTGTAATGATATATTTACACTGATTCCTTCCTCTCAGTGAGAATATGATGATAAAAGTGGTTGGCTTTTATAATTTTTATATATACAGATATATATATATATATTTATATATACAGACAGTACAACCCTGTACTGTGGAAATTTTCTACAGTTCACCGAGTTGTATCGCAGTAAGTGATTGGCTGGCCAAAATGACTGACAGGCAGCACTCATGATGAATTGGCTGTTAGTGAAACGATTGCTTCACTTGATCTCTTTACTGTGCATGTTTAAATCAGCTTAATATTGAATATTAATATGGACATTTTACAACTAAAGGGAAATTTTAGTAGCTGAGCATAAAAAGAAGAGGAGTATAACGCGTCTGAAGGTAATAAATGATATTAATTTAGGAACATAAACATATTATGTAAAATGTATATGTCTGGTTTTGGTAATTTAAATAAAAAATACACACCAGTATTCCACTTTCTTCATAAACATTTTAAGCATCAGTCTTTCATTCGATTACATACTGTGGTTATTTTGGAAAAAGTTTTACGTACTTCTGACTGTATTAAGTTTATATACAGAACTTCATAAAAAGTATATAAAAGTATATACTAAGTAAAAGTATAAGTATTAACTTCAATAATATTTATTCATATTTAATTGGGCTCGATATCACAGTAAAAAAATGTATACTTTTTATAATTTGATTAATAGGGAATATAATATGGAACCGTGTATCTAAATAAATGAATAACGATATAATTATATTCATATAGCTCAAAATATTACAGTAGTAGGCTTTCTTTGTAAACACCTGCATCAATTTGACTCATTCACCCGCGATTACTTGGAAACTTTTGGCCTGCCCTGTTCAGTTATAACTTGAACTGTCAAGCAGTGTGTTGGTATAATGGCTTAGGCATCTGACTTGTATGCTGTAAGTTGGGGGATTGAACCCAGCTCTTGCCATGAGTTTTCTTTTAACAGATAAACATTTCTTTGAAAAACTAAAATAGTGAATATTATTGACAATATATTGAATTTGATGGTATTTCTAAATATCACAACACATTCAAAGTTAACTGAGCTAAGTGATTAACCTTTTCTATGAAAACTTGTGCTCGTTATCGCAGTAAAAAAACTCATACTTTTTAGAATCCGCTAAATAGGAAATATAAGATGGAATCGCTTATCTAAAGAAATTAATAATTATATTAATTTACTGTACTCCACATTCTTTGCAAACATGGCTTATTTTTAATTTGACTCAATCACGCATGATTACTTTCAAAACATTTTAAAACTGTTCGTCTCAGCTGTGTTTTCGAGCAGCCCTTGACAATCCAAGTTCAATACCTCTTTACGGCACAAGTTTTTCTTCTAACAAATACTTTAAAAAAATAAAATAGTAAGTATAATGTACACTATATTAACATGTTTTATATATATATATATTTATCATAACATATTCAATGTTAATTTATATTAATAATGAAATAAAAACGTGAATTATCAAACGGGAATACTGTCAACTGTTCAACCGATTTGATTCAAAACACTTTATTCAGTTGGGCAGTTAAACAGACGCCTCAAGCCTTAAAACGAAGTTGTATATATTGTAATTAGAATCGAGAATAACAAATTAAAAATACCACTGAAACTATAATAATGTGTCTGGTCATTATTAACAATATTAATTTAATAATAATAATTTCAAGCTTATTCAGAGTCATTTTTTTCTTCGGTTTTCATAAGCTTCACTTATTAAAATACCTGTTTAGGAGACACAATGTTTCAGATGTCGATAATTTTGTGAACAAATGACAGAGCCTGCAACCTACAGTTTTAAAGATCATGATTTGTGAAAAATTCCACAGCTTTAATTTAAACAATATCTAGTACCTGGTTGCAGTTTTAGAAATCCTAGTTTGAATAAAGCGGATCCCAGGTGCAAGTGATAATGCGAGAAGACATTATGGTATATTTTTTATGCATCACTTGAAGCATGCTGAAGTCTCTCAAAACCGTAACAATGTAACATTGTAATATTGTGTGGCACCATGGGCAACCAATTCTTTTAATTTTAAAGAAAATCAAAAATAGGAAACAATAAAGTGTGTGTCTCAAATAGACATTGCATGGTTTTAAAACCCATAAAAACTGGTTTAGTTAAAAAAAACATTTTTCTTTTGTGTGATCAGCTTAGAATCTTTGTGCAAGCTGTACATTTTTAAAACGTTTTAATTAAACATTTTAAAGACTTTAATATTGTAAACGCAACACAAATTTCTTACAGATACAGAACAATCACATTCTCCTGTTTTCCCGTGGTGTGAAATGAATTAGCAGGAGATTGAGAAAACGCTGTACCCACTGAGCTCAGTCAGAGAAAAGGAGGGCGCCGTAAGGACACCATTCTGCAGCGCAGTGTTTATGGCTCTGAGTGCCCCTGCCTTTAAAACTTAATAATAGAGTGTAAATAATTTATTTTAACTTGAAATATTTTATTATTAAACATAGCTTTCTCACCAGTTCGTTTTATTTTTGAAATGATTGTTAAACAAAACAGGGGCTTATTGTACTTTCTAATGACATTTCACATGGAAAGATTATACATTTTAATCATTTTTAATTTAAAAAATAAATTTTAGAAACATTTCATCTATACAAATATCACATACTATTTTATTTCTGATTGTTATGACAACAGATTACAATCTAATCTTTCCACATGTGATGCCATTAGGAAGTACAATAGGCTCTTGCTTTGTTTAACGATGGTATGAAAAATAAATCTAAATGGTGAGAAAGCTATGCTTAAAGTTAATTAAGGAACTTAGAAGACAAAGATAATGATTTACGTAGTTTAATTTTAAAAACTAAATAATAAATGCGAAAAAAGGCGAGACGGGGAGTTAGCCCGGGCTCATTAGTGCAAGGAGTTCAGGAGTGCCGTATAGAAACCGATGCCCTCAGGTAGCGGACATGGGGCGACCTGTTGCTAGGGGGGTTTCAGGACATCCGAACACCAATGCTGAGCCATGACAACTGAAAGAGCCAGAAATATATAGCCCCAGAGAGAGAAACACCGGAAGGACAGCAAATAACCGGAAATGAGAGAGAGGACAGAGAAGGAGCACCTTCTGGCTGCAGAGAGTGTGACAGTACCCCCCCCTTCATGGGCGGCTCCTGACACCCATACAAATAAATGAGCTGCACAGCACTGGGGGGAGACCAGGGAGACAGACTGCAAAAACAAGAAGGAACCAAAAAGTTCCAAGAAACAGGGAACAGGGGGATCCAAATACAAGCACAAAAACAACAACCAGGGAGAACAGGGAGACAAGCTACAAAACACAGCTAGGAACCAAAATTCCAAGACACGGGGAGCAGGGAGACCAAAACAGGCAAAAAACAAGATAAAAAAGCAAAAAAAACTGAGAAAAAATATCGCAGACTGGGCAATAGGCACGTTCACAATCTAACGCTGATATCGGAGTGGACAACCTGAGGAAAGCCAGACCATAGTCCGCTCACAGACACAGATGCCCAGAGTGATAGCCAGCGAAAAGAATGGAGGAACGGCAGAAAGCTTACCATTCCATCACTGATATCGGAGAGAGCAAGACCAGGAAGAGCCAGGCACGAAAACCCGCTCCAGACAGAAGCTCGGAGTGATATCCAGCAATAAGAATAGGAAAGCCAGCTCAACATTCAATCACTGATATTGGAATGAACAAACTTAGGAGAGCCAGGTACTAAAACCCGCTCACAGACACAGATGCTTGGAGTGATATCCAGCGATTAGAATAGAGGAACTGAGAAAAACAAACAGCACAGAGGACAAGAAAAAACTGCGAAAAAACAAAAGGCGCCGCTGGCGGGGTCAAAAAAAGGGCTCAGCATTCTGTCACGGAAGTCTGAAAACAGGACGAACCGTGGAGAGGCAGGAGAGCAGAAAATGACCCTATGCGTAGCGGCGTAACGGGAAAAAGGCCTGAGCTGGCAAGTGTAAAGAGTTCAGGATTGCCGTATAGAAAATTATGCCCTCAGGGAGCGGACGTGGGGCGACCTGGTGCTAGGCAGGTCTCAAGACATCCGAACATCAATGCTGAGCCCGGGCAGAGTGCAAGACCCGGAAATATATAGTCCCAGAGGGAGAGAGCAACACTGCAGAGAGCGTGACAGATACAAAATAAAACTCAACTACTATTTACAGATCTCATATTAATATTAATACACTGTTAACATAACTAACATATTTTAGCTTTGTATTTCACTGTATTAACCATGCTGTTACTATACACATCAGATTAAGTTGGTAAACTTTACTAAGCTTTGCATTATTCACTAAGCAAGTTAATTAGGAATATGATTCTGAAATATACCTATTTAACATGTGAGTATGAAATAGATAAGCTTTTGCATGTCAAGTAGATGGCAGTTGTTCTGATATGCTGGCAGCTGGTTACTAACAACATTGCTTTTGTTTTCCTGGGTCAGTGTAATGAGTTCTGCTTTCGATCTAGTATAAACCCAATTCCATGACAGTTTTGTTGTTTTTCAGCAAATGTGGGGGGAAATATGATTTATAAAAATGGGATGAATTTAAAGAGAGGTATTCCTGTCACTTAAGTTTCCTGAGAGATAAGAATGACATATTACTGCCCCTAGCCCTTACCTTCAATTAAGGTAATATAAGGACTTAATTAATTAAGAATTAAGTAATAATTACAGGTTTGCAGGATTACAGTGGTACAGGATTGATGCAATACTCCTTATCATTTCAAAAGGTAGCTTTTTTGAACACCACTACCTTGTCCTCAACTGGCCACTGCACAAAAGAAGAGAGATATAGATCAATCTCTTATCTGCAGTAAGGAGTTAAGAAGGAAAGGGAAGGTTTTGGGTTGAAATCCCAGGTGAGATGCTGTGATTCTACTCTTCAGCAAGATACTTCACTTGAACTGAACAAGTAAAATATCTGTAAGTGTATTGGGATAAATGTATTAACCAGACAAATACATTATTTTATATGAAAAATAGTCACTAGAAGGATGTGGAGCTGTTCCATGGTGCCCTCTTGTGGTCTGTATTGAAAATTAAAAGGCTGACTTCCAAGCCAGGTGGGAAGTAGAGATAGATAGATACTACTTTATTAATCCCGTAGGGAAATTGATGAAAGTACAGTTAGTGAAAACAAAGGTGAAGGTTCATCTGCTGTCCTTGTGTCACAGGGGAGGGAAATAATCACCAAACATCCACACCAGATCTGCTCCTTATTTCATTCCTTGACATTTGTCTTGGATTTACTCTGACACCTGTCCCAATCCATGTATGTGGAAGAAGGAGTCTCATGACAGAGGAAATACATCAAGAGCAGCCATCGACATTGTCGGTGTTTGCTGAATCCATTCATAAAGTTAAAATCAATTACTCATTGGGAAAAAAATGCTGAACCTCTACACGTAGTTGTGATTTGCAAACCCTTGCAAATAATTGTATGTGTTTATCTTTTCTAGGATCCAGAATAAGAGTTCTTCAACAAGCTCAATTTAGCTGTTCAGCAAGCTTACTGCAACAGTTTATGGCAACAACAGAGGTTTATTTTTTCTATTGAATTACACTCATCGATGGCGTATTTCAACGCACATAATTCTAATGAAAAGCAAGAGACTTGTATCTCTTGTTGACTATAAACATTTATGTTGATTCATGGTACATTTGCTATTTATAATGAGGTATGTTGGCAACTATGGGTCAATTGCAACAACCTAAGTGCTCACTTTACTTGAAATTGGTGTGTATAAATGTGAACTCAAAGGCATTTGACTGAAACAAAATGTAAAGAAATGTGCAAGAACTGAGTACATTTTCATAGCACTGTAGTTACAATGAAATTCCAGCAATTGTTCATTATTTAAGCACCTACAGTAAGATGGCTTTTGCTTTCTCTAAGACAAGCCTGTGTGAGTATCCCGCAATGACATATTCACTAAATTCAAATGTGCATCAAGATGTGAAAAAAAAGAAACTGAACAATGAAAATGAAAGACTTGAAGCTCTCGTGAACCTTTGTTAAAAGAACCATGTTTTTTTTTGGTATGTTGGCTACATATTTGCTACTTCTATATTCATTTTGATTTTTTATTTATTTATTTTTTTAGGACAGCACAAAAAGAAGAAAAACATGCACATCCACATGATCTATATAAAATCATTAATGAAAGTACAGTGAAAACACGTGGATCACCACAAGTTTACTTACTAAAGACAAAAACTGAGAATCTTAATCCGAAGGGGATGATCAGAAGGTGTACCTTTGGTAAAAATGACCCAAGGATCAAGAACAGGACAATAATGATGGTTGGAGCCACAGGCTCTGGGAAATCCACCCACACTAATTCAATAGTCAATTATATCCTGGGAGTTAAACAGGAAGACGACTTCCGGATTGAAATTATAAATGAGAGCATAAAGAGCAAATCTCAAGCTGAATCTCAGACCACAGCAGTTACTGTTTACAAAATCAACAAACAAGACAATTTTAGAGTTCTATTTTCCCTGACTATAATTGATACTCCAGGGTTTGGAGACACTAGAGGGATTGAGCAAGACAGAATTATCACTGAAAGTTTGCGCGAGCTGTTCAAATCGCCAAAGGGTGTTCACATGATCGATGCGGTGTGCTTTGTGGTCCAGGCATCACAAGCCCGTCTCACACCTACCCAGAGATATATTTTTGACTCTATCCTGTCAATATTTGGAAAGGACATCAAGAAAAACATCATGATAATTGTAACATTTGCAGATGGAAAACCTCCTGCTGTTCTTGAAGCCATAAACGCTGCAGCTATTCCTTGTATTAAAGATAAGAAAGGTAAACTGGTTCACTTCAAATTCAACAACTCTGCCCTGTACTCTGTTTGTAACAGCAAGAAACAATCCAGTAAAGACAGCGATGATGATGATGAGAGCTTTGACGAAATGTTTTGGAAATTAGGTGAAAAAAGCATGAAAACATTTTTTGAGGCAGTGAATGAAATGGAGCCAAAGAGTTTTCAGTTAACCCAGGAGGTTCTGAAAGAGCAAAACAGCTGCAGGCCTGTGTGGAGGGACTGCAGCCCCAGATCAATGCTGCATTAAATAAACAAGAGGAGCTCAGACGGACTTGGCAAGAATTCGAAAAAAACAGACAAGATGGAGGAAAACAAAAATTTCACTTACACAGTACCAGTATCAGTGAAGGAAAAGAAGGACACGGACCACTACTTAAATAATTGCAACCGCTGCAAAATGACTTGCCATGATGACTGTTCCTGGGCTATTGTCCTAAAGTGGTGTGATGTAATGGAGGACTCTGAATGTATAGTCTGTCCTGAAATGTGCAGTGTGGACCTGCACGTCAGAGAAAAAGCAAACTACATCCAGACAGTAAAACATGAGAAATGCACCTATCAAGAACAAAAAGCACAGTATGAGCAAACGTGCGGGGCGACAATGAATGCAGAAATGGTGTTAGCAGAATTGCAGCGTGATTTGGATGAAACCGAAAAGAAAGTCGAGATGTTTCTTCAGAAATCACATGAGTGTGTAAGCAGATTAGAAGAGATTGCGTTGAAGCCCAATCCTCTGTCTGCAACAGATTACATTGAGCTCCTGATTTCCAAGGAGATGGAGGAACATAAACCTGGATTCAAGGAGAGAATTGGAAATCTTCAGAAGAAGAAGGAACAAGCTCAAATAATTCAAAGTGTTCAGAGTCTGTGTTGTGACTGAAATCTCCCCATCTCAACTGAAGACATCTCTCCCCTAAAAGAAACCAAGCCCCACTTTTCACAGACTGATCATTAATGTGAAGCCATGCATACAGAAATGAACCTGGTTTAGTGAAGTTTAGTGTCATAGACAAGGTCAGGCTCACTGACGGTTTCTTTGCCCTGGTCATTCCTTACAGTGGGGCTAATAGCAGAGTTGGGAAATATTTATTGTTCCAACTTCAACTATGTTTATTTTTTATTTCCATTTTTTAAAAAATAAATTCAAACACATTATTTCCATTTTTTCCAATTTGTATTTCCTATTTTTTAATCAATTCAAACCATCACATTGTACTTATCAAGATGGAGCCAATTTTCAAAATAGATATGAATAAAAAACATTTCAAAATGCCTGAAATGAAAGCCGTGTTTTTGTGTTCATTGTGAAAGTGAAGCCTGGATGCACGACTGACTCACAAATAAGAATCAGCCCAAGAACTCGTGTAATGATGGACAGAAGCAATAAATGACACCTGAAGAAGCTCCACAGCCGACACATTAGGTCTCTTTTCTTTTCAGCACAGAATAAACCCTGTTTATAAACCTTCCCCTGTTCCTTCAAAAGCAGTAAGAATCACTGACAAGCAAGAGAAGACTTTGTGACATCAGTCGATGTAAAAATTGAATAAGGCCAGTGGTAGCTTTTGTCACAGGTTTTTGACTGTTCTCCTACCAAAATGGCCGATGTGTCAATGTGGATCTGGGAGTTCAATTAGGACAATGGCAGTAAACTTTGCGTTGTTTTTTGTAAGCACCCATCCATTAACTGCTGGAGTTTGTTTCTCCATTTTGACTGGTCTCACTGCCTTTTCACAAAGACCAAGACAAAACTAAAGAGAGTTCAAAACAAATGAGTGGATAGTTTAGTTCTCATACTGTACTTCAGGGCCACGAGTATCAGAAATAAATGAGATGAGATAGAATCCACCACATTGTTTCAGAGAGACAGGTAAGATGGATTTAGGGGGAGGTGGAACACTATACTGTATATATATATAAACTGTAAGACAGACTATTCAGGTACAGGAACTTCAGCAAGAGGAATCAAGTCCCTGAATCTACAGTATGTGGGTCAAACTCATTAAAAGCCAACAAATTCAGATATATATTATGATTGATTATGATTCAACATTTTTTGTTTCATAATAAAACAACTCTTGTGCAAAACATTAAGCATTTGATGGGAAACTTCAACATTTCCAGCATAGACTATGAAAGACCAATAGGAATTTCAACAGCAGAAATTGAAATAAGAGACATGTTTAATGACAGATTTCATACCCATAAGCCAGTGCTTGCCTTGATCTTTTCTTTTCAGATAACCAGGATGTAGTAAGGCAAGCAGAGGTGAAAAACCTGGAGATTTAGGGTACTATCATCAGAATTAGTGTTCTTTGAGTTGAGTGCAAAATAAAAAGAAAACTACATTTCTGGAAGCAGGCTTTGAAAGAATAAGACAACATTTAAGAGATGTCAAATTTGATGTGATAGGAATGAAATCAGTGGAAAATGGATAAAGAGATTCTACTTAAAGAACACATGAATAAAGAGAATAGCACATGTGACTAAACCTTAGATCCTGTTGCAAGCACTTTCAACTGTAAGACCCAGACCATGTGTCACTGATACGCCAGGTATGAAACAGGTCCTGTGATCTGGTAGTAATCACCACACCAACCCTTGAGTGATACTGTTCTCTGAAAACACAATCAGGCTAATGTGACAATTAACACAATGCTTAACAGCCCGAATTCAAGGTAGCGGTGAGGTTGATTTGTGTGAATTCAAATCAGGACTGCTTCGTTTTATAAAAATAGGGGATTTTATTAGGAACACAATGATACAAACAGAAAGGCTTATGGAAAGAGCTGGAGAACTGGATGGAAAGGAGATAATTAGAAAAGTGCAAGATGCTAAGATACTACAGATGCTGCCATTCAAAACAAGCAGGCGATACCGCATTATTTTGCGGTGCGCTTGACGCAGTGTACCGCAAGTTACGGTATTAATACCGTATATGCTCGCATAGTACCGCATGATACCGCAAGAAAAATAATAGTATCTGGAATTTCCGCAAGGTGGAGCTAATAAAGCTCATCCTCTCATGTTTGAGCTGTCGCCATCAAAGTCTTTACTGAAGATACTATTAATAGTATTAATAATGAATGACCTTGGACAAGCTGTAAACTCAAAGTATTGCACTGGTCCACATTCTTTTTTTCATTGACCATCTTTGTAAAAGTAACACCACAGCATTTTGTTGATCTAATCACACATTTGTTTCCAATCAAGCAAAGTACAGTAATTTTTGAGAATCGATTCACCATGCCTTTCACGTGCTCATAAAAGAGATTGATTTAGGAACATAAACATATTACTGTATGCAAAACTGTACTGTATACAGTATGTATATTTAATGTCTTTACTGTGTCCGTTTAAGTATTGAATATTTATATGGAATTTTACCACTGAAGGGAAATCTTAGTAGCTGAGTATAAAAAGAATAGGAGCATACTATAACGCGTGTGAAGACCATAAACAATATTAATTTTGGAATATAAACATAAACTGTATCTGGCTGGTCTCGGTACTTTAAAGAAAAAATACACACCAGTATTCCATTTCTCCCTAAACATTTTAAGCATTGAAGTCTTTAACTAACATGTGAAATATCGTGTGTATAAAAAGTGGTAGTTTTAAGCTTTTCTGCAAATACGCTCGATACCGGAGTCAACAAGCATACTTTTAGAATTTGATTAATAGGGAATATAATGTTGAATCGCGTATCTAAAGAAATTAATTACGATATAATTATATTCATGTACTGCAACACACGAAAAGTATACGCTGCTTCACCACTCTTCATGTGACTGTTCTGGTAGTATGGTGGTTTAGGTGCTGGATTAGTAACCCCCCAGGTTGGCTGATTAAATCCAGCCAGTGCTATGACTTTTAACAAACATTTCTTTGAAAAAATAGAATAGTAATATTATGGACAATTAATATATATTTTAATATATATTTATTAACACAATTAATATAGAAAAGCACATATTAAAATTGGGAAATTTGTTTTCAAAAGTCCTCATATCAATGATGCCTATACTGTTTTCCTCTACAGTATGCTAATCTATTGTAGTGCATTCACCCCCCTCTTAGGCTGCGCAAACGATCTTTTAGATTTTTATAGAGAAATAGAGGCTGTACAGTAAGCGTTATAATATAAACATTTACTGTCAAACTTTAAATCAACAATTGATTTAAAGACGATCTGTCAAAGCACAATGAAACCTATTATTCGATTCTTTTTGGACGTCCGGTCCTGCCAGGGATTAAAAAAAACATGGAATCGCGTATCTAAAGAAATAACAGTATACAGTAACTATGTTCATGCACAAACTGCTTGCCTGCAGTTTGCCTGCATCTGAATAGTGACTTTTAAACTGTGAAAACATGTGTCTGTCTTTCCGTGGGGCAAAGGGAATCCGATTTGATCTGCAAGACCCTTTGGCTACAAAACTAAAAAGAACTCTCTCTCTCTCTCTCTCTCTCTCTCTCTCTCTCTCTCTCTCTCTCTCTCTCTCAGGGGGCTGGTAACAAAGCATTACACAAAATCAATATCTCAACACTCCATACTCAACAATGATAATTCACCAACAGCCAGAACATGCATCTCCACATTCCCAAATATACCTCATTTCCATAGCACCACCCCTTATGCAAAACCAACATCCCTCCCCAGTTCTAGTCAATTAAGCTTCCCCTTCTTTCACTTCTTTTTCCTCACCTTCAACCTTATCGCTCCTCCTTTACTCTCACCATCTGATTAAGAATGAATAAAAGCATTGTATTTTTGTCTGGGTGCTGACAAATTAAGCACTCTCTCTCTCCGCTGGCGTTTGTAATCGTTTTTCTTTTTAAAGTAATTTTAGCAAAGTCATGTATTTTAAAAACCTTAAGATTTCTATATTTATGTCTTTATTTAGTGCTTTCATTAGTGACAAAGGATAAACTTTCTTGGAAAAATGTATATTATGTAAACCATGTTTGCTATTAATTCATTTAGGGCTTACTGACAGAATTGCTGTTTTTTATGCATGCCAAAAAATTTTGGTGCCATCATCTCCACTTTAAAGGTACCCCTGTGCTGGAATAATTTTACTTCAGAACATTTGCCCAGCGTACATAGGCACATCCCAGAATTTTGACTTCATTGTGTAATGAAGAAATATTAAAGACTACTTACTGTAGCATAGATAAAAAAGCTATATCCCATGGTATAAGTATCTTATACACATCTTTTTCTGTTGTCTTTGTTGATCTCTTGAGGATCCTTCTGATATTTTGAGCTCTCGTTGAATGATAAAAGTGTCGCAGTTTGAATAATTTTCGTTGTTAGAAATTATGAAACGCTCTGTTAAAAGCAAGGGAGTTTTTCTATCTGTTATAGTAAAAGAAAATGCCTGACGAACTAGGGATTGAACAGTTTTTTAGTGCTTGTACAATCGATGGAAATGTTCAAATAAATGTGCTAAAGAAATAAAGAGTTATTCCTTTATCATATTGGCTAGCTAATGTACCATCCTTGTTAGTTAGATCAACGGAATGCTGTGGTGGGTGTTACTTTTGTTACTTTTCAGCTTGTCCCCCCCTCCCTCTGAAGACTCGACCACTTGAAAATACCTGTGAAATCGGTTTAATTCGTCACAGCCAGCACTCCCGCAGAGAGTGATGACTTTGCTGCTTAAAATGTTTAGGGAGAAATGGAGTATTGGTGTATGACTTGCGGAGTTAAAAGCTGCCAATATGTATCTATATAGCAGGTGGTGTACAGCTTTTTAGTATAGATTACACTTTTCTAAAATGTATTTGAAAAAAAAACACACACACAATAGAAGCAGGAAGCAGAAGCAGGGACAGTTGTCAGAAGAAAAGAAGGTGACTATTCTTTGTTATTAAAAATGACTTAGATTCAATCATGTTGTGATATTTAGAAATATAAAAAGTCAATTAATTGTCCATAATATTGCTATTCAAAGAAATGTTTGTAAAAGAAAAGCCACAGCCCCAGCTGGATTTGAACACACAACCTGTGGGTTACTAAACTAAACAGGCACGTAAACCAGTAGGCTACTGGGGAAGTCACATGATAAGAGGCGAAACAGCCCTACACAACCCTGTTGCAGTACATGAATATAATTATATCGTTATTAATTTCTTTAGATACAGGATTCCATATTACATTAGCAGAAAAGCTTAAAACTACCACTTTTTTACATGCTATTTCACATGTTAAAGACTTTGATGCTTAAAATGTTTAGGGAGAAATGAAATACTGGTGTGTATTTTTTCTTTAAAGTACCGAGACCAGCCATATACTGTAATACTGTATGTTTATGTTCCAAAATCAATATCATTTATGGCCTTCACATGCATTATGCTCCTATTCTTTTTATGCTCAGCTACTAAGATTTCCCTTCAGTGGTAAAATTCCATATAAATATTCAATACTTAAAAGGGCACAGTAAAGACATTTAAATCTTTCTATGACCGACCAATGCACCACGAGTGCCTCTTTCGGTCAACCAATCACGTGTTGCGGTGTTTTGCGAAATCGCGCGTCACGTTGTGCAAGGCTGTAGCCAATTACCTTCGGTACGTGTCTGTGCCGCGCACTTGAATGGCTGCATCCGTAATTCTGATACCAATACTCTTGCTACTACTACTGCTGCTGCTGCTGTCATTACTACTAATAGTGATAAAATCAGAGGACTCACAGATCTCTGGATGTTGGTCTGGACTCTAGAAAGTGGTTCCTTTCGCAGGCTACTCTGGACCTCAACACCTGTTGATGGGTCACCTTTGTCAGACTCAGAAGTGTCATGAACAGTTCTTTCCAGGCCCTGTGCAGACGACACGATCCGGATTAGTGAGGAAACACGAGGGAGACAGTCATGCAGGAGACTGGTATGGAGACGGGGGCGTGTCTTGGTGTGCAGGTGTCCAGGGGGAGTGAGTCCGGGGTGAACAATCCATGAAGAAATCCAAACAGGTAATCCAAGACAGAAGGTAGAGTCCAAGGCCAGGGGATCCATCCAGAGAATAAAACCATGAACCGGGTCGGGACCGGCGGGGCGGGGAATCAGGAACAGAAGGTTAAAACCATAATGGAGCCAGACGCAGCAGGACCTCTCACGACGCGGAATTCAATGAGGAACCAGGAGTGACGTCTGCGTCTGGCTTTTAAGGTGGAACGGAAATAGGGAACAGGTGCAGGTAATGGGAAAGAACGAGGAAGGGCTGGAGCGCCCTTAAGAGGAGGAGTAGCGATCGTGACAGAAGTGGAGCTCAAGCCCACCTACACACACACTCACACACACTGACAGATATACATCCACACACTCACACACATTATCACACACCGACAGACACACATCCAAACACTCACACACTCATAGCCAACACACAATCAGACACTCACACACTTACTCGCACACATTCACAGACACACACATAGACACTACAATTACTTTTAGACACACACAATCACAAACATACTCATACACTGACAGACACCACACACTCCTCACAAACACCACACACTCACAGACACATACACTCATAACTACAAATACACTATAAATAACACAAATACAAATACTACTAATATCACAACAGTAACACTATCGCTAAGACTTACACTATCATTATCTCTAACACTGACACAAAATACTACTACACTAATAATACTAATAATAACGGTAATGCTATCACTAAAACTAACATGACTACTAGTGTAAATAATCAAACCTTATTTCTGTATATACTATATACTAGCATTAAAACAATCAGTAGCACTATCATCATGAATACTCAGATGAACACTAGCATTAATATTAAAACTACCGATTGTACTCACACTAATATTAGTATTAGTTGCTGTCCGTGACGTCACACCGCTCTTTGCGACGAAGGTGAGACACCTAGCCGTGAACAGTGACGTGGCGTCTGTCACCGTGGTTACCATACTGATGATTTGTAAACCTTGGAAAAATGAAATTAAACTGTTATCTACACAAATGTATCAACTTGGAATATATTTTTTAAGCTCTAGCATCCAATTCCTTAACAATCATTTGAGTAATAATAATTTAATTTCGGATTAAACATTATTAACACTAAATGCACTAAGGTAATTGATCGATACAGGCTGTATTGACTATTTTCTAGATATTTAAAACAGGGTCAAAACGGGAAAAGAATCAGTAACCACCAATAAGTGAAGTTAATCGATTATTCTATGTTTTTTAGTTGAATTAATTGGTTGTCGGTGGATAAGTGATCAATAACTCTCCTCTTGCGCTCTGCGTGTCTCCCCCGGTCTCGCTCTCTGATTCCGGCGCTCTGGCTGGTGTCTGTGATGTCACAGCGCTCTTTCTGACAGAGCAGAGCGCGTCTCCGCTGGAGGAGACTCCTGTCCGGAGCCCGGGGGGCTTTTCTTACATATATACTGTAACATCTCCAAAAGAAAAAACACCAGGCTGTGAAGAGAGGCGATTCATAACAGCTGAAGAAGGAGACCGACAAACCGAGGAATGAAATTCATTAAGCAGGAAAAAAATAGTTTACTACACAGACTATTGTGTTGTATAGCGTACTCCCGTAGAGCAGAAGAGAAAGGGTACAAGTCCCTGTAATAAGCGCTTTTAAGCGTTTTACACGGATCTCCACAGAATAGAAGCCAGGAGGATCGGACTACTGATCCTGGAAGTTCAAGGGCATCTCCTGGTTTTATTTCCACTCGAGCTAATTTGATGATTTAATTAACTGTATAACCGTTATCAGACTCTGTTTAACTGTGTATTTATAAGACTGTCTGGTAAGACACTGGTAAGAGTGGCAATACTGCTGTTCATTAAATAAGTAAAAATTATATAAGAAATAATCACATATTGCTCAATTGTCAGTCAAACACTTATGACAGAGGATTGGAGCCTGACTTACAGTAAAGACAATGAATCAGGACAGTAATACTGAGGGGCTGGAGGTCCTGGAAAGGGTTAATAGAAGCTTCTTGCTTCTGACCTGGAACAGAGCCCACAGCTGCCAGATCAGTGACCCCTGAGCCCTCTCACAGAGAGGAGAACCAGGAGCTCCTCTCTGTCTCTAAGAGGGGTGGGAGGAAGCAGAAAAGGGGGAGATGTGACCTGAGTCCAGGCTGTTCTGTCTGATATTATTCGTGTAGCAGCATTGATTGTCTGAATGTCCTCTGGTTCTGGATTGTCAGGACAGAAAAGTATGAAGATGAGCTTCTGTCTGTTCAGGAGGTAGGAGTTTGGGTAAAGTACTGAGGGAGCCAGAGTTCTGAGTGTGAGTCTGAGCTGTGAATCTGACTGAGAAGGGGATTTTTTTTCATTCTACCTCAGAGAATTTTTATCCTTTGTCATGTGATGCTACATCCCCTTCAGATACTCTGCACAGACTGACAGAGTGAGAGAAGAGGAGTGAGATAGACAGATAAGAGCATGCACAGCGAGAGAGACAGGAAGGTGGAGAGAGAGGAGAAGGACCAGGAAGACAGTGCAGGTGTTCAACCACACTGTGACCACAGGAGACAGGAGGCTTTTCTCAGCTGCTGAGGAGCTCAGGGCTCATGGCGACTCAGGCTTAGAGGCTCTGGCAGCAGTCAGCTCTGAGAGTCAGCCTCCATTCTGACAGAAACAGCCCCTCCTGTTCAGCCCCGAGAGACACACTGAGAGAGCTGTGTAGGGAGAGGACCTGTCACCCTGTAGAGCTCTGAACACTTGACTCTCCTGTGTCTCCCTGTGCAGCACTAGAGCTCTGAACACTGGACTCCCTGTGTGTCTCCCTGTACAGCTCAGCTCTCAGCTCTCAGTCATCACACTGACACCCACAGCCTCACAGTACAGCCTGGCTTCCTGTGCTGGAAAAGCTCAGAGGAGCACAAACCACAGACTCACTGCAGTCTGACCTGCAGTTCCAGTAAAGCTCTGACAAAACAGGCCCATTTCCTAAGAACAGGGGAGTGAAGAGATAGTGCAGTTTTACTGAAGATAATATGTCCCTCTGTAAAATTATGTTGTCATGTCATTATATGAAAATATTTCATCCTGGCCTAAGGGATTGATGGCTTAAATCACAGCTGTTCTGCTGTATTAACAAGGACTGAATATTTCTAGTTAATCATTTTGTTGTTTTTTAATACTTTAATACTGCTTCTGCAGTTATTATGGTGAATCTGCAACAAATACTACTGCTGCTATTACTACTACTACTGCTAATACTGCTACTGTTACTACAGCTACTACTGCTACTACACCTATGACAGCTGCTACTGGTGCTATTACCAGTGCTACTAAAGCTACTAGTACTACTGTGGCTACTGCTGCAGGTACTACTGTAACTTCTATTACTGCTGCCACTGCTATTTCTGCTACTACTATTAATAAGGAGGAGGTGAGCTGAGTTCTCACTGCTCAGCCTGGGTGTATTAACAAGGACTGTTTTTTTTCATTTTGTTGTTTCTCTGACTTTTGAAACTGACTCCTGCTCTTCTGCCCCTGCTGCTGCAGTAATTATAGTGAAGCTGCAACACAACTCTACTAAATTGTTGAACTAAAGAGTTTAAATACAGCATAACTACTAATACTACTACTGTTATTACTGCTAATGCTTCTGCTATTACTACTGCTACTACAGCTACTACTACTGCTGCCACTGATACAACAGCAACTGATAAGCTTTTACTGCTACTCCTACTGCAATTACTAATGTTACTAAAGCTTCTACTACTACTATTATTACGGCTGCAAGTAGGACTCTTACTGCTACTAATACTGCTGCGACTAACACTACTGCTACTACCACTACTAATAATAAGGAGGTCAGTGAGCTGTGTCCTCACTGTGTTCAGCCTGTGGGTGTTTCAGGGTATCAGTATCAGTTCGGCTCCACTGTGCTGTTACAGAGTCTCATTCAAAAGGTCAGCTCCACAGAGAGAGAGACACTGGAACCACAGCTGGAGGGGCTGGAACATCTGTGTGGACTGGAGCTGCTCAGGGACAGACTCAGGGTCTGAGGGACTTAACTGGAAGAGCTGCTGTCCACCTGGCTCAGTACAGAGGGGACAGTCACTGCTGGGATTTTCGTTCTTTTTTATTTAAATTATCTGTTCATAGCCACAAGACAGCCAGTTCTTATTCAGTCCACCTTGTCTCTGTATTCCTGTGCTTACCTGAGTGACCTCACTGCCATCTTGAGGACAGGCTCTCCTCACACTGTCATTGACCAGGACCAGAAGACTCACTGCAGGACACCATTCACTGGACACTGCCTAACACAGACAGCAAGAGACACAGGACTATATTCAGGACACCAGTAACCGGACACTGCCGGACACAGACAGCAAGAGACACAGGACTATATTCAGGACACCAGTCACTGGAAACTGCCAGACACAGACAGCAAGAATCACAGGACCATATATACATAATTGATTCTGATTTACAATTATAGTACTTGTCTACAACTGTAAAGATTTTTCAGTGTTAATATCTGATCTCTTCCTGCCCCTGCAGCACCTGCAGCCCTGCTGTCTGTATCTGTATCTGTATCTGTGTTTCCTCCAGTGAGACACAGAGCTGCTCCTGTCTCTCCTCTCCTCCGCGCTGCTGGGAGTGTCTTCAGGTAGAGGAAACAGTGATGTGTCTCTGATATATATGGAGAAAACTGAAGAAGACTGAAAGGGCCCTGTCTGATTGGCCATCCCACCTGTGTGAGAGGTTCCTGCTGTCAGTCTGAAAAGGCAGTGCTGTGTGTGATTGGCGGGGCGGGGGGCTGTGTTGTTACTGGGGGTCTGGGGTGCGGAGCAGCAGCTCAGTTGCCCTGTGGGCTCAGGGGTGAAGACAGGGGTCTCAGCTGTGCTCTGTCCTGATGACAATGGAGAGCTGCCTGTCCATCTTCTCTCCTGCTAGTAAGTGTTCCACTATTATTTGTCCTCCGAGCTTGGTCAGAAGAAGGCACTGATTCTGTTTCAGACAGGCAGTCAGGATGAGGATTTCCAGAGGTTGTGTCATAGGTGGTTGGTGTTCCATTTTTTTCAGATACATTTGATGTATTAATGTCTGTGTGCTTTTGGGTAAAGCCTCTTACATTTTTGAAGTAAAATTAAACAGAGAATCAGGGTGAAAGTCCACATTATATGAAACAGTGACAGTAGATAAGGCAGATGTTGCTTTTATATATGTTCCAAGACATAATTTGTTTATTTCCATTTTGATTTTCTGAGTGTGACAATTTTCTAAAAGTCATTTTAGAGACACAAGACAAATACAAAAAGAATCAGAAGAGCTCAAAATAATAATAGAATATTTGTAGTTTAACGAAATTCTGATGTTCTACTCGCTATTCTTTCAATTACGGATACTACTACAGTTAATGCAGAATTTGATCTTTGTGTAGAGTTCTGGGTTTAAATTAAGGCAGACGATGATTTAATATATTTGAATGTGTACAGTTTCAGTAAACTGTCTGTGAAATGATTTGTGTGTTGCACCTCTAGAAGAACTCAGGTGTTAAATTCCATCTGCACTACTTAAAGATAATACAAATTTAACTTAATAGCAGGATATCAAAATATTACACAACATGCAACTATACATTTTATATTAACAATGTATTTCATTTAACTGTATGTGTTATATATAAAATAAAAATTCATCATTGCTTTATTGTGTTCTAGCCCTTGTGTAGCTGTGTAGCTCTTTTTACAGTATTTTGTAGCTATTGCTGATTATACTAATTATATATAATTAGCAAAAATATGTATGAACCAAATGTATATCAGTAATTATAACATTGTTTTTATTACTATTAGCAGCTTTCTAGACATAGTATTTCTTCTTTAAAACAGAAGAGAACAGGCTACAGAGCATTTACTGTAATGCCTGGAATGGGAAATAATGTACAATTTATTAATGTAAGAATTTTCACTCATAAAATATCTCAACATTTTTTATTCAGCACAACTGCAAACTCAATTCAAAGAATCACTCTTTATTTTAAAATTCAAGAAATGCATTAAGTTTTATACCATTCAATTTATGGTGCTTTTACATTTAATTATTGTTTCAGTTTAGCTACTCTTTCGATTATAAAATTAGCTATGGTGTTAAAAGGCAGACAGATACCGTTGTTTGCATTTAAAAGTAAAACCTCAATGTTACGGTCACAGTTTCAGAAAACCAGACCTTGTAGTAAAGATTTAAAGGTCAAAATCCACTGATAGATTTGTATGTCATGTCTATAGAAATGCACTACATGTAAAATATGGTAAACCCCAGAGTAAATTTATCAGCATTAATGATAAATTAACATAGGAGGGAAAGCAGTAAAAGGATAACAGATCATGTCAAATTTTGACATTTCGTTACTGTATTCATGTCATGGTGTCAACTATTGCCATTAAAAAAAACCTACCTCCTCTTAGTTTTAAATGTGTTGCAGGCAGCCTCAGGTTTGTGTGTTATTGTTAGTTGTGAAGAAATTGTCTAAGTTGACTGTCTCAATGCTTTTGAAGTTCTTATATACTTGTATAAGATGTACTTATAGTATTTTCTGTTCAAGACTAAAGAGATTCAGCGTATTTAGGTTGTCAGTGGACAATATTCCTTAAGACAGAGATTCAGTGTAGGAAAAAGTCACAGTCAAGACATATTACCAGCGAAAGAGAAAACAATGAGAAACGGACACTGACAAGACCTGATAGATCCAGCTATCCAGAGAGGACAGGGTCAGTGACCACAGCCTGGACATAGAAACTGGACACAGGCAGACCTCACTGTCCAGACAGGACAAACTCAGAGACCACAAACTGGATGTAGAAATTGGACACATACAGTTCAGATAGAACAGGCTCAGTGACCACAGTCTTTCCATAGACACTGGACACAAACAGACATGGCTGTGCAGAGAGGACAGGCTCAGTGACAACAGCTTGGCCATAGAGACTGGACAGAGACAGACCTGGCTGTGCAGAGAAGACAGGCTCATTGACCACAGTCTGGCCTCAGAATAGACACAGAGAGACACGACTGTCCAGAGAGGACAGGCTCAGTGACCACAGCCTGGACATAGAAACTGGACACAGACAAACCAGAATGTCCAGACAAGACAAACTCAGTGACCACAGCATGGACATAGAAACTGGACACAGAGAGATGTGACTGCCCGGAGAGGACAGGCTCAGTGACCACAGCCTGGCCATTGAAATTGGAATCAAACAGACATGGCTGTCCAAAGAGGACAGGCACAGTACATATGCAGGCATTCAAAATGCACGGTACAACCCCGTACTGCGCTAAATTACCCACAGTTACCCACAGTACATGCCTTGGGTGGCCAAAATGACCGACAGGGGCACTCGTGGTGCATTGGTTGTTTGTGAAATGATTTAATCATTTAATCTCTTTACTGTGCATGTTTGAATCCGCTTAGTATTGAATATCTATATGGAATTTTACAACTAAAGGGACATTTTCATAGCTGAGCATAAAAAGAGGAGGAGCATAACGCATCTGAAGGTCATAATCAATTTTAATTTATGAACATGAACATATTATAAAAACTGGATATGGCTGGTTTTGGTAGTTTAAATAAAAAATACACACCAGTATTCCACTTTCTTCCTAAACATTTTAAGCATCAAAGTATTTTATTCATTTATATACTGTGGTTATTTTGGAAACGTTTTTACGTGTTCCTTCTGACTATACAGATGCAGCCATTCAAAATGCATGGTACAAACCCATACCATGGGCATCTACGCGTGCGCCACCGCGCCATACCACAGTACGTGATTGGCTGGAAAAAATGACACACAGGGGCACTCGTGGTGCATTGGGTGGTAGTGAAAAGATTTAATAATTTAATCTCTTTACTGTGCACATTTTAATCCGCTTAGTATTGAATATTTATATGGAATTTTACCACTAAAGGGAAATTTTAGTAGCTGAGCATAAAAAGAATAGGAGCATAATGCATCTGAAGGTCATAAACGATATTAATTTATTAACATAAACATATTACTGTATGTAAACTGTACTGTATATGATTGGTCTTGGTATTTTTAAGAAAAAATACACACCAGTATTCCATTTCTCCCTAAACATTTTAAGCATTAAAGTCTTACAGTACATGTGGTTATTTTGAAACTTTTTTACCTGCTCCTTCTGACCATATTACTGTACGTTTATATACTTCATGAAAAATTGATCGTTTTAACCTTTTCTGCAAATACGCTCGTTATCGGAATAAACAAAAGCATACTTTTAGAACTGGATTAATAGAGAATATAATATGGATTTGCGTATCTAAATAAATTAATAACAGTATAACTATATTTCTATATTGATATGTGTATTGCTGTTTCAGTATGTGTCATGTGACTTACCTTGGTGGTGTGACAGCTTAAGTGACTGATTTATAAGTGTGAGGTCAGGTGTTCAAATCCAGCAGTTGCTATGAGGTTTCATTTAACAAATGAACATTTCTTTGAAAAACTAAAATAGCAAATACTATGGATACTACAGTACAGATGCAGCCATTCAAAATGGGTGATGTATTTCGCGGCATACCCCGATGGGCGTGTCGCAGTATCACGCGGTATCACGCAGTTAACGTGGTGTCAAGTGGTTAACTATCCGGCGTCGCCTTGTAAAACCGCCAGGGGGAGCTTAACCTCTCATGTACAGCATTTGAGCCTTTAATTTTGA
Organism: Atractosteus spatula; assembly: GCF_055471065.1. Classification (NCBI taxonomy): domain Eukaryota; kingdom Metazoa; phylum Chordata; class Actinopteri; order Semionotiformes; family Lepisosteidae; genus Atractosteus; species Atractosteus spatula. The sequence continues at coordinate 402,499 of NW_028296622.1, read as the reverse complement.
ACTGTGTATTACAGCATGTTAATCATCAGTCATTAAAATGTTGGTATATTTTATGAAAGCAAGATTGCTCAGTTGGACAAAAGTACACAACCTACCTTTATCAGAAATATTTATGCATCAAAGCCTTTACTGAAGATATTACTAATAGTATTAATAATGGATGACTTTGGACAAGCTGTATACTCAAAGTATAATTTCTTTAGCACATTTGTACAAGCACTTGGAATCTGTCCAAGCCATACTTTGTCAGGCATTTTGTTTTACTTCAATGGGCATAAAAACGTCCTTGCTTTTAACAGGGCGTTTCATAATTTCTAACTATGAAAATGATTTAAAATGCGACACCTATCATTCAACTAGAGCTTAAAATATCACAAGGATCCTCAAGAGCACAGCAAAGAGTGTATTAAAAGACACTTGTATTTATCAACGCTTTCTTTTCCGTATACCAGATTTTATGGAACTACTTCAGAGGGGTGTCAGCCAGTCAGATTCCAGGAATCGGCACTTTAAAGGAAAAATACACACCGGTATTCCATTTCTCCCTAACGATTTTAAGCATCGAAGTATTTAACTAGCATGTGAAATAGCGTGTGAAAAAGTGGTACTTTTAAGCTTTTCTGCTAATATAATATGGAATCGCGTATCTAAAGAATTTAATAACGGTATTCGTGTGCTGCGACAGGGCTGTGTAGGGGTGTTTCGCCTGCTTGTTCATGTGAGCTGTCTTGTAGCCGACTGGTCTAGGTGCGTGACTACCAGCTAGCAAGTTGTGTGTTCGAATCCAGCTGGTGCCGGACTTTTCTTTTAACAAACATTTCTTCGAAAAAATAGAATAGTGATATTATGGACAATCAATTGACTTTTATATTTCAAAATATCGCAACATGATCGATATTTGCGATATTTTGAACATATCTTCCCTTCTGACAGCGGTTCCTGCTTCTATTGTGTGTGTGTGTGTGCAACAGAGTAAATTTTTATAGAGAAATGGAGGCTGGACAGTATGCGTTACAATATAAACATTTATATTGATTTAAATCGTGTTCTGATTTAAATCGCAAACGCGTGTTTAATTATATTTGTTTTTTAATCATAATCAGGCTAATGCAACATAAATTGATACAGTGTCTTTGTCTTCTAAGTATCTTAATAAACTTTCAGCATAGCTTTCTACCCGTCAAGATTTATATTTCTTGTGATTTTGGGATCAAACGTGGAAGGATTAGATTATAATCGTTTTTATTTGTCAAATACGTGATTGTATTTCTAAATGTTATGTGACACCTACAGTAGTTCACTGCTTTAAATACATCGAATTAAGAAAGTTATGTGTAGCACTTTAGATCTTTTTTCTGAACCAGGGAAAATCTGATCATGTTTCTCTATAACAATAATAAAAAACTTTATTTTACATATCGCCTTTAAAAGTGGCATCTCAAAGCAATACAGTAGATCAAAAAACAGTTAAAAGGGACCAAATTAAATACCAGACAATCGCAAACGCGTTTTCAATAAAATTATTTTATTCATTCAGCAGTTTGTGAGAGGGACATCCAGCAGGGAGAGACACACACACCGGTTTTCATTGACAAAATTGTTTTTTTTCAATTCCTCTTGTCTAACAGGAATGTTTTGTTTGTGGACAGACTGTTAGACAAGAGGAAAAGACCGCCTCCTCCTACGAAGCATTAATCGCGTATCTAAGGAATATTGCAGTATACCTTTGTTCATGCACATCATTATACAGTACAGTATCTCAATTTGTATTTCGATAAAAAAAATCGTTTGCCCAGCCACTACTGTTGTTATTGTTTTTATCCTGTAAAGCATTTCCTTTTTCTGCGTTTTCCATTTCCTTTTTCTGATCAGTCGCTTTCTGGATACACATCTCACCTGTCCTGTTCTTTGTTTTCCTGGTTTGCTGATTATGCCTGCTGCGGTCCACTCCTACCCTCACACCTAAAGAATACTATTTTAAATTTCTTGGCGCAGTTCATTAACCCTTGTATGTGCTGTCCGCGCCCAAAATGCAATTAAAAAAAAGTCAAAAACCGCGCTCAAAATGCAATTTAGAGCTTAATAAGATACACTCCACAGGCAAAATTAAAGACAAAATTAAAGACGATTAAAATCTGTAATCTTTCCACTTGTACTGAGAGTCATCGGACAGTTTCTGCTTTGTGAAAGGATGGTGAGAAAGCTGTGCTCAATGTATTTAAGGGACTTAAAAGTAAAAGGAGATGCTTCATATTGCTTGACTAATTTTAAAAACCAAGTTATAAATGCAGACACTCCCTTGGTGCCGCGCCGGGTGTAAATATCAAAGTATACATTCCCAACAAGAATTGTACCCATCTGTCATGCAAATAAAACACCTTGAATTGAATTGAATTGAGGGAGAGAGGGGGGTAGTAGGAGAGAGATACTGTAGACAGACTCAAGGCAAATAAGATACTTATGGGTACGCAGGCATTCACGACAGCAACATACGAAACGTTTGCACGTACTGTATAGTTAAGTTATTACTTGGTTTTCAAAGTGCAACGAAATACAATATTGTTGTTGCTGCTGTTCTGGTTGTTTTTATCCCGTAAAGCGTTTTGAGAAGCCACCTTTAAAGGCGATATATACTGTAAAACCGCTGATTCTTATGGAATGTGTTCCGCAGGAGATTCAAATTTTTATTTATTTATTTTTTAATCGCGTATCTTTGGAAATCTCAGTATAACTTTGTTCATGAACAGTGGCATGTTACATTATCATTCGTTTTTTTAACAAGGTTCGCCAGCTAATGTGAATCGAAACCTGTCTTGCTAGCTTTTAAAGTCGTGCATGTGTAAACTGTACTAGAGGGCATGCAAGTTACTCTGCCCCTTTCAGCTGCAGGGAGTCCCTCTGCTGCAACACACAGCAGACAGAACGGGAGACTATTGCCTTTCATATCTGACACCAGTGAAATAAAAGGGGTGTCTAAAGGGGTGATTTCAGACCACATTTTAGTTACTTTATTTTGTTTACTTTTAACATTTCTGTAATTTACAGTAGATGTCACAATAGAAGCCCGAAGCCTATTATACTCAGTCTAGCCTTGGATTCTCTGAGTCCCATGACTCAGTCTTGTCTGCTTTCCTAGAATAAAACCAGTTAAGTCTTGTGTACTATGCAATTTATATTTTCCGATTCCATGCATTCCCTTAATGTTTAGAGTTTACTATATTCTCCAGACTCAAACACATAAGTACTAATAGCTCTGTCCCTTTAGGAGACTCTTTGCAGTACTGTGTCCCACTACCCCCATGAATTCTTTAGGTTGGGTAATATTTTCCAGTAATATACAGAATGGGATACAAAATGCTGTCAGGCAGGTAACAGAAAAGAGAAAAATATAAATATTTCCATTTTACAGACGTTCACACATTTATAACATTTTGGCTCAATAGAAAGCTAACCCAATAATTAAATGTGATTAAGTATAGTTTGGATGTTTATACATTCATGTTAATCGTATTCTTGATTTATTTCAATAAGTGTTCATGTTTCATTTGCTAACTTAGAGCATATTGTGCAATGAAGAATAAAATAGCTGCATGACAAGTGACTTCCTTCTCTCAGTGGAAATTAAAAGGTAGCCTGATAAATTATAATAAGACAGTAAGAAAGGTTCCAATCAGGAGGAGACAATTCTTTCCATTTTTTTTGTTTGATTGCTGGTAGCAAACTGATCTGAGGATCTACTCCAGCTCTTTCTCTTTTTATCATACAGTAAATTTTATTTTCTTGCTTTCTGAAACACAATATAACAAAAAATAACCTCACAAACTCAAAGAAAAATTCCTTGCTCCCCCCCCTCCCCTTGGCAGTACTTCCTCCCATGCTTTTAACTAAGGGCATCTAAAATACTGTCAAACAGCTACAATGGTATCTCTGTACAAGGCTTTGACTGTGTCAATCACAGCACCTACCGTTCCCTTACCAGCAACAACATGGATTCTAACACTCAGACATTAAAAAAAGTCAGGCCAAGAGAGAAAATACCGAGCTTTACAACATGCGGTACCAGTAACATTTTACCCACAGTAGACTCACCAACCAGATGTGTTTCAGTTTCTGTGATAAGCCTAGATTAATCATATCCTCTCCTCTAGTAGGAGCACCAAGTGTAAACATGTAATGCCCCTATTAAAAATAATGGCAAAACAGAAGTTCACTCTTTCTAGAACATACCTTCCTATGGACACTCCTAAAATGTATAAAATAGTGTCCACAGCATCTCATAATAGAGGCAAATGGGGAACTACAAACTCATTTCATACAATGCCATCCATGAGGGGTTAAATACACCCTGAGAGAAAATAATTTCTGGATAATTCAACGGCTGTGATTTCTGGAATATGTATTATCCCAAATATTTTCAAAAGAAATTGAATCATTTCAATGAATCTGTGCCATTCAAGTACCTGCTCCAGACAGTAACCACTGCTAAGGGTTTATATGAAGCTTGCATTAAAAGACTTTAAAAAAATGTCATGTTCCTATAAAAAAGTCATGCCTTGGAGTATAGACCCCCAAAGGAATGCCATAGACTCAAACTGCAAAATAAACACATACAGAAAGGAAGTATTTGTATTGTAATTGCAAATCCTGGTATGAGTGATTGGTATGACTTTCCTCATTACAAATCTCTTATTAGAATTTACATTTCTCTGTAACTCCAGGTCAGAACAGAGAAAATGTAACTGCCTTAAGGAGTTTACGATTATGAAAAATAGAAGGATAAGCATGATACGTATGTCTTCTGTCATTTTCTAAGTCACGTTACTGAGCACCAAATCTTATTGAGAATATGAATCCATTTAAGGTTTATACTATTAAAGTAACGGTTTATTCGGTTTACCAGACTTTTTTGAGGCCTGTTTAATTGTGTCTGAAGTCTGATGTTGTAAATTTTATTGTTAAAAAGATCCATGAAAATGTCACTACTAAAGTTAGCTGGTACTGTTGGTACTGTAAGTGGCAAGTAGAGCTCATATTTAGATTTTGTGTAGTTGCTAGCGTTGAATTGTGTGTTGGATGCACATGAATTGAAGGAATGGGCAAACATAGCTGATGCGGATCCACAGAGCCAGCATATTAAGATGTTTATAATTAGAGGAAATTTGTTTAAATAACTAGGTATGGATACTGATGTGCAAGAGAGGTGGAAAGGCTGTTTCCTTAAGCCAGCACTAGAAAATGTTTTATTCTCAGTGAGATGCTGCCATTTCATAGTGGGTTTCTAACACTGTGTATAGTTCCATCCACACAGTGCCTTTACTTCCATCCATTTCTAATCTCTTTATCCAGTACAGAGGATTTGGAGCCTATCCCAGTAAGCGACGGACACAAGGCAGAATACACCCTGGACATAGCGCCAGTCCATCACAGGACAGACAGACACAAACACACACACACCAGGGCCAGTTTAAATCTAACCTCAGAACCTTTCTTTTAAGAAGACTTAGTGTCTGTATCTGCTTCATTTTCTAATTTTGGTAGCACCTCTAACTGCTTGTCTTTCTTATATGCATTTACTTTGTAAACTGTGGTCCTTTTATCTGTTTTTACATCTACTGTATTGCTTTGAGATGCCACCTTTAATGATGATATATCAAATAAAGGTTTTTATTATTGTTATAGGGAAACATGATCAGATTTAAAAAGATCTAAAGTATACTAGTTTGTCACTCTTCTCATTCCCTTTGCTAAATGACTTTTCATACTAATCTGATCAATCTAACTGCCAGTTTTCTGTGCTTTCTCTATCCTGCTAGATTTGCAATTATTCTGAAAATTTTCATCTTGAAATAACTCATTTCTAAATACCTTTTTCACTGTTAACATCTTGCAGCAACTCTGTGACAAAATATACACTCTGACAGTTCATCCTGCTACCAACATTAAATAAAACAAATCTTAAGATTTCTATATTTATGTCTTTATTTAGTGGTTTCATTAGTGACAAAGGCTAAACTTTCTTGGAAAAATGTCTTTTATGTGTTGCGGAAAAAACTGACTTGCTTTAACAAAATATGTTTACAAATCCTTTCACCTGGCATTTTCGTAGTTAGAAATTATGGAACGCTCTGTTAAAAGCAAGGGAGTTTTTATGTCCGTTGCAGTTCTTTTGCAACATGAATATAATTATATCGTTATTAATTTTTTGAGATACGCGATTCCATATTATATTCCCTTTTAATCAAATTCTAAAAGTATGCTTGTTGACTCCGGTATCGCGTTAGTTAAAGACTTCGATGCTTAAAATGTTTAGGGAGAAATGGAATACTGGTGTGTATGTTTTCTTTAAAGTACCGAGACCAGCCATATACTGTATGTTTAAGTTCCAAAATTAATATCGTTTATGGACTTCACACGCGTTGCAGTATGCTCCTATTCTTTTTATGCTCAGGCACTAAGATCTCCCTTCTGCTTTGTGTAAGGATGGTTTTAAAAGCAATCTTAAGTGGTGAGAAAGCTGTGCTCAATGTATTTAAGGGACTTAAAAGTAAAAGGAGATGCTTCATATTGCTTGACTAATTTTAAAAACTAAGTTATAAATGCAGACGCTCCCTCGGTGCGCTGCTCTGGTGCGCCGGCTCTTACATAGTGCCTGTCTGCCGTAAGCATTACAATATACATACCCAACACTGCTTGTACCCATCTGTCATGCAAATAAAACACCTTGAATTGAATTGAATTGAGGGGAGAGGGGGGGGATACTAAAGCCAATACTGTCTCAATACCCTCAATGGGTTTTGACATGCTAATGCATTGGTTTAACAGTCCGGGTGTGGCAGGCTTCCAATGTCAACTCGACTCGATTGGAAGACAATGAACGTATTTTAGCCCTAAATGAATTAATAGCAAACATGGTTTACATAAAATACATTTTTCCAAGAAAGTTTATAATAAAACGATCTATAGTTGAAATCTGAGGCTACTTTAAAAATAAAGGAAAAGCATTTTCAGAGAGCAATCACGCTGTGTTTATGTAGAAAAAGCGATTAGGTTTATGAGCAATCTAATTACCTATTCGCTTAAAACGCTATATAAAATAAAGTTTATTTAGAGATGAATGATCAGTGTCGCAGTTTAAATAATGGGAATCAGGAAACTAACACACAGCGCCACCGGATTTAATAATGCAATAAAAACGCTATAAAATAATGTGACTAGGCACAGAAAAAGTTTACAGCACAGTACAATAATAAATGCTGACCATGACTTTAGAAGCATAAATTACCTTACACTCAATTTAAACACAAGCTGTCTTTCTGTATGAACCTCTAAGCTGGTTCATACAGAAAATGTAGAAATGCATTAGCCTGATTATGATTAAAAAACACATAAACACGCGTTTGCGATTAAAATCAGAACACGATTTAAATCAATATAAATGTTTATATTGTAACGCATACTGTCCATACTGTCCATAATGTCCTTTTCTCTATAAAAATTTACTCTGTTGCACACACACACACAATAGAAGCAGGAACCGCTGTCAGAAGGGAAGATATGTTCAAAATATCGCAAATATCGATCATGTTGCGATATTTTGAAATATAAAAGTCAATTGATTGTCCATAATATCGCTATTCTATTTTTTTGAAGAAATGTTTGTTAAAAGAAAAGTCCAGCACCAGCTGGATTCAAACACACAATCTGCCAACTGGTAGTCACGCACCTAGACCAGTCGGCTACAAGACAGCTCGTGTGAACAGGTAGGCGAAACAGCCCTACACAGCCCTGTCGCAGCACACGAATACCATTATTAAGTTCTTTAGATACGCAATTCCATATTATATTCCCTTTTAATCAAATTCTAAAAGTATGCTTGTTGACTCCGGTATTACGTTAGTTAAAGACTTCGAAGCTTAAAATGTTTAGGGAGAAATGGAATACTGGTGTGTATTTTTTTCTTTAAAGTACCAAGACCAGCTATATACTGTATGTTTATGTTCCAAAATTAATATCGTTTATGGCCTTCACATGCGTTACAGTATGCTCCTATTCTTTTTATGCTCAGCTACTAAGATTTCCCTTCAGTGGTAAAATTCAATATCTACAACGGGCACAGCAAAGACGTTTACTGTAAGTCTTTCTACGACAGACCAACGGACCACGAGTGCCCCTGTTGGTCAACCAATCACGTACTGTGGTGCCACGCGTCATCTTGCGTCACACTGAGCGACGCCACCTGCGGTACGTGTCTGTAACGCGCACTTTGAATGGCTGCATCTGTATATTGACATTTTTTATATTTCTACATATCACAACATGTTTGTACTGTATGTAGTACTGCAGGTTGTAGGGCGTAAATCCACGTGAGCCCGAAAACCCTACATTAATGTTGTGCATTTGCCTGGCACTGTGCGGTTTTCATCTGTCTCTCTCTCTCTGGGAGTGCTGGCTGTGCTGAATTAAACAGGTTTCACAGGCATTTTCAAAGTAGAATAGGACAAGTCTTCCAGTGAAAGACACTCCACCTTCCCCCACGGACACATGTTTTCTTAGAAAAACAGATTCCCAGCGCTAAGCTGTTTCAGTCTTCTGTGTAAAAAAAAATTGGTTTGAACACCATGAGGGCTGTTTTTAATAAGCTTTTTAATAATAATTTTATGTACAGGCTGTGAAAAGTTTCACAAGTAGAGTTTTTTAAAATTAGTTTGGGCAAACGATTATTTTAGTTCTTAATAAATAAATAATAAATAAATAAATAAAAAACAAGATATAATGATGTGTTCCTACTTAGGCATTGCACGACTTTAAAAGCTATAAAAACAGGTTTTGATAGTTAATAACCACTTTTTATGTGCGATAAATGGGTGATTTTTCTTCCTCGTGATCAGCTTAGAATCTCTGTCTACGCTGGAAGGTTTTTACTTCTTAATTAAACGTTTAAAATACACGAATTTCATAAAAACAACACACGTTTCGAATAGAAAAAAAATCATATTCTGTTGTCTTCCTGGTATTTAGAACAGATCAGGAGGTCTTTTTTCCCCAATCAGAGGCTTTGAAAACAGCGTGCTGCCCGCATTGGAAAGGAGAAAGTGCGGAGCTCAGTAATGCACAATGGCTTTAAAGCACCAATTGCGTTCATAACTTAGTGTTTAAAATAAAACAACATTAATCATTTTCTTTTACTTCTACAAATGCAGCCATTCAAAACAAGTGGGGTATGCTGCGGTATAACTCGGTGGGCGTGTAGCAGTATACCAAATTATACCGTATGCAAATTGGATTATGTTAATAGCATCTGGAATCACCTTGTAAAACTGTCAGGTGGAGCTCATAAAGCTTAACCTCTCCTGTATAGCATTTGAGCTGTCACCAGAAAACATCCAGTTTCAAATCCTGATCACTGCTGAGGGACAATCTTTATTCAACTAAGAATTTAAGTTGTATACTCTTTAGACTTTTAAATTTAAACCGTGTATTACAGCATGTTCATCATTATACATCATTATACATTAAAAAGTTGGTATATTTTATGAAAGCAAGATTGCTCAGTTGGACAAAGTATACAACCTACCACCTTTATCATAAATATTTTAATTATGCAGAAATATTTTATGCATCAAAGTCTTTACAGAAGATATCACTAATAGTAATTTAGGAACATAAACATATTACTGTATGTAAACTGTACTGTATATGGCTGGTCTTGGTAATTTAAAGAAAAAATACACACCAGTATTTCATTTCTCCCTAAACATTTTAAGCATCAAAGTTTTATAAAACAGTCCCCAAATATGTGATTGCTGTATAGAATTAATTTTAATTTTTAAAATTTATTTAACATGAAAATTAAGCTGTTTACGTTCCTCCACCTGAGAATATAGTCCCTCGTTGCTATGCAATGCAGAAACCCAGTCAGAAGTAACTAGCAACGAGAGGACATTAGCTAGCCAATATGATAAAGGAATAAATGACTTTTTTTTGTTTATTTCTTTAGTACATTTATTTGAAGATTTCCATCGATTGTACAAGCACTGAAAAACTGTCCAATCCCTACTCCGTCAGGCATTTTCTTTTACTATAACAGACATAAAAGCTCCCTTGCTTTTAACCGAGCGTTTCATAATTTCTAAGAATGAAAATGATTTAAACTATGCGACATGTATCATTCAACGAGAGCTCAAAATATCACAAGGATCCTCAAGTGTGCAACAAAGACAGCAGAAAAAGATATCAGATACATGAGAATCCAAGCTTTTTTATCTATGCTACGAAGTAGTCTTTAAACTTTCTGTATCACACAGTGAAGTCAAAATTCCTGGGTGTGTGTATATTAGAGAATATAGCACTTCTTCGAATGTGTGTCAGCCAATCAGATTTCAGGACCGGAATTATCAGTTTTATAATAGGGAATATAGTATGGAATCACGTATCTAAAGAAATTACTAATGATATTAATTTAAGGATCTAAATATCTAAAAATATGTGTCTATATAGCAGGTAGTTTTACTGTATTCCACTTTTTTTGTAAACACAGAAAAATAGATTCACAACGCGAAGCTGTGTCACTCTCCTGTGTAAAAACACGGTTTGAACACCCTGTTTTTAATAAGCTGCTGAGTAAAGAATAGAAATGTTCCTGCTGTTAGTCTTTACCGAAGATATCACTAGTAGTATTAATAATGAATGACCTTGGATAAGCTGTAAACTCAAAGTATTACCCTGGTCCACATTCTTTGTAACCATCTTTGTAAACAAAAAGACTTTATTTTTTCATTGACAAAAAGTAACACCACAGCATTTAGTAGATCTGATCACACATTTGTTTCAAATCAAAGACAAAGCATCAAAGCCAAAATAATAAACCAATCAAAAATAAATGTGGTTATTTCGGAAATGTTTTTACGTGCTCCTTCTGAGCATGTTACTGTTTACAGTTACTGACCATATTAAGTTTAAATCCTTAATGCCATTTTTTTTACCATGCACAAATATTCTTATGTCCATATCTTCGCAAGGGAATCAGTGCAAATTGTAATACTAATTAAAAGACCGCCTCCACCCCCTCTATATTCTCAGTGTAGAATAAGCTAACCTTCTAATGAAAGACAGTCCACCCTCCCCCACGGACAAGAAAAGTGCCCACAGGCACAGAAGGAGCACGTAAAAACATTTCCGAAATAACCACATGTAAGACTTTGATGCTTAAAATGTTTAGGGAGAAATGGAATACTGGTGTGTATTTTTTCTTTAAACTACCAAGACCAGCAATATACAGTACAGTTTACATAATATGTTTATGTTCCAAAATTAATATCGTTTATGAGCATGTGAAAGGCACACTTAATCAGAGAATCTCAAGACTTACTTTGTATGATTGGAAACGAATACGTGATCGGAAAAACTAAATGCGGTGGTGTTTGTAAATAAAAAAATAAAGTATTTTTGTTTACAAGGATGGTTACAAAGAATGTGGACCAGGGTAATACTTTGAGCTTACAGCTTGTCCAAGGTCATTAATTATTAATACTATTAGTAATATGATGAAGGTGGAAGGTTGTGTACTTTTGTCCAACTGAGCAATCTTGCTTTCATAAAATATACCAACTTTTTAATGTATAATGATGAATGATGTAATACACAGTTTAAATTTAAAAGTCTAAAGAGTATACAACTTAAATGAATAAAGATTGTCCCTCAGCAGTGATCGGGATTTGAAACGGATGTTTTCTGGTGACAGCTCAAATGCTGTACAGGAGAGGTTAAGCTTTATTAGCTCCACCTGCCAGTTTTACAAGGTGATTCCAGATACTATTAACATAATCTAATTTGCATATGGTATGATGCGGTATACTGCTACACGCCCACCGAGTTATACCGCAGCATACCCCGCTGCATCTGTACTAAGTTTATATACTTTGTAAAAAGTTATAATGTTTTAACCTTTTCAGCAAATGCTTACGCTCGTTATCACAGTAAAAAAAACGCATACTTTTTAGAGTTTGATTAATAGGGAATACAATATGGAATCACATATCTAAAGAAATTGATAATGATATAATTATATTCATACACTCTGATTTATCATTTATACAGTATGCTTATTCCACAGACATTTTCATTGTTGATAACGATGCGGGGAGAGCATGTAGATTCCAAACCACTGTACGGCAGCAGAAGTGAGCAATTAACCGCTCGGAAACTAATGTGTTCCCAAAAACATATGCTGCACAATTATCTCAACATTTGCAAACATTCCTGATACATAACCATGTTATGTACCCTGCATTGTACTATTTTATGCCATGACAGGAGAATACACACTGTAATAATTATTGTTGCTGCTGGGCTTCGAGCGTTGAGTTGCCTACTTACTTCTTCGACTAGCTTGCAGAGAAAGTCATTGCCCTGCTTTTTGTCTATCACTTAATAACAAGGTCAATGTAGAACATGTTATTTATTAGTGTGTATTTATTTTTGGCCTTTACATTTACGTTTATAACAGAGAGTCCCCATTACCCCCATTTTGATTAAAATCGCAAACACGTGTTTAATTAAATATTTGATTCACAATCTGCCAATGCAAGACACTACAAAAGCATCTGTGAAATCACATTCATGAATGTCCTCCACTGCGCTCAACAATCTTACGAAGAACATGAAACAGTCTGTCAATAAAATTGTTGCAACTTTGTTCTGTCAGTTCTTCCTCCCAGAATTGATCAGTTCTCACTTTTTGCTAGGTTTTGCCTTTTTCCAAATATAGTCTTTCAGGGAATGCCATACCATCTCTATTGGATTCAGCTGGAGTTTTCACCCAGTTTACTCCCTCTGCGTTAAGCCTCACCTTTGCTGCTGTGTGTTTCGGATCGTTGTCCTGAAAGAAACGATGCCTTGATCCAAAGTGCTCCCTTTGTCTGCTTTCCCCTTTTAATGTCGTCTCACTGTGATTTCACAAACAAAGATGTCCATGGAAGAAAAATGCTGTACAATGTCTCTTGTTGACTTCCCATTTCTTTTCATCTTCATTATTTGGTGTGAGAGAGTCTTCTTGATTTTGGCCATAGTCCATTTCTTTACCAAAGCTATAGTGTAGTAAGTTGTCTGTCCCGACAATCGTACAGATAAATGTCTACTATACTTACTGATGAGCTAATATCTAGGAAATGTTTCTTTACTTGAATCGAACACAATATAATATACTGAAAATTAACACAATACACCAGGAAATGTGATAGACGCATTAGCAAGTTAATGCAATTCTATTGAAAAGCCAGGGGTGATTTTCTCTCCCAGCCTCAGCGGCAGACAGCAGATAATTGTTTTCTTCCCTGTTAAGCTGAGCTGTCTGCTGCTATTGAAAAGCCGGGCATGATTTTTTAGCAGCAGACAGATAAGGCAAAAACTATGCCTAACATTTAGGCTGCAATTGAATTGGGGATCTTTGTGTACGCTGAAAGTTGTTTTACTATTAGTAATCAATAATATTAAATTTAGCACTGTAATAAATTGTTGCACTTTTCCCTGCATCTTGTAAAAATATATTTTCATTGTTCAAATATACATTAAATCAGAAAATAAGTTAAATACAAAATTAAAGAAAAAATAGGGTAAAATGTAATTCAAAATATTTTGCTAACAATGTAAAATGTTCTTAAAAAATAAAATGTATTAACTAAGGAATAGGATGGCACAGTTGTTAGCATGCTTTTTGCATTTTTTTTCATAAATACAACAATAGTACCAGATGTCTCAGTGGGTTTCAAAATTAAATTTTGCATACAAACCTGTGAATTAGAAAGATAACTAAGCTATGCAGCCATTTCTAATAGTGGTAATGTGGTTAGTGTTGCTATCTTGCAGCACTGGGGCCCTAGGTTCAATTCCTGCCGTCCTCTGTGTGTGGAGTTTGCATGCTCTCTCTGATTTCTGTGGGTTTTCTCCATACATGTGATATGATTTCCTCTTGCAGTCCAAAACATACTGGTAGGTTAATTGGCTTATGGGAAAACTGGCCCTGGTGTGTGTGTGTTTGTGTCTGTTTGTCTGTCCTGTAATGGACAGGTGCTATGTCCAGGGTGTATTTTGCCTTGCATCCGTTGCTTGCTGGGATAGGATCCAAATAGATTAGAAAATGGATGAAAGTAAAGGCACTATGTGGATGGAACTATACACAGTGTTAGAAACCAACTATGAGATGGCAGAATCTCACTGAGGATAAATAATTTTATAGTGCTTGCTTAAGGAAACAGCCTTTCCACCTCTCTTGCACATCAGTATCCATACCTAGTTAGTTATTTTAACAAATTGCCTCTAAATATAAACATCTTAAGATCCTGGCTCTGTGGATCAGCATCAGCTATGTTTGGCCATTCCTTCAATTCATGTGCATCCAACACACAGTTCAACGCTAGCAACTACACAAAATCTAAAATACAATCCTCATTTCAGTATCTATGTAAACATACAGTCTGTTAACTTCATCATCTTCCTCTGCAGTCTATAACATCTCCCATCATTTTGTCAAAACTATGCCTAAAATCATTAGGAAGTGTTCTTTTTATCAGTGTATTCCTCAACTTTCCCCAAATTATCTTTTTCCTACCAACATCTCTAGTCTTACTTCGTGCAATAACTCAGCCAACACTTAAATCCCCAAAAGCTGCTTGTGTTAATTTGTTTAAATCACAAATATCATACAGTATGCAAATACCGGCCATGTAGTACTCTGCATTGAGGAATAATAGTTTCTTTTAAAGGGAATTGGAGAAACTAGGAATTAATAAATGCACATCCTGTTCACTGGGGTAATTAAATCCACACTGAGTAATAGATAGATAATACTTTATTAATCCCGTAGGGAAATTGATGTGTTACAGCAGTCCAGCCCAAGACAAACAAAACAGACATCAGAATAGTTATAAAACAAAAGAGAACAAAATAAATAAAAATAAATAAATATATAGGTGTATGCAAAATATGCATAGGTTTATACAGACTGATTGTCCAAAAAGTACAATGGAGTAAACATGCTGTCCATAGAGGAGCAAAGGAAGGGCTAACAGTCTTAGCCTAGGACAGTGTTATACACCCTGACAGCCACCGGGAGGAAAGACCTGCGGAAATGTTCCCTTGAACACCGTAGCTGGAGCAGTCTATTGCTAAAAGTGCTCCGCTGCCCAGTAACAGTCCCATGAAGTGGATGAGAGGTGTTGTTCATGATGGCTGTGAGCTTGGTCAGCATTCTCCTCTCAGCCACCATCTCCAGGGGGTCAAGACTCAGCCCCAACACAGAGCCAGCCTTCTTGGTGAGTTTATTGAGCCTATTTGCATCTCTAGTCATGATGCTGCTGCCCCAGCACACAACAGAAGAAGATGGCCGCCGCCACCACTGATTCATAAAAAATGTGTAGCAGTGTTCCCCGCACACCAAAGGACCTGAGTCTCCTAAGAAAATAGAGTTGGCTCTGACCCTTCTTGTACAGGGCGTCAGTGTTACCAGACCACTCCAGCTGATCATCCAGGTGTACCCCTAAGTACTTGTAGGAATGTACGCCCTCTATGTCCTCACCCTGGATGGAAACAGGGTTCAGCGGAGACTTATTCCTTCGAAAGTCAAAGATCATTTCTTTGGTCTTGCTGGTGTTAAGCTGGAGATGGTTAAGATGACACCACTCCACAAAATTGGTAATCAATTGGTAATCTCCAATATGTTCAGAATTTGACAGCCAGAATCCTGTTTTGCTTTGAAATGCTACTTTTAAAGGTGCTATACAAAATAAAGTAATATATTTGTCATATATTTACAGTAATTTAAAGTATATATTTAAAGTAATAAATTAACAGTATATGTAAATGTTTTATGATATGTCTTTGTTTTAAATTTCTGTGATATGTCTGTAGATTGTATCTTTTTTTATTTTTTGTTTTGTTTCTTGTTAATTTTATAAAAGAGAGTATAATAGAGAGTCCCCATTTACCCCATCTTGATTAAAATCACTAACGTGTGTTTCATAAAATGCTTTTATTTATTCACAATCAGACAATGCACCACAGAACTCACATTCCTGAATGCCCCCCCTCCGTTAATCAACAATCTTAGGAAGAACACGAAACAGCCTGTTAATAAAATTGTTGAACTTTGTTCTGTCAGTTCTTCCTCCCAGAACTTGTAAATCGGATTGATCAGTTCTTGCTTTGTGCTGGGTTTAGCCGTTTTCCGAATGCCATTTCAGGGAATGCCATACCATCTCTTTTGGATTTAAATTTGGGGATTCAGCTGGAGTTTTCAGCCAGTTCACTCCAGTTATTAACAGCTCACCCATTTAATAACCACTTTTTATGCGCGAAAAACGGGTGATCTTTCTTCCTCATGATCAGCTTAGAATCTTTGTGTACGCTGTACGTTTTTTTCTTCTTAATTAAACATTTAAAATATATGAATTTCATAAAGACAACACACATTTCGAACACAAAAAATAATATTCTGTTCTCTTCCTGGTATGTAGAACAGATCAGCAGGTCTTCTTTCCGAATTGCTTTTTTCCATTATATTTATCATATTGGCTAGCTAATGTCCTCTCTTTGCTAGCTAATGTTACTTGTGGCTGTGTTTCCGCGTTCCGTAGAAGCACACATATCCATAGAAAGTGTATTATACTACTATTCGAGCTACAGTACATGAATATAATTATATCGTTATTAATTTCTTTAGATACGCAATTACATATTATATTCCCTATTAATCAAATTCTAAAACTATGCTTTTGTTTTCTCCGATAATGAGCGTATTCACAGAAAAGGTTAAAACATTATGACTTTTCACAAAGTATATAAACTTAATATGCTCAGAAGGAGCACATAAAAACATTTCCGAATATTTTTCTTTAAACTATCAATGCCAGCCATAGACAGTTTACATTAAATGTTTATGTTCCTAAATTAATATTGTTTATGGTGGTTTATCGTGGTGTTACTTTTTGTCAATGAAAAAATAAAGTCTTTTCGTTTACAAAGACAGTTACAAAAAAAGTGGACCACTGTAATACTTTGAGCTTACAGCATGTCCAAGGTCATTCATTATTAAACCTATTAGTAATATCTTCCTTAAAGACTTTGATGCATAAAATATTTCTGCATAATTAAAATATTTATGATAAAGGTGGTAGGTTGTGTACTTTTGTCCAACTGAGCAATCTTGCTTTTATAAAATATACAGACTTTTTAATGTTTAATGATTAACATGCTGTAATACACAGTTTAAAATTATTAAAAGTCTAAAGAGCAAACAACTTAAATTCTTAATTGGAAAAAGACTGTCCTTAAGCAGTGACCAGGATTTGAAACCATGTGTTTTCTGGCGATAACTCAACTGCTGTACATGAGAGGTTAAGTTTTATTAGCGCAACCTCATGGTTATTCCTGATACTATTATCATAACTGTGGTATTGTATGGTTTGACGCGATATAATGCGTTGTGATGTGAAATGCCCACCATGTTTTACCGCAGCGTACCCCCCTCGTTTTGAATGGCTGCATCTGTATATCAATGTAATATAGTTAGAACGAGCACATATAAAATCTTTCTCAAAATAAATACAGTAAGTGATTGAGTTAAAGACTTTGATGCATAAATGCATGTTTATGAAGAAGGTGGAATACTGTTGTTTATTTTTTTTAGGTACCACTACTAGCCATATACAGTTTGTGTATAATATTTATATTCCTAAATTAATATAGTTTTTGATGTTTAAAGACATTATGCTCATGTTGTTTTTATGCTCAGCTACCAAAAGTTTTCTTTAGTTGTAAAATTCCATATTAAGATTCCATATTAAGCACATTTAAACATGCACAGTAGAGAGATTAAATAAAGCAATCGTTTCACTAACAACTAATGCACCATTAGTGCCACCTGTCGATCAACTTTAACAGCGAATCACGTGCTGCGGCAACCTGCTCCCCCACTCCCACATCACAGGGTTTTACCGTGCATTCTGAATGGCTACATCTGTATATTCATTGTTCCAATTTAGTTGTGCAACTTTTATCCAACCAGTCCTTTGTTACAGTATCTTTACAAACCATGCATATTTTTCTTGCTAAATGAATTTACTAAACTTCCTTTTACTTTATAACACTATAAACATCTCATGTTGCCTTCAAGTGTTCATGACAGCCTGGAAATCCAGAAGCATGGAGAAGAGTGTGTTTCTCATCCTGCTGTTCTCAGGTCAGTGTTTTCTGCTGCATATCTTGATCTCCATTATCTGTTTATTAACTTTAAATAATAGTTTAAAAATAATGATTATTTATTTAAATACATAATAAATATAGTATTAAATTATATAAATATAGAATACATTATTTAAAATTAATTATTAATTACTTTAAAAATATATTTCCCTTCACACAATATAGATAATATTGTTAGATAATTAAGAGATACAAACAAGAGCCAACATGAAGGTTAAAAGCAGGTTAGAATTACTTGGCAATGAAAAAGCACTAATGCCATTAATGGACAACCATCTGCAGCTGGAAACAATGTGTCTGTGAAGAACATAATAAACAAACTTTCCAAAAGATCAGATATCAAATTTCTTTCTGTGGAAGGCACATATAAAGCCCATTGACATGACTCAGTATTAGACAAGTGGAAAAGTGGATTTCTGCCCTGAACCAACCTCATTAACTGATGTTATCCTGACTTTTGTGTGGTTGCAGTGCTTGTCTGAAACTCCTTGTGTGTTGTGTTGTGTGTTTCCAGGGCTCTGTAAAGTCTCTTTGTGTCGCACACGTCAGTATCACTTTGTGAGCACACCGCTGAATTGGGCCGATGCTCAGCGTTACTGCAGAGACAAACACATTGACCTGGCCTCCATCCACAGCAGGGAACAACTAGACAGGCTTCTCAGCAATGCAGAGAAGACATTCTATGCCTGGATAGGACTTTATGTAGAATGGCAGTGGTCCCTGACAGGCAGCGATTTCTACAGTGAGGGTGAGGCTAATTTCCGCAACTGGCGTAGTGGGCAACCAAACAATCACCAGTCAAAGAATGAAGATTGTGCGGCAATGGATAGTCAAGGTACATGGAATGATATGCCCTGCAGTTACACCAAATACTTCATCTGCTATCAAGGTAACCACCCCTGTCTCTTTTTAATTACTAGGACCCTTAAAATGATTAATGTTTCACACAGTTGTAGTAATGCTTGACTCGTCCTCTGTCACAAAATATTTCCTTATTTAATGACACATTCATATTCAATCCAGGTTACCTGCCTTGCAGTCTCTGCCACAGAAAGCTGAGAATTTCCTGGCTGATACATTTTCCCATTAGCAATGTTAGTCCATGTGAGAAACAGGAGCTGTTGGGATAAAGACTTTGTGGAAGTAACCACTCCTCTGTGCTAACTGAGAGGTTTATAAGACCAGGTAGGAGGGAGTCTGTGTCTAAACTCCAGGCTGGAAGGAGGAAGAGTGAGATTTTATTATGAATGCATTGGGCTAGCTTATAGACCTGGGGGACTAAATGAGGAAGGCCTGAGAAAAAAATGGTCCTGGAACTGGACCTCAAGGAGTGTGCATTGCATGTTAGTGTGACAGTTCATTTTCCTCCCACAGAAAAGAGAGAGGAGTCTAATTGACACTGGTTGAGTCCTAAAGACTCTCTCCGTCTTGACATTAGCAGCCAGTTGAGAGATCACAGAGTGTTTGAGAAAGAGAAAACAATAAATCACTTGATTATAGAGCTGTGGCCCAAGAACAGAGAGAAATAAGAATGGGCAAAGTTACTAATTGCTTTGTGAAAAACTGGTGTTTGATGTAGAGTAAGAGCTGAGTTGAAGTGAAGATTGGGACTGGGTGGCATGGACTAGTCTAATTGAACAGTCTATTGAAAACCTGGCTGTGAGTAGTGATTAGTAAAGTGTAGATCAAGTATTGTAGATCAAGTATTGTTCAACACAAAGTTAATGGGGTTGACTATTCTAGTGCCTGATGTCTAATGAAGACAGAAAGTGAAGAGTTGGTGACCAGAATCAAGTGAATAACAACCAAGGAAGAAGATGACCACATGGTCTTTCCTGACAGGGTGACAGGCTGGCCATGTTTGAATTAGGGAAGTGTTTGTGTCAGCGATTGTTACAGAGTTTCAAAATGATGCACAAGACACAAAGACAGCTGCTTGTACTTTGGAACTATCTACCAGCCTGCTTGACGATACTAATATATCCAACTCATTAAAGGCTACTTAAAAAATGATCTAAGAAACATAAATATACAAAATAAGAAATGATTTTTTCAACTATATTTTTAAACAAAAATACTACATATAATTAAAAACAAACATAATATTTACATATACCCTTTGTCTATTCAGATGAAACAGTCGATGCACTGACATACATTCTGATCCGGGAACAAAGAAGCTGGCAGCAGGCTCAGAGATTCTGTAGAGAGAGGCACAAAGATCTGGTCAGTGTGAGGAGCCAGAGGGAGAATGAGAAGATCAAAAACACGGCAAAGGGCAATGAAGTGTGGATCGGCCTCTACAGGGGGAACTGGAAATGGTCAGACCAGGAGAACTTGTCATTCCAGAACTGGGCTAGAGGTGAACCCAACAATTATGGTGGAACTGAAGACTGTGCTGCTGTGTTCTCAGATGATAGTAATAGGGGAAAATGGAATGATAATTTTTGCAATGTCCCTTATCCTTTCTTCTGTTATGATGGTGAGTTGAACCATTTTTGATGAGAGACTCAAGGAGATTCACCTGATAACACAACAACAAGTCTCATCTCAAAATATACCAGTCAATTCCAAACACTTCAACTCATCATTCACCAACACAACATCACTTACTAATACACCTCATCTTGTCATTCACCAACACACCTCACCTCCTTAAAAGCAATTTTAACTTATTTATGCAACTGATATATCTCACAGCTCACTTTATGTGAGATACTCAGATTTTTTTATCTCAAAAGTTGCTTACACTTGTTTTACCATCCTTCAGTTTTAAAGTGATCATGGTTGTAATTACAGATCTTTACAGAGTGAGGCTGGTGGATGGTAGTAATCCCTGCTCAGGGCGTGTTGAGGTTATGCCTGATCTTACCTGGGGCACAGTGTGTGAGAATGACTTTGACTGGAAGGATGCAGAGGTCATCTGTAGACAAGAGAATTGTGGGATTCCCAAAGCTGTCTTGGGTGAAGCTTACTTCGGAGAGGGGCAGGGTCCTGTCTGGTCGGAAAAGATCCAGTGCCAGGGCAATGAAACCCACCTGACCTTCTGTCAAATCTCCACCAGACAGCACCAGAACTGCACCCACAAAAATGATGTGAGCATTGTTTGTTCAGGTGAGAGCATCAGTTCACACTTACTCAAAAAAATGAAAATACTTTGTGGGGCCAATAGGAGTTTTGTGATTGCAAGGTTTTGTGCTAGCTGGAATTTTCCCTATTAAAAATTATAATTTGGTCCCAGTGTTTTTGATGAATTTTGCTTGGAGATCGGTGGAGAAACCTTAGAATTAGAGCACAGGAGTAGTGGTGAGTCTCAAAACATGACCTGTAAAAACAGTCTCTCCAAATTCCAACTTACACTATAGGAACACTGATTTGTACAATCATTGTTTGTGTTCTTGAAATTTCCAGTTTGGAAATAAGAGTGTGGTCAGCACAGGAGAAGGTAGGCTAATTTACCAACTCCTTTCTCTCACAAGGAGTCTCAATCCTCCTCCTGTTGTTTCTCCTGTGCAGGATACACAGGATTCAGGCTGATTAATGGCTCAGACTCCTGCTCTGGCCGAGTGGAGTTGCAGTATGACGGCGAGTGGGGGACAGTGTGTGACCAGTACTGGGACATGAGAGACGCCAGTGTTCTCTGCCGGCAGCTGGGCTGTGGACTGGCTGTAGCAGTTCCAGGACAGGCCTGGTTTGGACACAGAGAGGGCTCAGTGTGGAAAGATCATTTCCTCTGTGATGGCAGCGAGGCTCACTTATCTCTGTGTGCAACATCCACCCTGGGGGGAGCTCTGTGCTCTCACAGGAACGATGCAGGGCTTGTTTGCTCTGGTGAGTTTGGAGTATGGTGGCAAAAACAGAAGCATTTATAAAGGTGGCTAGTCCCAGGGTTTATAAAGGTCAAGTGTGATGTCGTGGGGGCGTAGTCATCACTGGTCATGAAAAATAGACAGATAAAAATACACAGACACACCCAAAAACTGATATTCAGTGTTTGGTTTGTTTATCAACAGAAAATAAATCAAAATAAACCTAGCTCCTAACTGACTTTGTGTTTTCCCTCAACTCAACTCAAAAAGCCAAGCTTACTGGTGTGTTTAATTGTCTTTGCTGTACGTTGTGACACTGATTTATGAAGAAAGCAGACCTTTTCTATTGGCCATGTTCATGCTTGGTAGTTGATAGCAGCTGATCCCTGCTGTCTAACAATATTTTTGTGTGCTGGCATTCACTCTCTGCCATCTTGGTATGAGCAAATGCCTGTGTAAAATGGATGATGCTTTGGGTAAAGTACCATTCTACAAGGATTACACCCCTCATGGTATCACAAGAACACTAGGAACTACCTTTTCACGGGCTAGGGGGTCGACACCTTGAGAGGAGGTAGAGAGCCAATGTGTAGTCGCTCAAAAATTAGGGTTCTTCACTAAGGTGAGATAGGGGGTGTGGTAATGATCAAGAGAAAACTTCACTAAGGGTTTTATACATGAAAAGAGTGCCTTACCTGTATACCTGTAACGGCGTGGTTCTAGGACAAATTAGTTCACATAAGAATGTAATGTAGGACTCTCAATTAGAAGCTCAGGTGGTGCTGATGATAGATGAGGATGCTGATGATAGTGACAATCAGGGAGAGAGAAACAATTTAGGGGACTGCCTTGGTGGTGTTAGGGCCACTCTAGTGGTGAACAGGGGAGGATTCCTTCCACTGTGTCAGTCAATATACTAAAATATCTCAAATACTTTGTATCAAAAAGATCTTTAAAATCACAATTTGGATCATGACAGTAAAGCTTAGCTTTTATTTTTTTAAAGAGGACTTGTATTTATTCTGAGAAATTCTTGTTAATATAGCCCTCATGCTACACAACTGAATTAATTGTTAGAAAAAAATAGAAGCAAAATATATACTACAATTTGGGAAATATCTAACATGGGTTTTCCAGAATAATGAAATATTGTGTTTTCTCCCAAATGTTGTGATGTGTGCTACCACAAGATAATTTCTGCAACAGTGTAAGAATTAAGAGAATAAATACTTTTCTGGACATTTTTATCTCAGGGCCTGTGCTTTCAGCCCAGGATGTCCGGCTAACTGGAGGAAGGAGTCACTGTGAAGGCAGGGTGGAGGTTCAATACAACAGGACTTGGAAGACCATTCTCATGGATTCTTGGGGCTACAAAGAGGCTTCTGTAGTCTGCAGACAGCTGGGCTGTGGCTCTGTAGAGCAAGTCTATAACTCCTCTCTGTATGGGACAGGTGACAGTGCTCTGTGTCTGACAGGTATTCAGTGCTCTGTAGTATAAGTCTATAACTCCTCTCTGTATGGGACAGTGACAGTGCTGTGTATCTGACAGGTATTCAGTGCTCTGTAGCACAAGTCTATAACTCCTCTCTGTATGGGACAGTGACAGTGCTGTGTGTCTGACAGGTATTCAGTGCTCTGTAGTACAAGTCTATAACTCCTCTCTGTATGGGACAGTGACAGTGCTGTGTGTCTGACAGGTATTCAGTGCTCTTGGGGATGAGTCTCACCTGGTGAACTGCAGTTCTCCACAGACAGTCAGCTGCAGCCCTGGACAGGAAGTGGCCCTGCTCTGCTCTAGTGAGTGCTAAGCTTCTTTTTCATTAGCAATCTAGAGCTGTAGGTGAGAACAGTTTAATCAATACACTTTGAAATGGCTTGAGAATGTGAATGTTGGTTTAAATCATCCAAATATCTGATATCCCATTTAATAAACATTACTTATGAACTTGCAGTATTGAGAGGAAGAGGAAAATTGTTTTCTAGAAGCTGTGTCATGCACTAATATTCAGGGTCACCGTTTTCATCAAATTATTTTCCTAATTGGACTGTAGCACTGGACAGGATCTCAGTTGTTTAGCATTTATAGTATACAAATCAGTGCACATGAGGCTTTGTGTGTAAAATCCCTCCTTTACAAATCATCAGTTTCTTCAAGGTAATGGAAATAAAAAGTCGATAAATTATTAAACCAATTGATAATGAATGAGATTTAATTTTTACTGTCCCTTTTTTGTGTTCATTGAATAAATTCAGTCAGTTTTCTTTCCACTCAGTGATGCAACTGTTACATTTTAAATATTTTTTTTTTAATAAGGGTCTATTTTTCACAGATGTTAATATTTCTCCCAAATACACACCCGGCAGTATAAAAAACCAAGTAGATAGAAAATTATATTTGTAATTTGCCGTTTTAATGCAATTTTAATTTTATTATTATTAACTCTAATACTGGAAAGAAAGGTATTATTGCTAATACTGTCTGTTCCTCTTAGACCATAACTCTTAGCAAATTGTGTCCCTCTAGAGGTCATATTCACATCTTAGTAGTAGACAGACCTCTGACCCCTGACCTCTGACTCTCTGCTCCTAGACCAGCTGTCCCTCAGACTTGTTGGAGAAGGAGGTGACTGTGCTGGGAGGCTGGAGGTTTATCACAATGGATCCTGGGGGACAGTCTGCGATGACTCCTGGGACCTGGCAGACTCTCAGGTGGTGTGCAGGCAGCTCCAGTGTGGGACAGCCCTCAGTGCCCCAGTGCCAGCCTCCTTCAGCCAGGGAACTGGACCCATCTGGCTGGACGAGTTGGGCTGTCTGGGGAACGAGTCGTCTCTGTGGGAGTGTCCCTCAGCAGGGTGGGGACAGCATGACTGTGGACACAAGGAGGATGTGAGAATCCTGTGTTCAGGTAAGAGGGCTATATTTTTATGTTTTGAAATCTGTGCAAAGAAGTAATAAATAAAAGAATAAAATTGTGTAAAATAATAAATTGTTATTACATGTTTTTAGTCTTTAAAAAATATACATATCCCTTTTAGGGATCAAAGTTGAAAGAACTGAAGTTTAATAGGCTGTGATGGGAGGAAATGTCTATGAGTTAGAAAATATCCCTGTTCCTCAACATAGGGAGTTTGGATAGAATTCAAAAACCCATCTCAAATCCCATAAGGGATTTCCAAAAAAAAATGATTGAGCATGCAAAAAATGCAGCACAATGTGTGGAGGTTAGATAACACTAAATGTGGACATTTGGTCTAAATACAATGCACAGATCCAACATACCCCAGTAAACACTACCAACCAGTCAAGCATGGCAGTGTTTCTTCTCTACAGCAGGGACTAGGAAATCATTAAGACCTTAGGAAAAATGGACAGGGCCAAGTACAAACAAATACTAGAGGAAAACTGAAAAAAAGCTTAAGATTTAAAACTGAGGCAAAAATTTTAATTTTATTTGGGCCTCAGAAAACATACTGAAGCTTCTGGGGCTGAAGAGGTGGAGAGTAATGTGTGAAAGTGGACTCTCGGTCAATGTGGAGCCACCAGTGCTGACAGGAGTGAGTGGGGAGAGAAAGAATATCAGATGATGGAGGCAATCATGGCACAGACTCACTCTGGAGATCATTTATATTTGGTGTCAGTGCTAAGTGACATACATTTATATATAGTTCAGGTGGGTAGCTGCGTCAGCATGCGTAGGCTGCAAAGGAACAAGTAATAGGTTTATTCCATGCTGAAAAAAAGAAGAAAGAGAACACAACGTTTCGGCCGTGGAGCCTCCTGAAGGCTCACACCTGAAGAAGGCTCCACGGCCGAAACGTTGTGTTCTCTTTCTTCTTTTTTTCAGCATGGAATAAACCTATTACTTGTTCCTTTACATTTATATATATATACGTTTTGGATTGGATATCAACAATTGATTGTGCCACTTGATGAAATAAATCACCAACATGTAGACTATGAGAACTTAAAATATTATTAAAATATTGTATTATTATATTTGCCATTATTTTCACAGGTGTGAAAATGTTGATCCATAAAAGTGAAAAAAGTAAGAGTAAGAGTGAGAGTGATTTCTTTCTCGGTTTCTCACTTTCTTCCCAGAGCACAAGCAGCTGAGGCTGTCTGCAGGCTGCTCAGGACAGGCAGAGGTTTACTACAATGGCACCTGGGGCAGCATCTGTGCCAACAGCATGACAGACATCACAGTTGCAGTGATCTGTAAACAGCTGGGCTGTGGAGACAAGGGTACCATCAGAGAGACAAACTCCAAGCTGAGCCCTGATCCCAAATGGCTGGACTCTGTCTCCTGTCGCAAACACGACTCCACCCTGTGGCAGTGTCCCTCCTCCCCCTGGGGTCAGAATGAGTGTGAAGACCGGGAAGTGGCTGAGGTCACCTGCTCAGGTAAAAAGATCTCATGCTTTTCCCTGTCATAAAAGAAGTCCATATTGATTCTTCCATGCTAGAACTTATATGAACTATGTGGAATGAGAGACTAATGAGGGAGTAGAATAAAGGCTTTGGAATTCAAAGGACATGTTAAGAATTTAATAAACAGTTTTGCCTTCTGCTTTAACAATTCATCAAAGGCCAACTTCAATAAATCATCTCTCCATCCATCCGTTTTCTTATCACTTCTTCCAATTTATAGTCACATGGGAGCTGTAGCCTATCCAGGGTCAAGCAACCATGATGAAAAAATTAACCACAAAGAAGAATTAACCACATAGAAGTCATATGTTATATTGAATAGTAATATGACTCCCTGTGGTCTTCATGTGATCTTATATGGTGTGTTTTTGTACTGCTCATTGACAATCATTAACCCGTGACTTAATTACCTAGGTATACCAAGTTAAAATTGCAATTATTATTGATCAGGGGATCCTCCACATCTCAGCTAGAAGTGTTTACTCTGCCAGATATCACAAAGTGTATCTAAAAATGAGACACTTCCTAGTCACCTATAGCTGTAGCAAAACTTTCAGTCTAAATATGTGAGTCAGCAGCAGTTTAACCCTCATTTATTATTGTACATGCTGCTATTGTAATGTATTGTAATGTAATGTAGTATAGCAGTAATAACTGAAGTGTTATAAAAGGTCTTGTCAGGTACAGTTTCCAGGTCTCCATTCTGCAGCCTCAACAAAATCCTGTTTTTCCAGCCTCCAGCAACCACAGGCCCTGTTCTGAGGACCCCACTCAGCAGCACTGCACAGGTTAGTTTACAGCCGCTGTGACCCCAGAAGCGGAATCATCTTAGCATGGGATGATTCAATCAAACGTTGCAAAGCAAACACTCCCCATGATTAACCAACAGGCACCGCTCCTTTAAAGTCTGCATCCAATCAGATCTCTGAGGTTCTTACATTGTTCTGGTTTTTCATCATCAGAGGCTCTGCGCCTGGCTGGAGGCACTAACTGCTCTGGCCGGGTGGAGCTGCGGTACGAGGGCTCCTGGGGGACAGTCTGTGATGACTCCTGGGACCTGCAGGATGCCCAGGTGGTCTGCAGACAGCTGGGCTGTGGGGACGCAGTGAGCGCAGCAATAGAGGCCTCATTCGGACCAGGGAGTGGCACCATCTGGCTGGATGAGGTGAACTGCAGGGGCAGTGAGCTTCACCTGTGGGACTGCTGTCACTCTGGACTGAATCAGAGTGACTGTCGACACAAGGAGGATGCAGGGGTTACTTGTACGGGTAAGATTGGAGGGATGGAGGATTTTCAATCCATTACAAACAGGGATACTTATCTCTGAAGGAGTTTCGTGTTCTGCCATGTCATTTCCTTTATTTCATGATCATTCTAAGCAGGGACAACATTCAGCTCTTGTTAAGCCAATTAATTTAGTTGCAGGAAGTGATTCAAGCCCAGGCCTATCTAGGTTCTCCTGCCCTGATCTCCATTTGGGAATTCTCTTGACTTCTCTGACAAATGTAAAGGGATTTAAATCTGGACAGACAGCTAGACCACATGCTTGATTTCTCTAAAACAAGGTTTTCTTTTCTCTTCCCCAGGTTTGACAACTACAACAGTTACAACAGCTACTCCAGCAGCAGCAACAAGTAAATTACAAGGCTTTCCTGTTCCAATTTATCCTTATTCTCCATACTTATGCGTCTTCACATATGCAGTGCAGAAACCTTTTCTCTCTCTTCCTGGCATGACACTAACAGTTTTACTGGTCTGGTGAAGGTGGTGGGTTGACCTTCTGTTGGGTTTTATTGACATCACTTACACTTACAAAACCAAGACAGTTGAAACTTCTTAACAGATAGTAAGAGACGTCTGATCTAAGCTTCGAGTGTTTGTATTGAACCAACACTACATCTCCTCTTCTGAGCTCCTCTCCTTTTCTGGCTTTACCAGGGGTCACTAAATTACCCAGACAGCCAAAGCAGGAGCCAGGAGGCTGGACTGTCCCAGCTGTGGTCTTCTTCCTGCTGGGAGCTCTGGTCTTTGTGCTGCTGGTCCTGCTAGTTGGGCAGCTGATATGGAACAGGAGACTGCGTAAAGGTAAGGAGTGAGTCCAATTGGGAAAACCCTGAGAAGAGCTTTGTGTTTATTACAGTGATAAGCTCATGCAAGAGCTTGTCTATGTCCAATCTGGAGTTATAACATCCATTTATTTGCCACTGTATATCCTGATAATTAAAGGATGCTCAATCTTAATGAGAAATAATATATTCAAGTTGCATTTCAAACTATACATCAACCTTACAAGGTGAGAGATTCTTCCCAGGAGAGGTCAGGAAATCAGAGCTTCCAGACTGGGTGTCCAGACCTGTGCTATTCAGAATTCAGCTCTCATCATTTCACAATCAAGCAGTGAGATGTGTGCTGGCCTTCACAGAGCTCTTACCTGACAATAAACAATAAACAATGGTCCAGGGATTGCAGTCTACAGATGCAGCCATTCAAAATGCGCGGGCGATACCGCATTATTTTCCGGTATGCTGTACGCAGTCTACCGCAAGTTACCGGTAAATACCGCAAGTTACCGGTAAATACCGCTAGCAAAATAATAGTATCCGGAATTTCCGCAAGGTGGAGCTAATAAAGCTCAACCTCTCATGTTTGAGCTGTAGCCATCAAAGTCTTTAACGAAGATATTAATAATAGTATTAATAATAAATGACCTTGGGCAAGCTGTAAACTCAAAGTATTGCCCTGGTCCACATTCTTTTTTTCATTGACCGTCTTTGTAAAAGTAACACCACAGCATTTCGCAATCACGCATTTTTTTCCAATCATGCAAAGTACAGTAATTTTTGAGAATCGATTCACCATGCCTTACACGTGCTCATAAAAGAGATTGATTTAGGAACATAAACATATTACCGTATGCAAACTGTACTGTATACAGTATGTATATGTATATTTAATATCTTAACTGTGCCCGTTTAAGTATTGAATATTCATATCTAATTTTACCACTGAAGGGAAATCTTAGTAGCTGAGCATAAAAAGAATAGGAGCATACTGCAACGCGTGTGAAGGCCATAAACGATATTAATTTTGGAACATAAACATACAGTATATGGCTGGTCTCGGTACTTTAAAGAAAACATACACGAAACATGGTTTCATTATGACCAGAATCTGTCTTGAGATATTTTTAACTTGATTTACAGTATTTGAGAGGTATGTCTTAACACCGATACTACAGTGCTTAAGTACTGCTCACTTATATGTTTCTAGGTTTATATTATGCATTTCATACGGTCAAATTACTTTTGAGCAACTAATAAGAAGCGCGAAACGGTATGCCCAGGGCGTTTTAGTTTCGTTTCGTGCTGGGACCCGTGGATTGATTAGAGATATCAAGTACATACAAGTCATTTTTTAAATGTTGTAGTTCGTCTTGAAAAAATGTTACGAGTACATCATCTATCAACAATTACACAGGTTCTGTTTCCATATTGCGGATTTTGGTTACGTAATATTATTTTCTAGATTTCACGTTGTGAATATATGATTTGGGCAAACAGAGCCGCAAAGAAGTACATTATGGGTTGTTGTTTTTTTTTTGCAGTTTTATCTAGAACAAGCGATGCTTAAACCTTTGTCTGATTCTTGTGAAACTATCCACACGACAGTTACAGTACCTAGGAGTTGACTTCAGTGATGTCACTGATGGGATGTTTCTAAAAATCCATCCTCTGTAAAATGTCTTCTCTAGTTGTCCTGCATATGTATTCGCTAATGAAGCTGTGTGTTCTGAGCCTGGATCTCTACATTTCTGTATGAACCAGCTTAGAGGGCTAAAGACAGCTTGTGTTTAAATTGAGTGTAAGGCAATTTATGCTTCTAAAGTCATGGTCAGCATTTATTATTGTACTGTGCTGTAAACTTGTTCTGTGCCAAGTCACATTATTTTATAGCGTTTTTATAGCGTTATCAAATCCGGTGGCGCTGTGTGTTAGTTTCCTGACTCCCATGTCACATGGTCTGTGATTGAAACCTGTAATACCGGTTTAATTCGTCACAGCCAGCACTCCGGTTGTAAAGTAGAAGCAGGCGAGATTTCCAGCGAAAAACACCTCCCCCTTCTTCAGGTGTGAGGGTCTTCTGCTCAGAATGAAACGCTAAAATGTAATGTAGGCTCTGAAGGGGTTCAATTGTGATTTGGGCTTGATTAAGGTCGCTGCCTTTCATCTAAAACCCTACTTGAATCCTTCTAAACTAAAAATCAGTGTTAGTGAGTTCTAAATAAAGAGGTATCCAGGTAACAGTGAAACGGGCGGACAGTCTGGGGAGATCGCCCGTTTTCCATGTAAATAGTTCCCTGGTTCCGCACCCCTTGGTGCTTCTCTCGCTCTCTCTCGGGTCACCTGATCATTAGCTCGAAAGATTTGAGTGCTTTGTGTATATTCTAATGGTAGTGGGGGCAGGGTGTGTGGGAACAGGTTTGGTTGAAATTGCATTGGAGATCTATGTTCTTCACACCTGAAACATTTTCTCTGAAAGCATTTTCTTCGCAGTTTAACCGATCTTGTTACAGCATGTTAGTTTACTATTATTAACCATATTAATTTTAAGTGCTTAATGTAAAATCTTGTAAAAATATATTTTCATTGTACAAATATACATTAAGTCTGACTATCATATAATAAGTTAAATACAAAACTAAAGAAAAAATAGGGTTAAATATAATTCAAAATATTTTGCTAACAATGTTAACTGTTTATGAACAATAAAATGTATTAGCTAAGGAGTAGGATGGCACAGTTGTTAGTATGTTTTTTGTTTTGTTTCTTTTTCATAAATACAACAGTAGTACCTGATGTCTCAGTGGCTTAAAAATTAAATTATGCATGCAAACCTGTGAACTAGAAAGATAACGAAGATATCCATCCATTTATAATGGTGGCAAAGTGGTTAGCATTGCTATCTTGCAGCACTGGGGTCCTAGGTTCAATTCCTGCCATCCTGTGTGTGGGGTTTACATGTTCTCTCTGGGTTACATGGTTTTTCTCCATATGTGTGATATGACTCCCTCTCGCACTCCAAAACATACTGGTAAGTTAATTGGTTTATGGGAAAACTGGCCCTGGTGTGTGTGTGTTTGTGTCTGTCTGTCCTGTGATGGACTGGCGCTATGTCCAGGGTGTATTCTGCCTTGTGTCCGTCACTTACTGGGATAGGCTCCAAATCCTCTGTACTGGATAAAGAGATTAGAAATGGATGGAAGTAAAGGCACTGTGTGGATGGAACTATACACAGTGTTAGAAACCCACTATGAAATGGCAGCATCTCACTGAGAATAAAACATTTTCTAGTGCTGGATTAAGGAAACAGCCTTTCCACCTCTCTTGCACATCAGTATCCATACCTAGTTATTTAAACAAATTGCCTCTAATTATAAACATCTTAATATGCTGGCTCTGTGGATCCGCATCAGCTATGTTTGCCCATTCCTTCAATTCATGTGCATCCAACTAAAATCTGTAAATCTAACCTCAGAACCTTTCTTTTCAGAAGACTTTGTATCTGCTTCATTTTGGTAGCACCTCTAACTGCTTGTCTTTCTTATATGCATTTACTTTGTAATCTGTGGTCCTTTTATCTGTTTTTACATCTACTGTATTGCTTTGAGATGCCACCTTTAATGGTGATATATCAAATAAAGTTTTTTATTATTGTTATAGGGAAACATGATCAGATTGTCCCTGGTTCAGAAAAAAAGATCTAAAGTATACTAGTTTGTCACTCTTCTAATTCCCTTTGCTAAATGACTTTTCATACTAATCTGATCAATTTAACTGCAAGTTTTCTGTGCTTTCTCTATCCTGCTAGATTTGCAATTATTCTGAAAATTTTCATCTTGAAATAACTTATTTCTAAATACCCTTTTCACTGTTAACATCTTGCAGCAACTCTGCGACAAAATATACACTCTGACAGTTCATCCTGCTACCAACATTAAATAAAACAAATCTGAAGATTTCTATATTTATGTCTTTATTTGGTGGTTTCATTAGTGACAAAGGCTAAACTTTCTTGGAAAAATGTCTTTTATGTGTTGCGGAAAAAAACTGACTTGCTTTAACAAAATATGTTTACAAATCCTTTCACCTGGCATTTTCGTAGTTAGAAATTATGGAACGCTCTGTTAAAAGCAAGGGAGTTTTTATGTCCGTTGCAGTTCTTTTGCAACATGAATATAATTATATCGTTATTAATTTCTTGAGATACGCGATTCCATATTATATTCCCTTTTAATCAAATTCTAAAAGTATGCTTGTTGACTCCGGTATCGCGTTAGTTAAAGACTTCGATGCTTAAAATTTTTAGGGAGAAATGGAATACTGGTGTGTATTTTTTTCTTTAAAGTACCAAGACCAGCTATATACTGTATGTTTATGTTCCAAAATTAATATCGTTTATGGCCTTCACACGCGTTACAGTATGCTCCTATTCTTTTTATGCTCAGCTACTAAGATTTCCCTTCAGTGGTAAAATTCAATATCTACAACGGCACAGCAAAGACGTTTACTGTAAGTCTTTCTACAACAGACCAACGGACCACGAGTGCCCCTGTTGGTCAACCAATCACGTACTGCGGTGCCACGCGTCATCTTGCGTCACACTGAGCGACGCCACCTGCGGTACGTGTCTGTGACGCGCACTTTGAATGGCTGCATCTGTAGTGAGGTGACAGGCCAAGGTTTCGGGGTTTTGAGTTTGTCTCCCTTCTGATAAAAAAATACCCATAAAAATATATTAATAATAATAAATTAACTTTTTCTTAAGATATGCAGCAATGTGTCTACTTCTCTGTTCTTTTCCAAAGCTTTAGCTGAAGTAGAGGTCAAGCCCATGAATGAAGCTCTCTACCAGGAAATTGACTTCACACTGACTGCAGAGGGAGCCCTCAGGAGAGGTGAGTGGACACACACACTGGCCATCATCCATGACAGCACCCTCTCTTGTATAGGAGGCAAGAGAACATGCTCAACACTCAGTACTACAGTCTCAACACATGAAGAAACACACTGCCACAGAATGTGTGTGCCCAGGATGTCATTACTGACTCTGTGGACCAATTATTTTAAGATAAGATAAGATCATTTTATTGGCCATATACAATTACTTGTATTAGGAATTTGTCTTTTCGCATACATCACACAGACACATAGACAGGGAGAGAAGCTTGGTGTCAGAGCGCAGGGTCAGCCATTTATATGGCACCCCTGGTGCAGTTGGGGTTAAGGGCCTTGCCCAAGCGCCCAACGGAGTAGGATTCCTCTGCCAGCCATGGGATTCGACCAACAACCTTCCAGCCACAGGTGCAGATCCTTAGCCACAGAGCCACCACAAAGCCTTCGCAGCAGCTGGAGAAAAATCTTCCCTATTTTAATAACTGGATGTGAATTTCTTGATTAGCAATGGATGCACAGCACTGTTTGAATATCACACCTCATAGCAACAGTGAATTTACTCTTATCATTGTTTAACTGAATAGAAATAATTCAGTGCAGCGTTCGTCACTTTTTAAAAGCACAAACTCTGAGTTAGTGTTCACAACCTGGCTTTTCCCCAGTGGGAAAAGACATTAGATGCAGTGAGGCTGCTGTCTGACTGCAGGTATCTCTGCTCTGTCCTCCTTTTCACAGGGAGATCCCTCTCTGATGAGTTGCCCTCTGAATACGACGATTTGGAGGACAGTAAGGGAGACCCAGTCCCAGGTAAACATAGCCCCTTTGCACATGTGTTTCTATCAACAACCTCAGAAGAAAACACGTTTGTTGTTCGAAATCTCTGTAAATCAATTTGGCAATGCAAAAGGCTCAGTGATGTCTTTATAACATGCTTGTTATGTCAGAGCAGTGGTAGTATGATGTTGTTGGGTAAATTAATGCCATCTTCAATAGTTAGTTAATTTTTGCTGTCATTTTCACTTTTGATCACATTTAAAAAATTGCTTTTCACTCCGTGCTATAAAAAACCCTATGTCAAAGTCAAAATCCCACATTCAACCCCAATGTCACAATTCTTTAAAATTGCAGTACATGATATGGGCCACTCATGGCTTTGTGAGTCTTATATCACCTAATCATATATTTGTCATACAGGGATGACATGTCCCCATCAGCTCTGTGGCCAATATGCACTGTCTTCCAAATTTTCCCGCACCATGAGAATGTTTCAAGCATTACAGTACAGTGGCACTAAACATCAATCATTTAGGTCTTGAAAGTCTATTTCAAAGAAACTAAATAACTACTCATGAAAAAGTGTCACACACAGCTAAAATAACAAATTGATACCATTCCATCTTTTATGTGTTTAATATAATCTAAAAAAAATCCATTTGTATGAAATCAAACTGAAACAGTGCCACTCTGTGGTCAACATAATACATATTTCCCCAGATCCTCCTCATTTGTCTCTTCCTAGACACAGTTCCACAAACACACAATTATACAGCCACACACACAAATGATGACAACTTGCCTTTATATGTGTCGAGACAGTACTTAGTGTGTAACACTTTTTTTGCATATAAGTAATGATATTAAAATATTTTTAATCTGAATAATGGACAGTTTATCTACAAACCTTTTTTTCCTGGTTTCCTATAACCTATTGAGATATAGTGGGGAACAGATAGCTATATCTACTGAAGAGTAAACTTTTCATTTTAGAGGATGAAATAGTTATTTTGAAGTAGTTAGGAGTAAATAAAGGAATTATAATAAAGAATCTAACCACATTCACAAGAAGTAAGAAGCAGAAGAAGAAAATTGCATCAATTTTTTAGGTGAAACACTGTAAGTAATTGATCTCATGTTCCCAGGAAAACTCCTCTGTGATGAGCTGCAGTCTGAATATGATGATGTGGAGAACAATGAGAATGATCCCAACTCAGGTGAGGGCTGTGGAAGCCTGGGGAGCTCACAGTGGGCGTGGGAGGTTCAGCAGGTCTTCAGGTAGTTCACAGGGAACCATTCCAAAGTCAACTAGACCCAGGACCAGACCTTAACTGTGGTTCAACTGTCAGGGGGTCTTCAGGGTTAAATCCCAGCACATTGAGAAAGAGGGTTTCTTACAGTGGGTCTGACTCAGTCTCTGGAGTCCCATCTTGAATCCCTGCTGAGAAACATTACATATCTGCATAAACATATATTAGTTTATTAGTGTATCCTATTCATATATTCTGTTTCCTATAGAGTTTACAACACATGTTTGGAAGAAAAATTAGATTCTAATCTCACTTCCTGTTCTTCTAAATTTAAATGTATGTATTGGGATGTTTTCACAATTAATACAGCAGGGAATACCCGAGCATTTGAAAACCCTGGCAGGCATGTGTAACAATACTTATACTCATCTGGAATAGGGGATTAAACACAACAAATGTGTCATCATAGATAAAGTCAGAGAGCTCTCTGAAGACTGCATATGAGGTTATTCACCAAACAATCTCCCCTCAGAAGTACCACAATCTCATATTCCATTACAGGAGGTGTCCCGTAAGTGTAATATGACTCCTACTGGACTTTATTTACAGTACTATAAAAATGACAATATACAATTTTTAGATGTTTTTAAGCAAGATACATCGAAGACATACATCTGTTTTTGATGTTTTTTATCTATTTTAGTGGGATGCACTGTTCACATATTCTGTATTTTTTTAAAATATATTCTTGCTCTAACACATTTCTGGGACTTTTTGCATAAATGGTTATGAGCTCTGAGGCAAACTACACTATGTTTCAATGCCAATGCCCTGGTCTTTTTGAAGAACTGGTTATTTAATATCCTAGATCAATTAATTACTACTGAGGGAATTAACTAAAAGTTTGTATTATATCTTGTTAACTATGTATCTTTTTACTTATATTTTACTAAATCCATCTCCATCTCAAAAGATAACATAGCCACACAATGTCTTTACTAATAGCTGTCATAGTTCTCAGGGAAATGACCGAGTGACCTCTGCTGGAACAAATGGTCTATTCAGCAGAAGGGGCTGCTTGTCACATAAGCTGGAAGAAAATAATATATATATGTATGTACTGGTCAGCTTTTTCAAATGACTATATATAGCCATAAGGCAAACAGAGACACATCTGGGAGTGTATTGTTTATTTCGCTATATAAAGGAGCACTGTAAACGTTGGTATTTAAGTCTTGTGCCACACAACACAAGACTTCCATATGCATATGAAATAAAGACGACTTTCAACACACAAACTCTCAGTTGATGGCCTTTTTTGTGGCACAGCACTACCAACCACTAATTACTAGTGATTGTTTGGAATAATACCTATAATTTCCTACATATCCTTTCAGTAAAGAATTAATAATTATTAAATTCTAGTGACTTAAATTGACTTCTTTCACTTACATTTTCACATTATGGGAAGGATTCCCATTGCAAAGTTCTCAGCATTGATAGTGCCACATGTATTTTGTATCTTCACACTCCATGTATTTTATATATTTTCCACAAGCTTGTTTCTTTGAGTAATGAGATATTGAAGGGAATAATCTGTCTCGATTTGCCTTTCTAACACATTTTATTTTATTCCACAAGTCACTGCCTCAGCAAACTTTACCACCAGCTCAGCAGGCAGATCCAGCTAGTATGAGATAGTATGAGATAGCTATTGGTATTTATCCTGATGAATAAGGTAAATGGTTAAAAAAGAAAATTACAGCGTGTTAAGAGAAATTTGGACATATGGTCTGTTTCTGTATGAATGACTCTGTTTTCTGTACCCTGTCCACCTCTTCTGCTGACTGTGTGTCTCTGGCAGGTGTCTCCCCCATTTCTCCTGGAGTGCAGAGTCTCCTGGCCACACAGCCCATTGAAGAAGGATGTGACTATGATGATGTTGGAGTCTCCTGGCCACACAGCCCATTGAAGAAGGATGTGACTATGATGATGTCAGAGTCTCCTGACCACAACACCCTCTGAAGAAGGATCTGAGTATGATTATATCAGAGCACTGTGAACCTGTTTGTGCAGTTTTATAGAGGATTCATCCTCAAGTCAGATTAGAGTTTTTAACTGAGTAACACCATAACGATATGCCTTGTGTTTCTGATTAAAATACTGTTAAAATACTGTTAACTTTCCCTTAATGTGTGTAGTTCTATACAGTATGTTATGAAGTGTTTGATTTGAGATTATTCAGTCACTGTACAGCTGAGACCCTGTACAGTAATCACACAGTCACTGGCCTAGTGTGACCTTGTTACTGTGTCTCCTGCTGTGTCTACAAGGCTGTGAGACTGACCTGCACATTTATACCTTTACATTGAGAGACACTACATTGCTACAGAAGGTCTACCTGTCCAGCAATTCTGAGACCAGAACTGAACATTGTGATTGTTGTTTCCCAGAAGTATGTCAGTATGTCAGAAGTATGAACACGTAGATACAACATCAATTCATCATCAGTTTATCTGGCCTGATTTCATGTAGCACCTGCCATTAACACTGCCCTTACAGAGTGCTACATATGGAAAACAATCTGTGTACATTATATATGCATCTGTATACCTAGATGCATAAGAACAATCAGAATGAGTGGAAGATGAATAGTTCAAGATAAAAGAAAAAATAAAAGCATCTCACACACAGAAAAATGAAGAAAAATAAGTCTTACCACCATCCAACCCAGGACACAGCAGCGAGGCTCAAATTCTACATTTTTCAATCTGAACTGATGATCCTTCCTTTCTAATGAGCTTTTGGAAGACTGAATGTAACCTATATGTTGTTGTTTTTTGCTGAATGTCTTTTTAAAATGTTTTTAATGACTCGGATATGACTATTAGACTAGTGTTGATTAGACGATTATTGAGCAGGCATCTGAACACACAAAATCGGAGTATCATTCCTGCTTATTGACTTTTCTGGTTCTGATACAGTTTAGCTTTCTATATTTGCAGAGGAAATTTTTAATATGTTGGTAATCTTCATTATTTACTACACATTGAATGTACTGTATCACCTTGGATTAACATTTTAAATAAAGCTTTACTTTCATTGATCTGGTAAGAGTCATTTTCCTGGTCAGTAATAAAATAGTGAAAATGACAGTAGAATCTTGCACAACAATGTATCAAGCTGAGATTTGTTTTCTCTCTAGCAATGATTTAGAATGACATTTTAGAGCACTACAGCTGTGAGCTTTTGAAAGGAAGTACATTGTGTTTCCACAACATACTTATACAAATAATGTTTCCATGGTGATGGAACTGTAGAAATAATGTGCAGGTCAGAGATCAGTGTCTTCACATCCCCTCTCCAGGGAGAAAATCCTGCTGCAGTGGTGTTGCGGTGGAGGGAGGGGATAGAAAAGAGGTGTGCAGTGCCCTCTGCAGCCAGGGAGCTGTTATCAGCAGGGAACCAGAAGTGCCAGATTAGAATTTGACCTCCACCTAAATTTATGTCTGAATAACATTATATACAGATGTAGCTTCTCAGAACACATGGTATTTCTTCTAGATATGGTAAAAGTTGTGTGGTGCCTTATGCATTTCACTGGCCAAAGACAATCAATAGGTTGCACTTAGATGTTATTAAAACGATTACTTCATTCAATCTGTTTCTCTAATGTGCATGTTTAAATCCATTTAATATTGAATATTAATATGACATTTTACAACTAAGGCTAAATTTTGGTAGCTAAAAATAAAAACATAAGTACTGTATAGCACAATTGTGTTTTGATTTGAACCATTGTTTGCATCTCAATAATCCATTCGTCCTTGAAAGAAACAAAGACAGAAATGTTTTGAGATTCACAGAGATCCTGTTCTCAAACCAAAAGAAAGGTTTAATGTGATCCCGCTAGAAAAAAAGTCAATTTCCATCTGAAATAATGTCCCCTCAAACATTTTGTAATATCTCTGGAAGTTTATACAGTAGAAGCCTGGTTAAATGCTTAAATTCAAACTAAACAAGACTATTGGAATGAGATTTGATGTCGAACTGGGATTGAAATAAATAGGAACACTGCACTCCATTGTGCTTTCTGTATGACAAATGTTTTTCTTTCTGTGTTTTTGATAACTCAGCTGTTAGAGTGGAAGACCGTAGTAGAAACAGCTGGGAATGCTCAGGCCTCTGGTTTGAATCTGGCTGGAAGAAAGGTGCTTTCTATGTTCTTTAATCAAAAAGTGAAAATAGCAAATTTGTCATTCACTTAAACATTCATCAAAAGCTGAGAGAAGCACAGCCTCTTGTTCTGAATTCTCATCACGTCTGGTTTAGACCTTTAAAATGTCGACTGCTCACTCTTCCTAACACAAAGAGCTGCAGGTAACAGTACCTATTGGGAGTTTAGTTCAGTGGTAGAGCACATGCCTCGCATCACTGTAACATGTGCAGCCCTACACAACCTTTCTATAGACTGGATGAGTCTCCTGTTCCATCTCCAATTCTTTCTGCACATATTGCCTGTTTCACCACCGTTATCATTAGACTATAGCCCCTAATATGAGAATACTGTTCCGAAAGACTGTCTTAAATAATAACGCTGAAAAGGGTAATGATAACAGTTTTTATTAAGGTAACCTTACATTTGCTTGTATAGTAGAATTTATTATTTGTACCCGCAAATCCCCAATATTACTGCTGTCTCCTGAGAAACACAAGTGTAGAGTCAAATCATATGAAATAATACAACAAATCTATTCAATTAACACCCAGATGTGACAGAACACTTTTAAGACTTATACCCCTTTAAATAAGTATTTCCTTAATTTCAGTTCTCTTCCCTCCATGGGATACCTGAAAATTCACTATAGCATAATAAAGGCTGTGCATGCATTACCTGTAATACAGGTACTAATAAAGATAACATTAAAGTTGATTATTAAGAAATCACGCTTTTATTAATAAAATATGTTTTGATAAAAGAAGTCTTCATAGAACCTAGGTAAATCCCTGTAGTAGTCTAACAACTACAAAAAAGAAAAAAACAAAAGAACTTCAAAACAAAGAGAAAAAGAACATTAAAAACAAATCTGGGGAACAACAAAAACACAGAATCTAATGCGAGAGCTTTTCAAGTCTTCAGTACTCCACCGTGCTCCTCTCGTCTCAGTAGACCTCTCTCATATATTTGTGTATAGGTCAGCTGGACGTCCATTGCTGATGGTAATTTAAGTAGGGAGCTGTGTCACCATGTGTGGACTACATAGGAACAAGTAAAAGTTTATTCCATGCTGAAAAGAGAAGCAAACAACGATTGAGCTTTGGAGCCTTCTTCAGGTCTGACAAGGAACAAACCTTTACTTGTTCCTTTGATGTTAATTTAGACCTGATCTCCAGCAAATACTTAACAGGACCTAAACTGGTCAGTTAGTTTAAATAGTTGAAGATACAGGTCACACTGCTCCAGGTGAGGCTTGAACTCAATCTCAGCATGCATTCAATCACACCACTGGAGCTGCAGAAGTCTCTTTTTACACAGACTAATGCAATTGCAATTTGTC
Organism: Atractosteus spatula; assembly: GCF_055471065.1. Taxonomy (NCBI): domain Eukaryota; kingdom Metazoa; phylum Chordata; class Actinopteri; order Semionotiformes; family Lepisosteidae; genus Atractosteus; species Atractosteus spatula. The sequence continues at coordinate 361,469 of NW_028296622.1, read as the reverse complement.
ACGAAATAAATGAGAACTGCAGCTGTGCACTTGAGACAGGATGCTACCGTATTAATTTTAACACTCCAGTAAAACAAGCAGACATGTCACTATTGCTAAATCGTTACAAAAGACGCCAACTAATGACCAGTTTTATTTTTAACAGAACTTTACTGAAAGTTAACAGAACTTTACTTATAAAATTACCTGAGCAAATAAATACAACAATTATTGTTCCTCTGACCTTCTCAGCATTTTTTTTAAATTAATACATTTATTTATCCACGGTGTGCCTTGTGCTTACTTTTCAGAACTTTGATTTTCTCTCTCTCCTGTGTCAGTAGGAGCTTACATTTCAAATTAAGTTCTTTAATCAGTTCCAATATCTTCCTTTCAAAGTAGGGAGGAGCAAGCTGGCGTGTTGTTTTGTGGGTATTCTTTATGACTATATCTTCTGACACCTGTGCACAATCCTACAACATTACAAGAGAAGCACTATAACAGGAGTCATAAAAATGCAAGAAGCCACATTAAACAATCATTTGGAATTGTAAAACAACTAATGCTTTGCTTGGGTGTCATTTGGTTTGTATACCAGTCCATCAAGAGCCAGCACCATCATCATCAGGTCATGTGCAGTCCTACACAACCTTGCGATTGACTGGGATGAGCTACCTTTTCCATCTCCACGGCATGCAGCACACTCTGGCTGTTTCAACACAGTCATTATTGGACCACAGTGCACTGTCTCTTCTGTCCTGTGGCTATCATAATCACTTTTAAGAAGCCAAGTTTTTTTCTTTAACATGTGCTTGGGTGCCACCCATTTCCTTATTATCCCTGCTTTCCACTGATAACTACAAATACAGAGACCCATCACAATAAAATACTTAGCAAATCTATTCAGTTGACTCCCAAATTTTATAGAACATATTAAAAGCTCCCACTCTATTTATATAACCATTTGCTCTGTTCTGTTCTCTTCACTTCCTAGCATATCTTAAAACTCACAGCTACTAGTAATGATTGACATTAAACATAAATAGTAAATGACACTTCTGTAAATACACACATTAATAAACTTCATTATTAATAAATATGGTATGAGTGTAAAGTAATTTTAATTAATATTCCAATACATTTCCAAGCAACTGATTATTTCCACTATATTTGGGAGCCTTCTAATGCAATCCTGCGTTACACCGAGTACGGTACTAAGCCATATGAAGACATAGTTTAAATTAGTCCGCTACTTTAGTTACTCTAGAGTGCAGCAGTTGTTACTTTGTGTTCATTGCAATTGAGAACAGGTTTAGTTGGGTTGAACTCCTGTTAGTATGCTACTTTCAGTTCGATGCAATTGACCCATAGAGTTTGCCCTAATAAGGTCTGAATGAAGCTTAGGCAGAGCCAACCCATTGCTTTTGTAACTTCCATTAATCTCCACCCATCTTCCCTCGCTCACTTTTGATCTTTCTAAGACAAGCATTTAACTGGAGTTCAGCCCAATGATACTGCTGAGAACCAGAGAAAAAATATATATATATATTGTAACGCCCTCGCCTGGTGGTTAGGAGGAAGCGCCCCTAGGAGCTCATAGTACAGCTTGGCATGCTGGGAGTTGTAGCTGGGGAGAGTCTGAGGGTCAGCACGGTGACCAGCGGCTGACCCTACCTGTGTTAATAATGTCATAGTAGTTCTAGTGTCCTGTGTAGTCTTATAAGTATATAGCGTGTTGTTAAGTAATTACCACCCTAAAGATGTGTATGTGTTCCGTCAGTCTTCTCATGTGCGTGTATATGCTGTGTTTGGTTTTGTGGTTGTTAAAGAATAAAGCTATTGCTTGGTTTGTTAATCGTGTCTCCACTGGTCCTTTGTTCTGAGAAGAACCTGTGAATGCTACATCGGTGTCAGAAGCGGGCAGGATGGACAAATCGTGGCAGACACTACCCGATTCTGTCAAGTGCCGGTTGACTCTAAAAGAGACAGAACCCACCGGCAGCGCACATAGGGAGCCTGAGCAACTCCTGGGTGCGACGGGTGGCCACGGCCCTTACCAGGGCTACTCAGTAGTTGTCCCGCCGGTAGAATTGGGGCGACTGACCGCTACTCCTGGCCAGCGGGTGCCCCAGAGAGAGGATACCCTCCCTGCCGGAAACGGCCAGCGGCGCGGGTGCGACCCAGTCACTACGACAGGGAAGTGCCTTGTGAAACCTACAAGGCGCAGTTCCAGCTTGCGGCCTGGAAGAATGGCTGGAGCCGAGCGGAGATGGTGGGCTGCCAAATGCTCTTGGACATCCCGGAGTAGGACAGAGGTGAATACACGGCGCTGGCAGCAGCTCTCCAGCTTTGCTTCGGCGTGGAGGAGCCGCCGGACCTGATGCCGGAGAGACTGGCCCTGCGGCGGCGCCAACCAGGAGAGCGACTGGGCCCGGTTGCCACTGATGTCATGTTCCTCGCCTGCCGAGGATACCCAACTTTTCCCCGGGAGGCGCAGCGGGAGATGGCTCTCCAGGCCTTTCTCAAGGCCCTCTCACCCGAGGAGCTGCAGCGCCACGTGCATCGCTGGAGCAGGCCTTGGCCCTTGCTACACGGGCTGAGGCTGTGTTCAGGGTGGCTGGAAGCGCCAGCAGACACAGTGCGCCCTGCCGGCTGACCGAGGCGGCGACGGAGGAGTCCAGCGAGGGGGAAGAGGAGCCAGACCTTGCAGCGACCCCTGCGGAACAGCCCCACATGCTGCTTTGCGACCGCTGCAGGAAGAGGGGACTCCGAGCCCGGTTCTGCTGGGCACCCGAACCTCGCACTCCTCGATCGGCGTCGGGAAACGGGAACGGGGCGGCTCAGCGTGGGGAAGGCCGCCCCTCGAATACCTAAACCCCCGCTCCGGAGAGCGCTGTGAAGACCGGCGCCCCTCACACCACCATGGGGCGAGTCGGCTGTAGCCGAGGCCTGTACCTCCACTGCCAAATCGAGGACCAACCCTGCCTGGCCCTGCTCGACACCGGTTCATCGGTAACCCTACTCCGGCCAGGCGTCCTCCCTGACACCGAGGGCACCAACCCCTCAGGATGGGAGGCCTCCAGCCTGCGGCTAAGGACCGTAACGGGACAGCTTGCTGCAGTCAGGGGGAAACAGGTGCTTGCCTTCCGTCTAGGTGCAGCGACGGTGCGCCACCCCTGCTACCTTGCACCTATTCAGGAGGACTGCATCCTAGGGCTGGACCTGCTGCAGCGAGTGGGGGCCAGTTTGGACTTGGGCCAGCAGGAGTTGGTGTGGCAGGGAGAGCGACTTCACCTGGTGGAGGGCAGGCCCGTCGAAGGCCGAGGGACGCGGGCTTGCCAGAGCCGGGGGAAAAAGAGGCAGTGGTGGCCGCGGAGGCAGTCGCCGGGGAGCGAGCGTGTCGGATCCTGCCCCTGAGTTGCTCAGGCTCTGTATGTGTGCTGCCAGTGGGATCGGTCTCTTTTAAAGTCAGCCAGCGCTTGACAGAATCAGCTAATGTCTGCCACGGTTTGTCCATCCTGCCCACTTCTGACAGCAACGTAGCGTAGTCAGGTTTTTTCAGGACAAAGGACTAGTGGAGACGCGATAACTTAACCAAGCAACTGTTTTTACTCTTTAACAACCACAAAACCAAACACAGCATCTACACACACATGAGGACGCGTGTGCAGGGCGAGTTTGTTCTGAAACTCTCAGAGCAGGACATGCAGAAGACTCTGAGCAGGGTGAAAATCCATAAGGCTGCAGGGCCTGATGGGATACCACCTCGAGTCCTAAGGATATGTGCAGCCCAGCTGACCACAGTGTTTATGGACATCTTTAACTCCTCCCTGTCACAGTCTATGGTCCCTACCTGCTTTAAAAAAAACACTATTGTTCCAACCCCCAAAAAGACAAAAGTGACATGCCTGAATGATTACCGCCCAGTAGCATTAACATCTGTGGTGATGAAATGCCTGGAGAAGCTGGTGTTGTCACACATCAACTCCTCCATCACAGAGTCCCTGGACCCCTTGCAGTTTGCCTACCCTGGACCCCTTGCAGTTCGCCCCTTGCAGTGGATGATGCTGTCTCCCTGGCTCTGCACACAGCCTTGGAACACCTGGACACTAAGAACTCGTATGTGAGAATGCTGTTTGTGGACTACAGTTCAGCATTCAATTCCATCATACCCAGTCAACTGGTGACAAAGCTCAGGGGATTAGGTCTGTGCAACTCTGTCTGCAACTGGCTGCTGGACTTTCTTATCGAGAGACCACAGGTGGTGCAGACAATAAAACATCAACACCACTCACCCTGAGCACTGGAACCCCACAAGGATGCTGTCTGAGTCCAAGGTTGTACTCCCTATTTACTGACGACTGCACAGCAAGACACAGCAACAACCGCATCATTAAGTTTGCCGATGACACCACTATAATAGGACTGATCAGTGATGATGACGAGTCCACTTACATGGATGAAGTTGTACAGCTGCCTAGGTGGTGTCATAGCAATAACCTGGACTTGAACATAAAGAAAACGAAAGAGATAATAGTGGACTTTCGGAGACACAGGCCATACACTCACTGCCCACTCAGTATTGATGGAACGGAAGTGGAAACAGTCACCAGCTTTAGGTTTTTGGGAATTCACATCTCCAAAGATCTAACCTGGACTGTGAACACTGACTCTATCATGAAGAAAGCTCAGCAGCACCTTTATTTCTTGAGGTGCCTCAAGCGATGGGGGATGCCAATACATGTGTTGGTGAACTTCTACCGCTGCACCATCGAGAGCATCCTCACCAACGGGATCACCGTGTGGTATGGCAACACCTCTTCGCGAGAAAGAAAGGCACTGCAGAGAATGGTCAATATGGCCCAGAAGATCATCGGCTGCGGTTTCACCGAGATTAAACAGCTCTATGAGGACCGCTGCCGTGGTAGAATTCTGGCCATCACAGAGGACAGTCACCACCCCGGGCACGAGCTCTACACCCCACTGCCCTCAGGCAAGAGATATAAGAGCATACGGACACTTACCACTAGATTCTTTAATAGCTTCTATCCACAAGCAGTGAGACTGGCGAACACATTTAGCCATCCCCCTCGGACCACACCTACACCATCACCATCTACCTCTTTATGATTTCTTATCTATTGCACATCTCCAGTCATTGTTTACACATCTGTATTGTTTACATTCAAACTGTCTACATGTTTACTTGCACATTGTCTATTGTTTGTTTGTACATTGTCTTGATGCACTGTTTGCACTTTGTCTTGTTTTTCACACTTGTTTTACAATCGAGAGACTTTCTGTAAGTAAGAATTCCATTGTACCAGTACCGGTTACATATGGCAATAAAGTTCGAGTTCGAGTTCAGAGGGACTGGCAAAGGAGCAGCAAACTCAAGCTACAACGGTCTCTGTCCTGTGTGAATGCGCTGGTGGACTATTAATCTACTTGACTGACTAAAACTCTCCCCACACTGACTACAGCTGAAAGGTCTCTCTCCTGTGTGAATGCGCTGGTGGGTTTTTAAGCTACTTGACTGACTAAAGCTCTTCCCACACTGATTGCAGCTGAACGGTCTCTCTCCTGTGTGAATGCGCTGGTGGGTTTTTAAGTGACTTGACTTACTAAAACTCTTCCCACACTGATTGCAGCTGAACGGTCTTTCTCCTGTGTGAATGCGCTGGTGGGTTTTTAAGTGACTTGACTTACTAAAACTCTTCCCACACTGATTGCAGCTGAATGGTCTCTCTCCTGTGTGAATGCGCTGGTGGGTTTTTAAGTGACTTGACTTACTAAAACTCTTCCCACACTGATTGCAGCTGAACGGTCTCTCTCCTGTGTGAATGCGCTGATGTCGTTTTAAGAGGTGCGAGTGACTAAAACTCTTCCCACACTGACTGCAGCTGAAAGGTCTCTCTCCTGTGTGAATGCTCCGGTGTGATTGTAATTGGCTTATCTGACTAAAACTCTTCCCACACTCACTGCAGCTGAACGGTCTCTCTCCTGTGTGAATGCGCTGGTGTGATTTTAAGTGGCTTATCTGACTAAAACTCTTCCCACACTGACTGCAGCTGAACGGTCTCTCTCCTGTGTGAATGCGATGGTGGATAATTAAGTAACTTGACTGACTAAAACTCTTCCCACACTCACTGCAGCTGAATGGTCTCTCTCCTGTGTGAATGTGCTGATGTCGTTTTAAGAGGTGCGAGTGACTAAAACTCTTCCCACACTGACTACAGCTGAAAGGTCTCTCTCCTGTGTGAATGTGCTGGTGTGACTGTAAGTGGTTTTTCTGATTAAAACTCTTCCCACACTGACTGCAGCTAAATGGTCTCTCTCCTGTGTGAATGCGCTGGTGGGTTTTTAAGTGACTTGACTTACTAAAACTCTTCCCACACTGACTACAGCTGAAAGGTCTCTCTCCTGTGTGAAGGTGCTGATAGGGTTTTGAAATGCTAGACTGACAGAAACGCTGCTTCTCCCTGTGCCATAATGGCAGTTTGTCCACTCCATCTGAGCAAGGCCTTGAGTGATTCTTCTTCATCCCCTGATCGTGCCGGGGTCTCTTATTCTGCAAATGCTCCATGGAATGGCCTTGCTCTGTGTGATGAAACTGAGATTTGTTTTCATCATTATGTCCCTCAGTGTGCACAGCACTGTGAATCATCTGGGGCTCCTTCTCCAGCTCTCTGAGACAAAAAACCGTCAAGTTCATTCAGTTGTTCCTCTCTTTGCCCAAGAACAGACATACTCTCCAGTTCATTAAAACTTTCAACGATTTTCTCAGTAACCAGATTATTAAACCTGTGTGTAAAGTCATCAGATACTATGGGATCATATGATTGTTTGAGACTCTGCAATGACAGTCTCTCCACTTGAACAGAACAAGGCCTAATTATTATCAAGCCCTGTAGGAGCTGCTGTTGCTCCTCCCTGTACTGACTCTTCTCAGTGTGCTGTGACTCAGTACTGTTCTCTTCACCAGGTACATCAGTCTGCTGCTCTGCAGTGTCAATCAACTTGGGCTCCATGTCCTGCTCTGTAAGATTAAAGACATCCAGTTTTTCACCGTGCTCTTGTATAGAGATGCAGCCCAGTTCATTACAACCTTGTGTAATATTGATTGTGTCCAGATTATTAATATTCTCTGTAAAATCATCACATACTAAGAGCCCAGGTGTCTCACTCTCAGGCTCTGTCTTCATCATGGGCACAGAGTCCAGATCCTTGACACTCTGTCTACTTTCTGTGTGCTGCTCACTAAGTGCCTCTTTCCCTTCTGCGGCAGTGAACTCTGTCTCCTGCATCAGACTGGAGCCCCACTCCTCCACACTGTGCTGCAGTTCAAGAGGAGCCCTTTCCCCAGCTTCAATAAGAGCACTGGCCTCTGAATCTGTAAACACAAGACAAGACAAGACCTTTATAAGAATAAACTTTATTTTATAGTTTTATACCTTTAGAGGTGGCTTCTCAAATCATTTTACAGAATGCCAACAACAAAAAATACACAAAATTAACACGATGAGAATACACAGTTAGAGGAGACAGTAGACAGTGGTACTAAGTACAGTAGGAGCAGAGGGGTACAGAACAGTTAAATAAAGGCTCTTCTGAAGAAAAAGTTTTTACGTCTGGATTTAGAGTTTAGAGACGTTGACTCTCTGATATCCTTGGGGAGAGAGTTCCAGAGCTTGGGGCAAAACAGGAGAAGGCCATGTCACCCATAGAGTGTAGACAGACTGGGGGACAAATAGTTGAACACAATTAGAAGAGCGAAGATTGCAAGGTAGGGAGTAGGGTGATAATATAAGACCAGCATGGAGGTGTCAAGCCAAGCCAAGACATGGAGAGTCTTATAGGTGAGCAGGAGGATTTTTAAGCCGATATGAAACTTGACAGGAAGCCAGTGCAAGGACTCCAGGATAGGAGTAATGTGATCATTTGTACTAGACCTGGTCAGGATTCTGGCTGCTGAATTTTAGACATACTGCAGTTTGTTCAATGTGGATTTAGAAACCCCAGAGAGTAGAGCGTTACAGTAGTCGATTTGGGAAAAGACAAAAATTTTCAGTCAAAGTCAGTGATAACACAGGGCGTAGTCGAGCAATATTTATGAGGTGAATGAAAGATGTTCTGACAACATGCTACACATGTGGGTCGAACGTCAAATATCATCCCCAAGTTTTTCAATTTAGACTGAAGCTCAAGTACAAGACCATCTACAGATAGGGTTACACATTGGTTGTACAAAGTTGATGGGTGGTGCCAATAAGCATGACTTCAGTCTTGTCACAGTTAAAGGAAGGAAATTGAGTCACCCAAGTTTTTATATCAGGGATGCAAATAAACAGAATAGAGACAGCCACATCATTGTCAGGTTTGGTATGGATGTATATTTGAGTATCATCAGCATAGTAGTGATAGCTGAGGCCATGTGATCTTAAAAGCCTTAAACTACACACATGTATACTAGTACACTCACAATCAATTTGGGTTGTTTTAACATAGTGGAATAAGTGGGTATAAGGGCATGTTCTGATTTAGCTCTGTCAGAAACATAACTACCATGTAAAAAGTAAGTCTACTGTAATAATATCACAATTACATTACATTTACATTAACAGTGCACTGAGAGAGAGGGGTTAATACAGACACACTGACCGGACACTACAGCACATTAACACTGCACTGAGAGAGGGGTTAATACAGACACTTTCTGGACACTACAGTACATTAACACTGCATTGAGAGAAAGGGGTTAATACAGACACACTGACTGCACACTACAGGATATTAACACTGCACCGAAAGAGAGGTTAATACAGACATGCTGACTGGACACTACAGTACATTAACACTGCATTGAGAAAGAGAGGGGTTAATGCAGACACACTGACTGACTGGACACTCCAGGACATTAACACTGCAATCAGAGAAAGGGGTTAATACACACACACACTGACTGACTGGACACTCCAGTGCATTAACACTGCACTGAAAGAGGGGTTAATACAGACACACTGACTGACTGGACGCTAAAGTGCATTAACACTGTACTGAGAGAGAGAGGGGTTAATACAGACACACTGACTGGACACTACAGTGCATTAACACTGCACTGAGAGAAAGGGATTAATACAGACACACTGACTGCACCTTACAGTACTTTAAAACTGCAGACAGAGGTGGTTTAATACAGACACACTGACTGGACACTACAGGACATTAACACTGCACTGAGAGAGAGGGGTGAATACAGACACACTGACTGGACACTACAGCACATTAACACTGCACTGAGAGTGGGATTAATACAGACACACTGACTGAACATAAAAGTACATTAACACTGCACTGAGAGAGAGGGGTTAATACAGACACACTGACTGGACACTACAGCACATTAACACTGCACTGAGAGAGGGGTTAATACAGACACTTTCTGGAAACTACACTACATTAACACTGCATTGAGAGAAAGGGATTAATACAGACACACTGACTGCACACTACAGGACATTAACACTGCACCGAAAGAGAGGTTAATACAGACATGCTGACTGATTGGACACTCCAGTACATTAACACTGCACTGAGAGAGAGGGATTAATACAGACACTGACTGCACAATACAGTACATTAACACTGCATTGAGAGAGGGGGCTTAACACAGGCACTGCGACTGGACAATACAGCACATTAACACTGCAATCAGAGAGAAGGATTAATACAGACAAACTGACTGCACATTACATTACTTTAAAACTGCACAGAGAGAGGCGGGTTAATACAGACACAATGACTGGACACTCCAGGACATTAAGATTGCACTGAGAGAGGGATTAATAAAGACACACTGACTGGACATAACAGTACATTAACACTGCACTGAGAGAGAGGGGTTAATGGATACATACGGACTGGACACTATAGCACATTTCGTTTAATTGTTGATTTACCCTCTGGGCCATTTCAGGCTGTTCCTCTAATTTCAAAACCCCCTATACATAACAGCTGGTGTCACCAATTTTCTGTGATGAACTGGTATCCCGTCCATGGTGTATCCCACACTGTGCCACTTGCATGCTGGGATAGGCTCCGGCTCTACCGTACCCCTGTACTGGGTAGAGCAGTGAATTCAACTGAGAGGAAATGACTGTATCTCTAGAAGACTCATACACCTTCTGCTTTGTGCTTAATCCAAAGAGGTCAGGAAGAGAACAGTGGACCTTGCAGTGCTGGTACTCAACAGTAAGAGCAGACAACACTGGCCAGACAGTCAGCACAAAAACACCATGAGAAAAACCCAGGGAACAGAGTTTGTACTTTTAATTCCTTCCAAATCCACAACACTCCTTCTCCTCCAAGATCAATCAACACAGAAGAATCCCCAAACTTCAAACACCCCAATACACTGCAACTCACCAGAGACAATCCAATATTCACTTGCTCCTGCACCTCAAACCCCTGACCGCTGGAAAACATAAGAATGCATACAGCCGTCGACTGATCGACCATTTTTATCCTGTTTACAATTTCACGGTTATTTCCAGATTTTATTTGCGTTTGTAAATCCTAAATCACTGGAAACACGTTTGGCCAAGAATGATAAAAATAAGGAGGATGTTCCAAAAAATTTTAAAACAAACTAAACAAGTAAAATACCAACGTTTTTCCATAATGATTATGTAAATACAGAAGCTCATCATTTTTTTTTTTATCTGAGTCATTGAATGATATGGAGTCAGTCTAAATTATGTGTTCTAAGCCCTGTTTCTGAAATAAAGATGTTTTCAGCACCATAATTGGGAAAACAACAGTTCAGTACCGAACTGAGAATGAGGGGTTAGTACAGACACACTGACTGGACACTTCAGTACATGAACACTGCACTGAGAGAGAGGGGTTAATAAAGACAAAGTGACTGACATAATAGTCCAAAGGAGTTAGTACAGACAGACCCTGGTGGACCGGAATGTTTAAACTTATCTATATAAATATAAAATCTAAAGATATAACACAATAATTATAATACTAATACAATATTTTTATTTTCCCGAATGACGTCAGATTGTGCACGTATTCGGTGAAAGAATTATATTATAATACAAATACAGTATTATATACCGTGGATATATATATATATTTCATAATAACGTCGGATTACACTGATTTAGAGAAACAAATGCTGGATATGAACGAGTTGTTTTTATAACCGGCCAACAGTTCAGTTTCCAGTAAAGAATCCCGTTGCTACGTCACACAGGTCTTTCCCACTTCACTCTGCATCTCTCCACTATATTCTCACCAGTGAGGACGTTAAAGATACTGGTTTTAAACACACACACTCTGACTACATACAAGTCACCACACTGACCTGACAGCTCCAGTTTCGTGTTCAATTCTTCTTTTATTTCTGCAGTCACTTCACAGGGAAGCGGGTGTCCAACACGATCTGTCTGTCCCCGATCTCCTCCTGCTCCCGACTCCTTCTCCCACAGCTGCAATCTCCACTTCAGGCTTTCGTTTTCCTTCTTCAGCTGCGCCATTTCACTCCCGAAACTCTCTTCCACAAACTGTGTGATTTTAAACACAGACCGTCTCAACAGAGTCTGGGAGACGCTGCGGAGTTTGTTTTCAATCTCATCCTCAGAGTCAGACATCCTGTTTCGGAACACATGTGAAACTTCATACACGATCGATTTGAGCAAAACCTCCATGAAAGAGCGAAGCTCAGTTTCCAGATTGAACAGTAAAATTGCCATATTTAACCAAAGTTGAACACAAATACAGAGAGTGTGCTGTGCTGATACTAAAATGACAAACACTAAAACTCCTACGCCCCTACGAGTCTATATTACTGCAAAGTTTTTAATTCACACCTGAAGCAGGAACAGGAACTGAGCGATCACTCCTCCTACATCCTGCCACATGACGCACTTCCTTAGTGATTGTTGCTATGCACTTCACGTGAAGGACTTTCAGTATGTTGCATCTTGTTGAATATACGATGAAAAATAATGTAGCATTGTTTACAAATATATGTACGTAAAATATACACATCTATATATATACACATACAAATATATATGTTGTTTTTTCATATATTTCCAGATCCTCCGCCTGTATTGAAATAAATAACAGCACTTAAACGTGTATTGAAATAAAGGGATCAAACTTTCAATGTAATAGATCCATATCTGAACAATGTTTACTAATAGACGGTAATGTGAACAATTCCTGTTGCCAATTGGTTGGATATCTCCAAGACATCCAAGAGATCAGGTATTGAAAATCATTTTTTAAACAGAAAATGTGAAATGGAAAGTAGGTCAAAAGCCTTCTGATAATCTAAGTACACCATACTACATGTTCTGTGCATCCATTAGTTTTATGGGATTTAATTAGTTAGACAAATTATATTTCTGATTACAATAGATAGTTTTATATCTCTATTCATAATAAAGGTTGGTTTTATTATAATTTATGATTTCTATAATTTATAGTAATCATTTGTTTCATTTTTTCAGAAAAAAGACTGCAATGTTGATAGAATAAGAAAAAAAGGTCCCTAAAAGACTGATTTGAATGAAGCATTTTTTGTCCACATTTAACATTTTGCAGCTCCCTGACAAACCAGCAGCATTCTGACAGAAAGAGCAGTTGTAAACTGTCATTGTCTCAGTTGTCCAGAGGAGCAGAGTGACTGAGAGGTCAGAGCTGTTAGCTGGTATTGTCAGTGTGAGAACAGCTCTCCAGCTCCGTCTCATTGACTTCACACCACCTGAGTGCTGATACTCTTTCTCTCCTGCTCGTCTCCTCTCCACTACCGTCTTTTGTTCTTTTGTTTGATTTATCAGCTGCCCCTCATACATGAAGGAGGCACCAAAGCCAAAACATTGTGTCTCTTTTCTTTTCACTATGGAATAAACCTTTACCTACTCCTGTCTCATTCACTCTCTTTCTCACCTTGTCTGCAGTCAAACCTCCTGCTGCTCCATTGTCTGCAGTTTCTGTCCAGAGTTTCACCTCTTGCTGCTCCATTGTCAGAATGAATGATGAGTCACAGGACTGTTCTCACCTGTTAACACCCAGTAACATTTCTGCCCAGGTGGCAATTTAAATACCTGATTCTGTATTTTAATGTGTCTGTTTTGTGTTTAATGTCTTCATCCTGCTCTTTTTGTACTGAAATTGTTGTAATTGAAGTTGTAAAACTCAGACCTTGGTTTACCATGAGATTTTAACGTGATTTCTTGTTGTAATGTTCAGCTGCATTTGATATGTTTATATTTCACTATATTTAATCATAATCATATGTACTCATACATACTCCATGTAGGTAATGTAAAATAAATCTCATGTCACAGTAAAGGCTCACACAGCGAGAATTCTTGAAGAATAAAATCACACTGCACAACTTTGGAACATCACGTCCAAGTTTAGTGACAGCAACATTAGAAATTTTAAGCTAAGACATTTCAGATCACCTTTTTATTAAAAAGTTCAAGCAAAATTGAATAACTTTGCAAGGAACATTTCAAAATCTCAATCAAATCCAGTACAATCCCAATGGATTAATCTGAATTTACTCTCTGCGATCCCAACAAGTTGGGAAACAATTTTATGGTTCTTATGGTAAGAAAAATAACACAAGACCACACAGATTCTTTAATGTTTACATCATAATGTTATTAGAGTAGGACACTGATGTGAATATGTGTTTGGGTTTCAATTAGCTGATTCTTGTTGAAGAATTGGTGATTTACGATTAAAGAATCAGTAGTGTCGGATTAAGTCCCGTTCTAAATTTCTTGCTTTTGTGTGCAAACTTACCCACATCTGCAATATTTTAAAATATATGGAATAATTAATTGGAAATAACTAAATTATCGACAATATCCAGTTATATACTTGAACAGACAAAAAAAAATGATTATGATATTACATATACCCACATACTTCATATCCTACATATTAACATACTGACCAGAATAATTAAAAAGCTTTGATTCTGAACCCCTGCAGTTAGTGTTAATTAGAAAAACAACAGTGCTGCAACCTGAGCACAAGTTCAGCTGCTCTCCAGCTTTGTTCCACACGGTTTTTCATTGCAATTGAGCTCAGAGCTGGAGATGATCTCCAGACAGTATGGTTAACACCTGGTTAACTAGTCCGCAGCTGTGTGCTCCATTCAAAAGTTTGTTCCAATTGACCCAATGTGTGGTTCTATAGCTGTCAGGTGCAGTTCCCTTACATAAAGGACATTTATTACTGAGGAGCCCGATTGACAAGCCAGGCGGGAGTCAGATCTACAATTTTCTGATCCGCATGATTCTGAACACTTGATTCAGGCCCCTTTATAGCTCTCTCTGTTCAAGATAAAAATAAAAAGGTTCAGTGCGTAGCAAAGAATCACCAATAAATTGAATGTGGAAGTTAAGTCCTGTTCTAAGTTTCCTGCTTTTGAGAGCAAACTTACCCAGATCTGCAATATTTTAAAATATATGCCGTTGTTGAGTTGGAAATAACTAAATTAAAATATCGATTTCCAGTTATATACTTGAACGAGACAGAAAAAATAACAATTATGACCTACATATTAACACACTGATCAGAATAATTGAAAGGTTTTGATTCAGAACCCCTGCAGTTAGTGTTAATTAGAAAAAAAACAACAGTGCTGAAACCTGAGCATAAATTCAGCTGCTCTCCAGGTTTGTTCCACATGGATTTTCGTTGCAATTGAGCTCAGAGCTGGAGATGATTTCTAGATAGAACCGTGTTAACTAGTCCGCAGCTGTGTGCTCCTTTCGAAAGTTTGCTGCAATTGACCCAATGTGTGGTTCTATAGCTCTCAGGTGCAGTTCACTTACACATAGGACATTTATTACTGAGGAGCCTGATAGGTTTAAAAGCAACATGAGTCAAGCAGGAGATGAACCAACAATCTTCTGATCTGCGTTATCCATTGCGTTACTGCCCTTCCTCTCACATTGCTGAACTGCACCAGAGTGAGCTCAGCGCCGTAGTACCATCCATAGTATATGGGGTGGTGCGGTGGCTAGGGATCTGTGCCTGTGGCTGGAAAGTTGCCAGTTCATGTCTCGTGGCCAGCAGAGAAATCCTCTTAATGTTAGATGCAAGACAATCAGATGTCAGGAGAATCTTAAAGCTACTGAAGCAGGAGTAGCAGTAACCGCAATGAGGTGGGTAAAGTTGGGCATTTCTCATTTTCTTCTGTACAGCCACCGTGTCAGAATGCACTGCTTGGGATATGAAGGGAATTACGGCTTCAGATTGTTTTTACTGAGCTCTGCATTGTTTTATTCATGCTGCCTACATCCTTTGAAATGCTGACATTGTCTTTTTAATACAAATCATCACACTGCTCTACATAGACCTCTCTTCGGGATCCTTACGATTGCTGAGAAACAAAGCTTCTGCATTCCGAGGATACTGATTCTTTCACCGTAAATCCCCAATTCTTCAACAAGAATCAGTGAAAACCAAACACTTATACACACTTGTATCCTAGCATGAAAGCAATATGATGGAAGCATTTGAAAATCTCCTTCACAGCACAGATGAGAATTTTGATTTCTTCCCCATTGCAGAGCATGTATGGGCACTCCCTCAGTACCCTAGTTTGTAAAACCACGACTTAAAGATCGAAGCACTTTTTAATATTATGGAGTCTCTCATTTGATGGCCAGAAATAAACAAATTTATGTCAGAACTTGAAAAGCTTTCTAAAATTGTTCGGTGCTTCTTATTAAAAGAAATGACAAGAGCAGTCTAAACAGCTCCAGGCTATTAACTGCTTAATATAGTGATCAGCAGCGTGATAACCAGTTTATAAGGCTGAAAATGATCCTGGAAGCACAGCAAACTTCTAACTGCTACTACTGTTTTGGGTTTTACAACCGAATAACAAAACGGCTTCAATTCCGTCGATTAGACTCAGTGAAACGTAAACACCTATAGTATTTACGGGAATTGTAAGTGTTTTGCACATGTCGAACTTAACGTCAAAGAACGTTCACCATTGTAACCAAGGCAACCACAGGAACAACATCAAGAAGCACAATCAATTCCCTATTTAAATCTTTCCTGTAAGGTGTGCTTTGTGAAAGCATGAAGTAAACCCCCAGATTGCTTTTGAACATGGACAAGTATTTCTGATGGAGCGCTATGCGCAAAGATTTAATAAGCTTTACCCCTGCTGATGATTCGGCGTGAAGTAGTAAAAGCTTCACAGACAGTTTCACAGAAAAGCAGCTCGCCACCACAGCCAATAGTAAATGTACTTGCCGGCACACTACCATGTACACTGGCTCATAAGTGATCTCTTATCCTTGATGTTAAGCTGACAGCCTGTCTTTTAGAAAGTCTATCTCTAAACACCTTGGGCAGCATCTCAACAGACTCTTTTACTGATCGTCTTGCAAATCAGAGGAAACAAAGTCTTAAAACAGTGTTATTTGGCAGCGGTGGGATTCAAACCCACGCCTGAGAAAGACTGTAGCCTAAATCCAGCATCTTAGACAGCTTGGTCATACTACCTTCCGCAGGGCCGATCTTCCTCACGTTGCTGGCTTGGAAAATGCCGGAGGCTTCAGCTCTTGTCATCAGATCTAATGATATCATGACATGCGGAAGTGACTGCAACTTCATCTTCTGTGATGCTTTCAACAGCACAAACCGGCATAAATGTAGCAATAACGAGGGAGCTGTTTCATCCTTTGTGCTGTTTGTAGCAGCGCGACTCCATGGAAATCTAATGAATTGAAAAGCAACAACCAAACTCCTCTGCTATTATTGTTGCTTTTTTCATAGTTTCTTCAAATCCTTCATTTGACCATCGATTTTGAAGGATATTGATGATAATACACCGTGAATTGTGGTTTTCTTTTGATCGCCAATTTTATTCAAATACCAGCCTTTTTTTACAGTTGTTTTGCATGTTTCACAAGGTATAATAGCCCCCCTCGTATCCTCAGCTAACATATTTTAAAATTGCAACAAAATTTCAATGGATTATACAACATGTTTGTTTACATTTATATTAAAATTAAAGTAAATATACCATTATATCAACATACATACAGTGCTAACCTAATAATTCTTGTCAGGTTCTCCATCAAATCTGTGTTGTTATTTTAACATGTTTTAGCTTACAGTGTAACGGGAGTATAAATGAATTTTCCTGCCAGCCATTCAAAGACTAAATTCCTTGGGTGAACATGATTTTCTCCGACGTTGCCGGTATTGGACTTTGCCGGTGATATTGAATTATGTCTACCACTGTTGTAGTAGTTCGTACTTGAAGTTCAACATGTGCAAAGCACTCGCAATTCCTGCTAAAATCATAGGTGTTCAGAACTCCAGAACTCTTTGTACTGCTGAGCCCGGGCTAACCCCCGTTCCTGTTGCTTCGCATAGGGTCTTTTCGCTCTCCTGCCTCTCCACGGTATGTCCCTTCCGACATCCATGACAGAATGCTGACCCATCTACGACCCTGCGAGCGGCGCTTTTTTGTCTTGCCGCAGTTTTTTCTTTTTTTCTGGGCTTTTTTTTTCAGTTCTCCTATTCTAATCTCGGGATGCTACTCCTGACTTCCGTGTCTGTGAGCGGGTCATTCTGTGTTATGCCATTCCGACATACACTCCTGAATACCTGGCTTTCCTCGGGTTGTCTCTCCTGGCATCCATGATTGAATGTTGAGCTGGCCCTCCTGTCATCATCGCTTGATATCATTCCATTCTTTGGTGCCTGTGAGTGGGCCCTGTGCCTGGCTCTCCTGAGGTAGATCACTTCGATATCAGTGATAGAATGTTGAGCTTTTTTCCTGCTTTCCTGTTCTCATTGCTGGATATCACTCTGAGCATCCATGTCTGTGAACGGGTTTCGTGCCTGGCTCTCCTCGGGTTGTTCATTCCGATATCAGTGATAGAATGTTGAACGTGTTTTGCCCAGTTTGTGGTATTTTTCCCAGGTTTTTGTCTTTTTAATTTTTGTTTTTGTGTTTTGATTTTTCATTTCCTGGTTTCCCCTCCTATTTGGTCCCCTTTTTGGTTCCTACCTGTTTTTTGTTGTCACCCTGGTCTCCCAGGTTTATGTTTGTTGTGGTTTGTGCTTGTGTACTTGTCTTTTTTTTGTTTTAAGCCTCTGGAGCTCTACCTGACCCCCCCCCCTTCCTCTACCCAATAAAGGTTTATACCCTGGAGGAGGGGGCAGCTCTCAGCTGTGGACTCCCGGCAGTTTCCTTTCAGTTAAATGAGGTTTTTCTTCCCCCCAGTGCTGTGCAGCTCATTTATTTGTTGGGAGTCAGGAGCCGCCCATGAAGGGGGGGGGGGGGGTACTGTCATGCCCTCTGTAGCTTCTCTGTCCTGTCCCTAGTTTCCTGTGCTTTGCTCTCCTTCCGGTGTCTCTCTCTCTGGGGCTATATATTTCCGGGTCACTTATTCTGCTTCGCTCAGCATTGACGTTCAGATGTTCTGAGACCCGCCTAGCACCAGGTCGCCACTCCATCCATGACCTGAGGGCATAGGTTTCTTTACGGCACTCCAGAACTCTTTGCACGGCTGAGCCCGAGCTAACCCCCATTCCGCCGCTTCACATGGGGCCTTTTTCACTCTCCTGCCTCTCCACGGTTTGTCCCTTCTGACCTCTGTGACAATAGTTAATTTAAATAACAAATATGTTTAGAAACAGCTGGGTGAGACTAAAGTGTTACTGTTATTCCTCTCAAACTTCATTTAATAATACAATTAGTCAGCATGTGTAGGCTGCAGAGGAACAAGTAAAGGTTTATTTCAATGCTGAAAAGAGAAGAAACTAAACACAAAGTTTCAGCTGTGGAGCCTTCTTCGGGTGTAAGAAAGATAGGGCAGTCAGCCAAAACATTGTGTTTCCACAGCCGGCGTTGTGTTTGTTTTCTTTTGAGTATGGAATAAAACTTTACATGTTTGGTTAATAATTTTTGTTTTTTTCTTGAACAACCTAATTTGGAGTCAATTTGCCTGTGAAATTGTTCTAGATTTATTTTGAACCATTCACTTCCTGCACTTTGTTTCTGTGCTCCAAACTTACTTACTGACAGACTTAGACTAGCAGACAAACAGATTGTTGCTTCTAAAATTCAAAAAACTTTTAATCTAAAGCAACTTCCAATATCTGAGTAATCCGAGTACAGTACCTTTCTCATTAGTACAACAGCAATGACTGTTCTGTAAATTGATCATTTCTGGTTACTGTCTAACTTTCATAATCAAAGGACTGCTGCAAATAAGAATGAATTTTCTAGCACAGTTACAATGACATTTTGCTACCAAGGCATACATTGGCACAAATCTACCAGACCACAAAGAAAAAGAGTTGCTTATTTTTAATCATTCCCACACAAAGTTCCAAACAAATCCATTTTCCTATCCTCATCTAGTTAATATAGTAGCACTTTTAACCCTTAACCCTTCAATATGATTCACTTGTTAAAATTAGGCTCACAAACTGTCCTGGTACACCACCCCTGTCCATGTTAACTGCACATGGATTAAATGCTTAAATTCTGTAGTAAAAATGCTAAATATACAGTGCTAATGAACTAGCACAGCACTGTTTATTTTTCCATTACGGATCAAAAACAGCTATGATTACTGATACTTGTCAATTGTCTTACCTCAGCTAATAACCTTTTATGGCAATCTCAAATTTAACTTTCTGTAAATACTCTTCAATGTTAATAACTTACCAGGTTCCACTTTATTTTTCAAATCCGAAGCAGTTGGGTTTTCATTAAGTTCATTAAAACCTTCACTGGAGAGATCACTTAAACATGTAAGCGGATCTTCTGTTTTAAAGGTGTCTAAATCCATTTTGGACAATGTTTATTTCTGCAATTGTGTTCTTAAATTTAGTTGACTCTTCATCCACCCAGTTGAGAGTGTTAACTTTAGGATGCTTTATCGTTGTTTCTAAGTGAGCTTGTTCCGTTCACTTAGAGCAGATAAAAAATTAACATCCTTTTATTTCCTCCTAATAAACACCTGCTCACTGCCCACTAGCACATCATCCAATCAGTTTTAGTGAGATTAAATAACCTTTTTTGGTTAGCATTGGCATTACCTCCGCCTCTTCTTTCTTCTTTCTTTCACTTTGTTTTTATCTGCCCTACTCTGCACAGTAAAAAACATGGGACATTCCCACAGATGAATAATTCAGTTTCGGTTGTCGGTTTCACTTTCTATTTGTCATGTATCCATCCTCAAATAACATGATACAGACTGTATTTTGCTTTTTAAGATAATCAATGTAACGGTCATTTTAAGTAACATACTGTACTGCTGTTGACAAGAACAACAAACATCAACAAAAACACAAAAGAAAACCCTGCATATTCTGTCTCAGTTTAGCGAATAGACTTTCGGGACTGCTGTCCAATCACCAACAATTTCTAAGGTGAGCTTTAACTACAGTAATGTCCAATAGGCCTCTGTTTTATAGTTTTTGTAGGATTCAGTTATAAAATCTTATTTCCTGTGGCAAACTATATCCTGTGGTGGTTCCCTGTGGTGTGTGTGAATTTGTCAAGAAAGTCACACATTTCATCCCATGTCATTTTAAAAAAAAATCTTTAAAATATATGAAAAATGGGTGAATACCTCTTCTCTAACTCATGTGTTTTCCTGACAGAATCCTTTTTTTCTCAGGTAAGAAATAATGGGATTAAACCACTTAAGAGACATTCCAGGAGAAATTTCTATTAGATGTTACGAAGACACAGATCCTCTTCTCCACTCAGTCTGCCTGAGCTGTTAAATCGCCATTGCCGCATAAACAGCAAGAAGTAATCGGAGCAGAATGATGGCAGGGCCGCTCATAATAGGAGAAAGAAAGATACAACTGCTCTATTAAACAACTGCATCTCTCTTTCCCTTAAATGTTGCGCGAGAAAACAATTAGGAAAAAAAAGGAAGAAAAACATGCTTGTGAAAAGCTTCCAACTGAAAATGTTGTTTTTATTGACCAGAGCAAAATGTATTTTCTCTTTTGGTTTTGTTTTGCTCATGCATGCATATTTACCATTTTAGATATATAATGCTGTAAAGGTTTATACTGTATGTGTTTGTTCTGTATTTGAACTTAAAAGTTGGAAAAAAAATTCTCACTGCTCAATCCAGGAATGAGAAAATCTCTGAATCTCAGGGAACATTTAGGGCACAAGAAGTGACCATTTCATAGACAATAACAATGGGAAACAACCCCTTTAGATAATAGACAGTGTATATCTGGAAAAACAAAAATTTACATAACATTTTTTTTACAGCTAAGAAAGACTGGAATAACACCTGTGTGATAGCAATATGGAACAATTGAACAGTGTTTCATCAGTACTGCAGAAAGTGCATCTCTGTCTCTGCTTCTCCCTGCTGGCAGTGGGAGCAGAATTTGTGCTCTCTGGACAGTCAGGTCTGTCTGTGACCAGTTTCTGTGTCCAGACTGTGGTCACTGAGCCTGTCCTGTCTGAGCAGTCAGGTTTGTGTGTGTCCAGTTTCCATGGCTAGGCTGTGGTCACTGGTTCTGTGTTCTCTGGGTAGCCTGGTTTGCCCGAATACATGTCAGTCATCATATTTTTTCTTCTCTTTACTTTTTGCAGACATTTTCTATAGCATATCTTAACCTCAGATATCAAGTTTAATAAAATTTTGGAATATTAATATTAAATGTCCAAATAGTTGTAATCATAGCAAAATTAAATGTAGTGCACTCTCTGAAGGCACCAGTTCTGTAGGGTTTGGGCATTTACTGGGAAATTATTAATCGTAGCAGTAAATCACAAAGTTGATTCTTTTGATGGCTTTAGAATCCAACCATGCGACATAACTCAAACAACGCACACACACAGGTACTAATACACGAGGATACATTTATTAATACATAGAATATGCATATAAACCTAACAGATCTTATCGAGAGGGTTATCAGAATACAAAAGATATATATATTCAGTCAGTTACAAAGTGTTACACATATCAAGAGGACATACGTTCAGTATATCATTCATTTAGACCGTTTCGTAAATTAACTTGGTTACAACTTCTACACTAGATACTCAAAACAAGTACATAACTCTTAGGAATTAAATTGATATCAACTGGTTGGGATAACAATTGAATTCTCGAGCTGTAATGCATTGAAGTTGAATACTCATCCAATCTCTGGGGATTCAGATCTCCTGCGGGCACAAAGAAGCAGTTGCAGGCTGTTGCTGTGCAATCCGCGCTCTCTGGCTCGGTGCCAGGCTGTGCTGTGCGGCTTGCGACGGTGCGCTGCAGATGCTCACTGACCGGCTAGTTAGTGTTGGCTTTAACTAGCAAAGTTTGTGCACAGGAGAAAAGATGACTGTGGGTCCCAGCAAGTCAGGAAGAGGACTGGTTCATTCCTGAGGAAGAGCTAGTTCTGAATAGTGATTCAGCTGTCCACAGTTCCGACCTGTTCACGAGGCTTGCTGCTGATGCTAACCTCGGGTGGATCCTCTGGTTACTCTCTGGCAACCTCCGCTCTAGACTCTTAGAACAAAGGAAAGTTCTGGCACTCGGACACACTGGCCGTTCCGTGGTTGTCCGGGCTGAGTCTCAGGATGGTCAGGAGGCGCGCTGCGAGAATGTCCTGCCCTTGGGAGCCTTCTGCTCCTGGGCCGTCCTGCCCTGGAATTCTCCTTTGAATTCCCTTTAGAAAAGTCCACAGAATTATCCTGAATCCCTTCTGAATCTCACAGGCTCTCTATGTTGCCTGTTTTTACCTGGAGGAACTTCAGCTCATTGATTGGCTGAAAGTTCCATGGGCATCAGAGTCCCACGTGGGTTACTCGGCCCTACCAGTCCCTGATTGGTTGATCAAGGTGAGATATGAGTCACTTACTCCTGACACTTAGGAATGCAGTCCAGATGTCCAACTGGCACTCCCTAGACAGATAGGCGCCAATGGATGACCATTGATCATGATAGCCAGGCTTAGCTAAGTGCATCCCCCTTTGGGAGCTGTCCTTCAAAGGAACCTTAAATCAGCCTGCATGAATAGTTTCTCTGTGGCTGCACCACAGAGATGAACAGAGAAATGAGGCCTAATTTGGGAAAGCTCAGAAACACTTAATTCTGCCTTATTAATAAGCCTCGCCGCTACATAGTTTTGCAAGGCACCATATTCACAAAATTTCCTACAGTACAGTCTGCTACAGTACATTTTTTCAGTCCTTTGTAAAACAACTCTTCAGTACACAGGTCTCCTATCGCAAATGATAGACAATTAGCAGCAAAGGGGAATTTTAATTTCACTTTCCATTTCCTGTAAGCAATGTGTTGTCAGCAATATTCTGAGAACAAAATGAACTGGAGTGAAAAGGTCTTTATTTACAGGTTACAGGTTGCAATTAGTCCTCTTACGGAAGGAAGATTCTTTAACAAAGTGAAAACAGACTAATCCAAGGTTATTAGCACTATCAAAATTCTTTCTGGAGACAGATGAGAAGAAAACTGAAAATCTCTATATTGTTATATAACAGCAGAAATTATTGGCTAAGTTATAATGAGAGAGCTGAAACCCCCCTAACTGACTATCAAGGCGACCAGTTGCTGTTTTACTCTAAAGTGACTCTAAAGTGTCCCATTTGATCCCCACAGATCAATACTAGCAGCCAGCCTGATTCCAGCCAGGATTCAGTCACTGTCTCCCAGACATGTTCCCTCATTGTTTCCACCAGCAATGGATTTCATTTCTTCAGCAAATCATCAGCAACTCAGCAAGGCATCCCAGCAGTGGATTTCACTACTTCAGCAAATCATTTTCACTAGTAGATAACTCAATTCATTGGCGCATCCAGGTCCCGGGCTCGCACGATGCAGGAATCAATGCAGAGACCCGAACCGAGTGGGCGTCTGGCTTTTAAGGGGGGCTGGAAGGAAGCTGAAACAGGGGGCAGGTGCAAAAAATCAAATCCGACGTGAAAGAACCGGAGCACCCTTAAGGGGGAGGGACTACAATCGTGACAGCATGAATACTAATACACGACAATACATTTATTAATACATAAAATGTGCATATAAACATAACAGATCTTATAGTGAGGGTTAGCAGAATACAAAAGGTATATATTCAATAACGAAGAGTTACAAACCAATAGGGACATACATTCAGTATACCATTCATGTGTACCGTTTTGTAAATGAGCTTTGATTACAACTTCTACACTAGATACTCGCAAGCAAGTACATCACTGATAGGAATTAAATTGATATAAACTCAGGTTGAGGTAACAATTGAATTCTCGAGCTGTAATGCAGAATGTTGAATACTCATCAAATCTGTGTGGATTCAGATCTCCCACGGACACAAGGGAACAGCGACAGGCTGTTGCTGCATCCGATTGGTGTCCTCCTGCCTGGTGCCAGCCAGTCCTGTTCAGTGTGGGAGAAGGAAGGAGAGATTCTTGCTGCTGTGCACAGGCAGTGGGCTCTCTGAAGACCTAGTTAGTCCCGGCTGAACTAGCAGAGCTTGTGCACATGGAAAGTGACTGCGGGTCCAAGCAAGTCACACTCTTTAGACGGGAAGGAGACCAGTTCGTTCCTGATGTAGCGCTAGTCCTGAATCCTGTGATTCAGCTGTCGACAGTTCCGACCGTAGTTCACTCGTTGATCAGGCAAGCTTTGGAGGTGGAGTACCAGCTGTTCACGAGTCTTGCTGCTGGGCTAACCTCGGGTGGATCCTTTTGTTACGCCCGGGCAACCTCCATTTTCGATTCTTAGAACAAAGTCAAGTCCTGGCACTCGGACACACTGGCCGTCACGTGATTGTCCGAGCTGAGTCTGAGAGCATCCTGGAGGGGCCTCTTCGGGGTGTTGTGCTGCCTGTTTTATCTGGAGGAACTACGGTAGTTCATTGGCTTAAAGTTCCGCGGGCATTCGAGACCCATGTGGGGTTACCCTGCCCTACCAGTTCCTGATTGGCTGATTGAGGTGGAGGATGAGTAACAATGACCTCTGACCTTAGGGTTGTAAACCTTGGGATGAGACTCTCCCATGGAATCTCCCAGACAGTAAGGCACCAGAGATGACCACTTATTAGGGTGGCTGGTGAATCTCAGCCTTGGGAGCTGTTCCTTATCAGGAAACTCTATCAGCTAGAAAAACACCTTAAATGTGAACCAGATGGAATGGCCTCTCTGTATCCAGCTGCACTGAGATGAGGGAGAGAGGGACTGGCAAGGGAGCAGCAAACTTAATTCCTGTATTTTAAATACGCCTTGCCGCTACAGAAGTGTCCTTAGAAGAAAAACATCTTCTATGATAGTGGTACAGTCCATCACGCCCCTCCTATAGCCTTTCAAAGAGAAAAAAAACTGACAACAAAGTATGTCTATGTGTGGTAATCAACCAGGTCTTACAAACATTCTTAAACCCTTCCACCTCCTTTCATTGCAAATGATTTGTACATGTTAGAAGGTTAATTTTGGCTTCTGATATTATGGTGGATTAAGAGTCCTGGAATCTTTGTAGAAGGACAAAGATGAAAGAAAGGGCAGTGTAATCATGGCCAAGAGAAGGCAAATGTTGGACTATCTGCTTGGAGTGAATGGAGCAAAATGTAGGCAACTCCTTGAGCAGAACCTGCTTCATCCTTCAGACTGGGGTTTCTGAAGATCTGTACATTTGAACTTTCAAAGTGACTAAAGTAAAAGAGTTTTACCTTTTTAACACATAATTCCCACAGATCAACACTAACAGAGAGCCTAATTCCAGCCAGGATTCAATCACTGTCTCTCAGGCATCCCAGCAGTGGACTTCATGACTTCAGAAAGCCATCTTCACCAGTGGAGAACTCAATGCTCTGAGGTTTACTGGCAGAGTCTCACACTGGGTAATGTTAGATGTTGATAAACAATGTCCTATGGAATTTTACTATTGATAAATTCTACTATGGAACTGCGATGTGTCCTGAAAAAAATCTTCTATGATAGTGGTACAGTCCAGCACAGCCTTTAAAAGAGAAAAAAAACTGACAACAACAAAGTAAGTCTGGTGTAATCAACTAGGTCTTGCAAACATACTTAACCTCTTCCAGCTACCAACATTACAAATGCTGTTTACACATTAGATGGTTATTTTTGGCTTATGATATTATGGTGGATAAAGAGCCCTGGAATCTTTGTAGAAGGACAAAAGACGGAAAGAAAGGGCAGTGTAACCATGGCTAAGAGAAGGGAAATGTTGGGGAGAGCTTTTTTCATACACTTTTTATCAGTTTTTCCAGCCCAACAAAGATTAACATATATGAGCAGGCGTCCTGTATCAAATCCAATCTGCCTTCCTTACAAGCATACAGGAATGTCAGTGAATTAAATATTGACATATGAAAATACACAAAAATATGCAGTCACACATATGCAGTTTGAGCAAACATAAGACAATAACCAAGTACCACAAACTACCAGGCATCTAGTATCATTAGCAGTTCAGGTGGGGAGCTGCGTCAGCATGTGTAGGCAGCAAAGGAACAAGTAATAGGTCTATTCCATGCTTAAAAGAGAAGAAAGAAAACACAACATTTCAGCCGTGGAGCCTTCTTCAGGTGTGAGGGCTTCACGGCTGAAACATTGTGTTTTCTTTCTTCTCTTTTCATCTAGTGTCATTAGCCTTTTAACAGTTCCTGTCAAAATAAAATAGAAATAGATAACATTCTAGAGAGAGTTTAAAATACCAAGGTACAATTTAAACCATATTTCTTCCACTACAACCACAATATTTTGGAGAGATCGCTGAACCTCACTGTTCTGGCATGTCCATTAGCCTCCGTCCTGCTTCAGCAATGAATTCAGCGGGGCACATTCTGAGGGAGATGCGGTCAATCAGGTTGCAGGAAAACCACGCTATGCTTTTTTTTGAGATCCTGAAAAGGACAGAGGGGCCATGTATATGTGTGCAGCTGGATATGTATTTGCAGGTGGCGTAGCAAATTCTGCTGAAGCCCCACTGCCTGGTGTGGACAGTAGCTGTGCATGTTGCAGCAGAATTGTGCATGTGAGATCAAGGGGGCATGTCATGTGTTTCAGCACTTCACTCCCTTCAGTAGCACGTGATTCCCTGAGTCCAAAACAATTGTGAGTTCTTTAGATAACCTGTAGACCGATCTTTCACGATGAAGAATTCCTTAAGAAGAATAGATCTCGGCCCACCGTCCCAATGCCTCCGTCTCAAAACAGCAACCTCCCACTGCCCTTAGTCTGCAAGTCTTAGTCTTCGTTACCTATTGTACGAGCTGAACTTTTGTGCTCATCAATTCAACGCTCTTTCCACGCCTTGCGCTCTCTGTACCTCACATATTTGTGGAGCTGTCTGCTCTTCTTTCTGTTGAAGTACTCAAGTTACGGGGCATCCTGCAGACTATGATGTGCTCACTGACAGCTTTCAAGATTTGAAGGAAAACTACAAGCTTGATGGCTCAAGTCGAACGAATGTGATTGTTAAGCAATCGATTATCAAAAGCACGTCTTCTAACAATTCGTGAGAGTATTATCAGCACTGTTTTCACTCGGATATACTTTTCACTTGCTAAGCTGACAAATTGGACGAGAAAATGCCGGAGACGCACTCAGTGCAGACTGAGGTTGGGAAGGAGGCGTGGCCCTTCAACGCTTGACAACCGAAGGACGTTCTCTCCGCAACGGAGGAGCACCTGTCAGAAGTAGCAGAGGCTAAAGGAGAGCACCTGGCTGGCGGAGCTCCAAACTCAGACCTGGAGGATGCAGGCATCGATCCCACTACCGCTCACATGCTTAGCAAGCGCTCTACCATTTGAGCTAATCCCCCTCGCTTCAGGCTTCTCTGCATCATGTCTTACCGCCTCTGCCCCTCTCACAGGGCACCACCCACTGCCCTTGGTCTGCAAGGCAGTCCTTTCAAGTGCGATGACGATGCCGGGACCTTCGTTGCCTATTGTACGAGCTGAACTTTTGTGCTCATCAATTCAACGCTCTTTCCATCAACTCATCTTGTCTTTTGACGCTTCGTGTTTTGCGCTCCTTTGACTATCGGCATATCGGGTGACTGCAAACACTGAAGTTCTTGCTTACGGAGTGTGAAACATTGTTTTCTAGTGATCGCTGTTCTGTCATGTTGACGCCGAGTGAATCTCTCTTTGGCAACATGGGCAGGCTGACAGCAGCGCGAGCGAAAGTAATGGCAAATTTCTTGACTTATTTCTGAATGTGAATGTTCTTTAGGAAAGGGATGCGGCGTTGCTTCTCCCCCCTGTAAAGGTCACGCATTCCAGACGTGATTATGAGCGAAAAGTTGACACAAGTGACTGAAAAGGGCAGGAGAGGATGTAGCCCTGGCCCGAAACTCATGACTTTCTGATGATGGGATTATGAGAGTGCGAGAGGTCCCTCATTTGTAGGGAATCCAAAGTAACAGCTGCTGCCCTGTAGTCGTTGGTGAGGTAGGGGACTAAGCAGAACACCAGATGATATGAGAACGTTCCTGAATATAGTGGAAATAATATCCTCAGTCAGAAATGAACTTGCTTCAGTCGCTTGAATTTTATTGTAATATTTCCCTAAAATTGCTTTAAATACACACCAGAAATATACACAATGAAGTTTAATTAATTCATGTTTTTTAATCAGTGCAATTTAACAATGTATTTTATTGTCTATAAGATTCAATATTTTAGCTAATAGATGTAGAGCCTTAATATGCAATAGTAAATTTTCAGAATACCTGGGGAGCAACGAGAACAAAAATTAAATACATATTTAAATCCAGTGTACAGATGCAGCCATTCAAAGTGTGCGGCACAGACACGTACCGCGCGTAATTGGCTACGTCCTTGCGCATCATGACACGGGGTGACGTGAAAGCCACTGAGACATCAGGTACTACTGTTGTATTTATGAAGAAGAAACAAAACAAAAAGTGTACTAACAACTGTGCCAGCCTACTCCTTAGTTAACACATTTTATTATTTATAAACAGTAAAAAGAGATGCTTTATATTGCTTGACTAATTTTAAAACCTAAGTTATAAATGCTGACGCGATTGGTGTATTAAGCACCCTAGGCAGCAGAACTGAGCTCTGCGCCTCCTCCTTCTCTCGGTGCAGCGCCAGGTCTAAATATCTAAACATATGTATCTACAGTATATAGCAGGTAGTGTCACTGTATTCCACTTTCTTTGTAAACGCGGAAAAACAGATTCACAACGCAACGCTGTGTCACTGTGTAAAAAAAAACGGTTTGAACACCCTATATTGTAAAGAGCTGCTGAGCTATTGTAAGAATAGGAGTTCCTGCTGTCAGAGGGGCTGGAAAGTGCCCGCGGTCATTTAATTAGCATTACAATTCGCACTGAATTGAACCCATTCAGAGCCTACATTACATTTTAGCATTTCATTCAGGTCAGAAAACCTGAAGAAGGCTTGAGTTTTCTCTCTTCTCTTTTAAAGGTGTGTACAATGCTGTAATACAATTTAAAATAAAATTTTAAACAGTATCAACTAAACTCCATTAATATAAGTATAGAGTGGTATTAAATAAATACATCTTTTTAGTATAAATTACACTTTTCTAAAATGTATTTAAAAAATAAAAACGATTACAATCTAATCTTTCAACGTTTGATCCCCAAATCCCAAGAAAAATAAATCTAAACGGGGAGAAAGCTATGCTGAAAGTTTATTAAGATACTTAGAAGACAAAGATAACAATTTATGTTGAATTTGTCTGATTGTGAATCAAAAACTACATATAATTAAACACGCGATTGCGATTTAAATCAAAACGTGATTTAAATCAATATAAATGTTTATATTGTAACACATACTGTACAGTACCTCCATATTTACAATTTGCTGATAATAAAAATGTTAAGTTCTCTAAAGCTTTGTGATAGTTTACCCAGGCAGCAAAAGATCGGCTACACTGGGAAGATGCAACACAGAACATATGATTAATAACCTTTTAAATCTGAAGGGAGATCTAAAGGGATCTCACACACACACACACACACACACACACACACACACACACAATAGAAGCAGGGACAGTTGTCAAAAGGAAAGAAGGTGACTATTCATTGTTATTAAAAATGACTTAAATTCAATCATGTTGTGATATTTAGAAATATAAAAAGTCAATTAATTGTCCATAATATTGCTATTCTATTTTTTCAAAGAAATGTTTGTTAAGAGAAAAGTCATTGCACCAGCTGGATTTGAACACACAACCTTGGGTTCAGAAGTCAGAAACGTAGACCACAGAACCACCCAGAGCAGTCACCTAAAGAATGGTGTAACAGCACTACACATACAGAATCAACAGACATTGTACAGCGTGTATTACTGTGTTGCAGTACACGAATATAATTATATCGTTATTAATTTCTTTAGATATGTGATTCCATATTATATTAGCAGAAAAGCTTAAAACTACCACTTTTTATACACGCTATTTCACATGTTAGTTAAAGACTTTGATGCTTAAAATGTTTAGGGAGAAATGGAATACTGGTGTGAATTTTCTCTTTAAAGTACCGAGACCAGCCATATACTGTATGTTTATTTTCCAAAATGAATATTGTTTATGGCCTTCACACGCGTTACAGTATGCTCCTATTCTTTTTATGCTCGGCTACTAAGATTTCCCTTCAGTGGTAAAATTCCATATAAATATTTAATACTTAAACGGGCACAGTAAAGACATTAAATTTACATATACATACTGTATACAGTACAGTTTGCATACAGTAATATGTTTATGTTCCTAAATCAATATCTTTTATGAGCATGTGAAAGGCATGGTGAATCGGAGATTCTCAAAAATTACTGTACTTTGCATGATTGGAAACAAATGCGTGATTGCGAAATGCTGTGCTGTTACTTTTACAAAGACGGTCAATGAAAAAAAGAATGTGGACCAGGGCAATACTTTGAGTTTACAGCTTCACTGTAAAGTTCACTCATTATTAATACTATTAGTAATATCTTCGGTAAAGACATTGATGGCGACAGCTCAAACATTAGAGGTTGAGCTTTATTAGCTCCACCTTGCGGAAATTCTGGATACTATTATGTTACTTGTGGTACCACATGGTATCATGCGGCACTATGTGAGAATTTAGGGTATTAATACTGTAACTTGCGGTAAACTGCGTCAAGCGCAACGCAGAATAATGCGGTATCGCCCGCTTTTTTTGAATGGCTGCATCTGTACATGTGGCTTGATTTTCTTTAATGCAAGTTTTCATTTTCTTTTTGGAACAACTTGCTTTTCATGAAATTCATACAGCTTGCGAAAGATTAAATACAAGTCTTGCCTTGTATATCGCAGGCTGGCAAGAATGAAGCATTATTTTCTTTTTTTTAATCAGAAGCTTGCAAATGGAGAAAAGCGACACATGTGAGTCTCTGTTAATTGAAAGGTTAGTGGTTTGAGCCCGCCCAGAAATGCACTTCTCATTATTGCAATGTAAACCTCATCTCTACTTATTTGGATTTCTTAGCAAAACCTTAACCCACTTCATATTTGCAGGAAATGTGATTTTTTTTGTTAAACACTTAAGTTACTTAAGTACGTAAGTCAATATCACTGGGAATGGCCAATAATGACCAACATTCAAGGACATCATATTCAGCCAAGGACTTTGATCTTCGAATGGCTGGCAGGAGAATTCATTTATGCTCTCGTTGCACCCTTAGTTAGAATATTTAAAATTACAACACAGATTTGTTGGAGAACTTGACAAGCAAAAAAGACAGTTGAACAGCATGATTATGTTAGGACTGTACATTTGTATTTTAATAGTTTTGTATATTTATCTTAATTTTAATATACATGTAACAATAAATGCTGTTCTATGTAAATACATTTTGTTGTATTTTATCATATTTTAGCTGAGGGCACAAGGGGGTCTATTATACCTTGTGAAACTTCCAAGACAACTATGACAGAGCCTTATATTTTAAGAAAATTTGCTTTAAAAGAATTTGTAAGATATCATCCCTCAATATCGACGTTCAAATGAAGGATTTGAAGAAGCAACAGCAATAGGAGAGTACATTGATTTTGGACCAATGTTTGCATCTGAACAATCCTTCCTCCTGGAAAGAAGAAAAAAAACAGGTATGTTTTGAGTCTCTTGATGATGCTCTTCTGGATAAAAAAAAACATGCAAATTTGTTTCAGATGTATTTTGGATAAAATTATAACTGTCATCGAAGAGAAATTTGATCAGTTGAATGCAGTCAAAACTTTCGACATTTTATATGATGACAGGACGTACATTTAGGAATCAGTACCGATAACACTGCTGCTATTGATGGAATAGAAATAAGTGATGTATTGGCAGTTTTATCTGAGGCAAGAAGTACTAGAACACCTCCTATAAACATGTTAGGATTCAGAGCAAGAAATATTTTTCCACCTCACCCAGTGATATTGCATTAACGAGGCTGAAGCTGGCTTCTTATTCGCCAGCTTCTTCTTCTGCCTTAAATGCTGCTGCTGTGATGTTATGCCGGCTTTCGCCTGTAGATGGCTGTCTACAGTAATTTTTAAAAGTACTAATCAGGATGGATTACTGTACTTATTCTCAGTAAAGGGGAATATGTAAGTAGTGACTATCCAAATAGCATTTTTGTGTGAAACACATTTCAGAAAATTGTAAACCAATTTTCAAAACTCACAATAACACAAACGCAATAAGTAAATAAGACAAAGGCAAAACATAAGTTCACAGGCACTTTCTGCATATTTACCACGACCTTGCCTTCTGATCATAAAAAGTCTTAAAATCTTGCATTTTACAATAAATTTTAATATAAATGGGACATTTAGAACATGGCATATGAGAATATATGGTTAACCGCGGATGAGCAAAGGGTGATGGCACTTTCTGCTTATTGTTATAAAAGCAACTCAAAATTCTGACACTGAGGTGTGAGAGACAATGGAACAGACTATCAAAATCCTGAACTTTAGGAAATTTTACTGTACCATTTTTGAAAATGTGACCCTCTGAACAAAGCATGAGAGAATGCATTGGGAATGCACTTTCTACTGTGTTGCTATGGCCCTTCCCCTTGATTATGAAAATGTCTCAAAATTCTGACACTGAGGTGTGAGACACAATGTAACAGGCTCTCTTAATCCCGAAATACAAGAAATTTTACTGTATCATTTGAACATGGCATGTCCCTCCTCCCTCATTACCAAAACATCTCAATGTTCCAACACTATGTACATTTGTAATTACAACACTTCACTGTTGCATTTCTGAGTTATGACATTGTGAACATGGCATGTTAAAGTATATAGAAAATCTAGATCAGAACAGGCCAAATGCAATTCATAGTGATTTCTCATTTTCTTACTTTCTAAATGAAAAAAAAATCAGTGATTATGACACTACGGTATGACATAAAATATTCTTCAATGACAGAATAAATAATCATGGAAAAGATACCCACAGTGGGCATTCATATTTGTGATTATAGGAATGTTAAATATCAGGTGAGTAGCTGCGTCAGCATGCGTAGGCTGCAAAGGAACAAGTAAAGGGTTGTTCCATGCTGAAAAGAGAAGAAAGGAAACACAACTTGTTGGCTGTGGAGCCTTCTTCAGGTGTGAGAAAGACAGGGCAGTAAGCAAAGATAATTTTATTTTTATCTTTGCTTACTGCAGTTTATCTTTGATGACAACATCAAAGACATTAGGTAATTTTTACCGCTAACAGCTCAACATCATCTTCCTTTTATATCTAACCTCATCAGATCTCTCAACTCCCAACTCTTCCAGTTTCTCACTTCAGAGAAGGATAAAAAAACTCAATCATCCTCTACAGAGAAAAACCATCAACACCCCTACCACCTCCACCAATCCTAACCTTGTTGTTACTGTACCCTCTGACCTTTCCCTTTCACCCCTTTGCATCCTCAGCTAACATATTTTAATATTACAACACAATTACAATAGATTGTATTTATGTTTAAAATTAAGGTAAATATGTCAAAATATCAAAATCCAACTGCACAGTGCTAACGTAACAATGCTAGTCAAGTTCTCAAACAAATCTGCATTGTATTTTTAAAATATTTCAGCAGAGGATGTGACGGGAGTATAAATGATTCGACGATCATTTTTCTTGTGAGAATATGGTTTTCTGGGGAGTAGCGATGGTGGGCATTATTGGACATTTTTGACACGTGTTAAACACTCGCATTTCCTGCAAATATTAAAATGGCTATGGTTTCGCTGAGAAATCCAATTGACCTATGCGAAGACAATATTTACATCGCAAAAGAAGCCCTTCCCCGGGTGGAGTCGAACCACCAACCGTTTGGTTAACAGCCGAACACGCTAACCGATTGCGCCACAGAGACTAACTGCTGGATATTTTTCTCGAATCACAAGTTTCCGGTTAAAAAAAATCTCTTACCATTCTTTTTGCCAGCCGGTAATATTTCTTCTGCACTGATAACCAAGAATTGAATTTCATTTTTCGCAAGCTGTGTGAATTTCATCAAAAACATGTTTTCCAGAAAGGAAATGAACACATGCATTTAACGAAATCAAGCCCTTTGTGAGTGACCAAAATGGTACGTTCTGTACTACAAGACAGGAAAAAAACACAGCTGGGATTTGAACCTAGGTTCTTTTGTTTAATAAAAAGGCGCTTTAACCAACTTAGCTATGGTGACAGGACAGCTGTCCCCTTTTACAGCCACTTGGACACACCGCTCTGAGACATCTGCGTTCAGTAAGCGCTGAACCTGCTCTCAGAGCAAATTGCCTCTTTTACATAGCAGCCCCGACACTGAGAAACGAAGAGAACTGGCTTTTATCTGGCATTTTTCATGTCCAATGGGTTTGACATCTCCCAAGGGCGACAGAGTTCTTTTGCAACACTATTTCTTCTTCTTTTTTCTTTCTGTACGCTTTGATAAAAACGAGAAATCGTGCAAGGGAAAAATGTATTTTTTTTCATAGAGAAAACGTGCACCAGGAAATGTTGTGTTAAGAAGAAGTGATTTAACATGATACGTGACCTAATTTATCGGACCAAATGCTCACCCAGCAAGGTCTGGAGAAGTTGGAGAGTCTGGTGGATGTGATAATTATACGGTGTTGTGGAAGAAAGTCTTTCTTTGAATTCTCAATCAATCGGAATTTCAGTGCGAAACATAAACCCTTTGTCTGATTTAATGAGATGATATTTTAAAACTCATAAAAAATCAGAAAACACGTTTCTCACTTTGAAATTTTAGACGTGGCGGTGTATTACTAGCAGCGGCGCTGAGCACACTATGGGTGAATTAAGGTTATGTGAAATACCAGCGGTTTAATAAATAACGCAGCTGATTTCGGATCATAAGATTATAGGTTCGACTTCTACCTGGCTCGTGTACATTTTATTCAAGCTCCTCAGTAATAGATGTCAATTATGTAATGAACCGCACCTGAAAGCAAACGTTGAGTCTGTTTCCTTTGTTTTCCAGCATGAAATAGCAAATCGTTACAAAAAGCACCTGCTAATGTCCAATAGCGTTTTTTTTTTCAAATTACATTTTCAGGCTTCAGACACTATTTAATAAAACAAAAGTGTCCGAAACTCCCTAACTTTCAGGTTTGCTTGAACCTGTATTTAAAAAAAAAAGTTACCTGAAACTTCCGGGATTCCATTCTCTGATGTAGCTGTCTCTGAAGTTGGACGTGATGTTTAGCAGATGTGAACTGTGCCTTTTCTCGTGTTCAAGGCTGTTCGCTGTGTGAGCTCCACACTGCGTGTCCTGTACTGCTCTATTTTGTTTAGATTATCTATGTGGTGTACAGATAGAACTCAACTGCATAGTGTAAAGTCCGTGTTCAGGACCAGCAGAACCTGAAAAACTAACAGCTGACCTCGACGTGATTTGAACACGCAGCCTTCTGATCTGGAGTCAGACGCGCTACCGTTGCGCCACGAGGTCACGGCTGTCAGCGGCTTTGAATTCCTCAAAGGAGACAAATCAGCCTCACAAAAAAAATCTCCTGTGAAGAGCGCTGCTCTTCCGAAGAGAGTCTCTTCTTCCCAGACAACATTTTATTCTTCCTGCGCAGCTCTTGTGCAGGTGTTGTTCTCAATTACAGATCCAGGAACACTGATTTTTTTTCCTATTTTTTTTTAAATGAAGTACCCCATAGTGCAACGGTAGCACGTCTGACTCTAAATCCCCAAGTTTATTTTCAGAGTATATCGGAGTCAACTGATATTGATCAGGTTCTGATGCTGCTGAACCCACAGCTTTATTCATAAGGTCCAATTCCCCAAGCCTTCTGACCTTATATGTCCATCCCTTCTCGTCAAAACTCGTATTTTCACAGGGTACCCTTCAGAAATCGCAGTATGGAATGAAAAACTCCAGTAGATCTCGGCCGCTGTTGGTGATTTTCCTTTAAAAACAAATTAATCTCCGGAAATTTTACGGAGTGTATCACTTTCACCGAGACCGAGAAGTGTTAAGCTGTACACGAGTCTTTGTGGCTTAGTTGTTAACCAAAAGGGTGGTGGTTTGAGCCCTCCCAGGGACGCTATGAGCCTTTTAATGTACACACCCGTCTCACTTTAACTCCACGGCCGGTCTTGTTCCGCAATCAAATACAGAGCCCGTAGGAGGCAGTAAGCCCGCGTATATAGATCACTCTGTATATAATGAAGAAGCAGAGGTTAGTTTCTCATCTGCGCGTTACAGAGCCTTACGCAACTCGTACTGTACGAACAGCTAGAGTTTGATCCCTGCACGGGCTATTAGTTGAAAGGCCATTGTAAATGACGTGTAAGAGATTTATAGATAGATACTTTATTGATCCCGTGAGGGAAATTAATAAAGCTTATCCAGCTGGCTTTTATGTTTCACACTAAATTGCGATCTTGAAACCAAAATAATTAGAAATATGGAACACAACCGTTGTTCCCCAAGAAGGAAAGCTGTTTAACACTGACGTCACTCCTTTTTATTTAACCCAGATTGTGAAGACAACTCTGCCCTATCAAAGGAAAATGTTGCACAAAAGTTGGAAAGCACACTCTGAATCCATCTGTACTGTATACTTGATTTCCGCGATCCGTTGGCTGCTTGGTGCTTCGTAAGCAGGTCATTTCAGGGAAGAAACTCAGTTTAGAGAACTACGGGTGCATTTTCACTCATTGAATTTGATCTTTGTACTCTCTTTTCATTCTCAGCAATAATATTTCAAAATTACAGTTCGGATTTGTTGGAAAACTTCACAGGCATTATTAAGTTAGGACTGTACAATTGTATTTTAATATCTTGGTATATTTACCTTCATTGTAATATGGATGTAACCATAAATGTTCTTAAGCATGTTGTACTTTTGTCGTACTTTTTAAAACATTTTAACTGAGGACGCACACGACTATTATACCTTGTGATACATGCAAGACATCTGTAAACTAAGATGTACAGTCAAATTGCCAATTAACAGAAAACCACAATTTGTATAAGAAACGTATACATTTGATTGCTTCCATAGTATTTTGGATTTTCTTACGAAGATCTCACGAAGTATTGCCAGGATCTATATTACCGCTCGGTAGCGATAATACTGCTGATATTGATTGAGTAGAAATCGATGATGTATTGACAACTTTATCTGAAGCGAGAAGTCCTAGAACGCTGCCTATGAAGTGTTAGGATTCATACCAAGATATACTTTTTGTTTTCAACCCAAAATGCTGCTATTGCATTACACATTATATGAACATTACCTGTTTTGGTAGCTTCTCTGCGCGATTTTTCAAAACTGAAACTAATTACAAAATTACTTAAGATCAACCATGACAAAAAATTATAAATCAGGACTAATATTAATATCAACTGATGTTACTACAGAAAAAAAGATTTAACTGAAATATTAATAAGACTATGCAAGCCTAAAAAGTAGAACAATTCAATTTATATAACTTTTTTTTGAGAAATAGGCTCACACACCGGAAGACACTAACGTTTCTCTTCGTTGGAGTATGTGAATAACAGTTTAACCCAAAATGTTTGGAGTCCAGAGGGAGGACTCGCTCGCTGAAGGATCTCTCAAGAAATCCCCGATGAGATTCAACAGGTGTTTTCTTCAACAGCCACTAAAAGTCTGATGACCTTCTCTGGATTTCCTGAATATGACGTCAAATTAATTCAAATCATTTGGTAGTTAACAGAACGAAATGCTTTGAAGGTACATTTAAAACAGCAGAGCAACACTGTAGCACTTCGTGTGTGACTGAATTTAATTGTGTAAACCTGGCTCTCTATGAACACGAGCAAAGAGTTCTCACTCAACAGAAGATTGCGATGTGAGCACAATAATATAAAGCACCTGGTGATGCCAGCGATTGATCTCGGGACTTCATACACAAAAAGCAAGCACTCTACCACTGAGCTACATCCCCTATAGCACAGATGGTGGAACTGACTTAAAGATGTGCATATGTTCACTGACCACAATCCACCCTTCATGAAGAATGCCTGCAGTTTCCCACTTTTGAGTTTCTTCTACTACAAAGTAAATCAATGGGAATGAAGAAATAAGGAAGGGAAAATAATCGCATTGAAGCTTCCAGAGACTGGGCAAAATGAATAATTTATTTTTATATCCAGTCACATGGGCGACGGTGGTTGATTCTTCAATGGGGGAGTGCGTTTTTCTACCTCCTCACTCGACTGTCTTTCAATTATGTTTTCTTTGAAACCTTTTTTCATCTTTTAAGTGCTTGCGATTAAATTACGCATAGAAAAACAGCAGTACAATTGATGTTCATGGACCGATGCACACAACTCCAGTGATAAAGCCCTGTCTGTAAATATTGTAGAAGAATGTTAAAGGGCGAAACAACGCTCCAACCACGGGAATGGTAACAAGAAGGATCGTGTTCTTATTTAATATGTGCTTTTGAATTGCCTTGTCAATACACACAGGCTTTAGAGGTGGACAAATAATTTACAGTGGTGTTTGTAAACAAAGATGGAACATGTTATTTCTATACCAGGAAGAAAGGAGCAGACTCTTAAACTTTAAGAGGCAGAAACAACACCTCATCACAGATAACACTAATTAAAATGACATCACAACAGAAGAGTGAAGCCTTGAGTGAATCAAATCAGTTTTTGTTGGTCGTCTGTGTCTTCATAACTTTGTAGGTGCGAGAGAGGATTGCGAAAATATGCAGGTGCTACTCAGAAGTGCGTTGGTGGTATAGGTTCCTTCAAATATATGAGCCAGTGCATCCCAAATCTTTTCAAGATGATCTGTGATCCGGTAACACACCTCCTGAAACTAACATTCGAGGTAGGAAGCATGCTCTTAAACACCAAAACACACAAAAAGGAAGAAGCAGATCTCTGTACACAAGACGGCAGTGCGATATTAGAATATTGCGCTGCTTTTTACCTGGAGTAAAACTATTGGATTGAAGGAATGCTAACCGCTGGGTTAAAATGTATAGTTGTTATTTGGATAAATCTGTAAACTCGTGATCTTATATGTTTTAAAAGACAGCACAGGAAAAAACGACAGTGCTGATTATTTTCCAGAGATGGAGCACTGATGACCTATTCGAGCTAATTGATAAAGCCCACCCAGTGGATACTCTAGCAGAACGTCAAAGAACATTCACCTTTGTATCCAAGGAAACCACAGGAACAACATCAAGAAGCACAATCAATTCCCCTTTTAAATCTTTCCTGTAAGGTATGCTACGTGAAATCATGAAGTTAATCCTCTGATCTCTTTTGATCACGAACAAAGTATTTCTGATGGAGCGCTATGTTCAAAGATTTAATAAGCTTTACCCCTGCCAACGATTCGGCGTGAAGAAGTAAAAGTTTCACAGGCAAAAGCAGCTCACCACCACAGCCAATATTAAATGTACTTGCCGGTACACTATCATGTGCACTGCCTCAAAAGTGATCTCGGCAGACGTTGTTCCCTACATAAAGCTGACCGTGCCAAAGAGAATTTCTGTTGAGAAAACAAAATATTTTTTCTGCCTTGATGTTAAGCCTGTCTTTTAGAAAGTCTATCTCTAAACACCTCCCGCAGCCTAACAAAAAGCGCTTTTACTGATTGTATTGCAGGTCTTAAAACATTAATATTTGGCAGCAGTGGGATTCAAACCCACGCCCCCAGAGAGACTGGAGCCTAAAATCCAGCGCCTTAGACCACTCGGCCACACTACCTTCCTCCACGCCAACTTGCCACCACAGCCAATATTAAATGTACTTGCTGGCACACTATCATGTGCATTGGCTCAAAGGTGATCTCGGCAGATCATGTATGTATGTTTATGTATGTTTTTCCATACATAAAGCTGAAAGTGCCAAAGAGAATTTCTGTTGAGAAAACAAAATATTTTTTCTGCCTTGGTGTTAAGCGGACAGCCTGTCTTTTAGAAAGTATATTTCTAAACACCTCACGCAGCCTCTCAACAGACTAACAAAAAGAGCTTTTACTGATCATATTGCATGTATTAAAACACTAACACTTGGCAGCAGTGGGATTCAAACCCATGTCCCCAGAGAGACTGGAGCCTAAATCCAGCACTTTAGACAGCTCAGCCACACTACCTTCCACCATACCTATCTTCCTCACATTCCTGGCTTGGACTGGGGGGGCTTCAGCTCTTATCATCAGATCTAATGGTATCATGACATGTGGAAGTGACTGCACCTTCATCTTCCGAGATGCTTTCAATACCACAAACGCTACTTTCACCGACACAAACATAGCAATAATGAAGGTGGTGGGATTCATCCTTTGTGCTGTTTGTAGGGGCGCAACTCTACGGCGATCTACTGACTTGAAGAGCAAAAATCAAAATCCTCTGCTATTACTGTTGCTTTTTTCATATTTTCTTCAGATCCTTCATTTGAACGTCGATTTTGAAGGATATTGATGATAATACCACATAAATTGTGGTTTTCTTGTGATCGCCAGTTTTATTCAAATACCAGCCTTTTTTACATTTCCTTGCGTGTTTCACAAGGTATAATAGCCCCCCTCGCATCCTCAGCTAACATATTTTAAAATTACAATAGATTATACAGCATGCATGTTTGTATTTATATTAAAATGAAAGTAAATATACCAGAATACATACAGTGCTAACCCAATAATTCTTGTCAGGTTCTCCAACAAATCTGCGTTGTTATTTTAACATGTTTCAGCTGAGAGTGCAACAGGAGTATAAATGAATTTTCCCGCCAGCCATTCAAAGACCAAATTCCATGAGTGAACATTATTTTCTCAGAAGTTGCCGGCATTGGACTTTGCCGGTGGTAATGAATTATGTCCACAACTGTTGTAGTAGTTCCTTCTTGAAGTTCGACACATGCAAAGCACTCGTAATATCATAGGTGTTAAAGTTCGCTGAGTCTATTCGAGTCATGGTGTGTATCCCTGCCTATCATTGGGAGACGGGTAGCTTTTTTACACTCAGATTCCAATCTTCAATGCTTTGTGTGAGAGCTTACATAACTTTCATTTTCTCACATTTTCTGACGACTGTTCCAAAGGGGCACCCTGTCAATACTTTTCAAAAATCTGCCTGCATGTTTGATTATTGTCATTTAATTTAGAAAAAGTTCAATATTGATCATAACTAAAGAAAATAATGATCACGAACAAAAAAGGGATAAAGATGCCAGTTGATCTTGAATCACAGCTGGGTAACACGGGCTTCTGTTCTGATATGGTTATACGAGAAACAGGAGGAATCGCCAATCTCCTATAGAACATGAGTTGAATCAGGAGTGAGACATTTCTTATACTCGTGCATATGTCAATGCCTGACCTACATCATAAAACTAACATTAAGTTGTCAGAGACATTAATTTATATACAAACAAGAGACAGACCAAGTAATAATTCTACATTAGTTCAGGTGGGTAAACCTGAACTAACTAATAAACCTATTAATAATTCTACATTCTACAACTAACTAATAAACCTATTAATAATTCTACATTAACGTGTCCTACACTGATCAGACTAATTGACATGGTCTGATTCAGAGCATGTGCAGTTCGTGCTAATTACAACAACGACAGTTCTGAACCCTCATCACCGAACTGAGCACAAGTTCAGCTGTTCTCCAGTTTTGTTACGCATGTTTTTTCATTTCATTTTCATTTCAATTGAGTTCAGAGCTGGAGCTGATCTCCAGACAGTGCAGTGTTTTGGGTAAGTTGTCGAAATTCGCATGAGGCTGCAGACAACTTACCCAAAGTGTTTTCTATAGCTTTCAGGTGCAGTTCATTTATATAAAAGAATGTAAGTGGTATAAACGCAACAAGGCAGACGGCAGTCCAACCTATAATTTTCTAACGCGAGGCCTGACGCATTATTCATTACGCCACTGACCCTGCTATTGTAGTGCTAAAAACACCTTTTCTACATTTATGTCTGTTTAAAAATCACTCTCTAAAAAAGACAAAGGGTTTGTGTGTTGCGCTAAAATTCCGCTTCATTTCGAATGCAAATAAAAACCGTTTTGTTCCAAGAAATCATAAATTTGTCACATCCTTCATACTATACTTCTCTCTTGTATTAGTAAAGCATTTTGATTTAAACTGAACAATATATGAAAGGTTTCATTTATACACTTACACATAATAAGTATACGAATAAATACTTGGAAGAAGCCGCTGCTCAGGTATAAGAGAGATTTAAAATCGGATCAGATGATTTAGAGTCCAGACTGCAAACCAACAGCTGACACAGGTCTTTTATAGAACCGTTTTGATTTCCTCTACTTTGTCCCCTTGACGTCATTGTCCTGCTCGCAGCCGAGCCCGACACACGTCTGTTTTTTGTCGCTGGGCGCACACCCTGCGGTCCATGCGGGTCCTAATACCCCAGTACAATGACGGAATACTAAACTGTAAACAGGTGCCGTCCTTCGGCTGAGACGTAAAACCGAGGTCCTGACTCTCTGTGATCATTCAGAAGAATGGTGGTGGTGGAGGGGAGTCCCCATTACCTGTAAAGCGCATTGAGTGGAGTATCCAGAACAGCGCTATATAAGTGTAAGCAATAATGATGATTATTATTATGTAAAATGCAATAAAAAAATATCAAACTTTGATTGAAAATAGGTCAATGTAAAAACTGATAAAGCTAATGGTTTTATAGGGCTATATCTACTTTTTTTTAAAAAATGCGAAGTCTTTCGCGATTGTGAAAGTTAGAGAAGGTGTACCAGCGGGTGCCTTCATATCGCGAGCGTCAGTCTCACCCGTAGCTGCGAGAAGGTTAAAAGCGCCCAAGTGAGCTGTCTTTCGTCAAAGTAATTGCCGGAGCAGTAAGACGCAAAACACCATCCAGCAGCTGTAGACGATGTTCGGGGAAGAGCTAATTCTGTTTTTAGCACAGGGAGTGAGAATGAGCTCAGTCCGGCTCCCAGCACAATCCATCCTGGTTTGGTTACAGTGCGTCTGAGGCTCTTTGGATCGTAACGTAAAAAAAAAAAAACAATTGCTCATATCGTGTGACTTCCACGACAGGAAGGAAAGGTATCACTTAAAAAAATCAGAACTGAAGATTTGGATCCTGGGCCTCAATTTGATCAAATTATTAAAATGATAATTATCAAAATATCAGACTGTGTTTCTGCAACATTTCGTGCACAGTACGCCATTTTAATCTAAAACAGTCACAACGAGGGCTTTACACGCAGTCCGGGGTATTTTCCCCTTTTATATTTTTGCCACTTTATATCGAACCTGTTATACTCCCAAAAGTGCATGGTAGCTTGTACTTAATAAAAATGTACAATTCACCGCTGGTATAAACAGATGTGTGCCGTGTCTGCCATTATAAGCATTTGTTTAAAAAATAAGTCCACAATACGATAAAAACACAGAAAGCACAAAGTTAATAATACAACGACCAACTACAGTCTACCAACTGCTCTCTGGCACATACTGCCCAATGTAGTG
Source organism: Atractosteus spatula (assembly GCF_055471065.1). Taxonomy (NCBI): domain Eukaryota; kingdom Metazoa; phylum Chordata; class Actinopteri; order Semionotiformes; family Lepisosteidae; genus Atractosteus; species Atractosteus spatula. The sequence continues at coordinate 317,453 of NW_028296622.1, read as the reverse complement.
AAATATTCCAGATGAGTAAAAATCCCAGATCGACATTGTTTCCAACTCGTTTCCTTAGTCTTTTTTACCTTGAATTTAAGCCACAAACCAGGATTCTACTGTATAAACTTCCGGGGATATTAAAACATGTTTGATGGGGTATCAATCATTCCAGGCTGAAATTGACACCTTTTTTTTTTCTTGGGGGAAATGAGGAACAAAACTAAATGTCATTCTGTGTTTCTTAGAAGCATTATCACAGCTAATGCATGTAATGCCTTTAGTATGTGAAGGTGAGAGTTCAGTTATGCCAGGGAGTAAAGAGAACTGAAATTTAGAAAATTCATATTTAAATAGATTGCAAATCTTCAAAGTGTTCTGTCACTGCAAAATTATTACAGGGGTCTACCAGCTGTGGTACGTGCTTGTTTTGGGACTATTTCCAATAAGTATCGCATTCGCAGTAATTGTGTGTCCTTACTGGTATCTTTTAAACTGTGAGGGACATTCGGTTATATAGTCATAATCGGATTTTAACGTGTCCTGCATTTTAATTTACTGAACAGATAAATTGAAAAGTTCTGATTCAGAGCCCCTGCAGTTCGTGCTAATTAGAACCACAACAATGCTCCCGTGTCCTGAGCACCACACTGAGCACACGTTCAGCTGGGCTCTGACTTTGGTCAGCACGACTTCTTGTTGCAGTTTAGCTCAGAGCTAGAGATGATCTCCATATTCTACCGCACTAAGTAGTTCGAAAGTTAGCACACAGTACACACTTTGTAAGTGGAGTCAGGTTTTTAAAAAATTAAACCAGCGCCCTGTCACAGAAAAGTACCCCGGTCTCCCGCGCAACAAGCGGGGGTACTCAGCACTGTACTAACGAGGAGCGCTTATTCTCAGCTGAGCGTGAGCTCTGTTTACTGTCAGCAGACATTTCCTCATTTCCAACGACGTTTTCGCCTGCTCTCAGCTTTCTAAAGACGGTCATAAACGCTCATGAAGTAATTCATGTCAGTTTGAAGTCTGTTTCTGTTGTCTCGGCTCTTGACGAAGAAAAGCCGTACCTGGGAGACTCCCTCTCTAAAGAAGTTTGCCGTCACCCTGCAAGGGAGAAGAGCCATCAATCACTGAGACAATTAACATTAAACACGTGAAATGCGAGATGTTGTGATTTTTTTCCCACTTAAGGCTTCTATCGTTTCTACTCTAACGAGAAAAGGTTTTTATCAGAAGTGGGATTTGAACAAACGTCTCCAGGAGAAACTGCTAACTGACCGCAACGCCTTAGACAACGAGCCTTCCTGCCTGTGGTTATTGTATTGAATTATATGTTTTATTTATTTATAAGAAAAAAGTGCAATCAAGTAATGAAGGAAACGTATTTTTTAATGGAAGAAACTAGTACGAGCAAATGTAAAGTTTAGAGCAGCGCTCAATAAAAACGATCAGAAACCGAAAGCGCTTCTTTTGCGGATCAGTATATTCCAATACCGGTGGTTCTGCAGAATAAATAAGCCGAACTCCAAACACTGTTGCCATTACGGCTACTCTGGCTGCAGCTGCTTTAAGATCTACTCAGCGGGCACAGGTTGTAGGAGGTCAGACTGGTTTGCGCTGTCTAAATAACAGTGTGCGAATTTAAACTTATTTACATAAGACTATTTACAATGTAATACATGCTCCAAAAACGTTAATACTGCACTGGCTGCTATTTGAAACGCCTTCATAAATGACGCGTAATAGAGATTGATGCAGCTGGCTTTTATTCTTCACAATACATTGCAATCAGGAAAATATACTGTATTGTAATCAGGAAAATAAATCAATTATTAATATGCAATACAACGTCTGTTTTTAAAAATGATAGCTGTTTTACACTGACGTTGCTCTTTATGAGATAATCCAGATTGTGAAGACGACTGCACTCTCGCAGATCAAAATATTACACGAAGGCTGTAAAGCACACTCTAAATTTATCCGAATATTTGATTTCCGCGATCCGTTTAGGCTACAACAGGCAACTTGGCGCTTCTCCAGCAAACCAATTCTCAGTTTTGTGAATTACTTGTGCTTCCAACACACTACCATCTATAGCTTGTCAGGATGGCCGAGTAGTCTAATGCGCCAGATTTAAGGGCTCGTGTTTTTCCATTGCTTCGGTGTTTTGGTCTCTGAATAGAGGCGTGGGTTCAAATCCCACTTCTGACAGCTACCGTCTTTTCCCTGCCTTGCGTTTTTCCTGTCTTCTTGTGCTCGCTGACAACGACAGGAAGAGGAAAACGGAGAAACCGGCTTGGGGGCACATGATGGGCAGGGAAATACTTCTTGAACACTTATGCGATTAGCAGAAAGTCAAATAGGCTTCGATTTTTGCCTTAAGAACTGTTTGGGCTGCCTGTAATCGAGGAAAGATTAACTGCAAAGTATGCATTCAAATGTGAAAGACCGAAATATAAAACCACAAGAAGACTTATTAAAGAAACATTGTTTTCCTTGCGGTTTCTCCTGTATTTCACTGGCTGGAGACGCTGTGTCCGGGCTCAGCGGTTATATAAGAAAAGACACAGGCGCGGTTCATGGTTCTGCGCTCCCCGTGCGAAATGCGCGTCTTTTCTCTCCTTTAATACCTTCATACACTCCTCTCAAACCACAGCAAATTCACGGAATATTTCGGTTTTACCTATTTCACAGGTAGTGGGTCTTTTTTTCAGAGATCACAGGTAGAAACAATAAACACGCTGAAAACAGGAAGGTATTCCTGATCGTAGGCGAAGATGTGCAAAAATAAATTTCCTAAAATCCAATAAGGTCCAGTCACGTTCAGGTACTATTCTGATGTAGATGAATATTTTTGGCACAGCTGTTACAACAAACAGGCAAATAAACTTTTTTTATTATTCCATTCGAGCTGTAGTTTTGAAAATGTTTTTTCCATTCATTAAATAATACAAAACACAAACCCACCATAAACGTCTGACCATTGATATTCCTGAATTATAAGATCGTACACACGTACCGCGAAATTCGTGCAAGAGTCACAGCTGGTAGGCAGTTCAACGAATATGATGCCTTTCAGGGGCCGAGTATTAGACACGCGTTATCGTGCGGAGCTTAGTCTTCCGCTAACGCAGTCTTTGCCTCGGACCACCCCTCTTGGCACATTAGCCCTTTAATTTTCGATGTTCTGTATAGAACACCGAATATCTTGAGGAAGTCTGTCAAGCAAAGACTGCTGGATAATTGAGGTGCAAACATTGGTTCAAAATCAACATCCTCTGCTATTGCCGTTGATTCTTTGAGAGTTTCTTCAAGTTCTTCATCTGACATTCAATATCGAGGGATATTGAGCATAATACCGTACTATTTGTAGCTTTCTTTTGATCGCCCGTTTTATTAAAATGCCAGCCTCTTTTACAATTATTTAGATGTTTGGCAAGGTGTAATAGCCCCCCTCGCATCCTCAGCTATAATATTTTAAAAGTACAACACAATTACATTATATTGAACAGCGTTTATGTTAACATTTATATTCAAATTAAAGTAAATATACGAAAATATTAAAATACAACTTCGGCGATCTGTCGTTTTTGCTTGTCAAGTTCTCAATTTTGCGTTGTATTTTAAATTACTTTAGCTGAAGATGCAACGGGAGCATAAGTGAATTCTCCCGCCACCCACTGGAACATATAATTCCATGGGTGAATACTAACTGCTCGCAAGTTGCCAATATCGGAAATTATTGGAAATTCCCAGTAATGTTGACTCTGGTACTCAATTGTTTACTACTGCAAATATCAAAATAGTTCAGGTTTTGCGGAACAATTAAATTTTTGCGGTGATGATGTTTACTATAGGAAGAAGTGCGTCCCTTGGTGGGATCAAAAAACCCACCTTGGGGTTAATAGCTGAACACGCTAACCGATTGCACCACAGAAATGCTGACACCTTGCTTTTTTTTCATTTACATACTTTTGGTGAACAAAAAAATTCGCTTCCATTTCATCTTTCGCAAGCTATATGATTTTAAAAAAACGAGTTGTTCTTCAAAGGAAATGAATAAACGCATTAAACCAAATCAAGACCTCTTTGAGTGTCCCAAATTACATGTAAAACAAGACAGGAAAAAACAGGTACCGCTGGAATTCGGATCCAGGATCTCCTCTTTATGAAATAGGTGTTTTAACCAGCTTTACCACAGCACCGGCAGAACACTATTCTTATACAGGTGGGTACCCACCCTCAAACCTTTGTTCTCCCGCTACTTTACCTTTGCCTACTGCCCTGTCTCTCGCACACCTGAAGAAGGCTCCACGGCCGAAACGTTGTGTTCTCTTTCTTCTTTTTTTCAGCATGGAATAAACCTATTACCTATTCTTATACAGCCGCTTGGACACACCGCTCTGAGACATCTGAGGTCGATGTGCTGAGCCCGGTCGCCGAGCAAAATCATGCCCAAGGTGGGTGTTTTCGTGACGAGGTGGCCAAGTGGTTAAGGCGATGGACTGCTTATCCATTGTGCTTTGCACGCGTGGGTTCGAATCCCATCCTCATCGGTTTATGTCTGCGACTTGTGATCTGTTTCTAAGTCGGACTGGTTTTCTTTAGCTACTGTAGTAGAGCAGTAATATTTCTAGCGTTGGCTGAACATGGCTTACAGCAGTAGCTGACAGATATAGTCTCTTAATATTTAGGTTAAATTTATGCTTTGTACTGCTTTCACCTGATATTAATAGTAGTCCTGATGAACGATTTAGGGACATGGCGCATCTTGAAAATGTTCTTGTTAATTTCAGTTTGGAAAAAAATGCACTCACCAGAAGCAGAAACTGGCCGTATCTGCAAAATGCGCAATACAATAGCATATCTTGTCTTGCTATGAGTCCTTATCTGTTACAGGAGGCGTTGTAGGACTTTTTTAGCTCAGAAAAAACTATCAATTCATTTACATTTCTACTCCATCAATATTAGCAATGTTATTTTTACTAAGCTGTAAATAAACGCAAATTTTAAAATACATTTTAAAATAAATGCTATTCCATATATTGTAACTTTTTGGTATTTAGAATTTTTATCTGAGGATGCAAGGGAAAGTATTATACAAATGTGAAAGAGGCTTGTATTTTAATACAATTTTCCATCAAAAGAAAACCAAAATCCGTATGATATTACCGTCAATATCACTTGATATCAACGTTCAGTTGAAAGGTTTGAAGAAACTCTCAAACAAGCAACTGCAGTAGCAGAGAGTTCTGATTTGAACCGATGCTTGCAGCTCAATACTCCATTCGTCCTCGAAAGAAGAAAAGACAAGTATGTTTTGAGTGTCTCCATGATCCTCTTCTCAGTCCAAAAGAAAGATTTTATATGATCCTGATCCCACTAGAAAAAGGGTCAATTTCCGCCTGCACTGATGTCCCGTCAAACGTTTTATAAGAACTCTGGACGTTTATAGAGTAGAAGCCTGGTCCATTTCTTCTTCTGAACGAGACTATGGGAGTGAGTATTTTGATGTCGAACTGGGATTTAAATAAAGAGTAACACTACACTACATTGGGCTACACGTGTGACAAAGCGTTTACTTTTCGACCTCTCGATAGCTCAGTTGTTAGATCTTAAGACTAGAAAAAACAGCGAGTATTTCTTATGTCCCTGGTCTGAATCCAGTTTGAAGGATGGTGTTTTCTTGTTCCTTAATCAAAAAGTGAAAATTGCGAATTTGTCTTTCACTTTGACGTTCACCCGAAAGCTCAGTATACAAAGAAGTAAAGGCTCCTGTTCTGAATAATCCTCAAGTCTGATTGTTTTGCTTAGACCTTTAAAATGTACACTGTGGACTGTTTGCTCTTCCTAACACAACTAAAAAGCCGCCGACAAACTTACTGATCGGGAGTTTAGTTTAGTGATAGCGCGCACTTAAGACGCTCCGTTTTCTATCACCGGCATCTCTGTATTCTTTTTAAACGCGATATTTTTTATTCTTCGTGTGTGAATTTCAGGGAGACTCATAAACCCTTTGTCTGTTTTTAAGATACATTATTTTAAACCAGACATAATGAAAGACGTAGTAATTAGACACACGTACAAAACACATGAATGTAATTGAGAAAATTTTGACCGGGGCGATGTATTACTAGTAGCGGCTCTGAACTCAATGTGGTGCTGTATGGGAATGCAATACAAACGCCAATGGCACAATGGATAACGTGTCTGATTAAGGGTCAGAAGACTGTAGGTTTCTACTCCTTCGTGGTTCGTGAAGAAGCTTTTAAACCACACTACTCAACACTGACATCGAAGTGTGTGCGGTCCTACACAACCTTACTATCGACTAGATGAGTCTTCTGTTCTATCTCCGATTCTTTCCGCACATTCCTGCTATTTCACCACCGTTATTGTAGGACAACAGCCACAGACACGAGAAGATATACTATTCCAAACAAATGTCTTAAAAAATCACGTTGAAAAGGGTGACAATAAGTTTTTGTTTCTTTAAGGTAACCTTACTTTTGCCTGTAGAGTTCACATTATTTTCTGTAGCCGCAAAACCCAAATATTTCTGCTGTCTCCCGAGAAACACAAGCGTGGAGTCAAATCATATTAAATAACACAACACATCTATTAATTTAACACCCAGATGTGACAGAAGACATGTAAGACTTACACACAGCCTTTAATATACGATAGTGAATTTGCATGTATCCTGGGGAGGGAAGAGAACTGATATTAAGGAAATACATATTTAAAGGGGATGTAAGTCTTAAATGTGTTTTGTCACATCTGGGTGTTAACTGAATAGTTTTTTAGCATTATTTATTGTGTTTTGACTCTATACTTGTGTTTCTCAGGAGACAGCAGAAATATTGATTTTTACATTTATATTCACATTCCCGGTGATATTGACTTAGGAACTCAACTATTTACTTGTAGTTTGACTCGTGTCAAAAGTTGAAAATCTCTGCAAACATCAAGATGGCTAAGGACGTGGAAAGAACCTCAATCACATTTAGAGAAGGTAATGGTTAGATCGGATTAATTCGAAGTGTGTCTCTGGGTGCGTTTGATCTACCAACGTTGTGATTAACTGAAGGATACCCTGATTGAGTGTGCCATAGAAACTGACACATGTCGTATTTTTTCTACATTCACAGATTTTTGGCTAAAGTAAAAAAAATCGTTGTCATTTTCTTGCCAGCTGGCAGTAATTCTTTTGCATTGATAAGAAAGATGAGCATTTCATCTTTCGCAATGTGTGGATTTCTTGAAAAACAAGTTGTGCCAAAAACGAAATGAACACTTCCTTTAAACATCATGCAGAAGCATGTTGTCTCTAACAATAAACGGTGCGCGAAGACAGGCACCGCTGGGATTTGAACCCAGGATCTCCTGTTTACTAGACAGGCGCTTTAACCAACTAAGCCACGGCGCCGGCGAAGCGCTGCCCTTTTAAAGCCACTTGGACACACCTCTCTGTCACATCTTCGTTCGGTGTGCGGTGAGCCTGCTCGCTGAGCAAGTTGAGAAAGGATGTGAAGTGGCTTTTATCCAGCAATTTCATTACCAAGGAGCTCGATGTGCTTTTGATGATTTACAGGGTGTCCAGTGCAACACGCGATGGGCTGCTGGGATTTGGAGCCAGGATTTCCATTAACTAGACAGGTACTTTAACCAACTAAGCCACGGCGCCGGCAGAATTCTCCTCTTTTACTGCCGCTTGGACACACCGCTCTGAGACACCTGCGTTAAGTAAGTGCTGAGTCGGCTGGCTGAGCACGTTGCCTCCTTTACATTCAATAGGAGCCCCGACACTAAGAGAAACGTACAGAAATGGCTTTTATCGGACACTTTTCATGTCCAATGCGCTTGACATCTCCCACGGGCGACAGAGTTCATTTATGACGCTTTTCCTTTCTTTCTTCTTTCTGTACACTTTGATGAAAAAAAAGAGAAATCATGTAGAGAAAATGTCTTTTTTACATGGAGAAAACGTGCACCAGGAAATGTGGTGTTTAGAAGAAGTGAGTGAAGGTGAAAAGTGACCTAATTTACCGGAGCAAATGCTCACCTAGCAAGGTCTGCTTTACTACAAGAGAAACGTAGAATGAAAGATGTGATAATTTAACGCCGTTGTGGAACAAAACGATATTTTCTTTGAATTCTAAATCAATTAGAAATTCAGAGCGACACATAAACGCTTTGTCTGTTTAAAAGTGATGATTTTTTAAAACTGATAAAAATGTAGAAAACACGTTTCTTACTTAGAAATTGGAGATGGGGTGGTGTACTAGTAGCGGCGCTGAACTCACCAAAGTGCACTTCAGTTACGTGACGGGCTAAGTTGTTTAATGGATAACGCGTCTTATTTCGGTTTATAAGATTGTCGATTCGACTTCTACCGGGGTTGTGTGATTTAAATCAGGCTCCTCAGAAGCAGATGTCCGTTATGTAAATAGACCGCACCTGAAAGCAAACGTTGGGTCTGGTTTCCTTTCTTTCCTGCATGAAATAACAAATCGTTACAAAAAACACCAGCTAATGTCCAATAGCGTTAGTCATTTAAACAAACATGAATATACCGTAGGTCTTGGTACATGGAAGTGGATTTCTACCACAATTAAAAAAGGACAAATTATAATTACAGGCTTCAGACACTTTTTTAAACAAAAGTGACCAAACACTCCCCAACTTTCAGGTTTGCTTGAACCTGTAATAAAAACGAGGTCTGAAGCTTCCATTCTCTGATGTTACTGTCTCTAAAGCCGGACGTGATGTTTCGCGGATGTGCAGTGTGCCTTTTCTCTTGTCGTGTTCAAGATGATTGGCTGCATAAGCTCCTGAAAGGAAGCCCCATTCACATTTTTCTTGCATCAACACTCAATCTCCAGGTCTTGCCACAGTCCTGTCACAGACCTGCTGATTTTCAAGGACCTCAAACAGCCTGGTTTACAGCATCCAAGCTCGGTGACCACCCTTCAGACAAAATGGGAAGAATCACAATGTGTCTGAAGTCCTTTCTTTCAACAAATTGGAAGAACAAATTGGGTGTTCTGTACTGCGCTGTTACTTCGTTCAGATTACCTATGTGGTGTACAGATAAAATTCAACTGCGTGGTGTAATTTCCAGGTTTGGTACCACCAGAACCTGCAAACAAATGAGCTGACCTCGACGTGATTTGAACGTGCAAGCTTCTAATCTGGAGTCAGACGCGATACCGTTGCGCCACATGCTAAACGTGTTTTTAACTCCCCCAAAGAGAAAAATCAGCGTCCCTGAAAAAGATTTATTTTTCATTCTCTCCTGTGAGGAGCGCCACTCTTCCAACGAGGGTCTCTTCTTCCCAGACCACAGATTATTCTTCCTGCCCAGCTCTCACACAGATAGCAGACACACCATCTCCACTTATGTCTTCACTACATCTATAGATTTGACCCCCTACAGCCCCGATATTCCTGGACAGGATATTTACCACCAGCCTCGTGAACTTCTCATCTTGACCTCTCCCAGGAGGAGAACAATTAGCACAGAATCCTCTCTCTATTTAGCAAATAACAGAAACCACAGTTTACCTGTCAAGACAGAAAACCAGGCTGCTCCAGGTGAGGCTTAAACTCACAACCTCGGCATGACTCCACTGATTATGTCATTTTACATGGCCTGAACCAGGAAAGAGATTGGAAGTCAAGAAGTTATGGTGTTGTTTTAATACTTGCCTACACTTTTAATTTTTCTGTCAAATCTTTTATTTTGGAGTACTTTCAATTGATGTTTAACCTAGTCCCGACGAACGATTCTGGGCCATGGTGCGTCTTGAATAATGTTCTTATAGGCTTCAGTTTGGAAAAGTGCGCTCTTCAGAAGCTACCGAAACCGCTAATGGTTACATAACACTTAATGCAAAAGCAACGTTCGGGTTTGAAAAAGAATATTACTTGCTATGAATACAAACTCTGTTACAGGAGGGGTGTTAGGGCTATTTTAGCTTAGATCATCAATTCATCTTACAGTTCTTCTCTGTCTATATCAACAGTGTTATCGCTACTGAGCACTAAAGGCAGGTCCTGGCAATACTTCATGAGATCTTCTTTAGAAAACATTTAAAAAATATATTTCCACTACCATACATAAAGTAAAAGATACCGATTGCAGCTAGATGCAAATTCCAATCGAAAATGTATCAGCTTTAAAATTTTCTTTTGGAACCAGCATGAGACTCAAAATATAATTGTGTTTGATTGTACAGCATAGATTGTACAGCATTTATGTTTATATTTATGTTAAAATTAAGGTAAATATATCAAAATATCAACATCCAACTTCACAGTGCTGACGTAACAATGCTTGTCAAGTCCTCAAACAATTCCGCGTTGTATTTCTAAACGATTTTAGCAGAGGACGCAACAGGAGTATAAATGATATCTCCCGCCAGCCATTCAAAGATACTTTCCATGGGTGAATATGGTTTTCTGGGGAGTTGCGGTGTTGATCACTATTGGACTTCCCCGGTCTCAAGTGTTGTTGTTGGACACGAGCAAAAGACTCGCATTTTCTGCAAATATAAAGTGAGTTAAGATTTCGGATTGAGCGGAGACAGTGTTTACATTGACAACATTAAGGAGAGAATCCCTGGGTGGGGGTGAATCACCAACCTTACAGTTAATAGCAGAACGCTCTCGCCGATTGCGCCACAGAGACTGACAAATGAGGATGTTCTCCATTCGCACCTATCCGGTCAAAAAATAAACATCGCTTGCATTTTCATGCCACAACCCATTTGTATCCGCTAGGCGGCGCAGTCGTCTGGCACAAAGATAGCTTTGAAAAGCGTTAAAGGCAAGTCATTCCGAGTTGGTCGTTTGTGTTTTCGAAATGCTGTATTGCTGCCAAATGCTGAAATGATCTCTCGGCTCCTCGGTTGTCACCTCTGCTCTGTAAAGGAATCACAGCACGCGTCGGCTTCCAGCACGGTGGGTCGGGACACGATGCCGGTGGTCGAAAAGAGTGATGTCTTCCTCGTTAGTATAGTGGTGAGTATCCCTGCCTGTCACGCGGGAAACTGCGGTTCGATTCCCTGACGGGGAGTCGCTCTTCTTCTACATCCTTAGAGAAAGGACTGGCTTTCACTTCTCTGTGTTTCCTTTCACAGCGCCATACACCTTTTCATTGCTCTTGCTTTCAAAGCATCTGCACGGCACACGACTCGACATAAGGATGCGCATTGAAGTGAAAGCAGGAAGCGCTGCGACATCCACTGTGCAGATCCCGCCACACTAAGAGGTGAGTGGGTCTGTTCGATCACAGCACTAGGCGAATCCCCAAACAGTGTGCGTGGCGACAAAAGAAGCCGATCTGTTTCGAACCGGGGACCTTTCGCCTGTGGGGCGAACGTGATAACCAGTATACTACGGAAACGGTGCGAAACCGTGCCCAGTGGCCCAGCGCTGAGCTTCGCCAGTGATATTCGATGTGAATTGAATGCTATTCAATTCACCAATCCTATTCAGGGGCGGAAAAGGTCAGAGCTGTGTGTGCCTCTGTAACTCGCCGTGATCGTATAATGGTCGGTACTTTGCGTTGTGGCCGCAACAACCCCGGTTCGAATCCGGGTCACGGCAGAATAGGGGCGTCTGCTTTTACTACTTGCACGAATGAAGGCAAAAAAAAGCCAATCGATGTGAACGAACGGTGCTTTACAGAGCAGTACTGCCTGACTGGATCGTTGATGAACTACAGAGGCCACTCCGACCTCTTCTCTGTTTTCTTCTATGACTAACTAAGGACTGGGCTGCGTCTTCGACAGCCGGGAAGTCGGCCTGGACCGCTAATTCCCGAGAGTCCCAGCCAGCCAGCCGGCTGAGATCAGTGCGGGGAGCCCAGCCCCTGCGCACAGGCACAGCACAAAGAGAAACGAGTGCATCGCCAAATTGACGTCCCGCTAAACTGCTACAGGAGTAAGAAAAGTAAACCACCAAACTGTGTTGAAGCAAGAGAGCATAAAGTGTGAGCGCGGTGACTAGGTTTTTATACTGGCAGGACCTGCTACCACACACCTGGTCACACTACCGCTCAATCAACACAATCAATTACACACAGAGACCCGGATTGTTCTCAGCGTCTAATTAGAACCTGCTTCCAGTCTGAGGCGGGACTCCGTGAAGCCGCCTGAACACTTTCCCGTGTGTATCCGACCTCAGCGGAGGAGTTCCACTCAATTTAGACAGAATTAAATCACCCACACGAGTAGATTTGGCTCAGATGAATTTATTGTTCAATTAGTTTCTAATTTCCGAGGACAGTGTGTTAAACTCGTTGCCAGACAGAGTACGGAACATGCGACAAGTCCGTCCACACTTTCATTTATCGAGGGGGGTGTTCTATCAACATGTACCGCAATGAAAATAATTTTACTATTTTTCACGTGTAATTGCATTCACATTAAAATGTGTAATACAAGCATTTCTTTGCTTCCCAGTAAAGAAATACTGATCAGCTTTTGACATGATCTGATAATAATTTGTCTGATTTTCCAGAGATTGCTTTTGCTTCGCAGCACTGAGAACCAATGGAAGCTCGTTTCCGCCAGGGAGTAAAAAAAAACGCACTATGGTATCTCAGAATTGTGACTTAGAATCTTAGAATTGTGACCTAAAAACTCAGAATTTTGACTTTATATCTCACGTTTGCGACTTCGAAATAGCCCATATTTCATTGTCTGTCCTTTTGTTATTGTAACGGATTCTTGTGCCTTCGCCGCTCCCACCCTACTTCGTGCCTCACTGTATTGGCTCGAACCCAGGCCTTGCTAGCTGAGCTAAAGAAGAGTTTCTTTTTTAAGTAAAAAAGGACATACAATGGAAATATGTAAAAAGTATAAGTTTCAGATTTAATAATTGTGAATTCCTCTGGATGTGAAGTGTCTATTTCTGTATCTTATTTCATATTCTGTCTCCGTTTTTGTATTTCTGGTGTTTCAATATTTTTTTTTTAAAAGCCCACCGGCCACTATTCCATCCGGGTACTATGGAAGCCTCACTGGCGGAAATGGGATTCCATAAAAAATAATGTAATTAAATTTGATTTTTATCAGGGCACTGTACAAGACAAGTCATCAGGCCTATAGATCCTATGATCTTGTACGATTCATCAATATAGTGTAACGGAACGGCCGACATACAATTTGTAGTTCAGGTGGGTAGCTGCGTCAGCATGCGTAGGCTGCAAATGAACAAGTAATAGGTTTATTCCATGTTGAAAAAAAGAAGAAAGAAAACACGTTTCGGCTGAAACGTTGTGTTTTCTTTCTTCTTTTTTTCAGCATGGAATAAACCTATTACTTGTTCCTTTGCGACATACAATTTGTACGATCTGGTTGCAGTGATGACAGCACCGCCCTCCCCTGCGCATAACAGGGATGCTGGCCGCCGGGACTAAAGAAAGTGTTCTTTAGCTCAGCTGGCAAGACCTGGGTTCGAGCCAATGCAGTGAGCCACGAACTAGAGTGGGAGCGGCGAAGGCACAAGCCCTAGAACCCGAATCCGTCACAATAACGAAATGACAGACAATTAAATATGGGCTATTTCGAAGTTGCAAATGTGAAATATAAAGTCGGAGTTGTGAGTTACTAAGTCGCAATTCTGAGTTACTTAGTTGGAATTCTGCGATACCATAGCACGTTTTTTTGTAACTCCCTGGCGGAAACGGGCTTTCATACATTTCAATTAGTCTGATCAGTGTAGGACATGTTAATGTAGAATCATTACTATGTCTGTCTCTTGTTTGTATATAAATGAATGTCTTTGACAACTTAATGTTAGCTTTTAATTTAGTTTTACGATGTAGGTCATGCGTTAACATATACACGAGCATACGAAATGTCTCACTCCTGATTCAGCTCATGCTCCATAGGAGAGAAGAGATTCCTCCTGCTTCTCGTACAATCATATTAGAACAGAAGCCCGTGTCGCCCAGCTCTGATTCAAGAGCGACTCGCATCTTCAGCCCTTTTTTTATTCGTGATCCTAATTTTCTTTAGTTATGATCAATATTGAACTTTTTCTAAATAAAACGACAATAATCAAACATGCAGGCAGACTTTTAAAAAGTATTAGGAGCTGACAGAGTGCCCTTTTGGAATAGTTGTCAGAAAATGTGAGAAAAGGAAAGGTACGTAAGCTCTCACACACAGCATTAGAGATTGGTATTTGATTGGAAAAACAACTACCTGTCTCCCCAGCATTTTACGGTGCTGTTGTTTTGATTTTACATATTGTTAGCATTTTAATGAATTGTTAAAAGATTGATACACAAATCGCTAAATAAGAAAACGTGAAAACCCTAGCTGTAAGCAATTGGCCATTCATATTCCTGAATTTTAAATCCCTGTGTTTTTCTGTATCCGAATGCCTGGTGCAGCTAATTTGAAAGCGGAGTCTACGATTTACTGTATTGCAGAAGCGTATTGTTGCCACCAAGGAAAAAAAATCCTGAGTTTACAGGAGTAAAAGAGGAAACAAATGCAGACACCGTTTAGAAAAAAACACACACGTCTCAGGCCTTAACCATGACAAGGATGGGATTTGAACCTAGACGAGCAGAGCACAATGGATTAGCAATCCAAAAAGTGACTCCTGTTTAATTTTCTTTTCACTTCCTCGATTTGTAGTACGCTCCTCAATCCTTACAAACGATAAACAAAACGACTTCATGTGCCACAGCATTCTGCTGCAGGTACTGTTTGCACCGTGTATTAGGCGAACCCGAATTAAATATTTTAAATATGTGAAGAATTTCATGAAAAAGATCACAGCCAATGTCAGCAAATCGGAGCCTGTAGGCAGCTTCAACGGAACAAAACGATCTGAAGCCGCAATTCTTTCATAGTGTATTGTGACACTCTAACCACGTTGTTGCTATTACTGCTACATCTGCTGCCGTTGCTTTAAACTCTACTCAGCGGGCAAGTAAAGTTGTACAAGGAATAGACTACTTTGAGCCGTCCAAATTCTATTATGTGAATTTAAGCTTTTTTTAATTAATAACAGCATTAGTAATACAATGCGTGCTCAGAAACGTTACTTATTAGCTTATGAAGCAATATTGTTTCGACAATTTGCGGTCTTCAAAATGTAAACGCTAAAGTTTTTATACTTCCTTGTGAGCAGATCACCTTTGATTAAGAAAAGCAAAACTTACTCCCCTGTTGCTTTCATTGCAATATCTGAATCGAGACCCAAGCGCTAAGAAAGCTGAAAAACGCAGAAGTAATAAACCCGATTTTAATTTAGATACACATTTTCTAATGCAGCCTTCATTACAAGACACTATTTCTCGAAAGCGTGTTATGTAAAAAAGAGAAAAACGAAAATATATGGATGACAATATTTAAAAGATGAAGATTTTACTTTTGAGAAATTGTCATTTTATGTATCTAGACGCTTTTCAACCGCTGTTTTTAGAACTTTGCTGGGCTTCCTGAATCATTTTCAGTGTTATAAACTGGGTGTGGAGGTAGCGATCACTTTGTAGAGCAGTTGATAGGCTGGAGCTGTTCAGACTACGTTTGTTATTTCTCAAACGCTTCCATCATTTTTCTTTCACGCTAGGACGCGAGTGTGTACATGTGTTTGGTTTTCGTTTCACTAATTCTCATTGAAGATTTGGGAATTAACGAAGAAAGAATCAGTAGCCAGGAAGGCAGAAGCTTTGGTTCTCAACGATCTTGAAGACACGCTCATGTAGAGCAGCGTGTGATGATTTGTACTACAAAAGACCAAGTGCTCAGTGACGTCTGCGTTTACCGTTGAAACTTTTCATCTCAGGTGCAAAAGCAGTTGTATTAAACATAGCTGAGTGGCGCAGCAGAAGCGTGCCGGGTCCATAACCCCACGATCGATGGATCAAAGCCATCCTCTGCTATACACCTTTTATGCACGATTGATAAGCACACCATCAGTTTAATGACGTGCATTGAAACTGATTTCTTCTCTTGTGTGTGCAAACTTCACACTTACGGTGCTCTTTAATCTTTACAAATATGCAGATGCCCAAATGTTTCTTTGGTTGTTCTGACATCCTTTATAGATTCCTCAAATCCTTCAAATGAACATCCATATCAGCACAATTATGTTTATATATTTTAAAATTAAAGTACATACAACAAAAATATCAATGTACATTTGTACTGTGCTCATTTAATAATGATTGTCAAGGATTGTCAAGTTCTCCAACAACTCTGTGTTATAATTTTAAAATATTTTTGCTAAGGATACACAACGGGTGTATAAGGCATTCTAACTACGGCCAGCTGAAGATAAAATTCCACACGTGAAAATGGTTTAAAACACGCACATTTCCTGCAAAGTTCAAGAGGGCTTTTAGCGGAGATTGTGTTTACATCGAAACAATCCGAAGCGCGTCCCTGACCACCAGCCCTTTGTTTAACAGCTGTACAAAGACACACTCCCGTGCAAAGAGCAACGGGAGTATAAATGAATTCCCCCACCCTCTATTCGAAGATAAAACTCCATGTGCGAGTCTAAGTTTCCTTGAAGCTACTGATGTTCGTCTTTTTTGGACATTCCCGGTGATATTTACTAAGGAGCTCAATGTTTATCTGTTGTAGTTCGACATGTGCAAAACATCTTATTCCCTACAAATATCGGCCAGGTCATGATTTTCTCAACAGTTCGTGTCATTGCAATTTGAACCATACTTTTTTCCTAATGTATGCTGACCTGCCCAGTGGGCCTTGATTCGTCGAATATAGGTATATTCACGGCGAAAATACGGCTATACGTATATGTACGTCGCCGCGACTTATAATCAACGTCGAATTGCAACCGTAAAATCGACGACATGAATAAACGCATATATAACGTCGAAAACACATCTAACACAGTGCCTGAGGCTTTTTACTGTATATATCGTGTGTGCCGCAACTAGGAGTATACGGCACTCTGCACAGTGTACGAAGTAAATTATTTTCGCAGTCATTAATTTACACGTGTGTAATAAATATAATACATTAATGACTTAATGAATTGCGGACCACATTTAGACGTCTAAAGTATGCGTTTAATAGACGTATATTATACGTCTTTTGCCCAGTGGGTGCCGTGTTCAGAGGGTCATATTTAAAAAATGGTACATTTAAAATTTCTTACTGTACTTCAGGATTTTGATAGTGTGTTACATTGTCTTTCACACCTGGGTGTCAGAATTGTGAGACGTTCTTACAATCAGGGGGGAGGGCATGGAGAAAACATGCACCAGGAAATGTTGTGTTTAGCAGAAGTGAGTTAACATGATCCGTGACCTAATTTACCAGAGCAAATACTCACCCAGCAGGGTCTGCTTTACTACAAAAAAGAAGTAGAGTGAAAGACGTGATCATTTAACGCCGTTGTGGAACAAAACGCTTTTTTCTTGGAATTCTAAATCAATTAGAAATTCAGAGCGACACACAAAGGCTATGTCTGCTTAAAAGTGATGATTTTTTAAAAATGATAAAAATGTAGAAAACACGTTTCTCACGTAGAAATTTAAGATGGGGGTGGGATATTACTAGGGGCGGCGCTGAACTCACCATGGTGCAATTCATTTACGTGATGGGCAAGTGGTTTAATGGATAACGCGTCTGATTTCGGTTTATTAGATTGTCGATTCGACTTCTACCGGGGTTGTGTGATTTAAATTAGGCTCCTCAGAAATAGATGTCCGTTATGTAAATAAACCGCACCTGAAAGCAAACGTTGGGTCTGGGTTCCTTTCTTTCCTGCATGAAATAGCAAATCGTTACAAAAAAAAAACACCAACTAATGTCCAATGGCGTTAGTCATTTAAGTAAACATGAATATACTGTAAGGTCTTGGTACATGGGAGTGGATTTCAACCACAATTAAAAAAGGGCAAATTATAATTACAGGCTTCAGACACTTTTTCAAACAAAAGAGACCAAACACTCCCTAACTTTCAGGTTTGCTTGAACCTGTAACAAAAAGGAGGTCTGAAGCTTCCATTCTCCGATGTCATGGTCTCTAAAGCCGGGCGTGATGTTTCGCGGATATGCAGTGTGCCTTTTCTCTTGTCGTGTTCATGATGATTCGCTGCATAAGCTCCTGACGGGGTGTTCTGTACTGCGCTGTTACTTCGTTCAGATTACCTATGTGGTGTACAGATAAAACCCGACTGCGTGGTGTAATTTCCGGGACCGGCACCAGCAGCACCTGCAAACTCCTCAGCTGACCTCGACGTGATTTGAACACGCAACCTTCTGATCTGGAGTCAGACGCGCTACCGTTGCGCCACGAGGTCACTCACTACATGTACTTTTAATTCCCCCAAAGAGAACAATCAGCGTCCCTGAAAAAGTTTTTTTCATTCTCTCCTGTGAGGAGCGCCGCTCTTCCAACGAGGGTCTCTTCTTCCCAGACCACAGATTATTCTTTCCGCCCGGCTCTCTCACAGAGAGCAGAGACACCGTCTCCACTGATGTGTTTACTACATCTACAGATCTGACCCCCTACAGCCCCGATATTCCTGGACAGGATATTTACCACCAGCCTCATGAACTTCTCATCTTGACCTCTCCCAGGAGGAGCACAATTAACACAGAATCCTCTCTCCATTTAGCAAATAACACAAAACACTGTTTACCTGTCAAGACAGAAAACCAGGCTGCTCCAGGTGAGGCTTGAACTCAAAACCTCGGCATGACTCCACTGATCATGTTTTTATACAAAGCCTGAACCAAGAAAGAGATTGGAAGTCAAGAAGTTATGGTGTTGTTTTAATACTTGCCTACTCTTTCAAATTTTCGGTCAAATCTTTTATTTGGGAGTACTTTCAATTGATGTTAATCCTTGTCCCGATGCACGATTCTGGGCCATGGTGCATCTTGAATAATGTTCTTATAGGCTTCAGTTTGGAAAAGTGTGCTCTTCAGAAGCTACCGAAACCGCTAATGGTTACATAACACTTAATGCAAACGCAACGTTCGGGTTTGAAAAAGAATATTACTTGCTATGAATACAAACTCTGTTACAGGAGGCGTGTTAGGGCTATTTTAGCTTAGATCATAAATTCATCTTACATTTCTTCTCCATCTATATCAACAGCGTCATCGCTACTGAGCGCTAAAGGCAGGTACTGGCAATACAATCTTCTTTAGAAAACATTTTTCAAACTATTTCCACTACCATACGTAAAGTAAAAGATAGCGATTGCACGCAACGAATAAAATCTCTTTTCCAGGGACATTGTAGCTAGATGCACATTACAATCGAAAATGTATCAGCTTTAACATTTTCTTTTGGATCCACAGGACGATCAGCACGAGACCCAAAATATAACTGTGTTTGATTGTACAGCATAGATTGTACAGCATTTATGTTTATATTTATGTTAAAATGAAGGTAAATATATCAAAATATCAACATCCAACTTCACAGTGCTAACGCAACAATGCTTGTCAAATTCTCAAACAATTCCGCGTTGTATTTTTAACTATTTTAGCAGAGGACGCAACAGGAGTATAAATGATATCGCCCGCCAGCCCTTCAAAGATACTTTTCCATGGGTGAATATGGTTGTCTGGGGAGTTGCGGTGTTGATCACTATTGGACTTCCCCGGTCTCAAGTGTTGTTGTTGGACACGGGCAAAAGACTCGCATTTTCGGCAAATATAAAGAGGGTTAAGGTTTCGGCTTTAGCGGAGCCAGTGTTTACATTGACAATAATAAGAAGATAGTCCCTGGGTGGGCTTGAACCACCAACCTTTCAGTTAACAGCCGAACGCGCTCGCCGATTGCGCCACAGAGACTGACGAGAAAGACTCTACTCCATTCGCACCTTTCCGGTCAAAAAATAAACATTGCTTGCATTTTCTTGCCAGTCGGCAATATTCCTTCTGCTCTGATAGCCAAGAATAACATTTCATTTTTCACAAGCTGTATGAATTTCTTGAAAAACAAGTTGTTGCAGAAAGAAAATGCATTCATGCATTAAACTAAATCAAGCCCTATGCGGTTGTCCAAAATGTTATTTTCTGCACAAAAAGACAGGAAGAAAGGCACAGCTGGGATGTGGAGCCAGGATCTCCAGTTAGCGAGACAGATACTTAAAGCGACTAAGCTACGGCGCCGGGAGAATTCTCCTCTTTTACAGCCGCTTGGACACACCGCTCTGAACCATCTGCATCAGTAAGCCCTGAGTCTGCTGGCTGAGCAAGCTGCCTCCTTTACACGCAACAGGAGCCCGGACTGTAAGAGAAACGAAGAGAAATGGCTTTTATTGGGCACTTTTCATGTCCAATGCGCTTGACATCTCCCAAGGGCGGCAGAGTTCATTTACGACACTTTTCCTTTTTTCTTCTTTCTGTACTCTTTGATGAAACAAAACGAGAAATCATGTGAGGGAAAATGTCTTTTTTCATGGAGAAAACATGCACCAGGAAATGTTGTGTTTAGAAGAAGTGAGTTAACATGAAAAGTGACCTAATTTACCGGAGCAAATGCTCACCTAGCAAGATCTGCTTTATTACAAGAAAGAAGTAGAGTGAAAGACGTGATCATTTCACGCCGTTGTGGAACAAAACGCTTTTTTTTTGTCAAGACAGAAAACCAGGCTGCTCCAGGTGAGGTTTAAACTTTAAACCTCGGCATGACTCAACTGATTATGTCATTTTACTGTACATGGCCTGAACCTGGAAGAAGATTGGAAGTCAAGACGTTATGGTGTTGTTTTAATACTTTCCTACTCTTTTAATATTCAGGTTAAATCTTTTATTTTGGAGTACTTTCAATTGATATTAATCCTAGTCCCAATGAACGATTCTGGGCCATGGTGCATCTTAAATAATGTTCTTATAGGTTTCAGTTCCGAAAACAACTCAGTAGCAGGCTATGCGGAACAAGCAAACACATTAGAACTGTTGTGAATGCAGTGGAAATAATTTAGTCACTAAATAAGAAGCTTATGCACCACTCGCTTGAGAATTGTTATATTTAACAAAAATTGCTTTCCAGACACCACAACTATTCACAATAATTTTATCAATACAGGTCTGAATGAAAAGTTTATTTTTTTAATAATTAACTTTAATGTCCATCTTTATTAGTAGATGTATTACATGTACAGCCTTTAATATGCGATAGTGAATTTTCAGGTGTCCTGGGGAGGGAAGAAAACTGAAATGAAGGAAATACATATTTAAAGGGGTGTGTTCTGTCATATCTGGGCGTTTGAATAGATTTGTTGTATAAGTTATTGTGATTTCACTCTATACTTGTGTTTCTCAGGAGAAAGTCGTTACATTGATGATTTGAGGGTATAGAAAATACGTTGTGCTGTATGAGTAAATGTAAGGATATGTTGAAAAAAACGTATTGTCACCTTTGTGAACGTCATTATTAGATACCTGTTGATCATTTAGCGACCTAGGCCTCCCTCTGGACTCTGCACTGAATTGAAAGCTACAGGAGCTCCTCACTGCTTGTCCTGTATTGTTACCTGTGCTCTCGTCTACATTACCTACGTGCAGAACAGCACCAAGAACACCATAAACTTTGTGACGGAAAGTGCTTAAGAGCATGAAAAATATTGAACATTTTAAACATTCATAGAACAACTTGAAAAACTGAGGGACAAAAGACCATCTATTTTGCAGGTTCACAGTAGTTGCAAGAAAATCAGTCGCCTGACTAGGGACCTAGAGATAAAAAGTTCGATATTCTACTGACTGGGCTATTCCTGTCTACTCAGTTTCTCTCTGAAACAACATTTTTCAAGAAATACTTGCTTAAAAGTGCAGATTATTTTTTACCCAAAACTGCAAATGGAGAAAACTGACTTGTTAGAGTCTCTGTGGTACAATTGCTTAGTGCGGTCAGGTTGGGACTAAAATGATCGTAAGGTGATGGTTCAAGTGCATCCAGGCACACCTTTCTCACTGTTCCAACGTGAACATCATCTATGGAAAAAATGGCATAAAATGTTTAACAGATTATTGACCTTATTGATACTGACGTCTTACCACTTGGCCACCATGCCTGCGGTTCCGCTTACTTTCCCATCAAGGCTAGCACGTTTTTTAAAATACAAAAAAGTTAAATCTTTGAGCACAAATTGCTATGGTAGGAGGAATAAAACAAATATGACTGTTCAAATTAATTCTACTGAAACTGATTTAATCATGCAGAATCTACAACAACAAAACCATGATTCTTAACAAGGAGATACTGGGGAGCAGTGGGATTCCAACTCACGCCCTCGAAGAGACGGAGCTTTAATCCAGCTCCTTAGAGCGCTCGGCCGGGTTACCCTTGATAGTGGCTTTTCAGCACTTGTAGTCTG
Source organism: Atractosteus spatula (assembly GCF_055471065.1). Lineage (NCBI taxonomy): Eukaryota > Metazoa > Chordata > Actinopteri > Semionotiformes > Lepisosteidae > Atractosteus > Atractosteus spatula. The sequence continues at coordinate 295,126 of NW_028296622.1, read as the reverse complement.
ACTTTGTGGTGTTATGCTGCAATAGAAGAGACTGCACCTCCTTTTTCTGAGATGCTTTCTCTCACTTGGTGAAATATTCACTTCTTTGGCCTTCTGAATATAGTTCTTCTGTTAAGCAGGCTTCAGACTCTGCTTATAGCGCCCATGCAGAGATTTTATTTTTACAGGAAGACTCATTCTGAAACGTATCTCTGTAGTTTTAGAAAAGCTTTGAACAGCGTATTTTATACAATGCACAAACAGTATTCTAATTTCACATGGCAGATCTGTGCAGCAATCGTACTTGATTTGACTGTGATTCTTAAATACTTCTAGCAAACATATTCAGGTTTCCTTGAACCTTTAATAAAAAAAATTACTTTGCAATGTTCCGCAGATGTGCAGTGTGCCTTTCCTCTTGTCGTATTCAAGAGTACTCACTGCGGGAGCTCCTCACTGCGTGTCCTTTACTCTACTGTGATTTCTTTTAATTTATGTACGTGGAGTGTGGTGAGAAGATCACCTTGAACATTTTCGGTTTGTGAAAGGAAACACTAAAGAAAATAGAAGTGATGAACATTTAAAATAACCACAGTACAGCTAGAAGAGGGAAAGATAAAAGACGATTTAGAATGACATTCACAATAGATTGAAGAACAGCACAACCGCCCAAACAGGGACTTGAACCCTGGACCCTCAGATTAAAAGTCTGATGCGCTACCAACTGAGCTATCTGGGCTCTAAAAAAATGAAGACACTGCCGGGATCCTCGCAAATCAGATGTCTCTTCTTGTGCCGAAGTGCAGTCATACCTGACACATCTGGAATGGCCACTGACAGACTTTATCCAGAAGTGACGGCACAACTCCCAGTAGAATGAGAGAGAAATACAGAACGACACAAGGAGTCAAGGGGCTCCCACAATCCATCTTTCCTCACATTACTGATTTTTTCACTATGAATTTGACCTTTTCACATTTAATAAGATCTTTTAATCAACAACATTTAGGAAACAAAACACATTTTTGGAACAATAATAAAAAAAAAAAACTTTCAATGTCTTGGTTGTATAAGTGTGCACACCCTTTATAAAGGGGGTAGCAACTGTGCTGAAATTTAACCAGTCACATTCCAGATCATGTACAAAGGTTATTTGCCTTTGCCAGACATCAATTGTATTGATTCTTATTAGTCCTATTTAATATCAGCTGATCACATATAACTAACCAATCTCGGAGAATGTACCTTCATACTGCACAGCGGAACAGGAAGAGAAATCCGACCGCTGATTATCACCAAAGAATGTCGTTACAAATTATCTGCGGAGTTCTTTTACGTATCCGGCCACCTCTTTCCTTCCTACTTTGCAGTGAGCACAATTCTTTCAGTTTCTTCTCTTGTATTTTCCTTGCTATTTTACTGTCCCTTTCCCCCATGTGGAGATGGATCCACAACCGAAACCCTGTTTGCAGCCTGTGTTTCTGCAGCATCAGTCTGTATGAGGAGAGGGTGTTAAACAGCTCCAGCGGCGCAGTCGGTCAGCGCCCATTGCTTATACAGCAATGCACAGCAAAGTCATGCTGAGGTTGTGAGTTTGAGCCTCAACTGGAGCAGTGTGGCCTGTGTATTTAGCTACTTGTTAAGGATTCAGCCAGTGAAACCGAAACCAAGTAATAAATCCACTTGCAGGAGCCGATAGAGACAAGTCGTGATCCAAATACCTTAGACGAAGGAGAGAGCCGAGAGTCCAGGGGAAGCCAGTGATCTAAACTGAGAGAGAGCAACCGAAGCCGAGCCATAATCCAAAAAACGTAGTAAGAGGGGAGAAACCAAAGTCGGAACCTGAACAGTACGAAGAGGTAGAAGGCGTAGCACAACTAAGTCGCTCGAAAGGAAAACCAATACTGAGCAAAGAGGTAGGGAAAGACTAGTGCTTAAATATAAGATGAGACGAAGGTGTGGTGGTGAAAGCGTACACTGATAGGTAGACCAATGAACTAAGACTACGCCTACTTCTGCCTCTTTCGTTGCCGGGAGGCAGGGATCGTAACACATGGTTCTAGTGTTACTACTGCTACTACAGCTACTACTACTGCTGCTGAAACAACTGCAACTAATACAATTTTACAGCTACTCCTAATGCTACTACTAATGTTTCTGAAGCTACTAGTAGTACTGTTACTGCTACTAATACTGCTGCTACTGACACAACTGCTACTACCACTACTACCATTATTACTACGACCATGACTTCAGATTCTAATACTAATTCTGATACTAATACTCCTGCTACTATTACTGCTGTCATTACTACTAATAGTGATAAAAACAGAGCACTCACAGCTTTGTAGACATTGGTCTGGACTCTAGAAAGTGATTCCATTTGCAAGCAGCTCTGGACCTCAACACCTGTTGATGGGTCACTTCTATCAGACACAACATTGGAGCCCAACCCACCTACACACATTTACACACACTGACAGATATACCTACACACTCACACACATTCACACACACAGACACTACACATACTGACTAACACCATACACATTTATACACACAATCAGACACATACATGCACAAATACAAACTAGCACACATTCACAGACACACACATACTGTAGACACTACACTCAGAGATACACACCCACACACTGATACGCACACATTAACTCATAACTACAAATACACTATAAATAACACTAATACAAATACCACTAATATTGCAACAGTAACACTATCACTAAGACTTACACTATCATCCTAACACTGACACAAAATACTACTACACTAATAATACTAATAATAACAGTAATGTTATCACTAAAACTAACATGACTACTAGTGTAAATAATTTAACCTTATCTCTGTAATTATCACTAATATTAACAGGAATACAAGCATTAAAACAATCAATAGCACTATCATCATTAATACTCACATGAAAACTATCATTAATATTAAAACTACCGATTGTACTCACACTAATATTAACATGAAGACACTAATATTAGTATTAGTAGCTGTCCGTGACGTCACACCGCTCTTTGTGACGAAGGCGAGACACCTAGCCGTGGGCAGTGACATGGCGCCTGTTGCTGTGGTAACCATACTGATGATTTGTAAACAGTGGGAAAATGCATTTAAACTGTTACCTACACAAATTTATCAACTTGGAACATAATTTTTAAGCTCTAGCATACAATTCCTAAACAAACATTTGAATAATAATTCTTTAATTTCAGATTGAACATTATTAACACTAAAGGCACTATGGTAATTGATCGATACAGGCTCTATTGACTGTTTTCTAGATATTAAAAACAGGGTCAAAACGGGAAAAGTATTAGTACTCACCAATCCATGAAGTTAATCGATTATTCTACGGTTCTTCAGTTGAATTAATTAGTTGTCGATAGATAAGTGATCAATAACTCTCCTCCGTGCGCTCCGCTCGCCTCCCGCAGTCTCGCTCTCTGATCCTGGTGCTCTGGCTGGTGTCCATGACGTCACAGCACTCTTTCTGACGGAGCAGACATGTCTCTGCTGGAGGAGACTCCTGTCCGGAGCCCAGGGGGCTTTTCATACAGATATAAACTCTCCAATAATAAAGGCGATTCGTAATAGCTGGAAATGGAGAGCTACGAACCAAGGAATAAAATTCATTAAACCAAAAAAAATAGTTTACTTCACAGACTAAAATAATTGTATAGCATACTCCCGGAGAGGAGAAGAGAAAGGGCACAAGTCCCTGTAATGAGCTCTTTTAAGCATTTTAAACGAATCTCCACAGAATAGAAGCCAGGAGGATCAGACACCTGATCCTGAAGGTTGAAGAGTATCTCCTGGTTTTATTTCCACCCGAGCTCTCAGCTCCTCAGCCGGTTTGATGATTTAATTAACTGTATAACTGTTATCAGACTCTGTTTAACTGTATATTTATAAGACAGTCTGCGAGAGATGTGTGGGAGACGCTGTATCCCAGGGCTGGTGTGGAATCACACACAGACAGGTCTTCTGTGTGATCTGAGTCCCACTGCTCAGAGCTACAGACTGGTCAACTGGTCACTCTTGTAGACACAACCATTGGTCTGCTGCTGCTGAGAATCATAATACCACTGGTAAGAGTGGCAATACTCACAACCAATTAATTCAACTGAAGAACCATAGAATCATCGATTAACTTCACTGATTGGTGAGAATGAATTATTTTCCCATTTTGACCCTGTTTTTAATATCTAGAATACAATTCAACTGAAGAACTCAGATTGTCAGGATAAAGAGAAGGATGGAGATGAGCTTCTGTCTGTTCAGGAGGTAGGAGTTTTGGTAAAGTACAGAGGGTTCCAATGCTCTGTGTGTGAGTCTGAGCTGTGAATCTGACTGAGAGGAGATACATTTTTTTTATTCTGCCTGTGAGAAGTCTTTTCCTTTGCCAATCAATGTTACATCCCATTCAGATACTCTGCACAGACTGTCAGAGTGAGAGAAAAGGAGAGAGAGATGGACAGATAAGAGCACACACAGCGAGAGAGACAGGAAGTGGGAGAGAGAGGAGAAGGAGCAGGAAGACAGTGCGGGTGTTCAACCACACTGTGACCACAGGAGACAGGAGGCTTTTCTCAGCTGCTGAGGAGCTCAGGGCTCATGGCCACTCAGGCTCAGAGGCTCTGGCAGCAGTCAGGTCTGGGAGCTTCTCCTCATACTGACTCTGGAGCTCTAAGAGTCAGCCTCCATTCTGAAAGGAATAGCCCCTCCTGTTCAGCGCTGAGAGACACACTGAGAGAGCTGTTAGAGCCCTGAGACAGCTGTGTGGGTAGAAGACCTGTCACCCTGTAGAGCTCTGAACACTGGGCTCCCCTGTGTGCCTCACTGTACAGGAACAGAGCTCTGACTGGACTCCCCGTGTGTCTCTGTACAGCACTAGAGCTCTGAGCACTGGGCTCCACTGTGTGTCTCACTGTACAGCAATAGAGCTCTGACTGGACTCCCTGTGTGTCTCTGTACAGCGCTGTATTCCTGTATACCTCATCACACTGCACTGCACAAACCACAAACTCACTGCACAGTCTGACCTGCAGTTCCAGTAAAGCTCTGTCGAAACAGGCCCATTTCCTAAAGACAGGGGAGTGAAGAGATAGTGCAGTTTTACTGAAGATAATATGTCCCTCTCTAAAAATATGCTTTCATATCATTATATGACATTTTTTCATGCTAGCCCAGCAGGAATTGTGGCCTTAAATCACAGATGTTCAGCTGTATTAACAAGAACTGATAGTTTCTAGTTAATAATTTTGTTGTTTTTTAATACTTTGAAACAGACTCCTGCTCTTCTGCTCCTGTAGTTATTATGGTGAAGCTGCAACAAATACTACTGCTGCTATTACTACCACTAATACTGCTACTACAACTATGACAGCTACTACTACTGCTGCCACTGATACAACAGCAACTAGTGATATTTTACTACTACTACTAAAGCTACTAGTACTACTGTTTCTTTTTGTTGTTTGACTCCTGCTCTTCTGCTCCTGCTGCTGCAATTATTAAAGTGAGGCTCCAACACAGCTCTACTATATTGTTGAACTAAAGATTTTAAATACAGCATAACTACTACTACTATTGTTACTATTGCTCATGGTTCTAGTGTTACTACTGCTACTACAGCTACTCCTAATGCTACTACTAATGTTTCTAAAGCTACTAGTAGTACTGTTACTGCTACTAATACTGCTGCCACTGAAACAACTGCTACTACCACTACTACCATTACTACTACGACCATGACTTCAGATTCTAATACTAATTCTGATACTAATACTCCTGCTACTATTACTGCTGTCATTACTACTAATAGTGATAAAAACAGAGCACTCACAGCTCTGTAGACATTGGTCTGGACTCTAGAAAGTGATTCCATTTGCAAGCAGCTCTGGACCTCAACACCTGCTGATGGGTCACTTCTATCAGACACAACATTGGAGCCCAAGCCCACCTACACACATTTACACACACTGACAGATATACCTACACACTCACACACATTCACACACACAGACACTACACATACTGACTAACACCATACACATTTATACACACAATCAGACACATACATGCACAAATACAAACTAGCACACGTTCACAGACACACACATACTGTAGACACTACACTCAGAGATACACACTCACACACTGATACGCACACATTTACAGAATCACACATAGACAGTACACATACTCACAGACACAAACTCACACAATGATGGACACCACTCTTACCTACAGTTACACTATAACAAACACTAACAAAAATACCAGTAACACTATCACTATGACTAACACTATCATTATTACTAACAATAACACAAAGTTACTACTACACTACTAATACTTATAATAACAGTAATGCTACCACTAAAACTAACATGACTACTAGTGCAAATAGTCTAACAGTAAATCTATAATAAGCACTAATATTACATGAATACTAGCATTACAACTATCAGTAGCGCTATCATTATTAATACTCACATGAACACTAGCATTAATATTAAAACTACCAGTTGTACTCTCACTAATATTAACAGGAATACACTAGCATTAGTATTAGTAGCTGTCCGTAACGTCACACTGCTCTTTGTGACGAAGGCGAGACGCCTAGCAGGGCACAGTGACGTGGCGCGTGGCGCGTGTCGCCATGGTTACCATTCTTATGATTTGTAAACAAACGGAAAATGCATTTCAACTGTTACTTAAACAAATTTATCAACTTGGAATATAATTCTCTAGCTCTAGGATAAAATTCCTAAATAATAATTTGAATAACCATTTTTTAATTTCGGATTGAACATTATTAACACTAAACGCACTATGGTACTGTAATTGATCGATCCAGGCGGTATTGACCGTTTTCTAGATATTTAAAACAGGGTCAAGAACGGGAAAAGAATCAGTACTCACCAATCAGTGAAGTTAATCGTTAATTCTATGGTTCTTCAGTTGAATTAATAGGTTGTCGCTAGATAAGTGATCAATAACTCTCCGCAGTGCGGTCCGCGCGCCTCCCGCGGTCTCGCTCTCTGATCCCGGCGCTCTGGCTGGTGTCTCTGACGTCACAGTGCTCTTTCTAAAATATATAACATCTCCAAAAAAAACACACCGGGCTTTGAAGAGAGGCGATTCATAACAGCTGGAGAAGGTGTAATATTTGTGTGCGTCAGCAGTGAAACTGCATGTTGATTGATGGAGGGCTGAGCGGGGAATAACGGTTGCTCAGGGTCACAGGTCATAGTGAATTTAGGAGCTAACTGGTTCAGAGTTACAGGTGAAATAATAAAGAGTTTCTTCGAGTGTCAAATCTTCGTCCTGGGTTCTTCATTTTTACACTATACGTGTACGAGAAACAAGACAGTGTGTGTGTGTGCCCTGGTGATTCTGGGAGACAGATCGAACCTGGGCTAAAAGAGAGGGGACTTAGCTCTCTTCCATTTGCTAGTTCAAAGTTGTACAACCCATTTGTATCTGCTAGATGGCACAGTCGTCGTGCACAAAGAACGCTTTGAAAAGCATCAAAAGCAAGTCATTCCGAGTTGGTCGTTTCTGTTTTCGAAATGCTGAATTGCTGCGAAATGCTGAAATGATCTCACGGCTCCTCGGTTGTCATTTCTGCTCCGTAAAGGAATCACAGCACGCGTCACCTTCCAGCACGATGGGTCGGGACACGATGCCGGGGGTCGGAGAGAGCGATGTCTTCCTCGTTAGTATAGTGGCAAGTATCCCTGCCTGTCACGCGGGAGACCGGGGTTCGATTCCCCGACGGGGAGTAGCTTTTCTTTTACCTCCTTAGAGAAAGGACTGCCTTTCACTTCTCTGTTTTCTTTCACAGCGTCGTGCACCTTTTCATTGCTCTCGCTTTCAGAGCCTCCGCACGGCACACGACTCGACATCAGGAAGCACATTGAAGTGAAAGCAGGGAGCGCTGCGACATGCACTGTGCAGATCCCGCCACACTAAGAGGTGAGTGGGTCTGTTCGATGCACAAAGAATGCTTTGATAAGCGTCAAAGGCAAGTCATTCCGAGTTGGTGGTTTGTGTTTTCTGTTCAGACGCGAAATGCTGAAATGATCTCTCGGCTCCTCGGTTGTCATTTCTGCTACGTAAAGGAATCACAGCACGCGTCGGCTTCCAGCACGGTGGGTCGGACACGATGCCGGGGGTCGGAGAGAGCGATGTCTTCATCGTTAGTATAGGACCTGTCACCTGTCCCCACCTGTCACGCGGGAGACCGGGGTACATCAGGACGCGCATTGAAGTGAAAGCAGGATGCGCTGCGACATGCACTGTGCAGATCCCGCCACACTAAGAGGTGAGTGGGTCTGTTCGATCACAGAGCTAGGCGAATCCCCAATCCCCTTTTGTGCGTGGCGACAAAAGAAGTCCGTTTCCGCCCGGTTTCGAACCGGGGACCTTTCGCGTGTGAGGCGAACGTGAGAACCACTACACTACGGAAACGGTGGTAAGATGTGCCCAGCGGCCCAGTGCTGAGCTTCGCCAATGCGATTCAGCTGCTTCCAGTGCCTTTATTGGAGTGCGCTGATGGACCGTGCTCTCTCTCCAGAGACTAGCACGCCTGTCATGGACGGAGCAGGAAAGGCGGCGCCACATTCTACAGCCCTCTCCACGCAATCAACGAAATCGGGCTACTGAAGTGGAGAAAATCGCCTCTCCAGAAAGTGCAAATATCATCTTGGAGAGTATAAATCCTATTGCCGAAGGTCAGCCCTGTCTACCAGAGTAACCCTCCCACCTCCTGCAGCGATGATCAGCTCGTCTCACACGCGAGAAGTTTTGGCTGTAACAAGCGCCCCCTCTTCTCGCACGTTTTGCACGTTCGAGCGGCTCCTTCGGACACGGTGCTGATCTTTTGGAAAGCAGGAGGCAAAACTGACACGTTCTCATACCGGGAGTCGAACCCGGGCCGCCTGGGTGAAAACCAGGAAGCCTAACCGCTAGACCATATGGCAGCAAACAACCATACTGTTCCCGGCATCATGCAAGCAAACTACATAAATATGAGAAAACACGCAAGAGAGTTGTCACTCAGAGTGTCGAAGGGTCGATGTATACTGGGACTCAGTTGAAATGCAACGTCAGGACTTTTCCGAATTATGTCACACGAAGAGAGCACAGCCTTTTCCGCCCTGCCACGTGTGTATCGGTAACTCGCTGTGATCGTATAGTGATCAGTACTTTGCGTTGTGGCCACAGCAACCCCGGTTTGAATCCAGGTCACGGCAAAATAGTGGCGTCTGCTTTTACTACTTGCACGAATGAAGGCAAAAAAAAAGCCAATCGATGTGAACGAACGGCGCTTTACAGAGGAGTACTGCCTGACTGGATCGTTGATGAACGACAGAGGCCACTCCGACCTCTTCTCGGTTTTCTTCAATGACTTACTAAGGATCTTCTTCACATTCGCCCATGCAGGGGAAGCCAGTTACACCAAAGCAAACGCAGGAAAGTGCATTTCAAGCAGAGACCAGGAGGGACTTGTTTACACCGAGAGTGGTCGGAGAATGGAACAATCACAGCTCTCCGCCGCCCCAGGCTTCCGCTCGATAAGCTGCTGGACACACCCGCCCCCCTCACACAGACCGTGGAAAAGCCCCCGAGTGGGAGGGCTCTCTCTTCCTCCCAGGAGCTCTTGGGCACGACACACAGACAGGGCACGGGGAGCCGCCGCCTGCAAACACTAAACCTCCTGTCCCAGCCTGAGGAACAGACAGTGAGCCTGTCTCTCAATAATAATAATCCAGTGTGTGATCTCCTGTCTTAGCCTGAGGAACAGACAGGGAGCCTGTCTCTCAATAATAATAACCTAGTGTGGAATGTCCTGTCCCAGCCTGAGGAACAGACAGTGAGCATGTCTCTCAATAATAATAGAACAGTATGTGATCTCCAGTCCCAGCAAGAGGAACAGACACTGTATTATTAGTATTGAGATACAGACTCACTGTGTGATCTCCTGTCCCAGCCTGGGGAGCACTGAGGCTGTCTCTCAATACTAATAATACAGTGTGTGATATCCTGCTCCAGCCTAAGAAACAGACAGTGAGCCTTTCTCTCAATAATAATAATACAGTGTGTGATTTCCTGTCCCAGCCTGGGGAACAGTGAGCCAGATACTCAATAATAATAATACAGTGTGTGATCTCCTGTCCCAGCCTGGGAAATAGTGAGTCAGACTCTCAATAATTATAATACAGTGTGATCTACTGTCCCAGCCTGAGGAACAGTGAGTTTATCTGGCAATAATAATACAGTGTGTGATCTTCTTTCCCAGCATGAGGAACAGATAGTGAACCTGTCTCTAAATAATAATAATAATACAGTGTGTGATCTCCTGTCCCAGCCTGGGAAATAGTGAGTCAGACTCTCAATAATTATAATACAGTGTGATCTTCTTTCCCAGCATGAGGAACAGATAGTGAACCTGTCTCTAAATAATAATAATAATACAGTGTGTGATCTCCTGTCCCAGCCTGAGGAACAGTGAGTTTATCTGTCAATAATAATAATACAGTGTGATCTCCTGTCCCAGCATGAGGAACAGTGAGCTTGTCTCTCAATAATAATAATACAGTATGATCTCCTGTCCCAGCCTGAGAAACAGTGAGCCTGTCTCTCAATAATAATACAGTATGTGATGTCCTGTCTCAGCCTGAGGAACAGAGAGTAAGCCAAGTCTCTCAATAATAATAATTCAGTGTGGGATCTCCTGTCCCAGTCTGATGAACAGACAGTGAGCCTCTCTCTCAATACAGCCTGGGGAACAGTGTGCCAGACTCTCAATAATATTAATAATAATAATACAGTGTGATCTACTGTCCCAGCCTGAGGAACAGACAGTGAGCCTGTCTCTAAATAACAATAATACAGTGTGGGATCTCCTGTCCCAGCCTGGGGAACAGTGAGCCAGACTCTTAATCATAATAATAATACAGTGTGATCTACTGTCCCAGCCTGAGGAACAGACAGTAAGTTTGTCTCTCAATAATAATATAGTGTTATCTCCTCTCCCAGCCTGGGGAACAGACAGTGAGCCTGTCTCTCAATAATAATAATACAGTGTATGATCTCCTGTCCCAGCCTGAGGAACAGACAGTGAGACTTTCTCTCAATAATAATAATACTATGTGAGCTCCTGACCCAGCCTGGGGAACATACAGTGAGCCTGTCTCTCTATAATAATAATTCAGTGTGGGATCTCCTGTCCAGCTCTGAGGAACAGACAGTGAGCCTGTCTCTAAATAATAATAATAATACAGTGTGTGATCCTCTGTCCCAGCCTGAGGAACAGACAGTGAGCCTGTCTCTCAATAATAATAATACAGTGTGTGATCTCCAGTCCTAGCCTGAGGAACAGTGAGCCTGTCAATCAATAATAATACAGTATGGGATGTCCTGTCTCAGCTTGAGGAACAGAGAGTAAGCCTGTCTCTCAATAATAATAATACAGTGTGGGATCTCCTGTCCCAGCCTGGGGAACAGTGAGCCAGACTCTAAATAATATTAATAATAATAATACAGTGTGGGATCTCCTGTCCCAGCCTGAGGTACAGACAGTGAGCCTGTCTCTCAATTATAATATAGTGTGTGACCACCTGTCCCAGACTGAGGAAAAGACAGTGAGTCTGTCTCTAAATAATAATAATACAGTGTGGGATCTTCTGTCCCAGCCTCGGGAACAGTGAGCCAGACTCTCAATAATAATAATACAGTGTGATCTACTGTCCCAGCCTGAGGAACAGACAGTGAGTTTGTCTCTAAATAATAATACAGTGCGTTATCTCTTGTCCCAGCCTGGGGAGCAGACAGTGAGCCTGTCTCTCAATAATAATAATACAGTGTGTGATCTCCTGTCCCAGCCTGAGGAACAGACAGTGAGCCTGTCTCTCAGTAATAATAATACAGTGTGTGATCTACTGTCCCAGCCCAACCGAAGACACAGTGAGCCTGTCTCTCAATAATAATAATACAGTGTGTGATCTCCTGTTCCAGTTTGGGAAACAGAAAGTAAGCCTGTCTCTTAGTAATAATAATATAGTGTGTGATCCACTGTCCCAGCTTGAGGAACAGACAGTGAGCCTGTCTCTAAATAACAATAATACAGTGTGGGATCTCCTGTCCCAGCCTGAGGAACAGTGAGTAGTCCTAATAGTTACCGCTTTCCTGATTTATCTCAGCAGCTTTTATTTCGCCTGAAGCGCAAGCAACTTGTGAGAACAGGTTGGGTTTGCTGTGCTCAACTGGCTCGGCGTCTTCGTGTCGTAGCGCCGCAACGGTGTGTTTTCCTTCCTTCTCTTTTCAGCCCGGAAGAAACATTTTACTTGTTCCTTTTGTAGCCCACGCATGCCGACGCCTGTGTTGTGTTGTGGATTTTCTCCTTCTTGAATTTGTACTCCTCCTCCCTCTCTCTCCCTACCTCTACCTCTCCCTCTCTCTACCTCTCCCTTTTCCCCTCCCTACCTCTCTCCCTACCTCTACCTCTCCCTCTCTCTACCTCTCCCTCTCTCCCTAACCCCCTCTCTCTCCACCTCTCTCCCTCCCCCTCGCCCTCCACCTCTCTCCCTCTCTCTACCTCTCTAACGCTCTACCTCTCTCTACCTCTCCCTACCCCTCTCTGCTCTCTCTCTCACTCTGGAGTTTATTTTCAGACAGAAATCCAGCTCTGTCCCTCCTGTGGAAGATTGGTGATGCAGGATGAGAGCCCCTAACCGAGAGCACTGCAGCGGCAGGTTCTGTGGTCTGTTTCAAAACCGCCCACGATGAGACACCGAGGAGAAATGAAGAGCCCCAGTCGCGCTAGAAAATCACCCGGGAAAGAGACTTTCAATGTAGGAAAAAAAAGTCGTTAGTTCCAGACATAATATGTTTGTTTTGTTTTTTTAATCGCTGCGATGTGTGACTAAGCTCATATGACTAAGAGTTGCCCCCTTTGTCTAGATCTGGTAACCTGCTCGTCGCTGGTGGGCCAGATCATGTCCCCCGTCACTATACTGGGGCATTAGGACCCACACAGACCGCAGGGTGAGCGCCCCCTGCTTGCCCACAGAGAGGGAGAGGTAGAGGTAGGGAGAGAGGTAGGGAGGGGAAAAGGGAGAGGTAGGGAGAGAGGTAGAGAGAGGGAGAGGCAGAGGTAGGGAGAGAGAGGAGTACAAATTCAAGCAGAGGCCTGAGTGGAGCACTGTCGTATGGCCCTGACATCAATCCCTCAACTCTCTGCATAAAGCAGTGTCTTATGGCCTTGACATCCCACCCCCACCACTCTTAGTGGAAAGCACTGTCGTATAACCATGACATCCCACCTCCTCCGCTCTCTGCGAAAAGCAGTATCTTCAGGCCCTGACATCCCAACCCCGCCACTCTCTGTGTAAAGCAGTGTCATATGGCCCTGACATCCCACCCCCACCACTCTCTAGGTAAAGAAGTGTCGTATGGCCCTGACACCCACCCCTCCACACTCTGCATAAAGTAGTGTTGTCAAGCCCTGACACCCCACCCCCGCCACTCTCTGCGTAAAGCAGTGTCGTCAAGCCCTGACATCCCACCCCCGCCACTCTCTGCGTAAAGAAGTATCGTCAGGCCCTGACATCCCACCCCCGCCACTCGCTGTGTAAAGCAATGTCATATGGCTCTGACATCCCACCCCTGTGTAGTGTGCTCTCTGAAGGCACCAGTTCTGTAGGGTTTGGGCATTTACTGGGACAATTATTAATTGTAGCAGTAAATCACAAAATGATTCTTTTGATGGCCTTAGAATCCAACCATGCGATATAACTCAAACAACGCACACACACAGGTACTAATACACGAGGATAAATTTATTAATACATAGAATATGCATGTAAACCTAACAGATCTTATCGAGAGGGTTATCAGAATACAAAAGGTATATATTCAGTCAGTTACAAAGAGTTACATATATCAAGAGGACATACGTTCAGTATATCATTCATTTAGACCGTTTCGTAAATGAACTTGGTTATAACTTCTACATTAGATACTCAAAACAAGTACATAACTCTTAGGAATTAAATTGGTATCAACTGGTTGGGATAACAATTGAATTCTCGAGCAGTAATGCATTGAAGTTGAATACTCATCCAATCTCTGGGGATTCAGATCTCCTGCGGACTCAAAGAAACAGTTGCAGGCTGTTGCTGTCCAATCTGCGCTCTCTGGCTCGGTGCCAGGCTGTGCTGTGCGGCTTGCGACGGTGCGCTGCTGATGCTCTGTGCTGCTCTCTGAAGACCAGCTAGTTAGTTTTGGCTTTAACTAGCAAAGCTTGCGCACAGGAGAAAAGATGACTGTGGGTCCCAGCAAGTCAGGAAGAGGACCAGTTCGTTCCTGGTGAAGCTAGTTCTGAATAGTGATTCAGCTGTCCACAGTTCCGACCTGTTCACGAGGCCTTCTGCTGGTGCTAACCTCGGGTGGATCCTCTGGTTACTCTCTGGCAACCTCCGCTCTAGACTCTTAGAACAAAGGAAAGTTCTGGCACTCGGACACACTGGCCGTTCCGTGGTTGTCCGGGCTGAGTCTCAGGATGGTCAGGAGGCGCGCTGCGAGAATGTCCTGCCCTTGGGAGCCTTCTGCTCTTGGGCTGTCCTGCCCTGGAATTCTCCTTTGACTTCCCTTTAGAAAAGTCCACAGAATAGTCTCTCAGGCCCTCTGTGTTGCCTGTTTTTACCTGGAGGAACTTCAGCTCGTTCATTGGCTGAAAGTTCCATGGGCATCAGAGTCCCACGTGGGTTACTGGTAGGGCCCTACCAGTCCCTGATTGGTTGATCAAGGTGAGATATGAGTCACTTACTCCTGACACCTAGGAATGCAGTCCAGATGTCCATCTGGCACTCCCTAGACAGATAGGCGCCAATGGATGACCATTGATCATGATAGCCAGGCTTAGCTAAGTGCATCCCCCTTTGGGAGCTGTCCTAGGACCTTAAATCACCCTAATGGTCTCTCTGTGGCTGCACCACAGAGATGAACAGAGAAATGGGGCCTCATTTGGGAAGCTCAGAAACACTTAATTCTGTCTTATTAACAAGCATTGCCACTACATATCCCCCCTTTTTGAAGGTCAAGAGGTCCTGAGGCGTTGTTGCCTTCAAAACAAAACAGAGTTAAGTGATGTCCCTTGTCATTAGAACATTAATATTAAATGTCCACATTACTCCTCGAGAATTCATACTGGAACCAGCATTGGGAACAAACATGATGAATAACATCAGGAGTATGTATAAACACGGCAGGAGACATTATCTCAGTCTAGGAATTACACATCAGGAAGTTCACTGTCAATATCTGATACCTCTGTAGGCAGATATTTGGGAAGAAGTAACTTCCTTTCTTTTGACATGCTACCTTTGACTCATTCGTGCTACCCGGAGTACATCTTGATGTGAGAGTACAGCATTCAGAGTACACTGTCAGTCAGGATCCAGCTACCCGGCAGCAGTGTTACAATAACACCAGTTTCTGTTCCCAGCCCCTCGATAAACCACGACACCTGTGTTGGGTATCTGCTAGGGTGGTTTGGAGGTTTGTTCCATTAAAGCAAACTAACTACCTGTACCTCTTCAGGGCTTAGTGTTTCTTGGATTTCTATCCAATTCAATAGTGTGGCACCTGAAGGCATCCATGACCTCAAGTTTGGTCTTATATTGTCTGGTTCTAGACAGTACAGTGTTAAGTCACCAAGCTGTACTATGGCCTCCTCGGGAACTTGCAGGAACTGTTTTATTAGTTAGCTGTATCATGCCTGTCACAAGTCATGGTGACAGTTAAATGTGGTGTGTTGACCAGCCATTTACTTCCCACCTGCTCTTCATGGGGTTCATTAACCTCCCTCTGCTCGTTAGTAGCTTTACACCCTTCATTGGTGAATCATTTAGACACAGCCAATGGATAGCTTTGGTACCCATACCCATCTCAAGATTTGGAACCAAATTCAATCTTGGATTGCCTTCTGGGTGAGCTATGAGCGATGGGGTTAATGTCACATACTCCTCTACTGAGAAGAGTGGAATCAAGTGGGTTGGGAATTGTGCCGTGGTTAGACTGGCTACAGTGGCACTAAACTCTCTTAACAGGTCTTGTGTCAACATTCTGGCCTGTTGCACACAAGCATAAACCCACTGTATAACACTGGCAATCATGTCCACTGGTTGGGGGATAAGGTTTAACCCTGTTGCATAGAAAGTTGCCTGTAGGGTTTTCCCTAAGCTTTCCAGCCTTTGCTGCTGTCGATACAGTCTGTCACTACCCTCTGGCATCTCTGACACCTGCCTTCTTGGGGCAGTCAGGGTGAGAGTGCCAGTAGCACACAAACCTACCAGAAAAAGCAAAAGTGCAACAGTGGCGGCAGCAATCAGTCCTCCCAAAAGTCTTTTCGGGTGGCTGATCCCAGTCATCTCCTTCTGAGTGACTGTTGCCTTTCTAAGCTGGCGCAGCGTGTACATGGTGTCTTTCTCAGTATGCCTTGTGGCATCTTGGGCACCAACATCCTGGAAATCTGGGGAGATCTGACGCAGCTGCTGATGCTGCTCCTCCTTTTCCAGGGTATCTGCTTTTTCAATTTGTTCATGCCTGTGCTCTAGGAACCCTGCAGGGGGTGGTGCAGCGGTGGAGCATGCCTGACCCTCGGCTGAGTGGTCATCTGGAGCACCTGAGTGATCTGGGATTGTTACCCCATTCTCACTGTTCAGGTCCACCCTGCACCCTTCCTGATTGAGGAATCCCTCTATCGGCATGTTTACAATCGTTAGCTGGGCGTGGGTGTAGGACACCTGCTCGCTCCCTCCTTCCCTCGCTAGGGGTTCAGGGAGCTGCCCCAGCACTGGGATAGCTAGTTCACTGTCTTTGAACTTACTATCACCCACCAGGTCCATGTCAGTGCAGGCAGGGATTCTGACACCCCTCTTTGCGATGTCCTGCACTGGCAGGCGGGTGGCTTGACCATCCAGCTCCAGTCTGGCTGAACCACTGTTGGTCAGACTCAGACTGACAGACTGGGCTGGTGGCTGTAAGTAAACCGGCTCGGCTTTCATTCCCTGTCCCTTCCTGGGGACTGGGTGTGTTGGCAACCCTGCCGTTGAGGCAGGAACAATCAGGTCAGTCTCACTCACTACCCGGTAGTTGTGAGAAATAATGTTACCTGACTGCAGGTTCCCTGGGTCACAGCAGAGGGAATTGGCATCTGGGATCAGGTGGGTCCACAGCGCAGTAGTCTCAGCGTCCAGCTGGACCTCCTGTCTAACCTGTGAATGTTGCACCAGGGGCACCTGGTGGTGGCCCTGTGACAGCTGCTCAAGCAGATCCTCACTGATAGAGGACCTCTCAGGGCTAAGGGTGAGGGCTACATCACCAACCTGCTCTCCTGCCATCTGGATCCCTTCCACCACTGCGGGGTGGTGGTCCTGACCCCTCTTGGGTGCCAAGGTGCACAGGGAAAGCTCCTTTTCATCACCAAGTGGGGAGATCTGCTCCCCTTTAGGGATGTAAAAGGGGTTTGCTTTACCTGGTGGATCAGGCGGCTGCTTGGAGCACCGCTCCTGTGGCATGGAGGCTGTTGTGACCTCAGCCGGGACACGACTTCCTTGTAGATCCGGGGAACAAGAAAATATTTTTATTTCTTGTCCAGAGGGAACAGAAGGAATCTCCACATAGGCTTCTGTGTTCGGTGGGCACTGTGTGAGCACAGTCTGCCTCTTGGCCCCCCTTTCCTTCTGTACAGAAGGCTTAGGAGTCTTGACCTGTTTCCACACCTTGCCTTTCTGGTGATCCACCAAAGGTTCCTCTCTGAGTCGCATGCCCTTTTCTTTTTCTACCCGTTTGAGCTTGCCGTGTGACATCAAACACCTTTCAACCTCAGTGTCAATCAGTGTCTCACTGGGTAAGACATCTCCCATGGCAGCCTTGAGGTAAAAGCTTCCTGCTTTTCCTCTCTGTTTTACTGCCCGCTCTGTGACTTCAGGGGTGGAGTCAGCACTCGCTTGGGAGTGACTGACCTCATCCAGGCAGGAACCCTTCTGCTCAATCAGATAGACTGATGGAGGGAGAGGGGGCGGGTCTCCGCCTCCTCCAGTGGAGAGTATCAGCTCATTCACGCTTCCGGCAGCCTTGGGGAGCGGTTGTCCCTGTCCTAATAAAGCTTGTTCAAGCCTGGCCAGGCGGGCGGCTACTGAATCTTTTTGTTCAGCTTTTTCTAGCCCTTTCCCTCCCCCGGTGTTCTCATGGCACTTAGGATGCTGGGTGCGGTCCTGCGTGCCTGCTTTGGAACGGGGATTAGCCAGCTCAGGAGCCTGTGCTCCTTCGAGCAGGGGGGAATTAACCCTGCTGGCTCTGACGGCGAATACAGTTGCTTTAGCAGCTTTTTGCTCAGAGCGACTTTGGACATCATACTCCCATTCGGGCTTTCTGCACGAATCTCTTAATATCAGTCATTTTCATGGTCTGTGCATCTGTATGCATTAAGATCATCTTTCTGACTGACGGGTGGAGATTCACGATGAATAAACCCTTGAAATGTGTGTTCTCCTCGCAACCCTCATCATTTCGTCCTGCAAAATAAGTTCATCTAAGTCTCTCGTAATATTCGCGGGGGGACTCTGCTCTCTCGTGCTTAATGTTAAGGGCGGCGGCTATCGCAGCTGTCGGGTCAATAAACGCACTGTATTCCTCGATAAGTGCATGACAAAGCTGTTCAAAGTCATTACAGACTTCTTTCATCTGCCTAGCCATCCACTCATGTACAGCTCTGCTGGTAGTTTTCCTGACCAGAAACACTTTCTCCTGTTCTGTGGCGTTTGGCAGGTACTGCAGGTTATACCTGAGGTCCTGACACTGCAGGGTCAAATCTCTCCATGTCCTTTGCTAGCTCTCTCACAGAATGGAGGTTTATTCTCCTAACTTCTCTGCTGATGGAGATATGGCGGAGATCGTGGTCAGACTTGTCGCTGCTAGAGAGAATGCTTACTAGCGACTCGAATTCAGACCTTTTAGTAACCATCGTTAAACTTAAAAGAGTATTACTTTTAAGTACGAAATCACAGTTTTACCACAGAAAACCACAAGATCAAGTATGCAATCAACCCGGTAGATCGCAAAAAATCACAAAACAATCAAAAAAAGCAGCGTCGTAAAAGAAGTGACGGAGCTGTCCTCTCTATAAGAAGGGTGCCAGTGAGCCCTATTCTCTCTTACGGCTACACCCCCTTGAGCATGCCTGATTTCGTTTGATCTCGGAAGCTAAGCAGGGACGGGCCTGGTTAGTTCTTGGATGGGAGACTGGCTGGGAATACCAGGTGCTGTAAGCTCTTAAGCGCAGGAGGCGCATTATCCCTGCTCGCTCGCTCATTCCCCTGTTCATGTGTGCAGTGCGGCTTTTCCGTCTGTTCATTTGTCAGCTTTGGCGAGACATGGGTGCTTGTGTATTAGCGTGAGCATTTTTTATTCTGATCATGAACAGTTTTACAAGTCCGCAAAGGATCGAGGAAAGGTTTATCGCCAGCTGAAAAGAGACACAGCGCTTCGGCTGTGGAGACTTGTTCGGCTGGCGTTCTGGGAGTCGCGTTTTTCAGAATTGTATTGAGATCGTTTTCCACGGAGCTCAGATGTCAAAGCACAGCAGCAGCTATCCACAGCGATCCTCTATAGCGCCCTTTCTCCCGCAGCTCCGTCCTTATTGGAAGGAAGCAAGAGTGAAAGACTGAAGTGAAACAGAGCGGAGGCGAAGGCAGTGAAGAGAGAGAACGTGGGAAGAAGAGAAAAACGCAAGGGAAAAAAAGCAGCATCGTAAAAGACGTGACGGAGCTGTCCTCTCTATTATACGGATAACTTTAGAGGTCTATTATACATATATGGTTAGAGCTCTATTATACGGGTAACTTTAGAGGTCTATTATATGTATATGGTTAGAGTTCTATTATACGGATAACTTTAGAGGACTATTATACGTGTATGGTTAGAGGTCTGTTATACGGATAACTTTAGAGGACTATTATACATACATGGTTAGAGGTCTATTATACGGATAACTTTAGAGGACTATTATACGTGTATGGTTAGAGGTCTGTTATACGGATAACTTTAGAGGACTATTATACATACATGGTTAGAGGTCTATTATACGGATAACTTTAGAGGTCTATTATATGTATATGGTTAGAGGTCTGTTATACGGATAACTTTAGAGGACTATTATACATACATGGTTAGAGTTCTATTATACGGATAACTTTAGAGGACTATTATACATACATGGTTAGAGGTCTATTATACGGATAACTTTAGAGGTCTATTATACGTATATGGTTAGAGGTCTATTATACATCAGATAGGTTTTGTAGGTGTAGAAACAAGTAAACCAAGCCAATGATTTGGTTTAGAAATTTATTCTGAAAATACACATTCACACCTGAAAAATATGTATTTCAAATTATACATTGTATACAATCAATCAACAATCAACATATGGGCAATAATCATAAAAAACACAACTAGTCTTAAACTTCAGCTACAATTCTGGTAACATGGCAATATACAGTATAGTAATGACAAACACAAACTAATTACATTAACACACTAACTCAAAACCACATTTTGATTCAAATATAAATTTTAAAATGTACAACTTCTATATTTCCAAGGAAAAAAAATATTACAATTGAAGTTAAGACGATTTTTGTCCACCATTTGCAAACCCTGTCTTATTGTCCTAACAGGACCAGAAACCTATTATTTTCAGTGTCCAGATCTCCTGGCCCCCTGCCTTGCATATGCATTCTTCAAGTAACGCATTGCGTGCTCCTTTATTTCTTTTTCTGTCGATGTAGGGTGGGACTTCAGCACCGCAGCTAGGAGAAAATTATATAATATTACTACTCAAATAAATGATGATTAATATCTTCTTGAGTATAACCTCAAAAATGAACCAATAAGGTTTACTAAGCTCAAAGCTGAAATAAACGGATAAAATTTGGCTTGCATCATAGCGATTGAGCAATAAAGTCTGTCCTAATTAAAGAGTACCCTGTCCTAATTAAAGAGTAAGTTTGAAAGTACAACATAGAATAGAAGTACCTTTAATTACTCTATAAAGATTTGTGTCTCCCAGGCCCCTCTTTTGTTGTTTATCTTTTCGGTTTGTGCCAGCGAAGTTGAATTCTGTCATCAGTTCATTTGTCATAAGTCTGAAAACCAAATTCAGACATTTAGTTTAGACTTTTTTTCCACTCAACATTTATTTACTCAAATATTTAGGATCAAATGTAGTACTGTAATCCTTTTTTTGCAATTTTGCAGTTTGCAGTTTTACACCTTGCACATTCAGTGGTTAACACATAGGTATCTATAAGCTCAATTCTGTGGATATGTTCACTTGATCAAAGTAAACATTTAATGTAAAAACATTTTAAAAAAACAATAAGCAATACCTTGACAAGACTGTGAACACACTCTCTCTGACATCACTGCCACCTACTCTCCGAAGTTGGTTTATCTGGAAATAATATTATATTAGAAATAATATTAGAAGCTACTAGATCTTCATTAATCAACTAATCAGACATACCCATTTACACATTCAATGGAACAAACACATTTTCACATATTAACTGCACTTTTTTTGCAGTATTTTCTCAGTCTATAAATACAAAGTGACCATTTTTCAAAGTGAAAAAAACTTGTAGTAGCGTTTTAGAACATGAAAACACTTTATTTTGCCATTAAAGGATAAGCAAGATTATACATTATAAACTAAAAATATGAACGTATGCCAGAGATGGATCATATTAATCAGATGTAGGCTATAAAATTATGACCTATCTGAAACCTTAAACATTAGTAGTGAATATTTTCTACACCACAGTGAGAATATAATATCGTACCAGCAGGTTTTGATTGTCCATGCTGTCAAGTGCTTGCTCGTATGCACAGAACTCTCCCATTGTGGTCAGCCTCCTGATGTGGAATTGGGAGTCCACCGGTTCTGTGGACCTACCCAAACGCCTCAATTCATCCCTCATCTCTATCAGGAGGCCCAATACCTGCTTCTGAAACTCTGAAATTATTTATATTTTATATCAGCATTTAAAAGGAATTAGGTTAGGAGTTTCTTACACTATTGTCACATTATCATTACTGTAGTGTTGCTACATGTAATTAATAATCTTAAAATGTAAAAATTCCCACATCTGTAGTTTATTTTAACTGTACTTACTTCCTTTTGAAAGAGGATATCTCTCTCTCTTCTCTTCTGATCTGGACGTGGTCTTCTTCCTGGGAGACTCTGAAAAGAATTCAGTTATGGAAAACATTTACTTTATCACACAACTCAATATTTCAATTTAGTCATTTAGTTTGTCATTGAACTAGGATTCTATAAACAATGTCAATTAAACTCCATTGGTGTATTTATTTAAAAAAATAGCTTCAATTTTGAATATGTTTGTGTCGTTTGTAGCATTGTGGTAAAACACATCATATTTTTATATTGTGTATGAGCCTACACATAATTAAAATACATTCTGTGTAAAACTATAATATGGGTAGTTTTATTTATTACTTTATACAATAAAAAATACATACTTTTTGACAGTCTTCCAGGATCATTTCTGCCATCTGGCCAATCCTGGTTTGATACTTGAAACTAAAAAGTTAACAATAATCTCATACCTATCAAATGCAGAGGGATCATAAACTATTCTTAAATTTAATAATTTAATAAATATGATACAAGTAATGTACTATTGTCTACAAAGCCTTGTGTTAAAACATTTATAAAGCCATTATTTCCTCAGCTGATCGAGATGAGGGAGAAGGCGAGGGTGAGTGCGAAGCTGAGGAGGCATGGTGACTCTGGGGTTCAGTTGAAGACTTTGGTCTTATAACTTGCTTAGGGCTTCGAATTTTGCGTGGTGAGGTCACAATTTGGACTACCTGGGCTGTTAATATAATATTGCAGATTAACTTAATATTTAAGTATGGACGTAAAATTTTCACAAGTCCAATAATCTTTTAAATAATTCGCTTATGGTAGACAGTTCTCCAGACTTAGGAAAGTATAGTGACATAACCTCAGACGTAATAAAAAAAATTAACTTGTGAATTTCATAGAGTAATTAGATGTAGGCAAAAAATGTAGTAATAACTTCAGGAATGTTGAAGCCAGAACTCAGCACCGTTTTTTTCCTTGGGGAGGTTCTCACCTTTGATTGTTGGGCTTCAATAACATAAAGAATAGTGTTAACTTGTCTTTAAATATGATTGATGATGATTATCTTCTAAGGACATTAAGAAAACATTTTAACTTTGATTGCAATAACCTACCTTTAAGCGTACTTGAACAGCTGAGTGAGGTTTGGGAGACTCTCTTCCTAGGAGAGAACCTCAGTTTGGGGGGTAGCACTGGCAGCTTCAGTGGCTTCTTCTTTTCTAAACAGAAAAGATATGGCAGTAAAATATTTCATATCAAATTAAATTATTTAATCAACTTGATCTGTAACTTTTTACAATAAATTAATTTCCTTTATTTTGGGAACTTTGAAGGCAGAGAAATGGACGTACTTGGAGTACCAGGATCAGAATCAAAGTCTGTAATATAATAGAAAATTATAATATTTCAATATAATACTGAAAACTAGTTTAACATAGCTAACCAAAATTCTTAGCAATTTCCATGATCAACAAATCTGATAAGATTTTTAACATTTTCATACAGAACACCTTTCAAAATGACTTATTTTAAAGGGTTGTAAAAAAATCAATAACAAGGTACAAGCTAAATGAGGCATCAGTTGATATTAATAACTGGTTAAAAATATAGCTATTGAGATTGTTACTTTTACATACCATCAACGTAATCGGAGAACACCCGCTTCTTACTTTTGCGTTTTGGATTGGGTGTCTCATCCTCGTCTTCACCATCTGTAACAGAGGTGGTTAAATCAAAGTGATCACACTCTGATTTCTTGTCTACAAACAATTATATTTACATTATGTATGATCAAATATGAAAAAGGTATTGTTGCACTAATACATGTACATAGACAGTTACTGTAAATATTCAATCGGAATTTATAAGAATTAACAGGAATTTGCTCTTTTTTTCAAAGAAAGCTATACCTGATGTTTGTTTAACTTTAATGACCTTGAAGGTAACCCAAGTATCTTTATTAGGGTTGGCCTTCTCTTGTGGCCTGCTTTGGATCATTCGGCCACCACACAAACTCTCTTCGGGCATCCACCCAGTTTGAGGGCAGGACTCCCTCAACCTCCCCCTCCTGCTCTATCCAAACAGCGCGTGTCCACATCACCTGAAACAGACATACACATTTTAATTTTGAGTCTTAATTCAGATTGTGGTGCTGATTACTACACTTGTGTTCGCTTATAATGATTATACTCAATAAAAACACATAATTCAATAATAAACATTCTGCTTTATGTATATATTTGTAGTTAGATGGTATTCACTACATGCAATTCCTAACAAACTTTAAAATTTAAACTTAACCATGAGAAAAAAACAGACAGAAGCATCCTGTGTGAATAAATGTTGCAACTTCTTCATGGAACAGGATTATGTTCTATGCCATGTAGAAGAGGGAAAAGGACATAACCAGCACCATATGGGAGACACGCTACTTTTCTTTTCTTGGAAAAATGTCTTTTATGTAAACCATGTTTGCTATTAATTCATTTAGGGCTAAAATACGTTCATTGTCTTCCAATTGAGTCGAGTTGACATTGGAAGCTTGCCACGCCCGGACTGTTACACCAACGCATTAGCATGTTAAAGCAATTTCATTGAGGAGCCTAGCTACTAGTTAACACTGTACTTCCTACTTTGAAAATACCTGTGAAACCGGTTTAATTCGTCACAGCCAGCACTCCGGCAGAGAGGGGGGTTGTACTCGTTAATGTCCGATGACATACAAGTGGAAAGATTACAGATTTTAATCGTCTTTTTTCTGAACCAGGGGAAATCTGATCATGTTTCTCTATAACAATAATAAAAAACTTTATTTTACATTATTTTACATATCCCGCTTACACATGGCACGACTTTAATAAATCTATTCTTTATTAATACTAAATAAATAATACTAAAGATACTACAGCAAAGAGGTCACTTGATTTTTGGAATAATTCCAAATAGCACAATGATTCACTGGCATCCCTGAAGTCTGTTTAGTCCATAATCTTCCAAATACAATCAAAAAGCAATTATAAGAATTATACCATCCTATTTCTTTGTGATGTCCTGTAAAAACTAAACCTATTTTTATAAGGCTTTTACTCAAAAGATTTCCAAACACACAAAGCATTTGTGAAGTACTATAGTATTACTAAAGGTTACTGGTACAACATCAATCATTAAAGCTTAACAATAAAGTTTAGATTGCCGACTATGGACTAACTACATTAACTAACTGCAATGCAACAGTAGACATTTTACAGGTAAGAATATTTGGTTGAATTCTTGCATTTGTAGCCAATTTAATGTGAGAGATTTTAAGTTTTAACAGAAGAAAACTACGAATATGAAAACAGCCATAGCAACAAAAAATACTGTGCAAATATCAAAAGGCTACTTCAGTAATGAAATAATGATCACAGTAGATACCAGACACTGTTACATATTGTTAAGAAAGACTCAAGACAGAAATGTTCATGTACAGCTGGAAAAAACAACTTCTTAAACAACAGTGAAAGCTGCAACATTACGCCCATGATTTTCCACACTTGTAAGGATAACCTTAAAACTTAGGCTATTGAGTCCAATCAATTAAAGCTGGAGTTCTGCAGGTTGTACAGGCTTAAAAGGTAGATCGGTAGTTTATCTGCAATATAGTCCAGTACTTTAGGTGTTTCTTGGTTTAATTTTCCTGCTTATTAATGCTTACTTTCCTACATTTCCAATGCAGTTCACTATCATTATACACAAAAGCCAAACCATAAACTTTGAAGCTAGCAGACTTCAAGAAAACACCTGTTGGTGTTAAATGGTGAGGTTTTATTATAATCTAAGGTATGATAACAAACTAGCAACATTTTTAACACACTTTATAATACACCACTTTTTTGTTGTATCCCAAGTGATTTGAAGCATTTCTGTTTTAATTGAACTTCTAGAGTTATTTCTCCAATGTTTAGGAGGATATCGCCATAATAAGGGCATGCTTGTCATATGCTAAAAGAATAGCTTATAACAGGAAAGGCAAAGTCTGTTTTTTTTAAAAAGCTCCTTTAAAGCCTGTGCTCCAGAAGGTCCATTTATGTTGAGCTGTGAAAGTGCTTTACAGTAAAAACCTTGTGTAAATGGTTAAAAGCAATGATCCAGGGACCAAAGGTGATTCAGGAGCCTAGAACCAATATTTGTGTGCTCGGTGCAGTCGGATGTTGAAATTTGTTCCCCGTTTTTGAAAAAGTCCCACTGTATGCTGTTCCTTTTATTTACAATAAGAATCTAGGAACCTCTAGGAGACATCAACTGCAAAGTGACATGACTGAGAGCCTCTTGAGTCCTGCAGATACAGGGTACCTCATAATTTTAATGAAATCAAATGTGTACTGTACGTGTAAAACTGAAGCTGACCTAACAACCATCCCCTTTTCTGCAGAGCGTGTTTAATTGTACTGTTTCAGCACATCAGTTTTTTTTTAAAAATTTTAAATAAACCCTTTAGACAATTAGGAGGTACTGGTATTCACAAGGTAAAAGGTGGTGTTTTCAGAGGCCTAAAGGGAAACTGTTATACCTAATGATTAAATACTTGATGAGACATTTTTTACTGCATTGTTTATGTATGATCTGTGTATCTCAGCTGAAAAGCTGAGATAAAATAAGATGTATGCATCTAAATAACTGGACCTCAAATAGCAGACCTTATGAGCAATACTGTGTGTATTTATTTAAAATATTTATAGCTCCTCTGGAAAGTTGTTGGGGGAAAAAACCTCACTCGCACCAAACAAATTTATATTTCTAAATATCACAACATGTTCTAATTTAAGTCATTTTAATAACAATGAATAGTCACCTAGGCGTAACAGTATAAACATTTATATTGATTTAAATCGCGTTTAAATCGCCTTTATTTAAAACCCATAAACAAAGCTGATACTGTTTAGACTTTTAATTATTTAAAACTGTATTACAGCAGCACAATGCACAATGCAACGTAAATCGCTTTCTTTGTCTTCTGTGTAATAATGTTCACCTCTCTGTCCAGCAAATTAACCATAGTAATAATAATGAACTTTATCGTATATGGCGCCTTTAAAGGTGGCTCCTCAAAGCACTTTACAGGTTAAAAACAATAACAACAATACTGTTAGGCTGGGCAAACGATTTTTTTTTTAAGAAATACAAAATGAGATATAATTATGTGCTCCGGCTTAGACATTAAGGAAGAGCATAACACGTGGGCGGCGTAGAGGTCGGCTCTGGCTTTCCCATCTACTGTATACACTGCAAGTACAACCCCCCTCTCTGCAGGAGTGCTGGCTGTGACTAATTAAACTGGTTTCACAGCGAAAGACACCTCCCCCCCCTCAAAAATCCAGTAAGTACAGTACTAGTTAAGAAAGGCTAGGCTCCTCAATGAAATCGCTTTAACATGCTAATACGTTGGTGTAACAGTCCGGGCGTGGCAAGCTTCTGATTTCAACCTGACCACGGCGAAAGGAACCCTTCTTTCATTTGAAGACAATGAACATATTTTAGCCATGAATGAATTAATAGCAAACATGGTTTACATAAAAGACATTTTTCCAAGAAAGTTTAGCCTTTGTCACTAATGAAACCACTAAATTAAGACATAAATATAAAAATCTTAAGATTTTTAAAATACATGACTTTGCTAAAATTTATTTGAAAATAAAAACGATCACAACCGCCAGGGGAGGGAGAGAACAGGGGAGGGATGTTGGTTTTGCATAAGGGGCGGGGCTATGGAAATGAGGTCTGTTTGGGAATGTGGAGTTACATGTTCTGGCTGTTTGTGAATTATCGTTGTTGAGTATGGAGTGTTGAGGTATTAATTTTGTGTAATGCTTTATGTTGAAAATTGAGGTGGATTTTGTTTATCATAAAGAGGATAAACTGGGATGGGGGGAGGGTTTGGTTTTGCATAAGGGGCGGGATTATGGTAATTGGAGGAATTTGCGAGAGTATAATGGTTTGATATATTTGATTTTGTATTGTGGTTTTTTATCTATGTTTTTGGTTGGTATTATGTTTATATGGTTGTTTTTGTTGGTTGGCTGTTATTATGGTTATTAATAATACGATCTATAGTTGAAATCTGAGCCTAAATAAAAAGAAAAAGCAAGTGATTAGGTTCATGAGCAATCTAATTACTTATTCGTTTAAAACGCTATATAAAATAAAGTTTATTATTAATTTGCTGGACAGAGCGGTGAACATTATTATGCATAAGACAAAGATAACGATCCTGATCAGTTTAGAAATCTGTGTACGCTGTAAGGTTTTTACTTCTTAAACTTTTAAAATACACGTTTCGAATAGAAAGAAATCCTCTTCCTGGTACAGTCGCATGAAGAGAGAGGCGAAACAGCCCTTCACAGCCCTGTCGCAGTACACAAATATAATCATATCGTTATTAAATTCTTTAGATACGCGATTCCATATTATATTAGCAGAAAAGCTTAAACTACCACTTTTTCACACGCTATCTCACGTTAGTTAAATTAAATTTATTTATATATTATATATTTATATCTCTGACCAAGGGAAACATCTAATTTTTTCAAAGAAATGTTTGTTCACAACGGCGACTGTCAGAAGATAGGACACAGCGGCTCAGGCACCCACTGAATGGAAAAGGGGCACTTTAATGTTCTGTATGGCTAATACTAAATCCAATACTAATATTCAATACTTTAATATCCTTTTCTGTATGTTTAACAATAGTGGGTACTGGCCTAATTCGTCCCTGCTCCCGTTGTTAGGTGTTAATGTGTTGTTAAGTGTGAATTTGTACCTGTTTCCCTGAGGTCTGGCTTTTTTTCTGGAAAACCATAACTCTGGTCTTGTCCAGCTCCAGCAGTGCCAGGTTCTGGCGCAGCCTCTGTTCTGTGGGCGACAGTGGGACCAGGTTGTCTGCACAGAGCAGGAACTCGATTTCCATAATTAATGCAGATCAGTAAATCAAGGGACAAAACAATTATTGCGCCCGGGTCCTCAATGAGCTTTGACGTGCTAATGCGTTGGTTTAACAGTCCGGGTGTGGCAAGCCTCTAATGTCTCCCGACTTTGAAAACCAAGTAATAACTTAACTATATGTGCAAACGTTTCATATGTTGCTGTTGTGGATGCCTGTGGAGTGTATCTTATTTGCCACGCGCCATCCCCCCCTCTTTCCCTCAATTCAATTCAAGGTGTTTTATTAGCATGGCAGATGGGTTCAATCAGTGTTGGGTATTTACTTTGCTTTGAGATTCCACTTTTAAAGGTGATATATACATTTTTGACTAAAATAAATTGATATCTTTGTCTTCTAAGCTCTCTGTGTACAGTGGAGCCACCTGTCCAGCCAGCACATGTCCACAGACATTCACAACAGCGACATATCATAAAACGTTTGCACATATAGTGTGCAAAAATGCACTTTATTTACTTAAAATAAGACAGAAATACTGTATCAATTTATGTTGCATTAGCCTGATTATGATTAAAAAAACACATATAATTAAACACGCGTTTGCGATTTAAATCAAAACACCCCAGATGACTATCGCTTGCGAAGAGGTCTTTTCCCCCCAGATGTACCCACGGCTTATGTATTTAAAAAATCTAAAAAACGGGGATCTCGCAACCACAGACTCAGTCGAAAAAACACGTTCAGGGCATTGTCATGTTGTTCGGAGAAACCTGACTCTTACATTTTCTGGTGAAAGCCAGCCCCAGTCAGCGGAAAGCTATTCTCTGCGGGGCTACAAATGATCTTGTACAGGCCATAGCTGAAATCGCCTTGAATACCTTGAAAGGGAACATACCGTTATCTGCTAAGCAGTTTGGGACCCTGAAGAGAAAGCGTAAGCTTATAAAGACTTTGAGTCAAAAGGGTCTTTCTCTTAAAAGAAAGAGACTCTTGGTGAACCAGTCTGGTGGTTTTATCGGGACCCTGTTGAGTATTGCAGTACCATTGATTACGGGGCTTGTACAACGTCAATAATGGAGCACGCTGAAAAATGTACCTGGTACCTCAGAAACAGCTCGATCGACTCCGAGAGCAGTCTGGGCTTGAGGGCGATGTAAGAAAAAGAACAACCCGTCAGTTGGATGATGAAATGAGAGACATTCTTCAGAACTCACATCTGGCCGAATATGAAAAAGTGAAATTGTACAGTGAGGTGTTACAACCGTATTTGACATTAGTACGCCAGGGGACTTCCAAAAAGGGGACTTTAACTGTTGTACTACCGGAAAATGCACCCGCCGAGCTATCACGCAAGTTAGCACAACCGCCGTCATCGAGCGACGCTGACTTTGGGTATATTTTGGACAGCGTGTCTCAGCGGTTCCGGAGAAATGCCGAGATATTGTTAAAGACTATGGCCCGCAATGAACCATTAATAGCCTGGAATGAAAAGGGGGAATTTGTGTACAAGGGGGCACCCGTTGAGGGCTCTCACATGATTGGTCTTGTCAGGGCTGTCACGCAGCAGCAAGCAGTTGTGGTTGGTAAGAAGCCAAAAGGTTGGGATGTGTTCATGGAGGCTATGGCAGAAATCAACATGCCGGGCACCTTGCTAGCCGACGCTGGTAACCGAGAGCTACTTGAAAAACTCAAGGCTACCCAGTTG
Source organism: Atractosteus spatula (assembly GCF_055471065.1). NCBI lineage: Eukaryota > Metazoa > Chordata > Actinopteri > Semionotiformes > Lepisosteidae > Atractosteus > Atractosteus spatula. The sequence goes on along the minus strand of NW_028296622.1, from coordinate 264,250 downwards.
GGTTGTGCAGCATCGGTCAAAACTTTAAAACAACTGGTAGAGATGTCGACGGCCGACCCGGTCTCTAAGATAACCGCAGAAAGGAGATGATCATTAATACCTAGACCCACATGGTTGACTTTGTAACATTTTTTTCTGTGGGTATGTGTGTTTGTGATAAATGACTTGAAATGTATATTAAAAAGCGTGAGCAATGTAGTTAAAAATGTTTGTAATAAAATGGCTTGAATGTAACATGTATTATAAAAAGCTTGAGCGCTATAACAGCGAATGTATAATAAAAATATTGTGTTGATTTTAATTCATGTTTTGTGTTCTTTTTAAATAATAACCACACAGACGTCGAAATGGTTCGATTTCATTTTTATTTTAGACGGTCGATTAACATTTATGACATGTTTTAAATTGGCGTAAACAGCCGCATAATTGAACATTCCCAGTGGGCAGTGATTCGTCGAATATACAGATGCAGCCATTCAAAGTGCGCGTTACAGACACGTACCGGAGGTAATTGGCTACGGCGTCGCGCATTGTGACGCAAGATGACGCGCGGTACCACGGTACGTGATTGGTTGACCGACATGGGCACTCGTGGTCCGTTGGTCTGTCGTAGAAAGACTTACAGTAAACGTCTTTGATGTGCCCGTTGTAGATATTGAATTTTACCACTGAAGGGAAATCTTAGTAGCTGAGCATTAAAAGAATAGGAGCATACTGTAACGCGTGTGAAGGCCATAAACGATATTAATTTTGGAACATAAACATACAGTATATGGCTGGTCTTGGTACTTTAAAGAAAAAATACACACCAGTATTCCATTTCTCCCTAAACATTTTAAGCATTGAAGTCTTTAACTAAAGAGATACCGGAGTCAACAAGCATACTTTTAGAATTTGATTAATAGGGAATATAATATGGAATCGCGTATCTAAAGAATTTAATAACGATATGATTATATTCGTGTACTGCGACAGGGCTGTTTCGCCTCCCTCTTCATGCGACTTCCCCTGTAGCCTACAGGTCTACGTGCCCACTTACCAACTCACGGGTTGTGTGTTCAAATCCAGCTGGTGCTGGACTTTTCTTTTAACAAACATTTCTTCGAAAAAATAGAATAGCGATATTATGGACAATCAATTGACTTTTATATTTCAAAATATCACAACATGATCGATTCTAAGTCATTTTTGATAACAATGGTCACCCTCTTCCCTTCTGACAACGGTCCCTGCTTCTGCTTCCTGCTTCTATTGTGTGTGTGTGTGTGTGTAATAGAGTAAATTTTTATAGAGAAATGGAGGCTGGACAGTATGCGATACAATATAAACATTTATATTGATTTAAATTGTGTTTTGATTTAAATCGCAAACGCGTGTTTAATTATATGTGTTTTTTTAATCATAATCAGGCTAATGCAACATAAATTGATACAGTATTTCTGTCTTATTTTAAGTAAATAAAGTGCATTTTTGCACACTATATGTGCAAACGTTTTATGATATGTCGCTGTTGTGAATGTCTGTGGACATGTGCTGGCTGGACAGGTGGCTCCACTGTACACAGAGAGCTTAGAAGACAAAGATATCAATTTATTTTAGTCAAAAATGTATATATCACCTTTAAAAGTGGAATCTCAAAGCAAAGTAAATACCCAACACTGATTGAACCCATCTGCCATGCTAATAAAACACCTCGAATTGAATTGAGGGAAAGAGGGGGGGATGGCGCGTGGCAAATAAGATACACTCCACAGGCATCCACAACAGCAACATATGAAACGTTTGCACATATAGTTAAGTTATTACTTGGTTTTCAAAGTCGGGAGACAACACATCACCGAGTTTGTATCAACAGGACCCAAGTCGTACGGGTACAAACTGTCTGGAGGGAAAGCCTGTTTAAAGGTAAAAGGCATTACGCTCAATGTGAACATCTGTGAATTTTTTCTTTAAAGTATTTTTTCTTTAAAGTACCAAGACCAGCCATATACTGTATGTTTATGTTCCAAAATTAATATCGTTTATGGCCTTCACACGCGTTACAGTATGCTCCTATTCTTTTAATGCTCAGCTACTAAGATTTCCCTTCAGTGGTAAAATTCAATATCTACAACGGGCACATCAAAGACGTTTACTGTAAGTCTTTCTACGACAGACCAACGGACCACGAGTGCCCATGTCGGTCAACCAATCACGTACCGTGGTACCGCGCGTCATCTTGCGTCACAATGCGCGACGCCGTAGCCAATTACCTCCGGTACGTGTCTGTAACGCGCACTTTGAATGGCTGCATCTGTATATTCGACGAATCACTGCCCACTGGGAATGTTCAATTATGCGGCTGTTTACGCCAATTTAAAACATGTCATAAATGTTAATCGACCGTCTAAAATAAAAATGAAATCGAACCATTTCGACGTCTGTGTGGTTATTATTTAAAAAGAACACAAAACATGAATTAAAATCAACACAATATTTTTATTATACATTCGCTGTTATAGCGCTCAAGCTTTTTATAATACATGTTACATTCAAGCCATTTTATTACAAACATTTTTAACTACATTGCTCACGCTTTTTAATATACATTTCAAGTCATTTATCACAAACACACATACCCACAGAAAAAAATGTTACAAAGTCAACCATGTGGGTCTAGGTATTAATGATCATCTCCTTTCTGCGGTTATCTTAGAGACCGGGTCGGCCGTCGACATCTCTACCAGTTGTTTTAAAGTTTTGACCGATGCTGCACAACCCAACTGGGTAGCCTTGAGTTTTTCAAGTAGCTCTCGGTTACCAGCGTTGGCTAGCAAGGTGCCCGGCATGTTGATTTCTGCCATAGCCTCCATGAACACATCCCAACCTTTTGGCTTCTTACCGACCACAACTGCTTGCTGCTGCGTGACAGCCCTGACAAGACCAATCATGTGAGAGCCCTCAACGGGTGCCCCCTTGTACACAAATTCCCCCTTTTCATTCCAGGCTATTAATGGTTCATTGCGGGCCATAGTCTTTAACAATATCTTGGCATTTCTCCGGAACCGCTGAGACACGCTGTCCAAAATATACCCAAAGTCAGCGTCGCTCGATGACGGCGGTTGTGCTAACTTGCGTGATAGCTCGGCGGGTGCATTTTCCGGTAGTACAACAGTTAAAGTCCCCTTTTTGGAAGTCCCCTGGCGTACTAATGTCAAATACGGTTGTAACACCTCACTGTACAATTTCACTTTTTCATATTCGGCCAGATGTGAGTTCTGAAGAATGTCTCTCATTTCATCATCCAACTGACGGGTTGTTCTTTTTCTTACATCGCCCTCAAGCCCAGACTGCTCTCGGAGTCGATCGAGCTGTTTCTAAAGGTTCCAGGTACATTTTTCAGCGTGCTCCATTATTGACGTTGTACAAGCCCCGTAATCAATGGTACTGCAATACTCAACAGGGTCCCGATAAAACCACCAGACTGGTTCACCAAGAGTCTCTTTCTTTTAAGAGAAAGACCCTTTTGACTCAAAGTCTTTATAAGCTTACGCTTTCTCTTCAGGGTCCCAAACTGCTTAGCAGATAACGGTATGTTCCCTTTCAAGGTATTCAAGGCGATTTCAGCTATGGCCTGTACAAGATCATTTGTAGCCCCGCAGAGAATAGCTTTCCGCTGACTGGGGCTGGCTTTCACCAGAAAATGTAAGAGTCAGGTTTCTCCGAACAACATGACAATGCCCTGAACGTGTTTTTTCGACTGAGTCTGTGGTTGCGAGATCCCCGTTTTTTAGATTTTTTAAATACATAAGCCGTGGGTACATCTGGGGGGAAAAGACCTCTTCGCAAGCGATAGTCATCTGGGGTGTCGGCATTTAAATCCACCAACAAGTAACCGAAAGGTTTTTTTAGTAGCGTCATCGAACGCTTCAAAAAAAAATGTGGCTTTACCGGGGTACATCTGCCGGGACAGGGTTGTAATCTGTAGTTTATCTCTAGGGTTTTTAAACAGCACCATGTACTTTGTATCTAACGCAATGGTTCTACTTTTCCAGCCTTGACAAAACACATTTTGGACGATATACATGATGCTGAGGTTTCGGTGGTGTACGTATTTGGTAAAAGCTTTTTCTATCTCATTATTTTCACACGCAGACTCCATCAAATCATCAACTATTATCAAATTTACTCTACCCTGCGGCAGTAGCTGGTCGTCGGAAAACGACGTCGGTAGTCCTTCTATAAACTGAATGTATGGAAATTTCACAAGCAACTCAGCGTATAGAGGTTGCCAGCAGCTGTAACACCAGACTATGTTTTCGGGTTTACGAGTCATAACGGTATCACCGTTCTCCAAGAGCTGTTTTATAAAATAACTTTTACCGCAATTCGAGGGTCCGGACAAAATGCATGAAAAAGGGTGTTTTAACCTGACATCCATCGTGTTAATATCCGTAGGGCAACAATGTCAAATTTTCTTGCAGCACCCGCTTGTCGTACACCACCTTCTGGGTTTTCTTTAAGGTCCAGGTCTCAATGCGCCAATCCTTTTTAACACGCACGATCATCGGCTGTTGAATAGAAATGTGTTTAAATTTCCGGCACTCTGCATAAGGGTTAACGCCATAGTCAAAAACCAAGTCCCGCAGACTCTCAATGTTAACTTTTTCACAGATGTTCACATTGAGCGTAATGCCTTTTACCTTTAAACAGGCTTTCCCTCCAGACAGTTTGTACCCGTACGACTTGGGTCCTGTTGATACAAACTCGGTGATGTGTTGTCCAGCAGCGATTTCGCTGGTCAGCTCACCCAAGTAGTCACCCAGCCCCGGATTCCACTCACCCTCCCGGCTCACAAAGATAACGGAATCTGTGTCGTGGTACAGACAGCAGCCTTGCAAAGCATTTAGCAGATTGTATAACTCCAAGCGGGCATAGGCAGTTTTAAAGCTAGCGATGAAAATGTTAGTGTTTGAATGGCCTGTATAGTGGTGTTTAGTGTGTTTCCACGTAACACAGGCTGTGTTTTCATCGATAAACTCACAGGCTGACACCTCATGATATGGTGTAAATAAGTACCTGAATAATTCATCGGGCTTTCTCACAATGGTGGTCTGTGGTAAATTGTCTCTTTGCCCATACTTGCCCCACAAACTGTTCAAGGCAATTTTTGAAAGCTGTCTTTTGGCCGGATTCTTTTTAATGTTGCCGGGGTCCAGCCAGACACCCTCTTTTTCATAATATTCGCTGATATATCTTTGTTGTTTCCCGACATCTGTACACCACTCTGAAAACCCCGAAGCTTCCTGTTTCCCTTTCAGATGCAGTTTGTTGTAGTTGGAAAAAAGATCGTGGGAGGCCTTTTCGAAATGTCAAATTTAGTAAATTTTACACGCTCTATACCCCAGATCTAAGGCCATCTGTAATTCCGGGGTGCACCAGACACCAGTCAAGACGCGATCTTCATCACTGTGCTCGCAGGGGGTGGTCTGTTTTGTTTCAGCACACGTACGACACAGTGTGAAAAACAGTTTTTTGTCAATTTTGGTTGGAAGAACTGGAAAGTACAAACGTCTGGGTGGGTAAACTTTCACCTTCGCTAAACCGAAATACCGTTTTAAATCTCCAACCCTGAGTAGGGTTGAACCACCAGCTCTCTGTTTAATAGCTGCACAGGGACACATTTTCACCATTCATATGTTTGTAGTTAAAGAAAATAAAATACTGGCATTTTCCTGCCAGCCGGCAGTATTTCTTCTGCACTGACGAAGATTAATAAAGAACTTTATTTCATCTTTCGCAGGCTGTAATTTCCAGAAAAGGAAGTGAATACTTGTATTAAGCTAAATCAAGCCGACGGAGATGCACTGCCATTGTTTTTCTTCACTTTTAAGTGGAGAAAGTGGATAAGCAAGATTTGTATTTTATCTTTCGGAAGTTGTATGAATTTCTTGAAGTTCAGAAATAGCTTGTTCCAGAAAGGAAATGAACACTTGCTTCAAAGTAAATCAAGATGTACTGTATGTCTCTCTCGCTCTGTCTGCTCTTATCTGTTCACCTCTCTCCTCTTCTCTCTGGCAGTCTGTGTAGAGTATCTGAAGGGAATGTAACACCACTTGGCAAAGAAGAAAAATTCTCAGAGGTAGAATAAAAAATCAATATTCTCCTGGTTCTCCTCTGTGAACTGGGCTCAGGGCTCACTCATCTGGCAGCTGTGGGCTCTGTTCCAGGTCAGAAGCAAGAAGTTTCTATTAACCCTTTCCAGGACCTCCATCCCTTCAGTATTACTGTCTTTACTGTATGTCAGCCTCCAAACATGTTTTATAAATATTTTATAACACAAGTGAGTGTGGAATTATCTTAGTATTTATGTAATAAACACCAGCAGTGACACTGTGATCAGTATATTGATTATCAGTAGCCAATGGTCTAAAGGTCATGTCTACAATAGTGACCAGTTGACCAGTCTGTAGCTCTGAGCAGTGGGACTCAGATCACACAGAAGACCTGTCTGTGTGTGATTCCACACCAGCCCTGGGATTCAGCTGCTCTCAGAAGTGTCTCACAGACAGTCTTATAAATTTACAATTAGATTAAGGCTTGTAACAGTTATACAATTAATTTAAATCATCAGACCACCTATAGAAGTGAGAGCTGGGTGGAAATAAAACCAGTATACACATTTTAACCTCCAGAATCAGGAGTCTGATCTTCCTGGCTCTTATACTCTGAAGATTCGTGTAAAACCCTTAAAAGCGCTCATTTCAGGGACTCGTGCTTGTTCTCTGCTGCTCCACACGGGAACGCTTTGTAACGCATTAATCTGCGAGGTAAACTATTTTTTTCCTTTTTAATGAATTTCATTCCTTGTTTTGTCGCTCTCCTCCTTCTCCAACTGTTATGATTCGCTTCTCTTCACAGCCCGGTGTGTTTTCATTTAGAGATGTTATATCTGTAAGAAAAGCCACCCCAGGCCCCAGACAGGAGTCTCCTCCAGCGGAGACGCGCTCTGCTCTGTCAGAAAGAGCGCTGTGACGTCACAGACACCAGCCGGGTCTCAGAGAGCGAGACCGCAGGAGGTGCGCTGAGCGCACAGAGGGGTGTTATTGATCACTTATCTATCGACAACCAATTAATTCAACTGAAGAACCGTAGAATAAATGATTAACTTCACCGATTGGTGAGTACTGATTCTTTTCCGGTTCTTGACCCTGTTTTAAATATCTAGAAAACAGTCAATAAAGACTGTATCGATCAATTACCATAGTGCGTTTAATGTTAATAATGTTCAATCTGAAATTAAACAATGATTATTCATATTATTATTTAGGTAACTGTATCCTAGAGCTTAGAAAATTATATTCCAAGTTGATAAATGTATGTAAGTAACAGTTTAAATGCATTTTTTCCAGTGTTTATAAATCATAAGTATGGTAACCACGGCGATAGGCGCCACGTCACTGTACGCGTCTAGGTGTCTCGCCTTCGTCACAAAGAGCGATGTGACGTCATGGGTAGCAACTAATTCTAATACTAGTGTATTCATGTTAATATTAGAGAGTACAACTGGTAGTTTTCATGTTAGTGTTCATGTGAGTATTAATGATGATAGCGATACTGATAGTTTTAGTTTTAATGTTCATATTCATGTTAATATTAATTATAATTATAGTGTTACTGTTAGAGTATTAACAGTAGTAGTAGTGTTTGTTTTAATGATAGCTTAACTGTTATTATAAGTAGTTTGTGTCAATGTTATTGATATTGTTATATGTATGTCTTAGTGATAGTGTTACTGTTGTAATATGAGGAGTTATTTGTGTTAGTTAGTTATCGTGTATCTGTAGATACCTGTGTATGTGGTGTCTGTGCATGTGTGTCTGTAAGTGTGTGGTGTTTGTTAGTGTGTAAGCATGTGGGGTCTCTGAGTGTGTGGTGTCTATAAGTGTGTCTGTGAGTATTTGTAGCGTTTCTTTGTTTCTGTGAATGCATGTCTGTGAAAGTGTTTGTATGGTGTGTGTCTGTGAGTGTGTGGTGTCTGTCAGTGTGTAGTTGTATATTTGTAAGTGTATGTGTGGGTATGTAATAATAAGAAATTATTAAGAAAGTCTTTGTCTTTTAACTTAAGCGTTCAGGATCCAAGCCCGTGTGCGGACGGTTGTGTTTCTTGAATCTCTTGTAATCATCAAAAGTCGTTGTTTAGTCCTTCAGTTTTTTCTCGAGTTGTCCAATGGATATTTTATACAATCCATACTTTTCATGCTCTTTTGAATTTTCCTTCACTTATGGAAAAAATTCAAGGTGTTCTTGTCGCTGTGCTCCACATCTAGACAAGAGCACTTGCAACAGTACAGGACACGCAGTGAGGAGTTCGTGCAGCTTTCAGCTCAGTGTGGAGTGCAGAATGAGGACTTGCTCGCTGAATGATCTCTCAAGAAATCCCTGGTGAGATTCAACAGGTGGCTTCTTCAACAGCCACGACAAGTCTGAAGACTTTCTCTGAATTTCCTGAATATAACGTTAAATTAGTTCAAATAATTTGGTAGTTAACACAACTAAATGCTTTGGAGGTATATTTAAAACAGCAGAGCAAGGCTTCAGGCACTTCGAGTAGGCATGAAATTAATTGTGTAAACCTGGATCTGTATAATCAAGAGTTCATTTGTTCATAATATCTTTTTATACTTGTTAATTGAATATATCAATTGAGTATATCTGTTATATTTTTGAATGGGATGGGACTGTACACTGGTGGTTCCCAGGGGAAAAAGTGGGTATTGAGCCATTGGACATTCAGAGATTATATGTTGTGTGGGCGAATGTAACCGTGTGCGAAAGTAAAAAAATCCTCTTAGATGATCAAAGAATAAGTTGGGTGGGTGAATGTAACTGTGCTCTAACAATCCTCTTAGATGAAGTGCTACAGATGCAGCCCCTGAAAGTGTATTCGACTTACCTGTATAGTACTGCTGACACAAATGCTGCACGCTTGGGTTCGTAACACAAGAACCAACATAAATTCAACAGGGAGCTTCTGTAGCTGAAAACACAGATGAAACTGCTTGGTAGAACATCAGACTTTTAATCTGAGGGTCCAGCGTTCAAGTCCCTGTTCGGGCGGTTGTGCTTTCCTTAAATCTATTGTGAATGTCATTATAAATCGTCTTGTATCTTTCACTCTTCTAGCTGTACTGTGGTTATTTTAAATGTTCATCACTTGCATTTTCTTTAGTGTTTCCTTTCACAAACCGAAAATGTTCAAGACGATCTTGTCACTGCACTCCACGGAGATAATCTAAATGAAATCACAGTAGAGTACAAGACACGCAGTGAGGAGCTCACGCAGTGAATACTCTTGAATACGACAAGAGGAAAGGCACACTACACATCTACAGAACATCACGTCCGAGTTTATATTGACATCAGAGATTGGACGCAAAGCAGTTTTTTTTTAACAAAGGTTCATGGGAACCTGAATATCTTTGCTAGAAGTATTTCAGAATCACAATCAAATCGAGTACGATTTGCACAGATCTACAGTCTGCAATTAAAATACGGTTTGTGCCTTTTAAAAAATACGCTATTCAAAATGTTTCTAAAACTGGAGAGATATGTTTCGGAATGCGTCTTCCTGTAAAAATAAAATATCTGCATGTATCTACGCTATACGCAAAGTCTGAAGCCTGCTCCACAGAAGAACTATATTCAGAGGGCAAAAGAATTGAATATTTCACCAAGTGAGAGGAAGCATCTTAGAAAAAGGAGGTGCAGTCACTTCTACACATCATAACACCACATAGTCAGACTAAAACTGCTGAAAAACTACTCTCAAGGGTAACCCGGCCGAGCGCTATAAGGAGCTGGATTAAAGCTCCAGTCTCTTCGGGGGCGTGAGTTGGAATCCCACTGCTGCCCAGTATCTCCTTGTTAAGAATAACGGTTTTGTTGTTGTTGCTTCCATGTGATTTAATCAGTTTCAGTAGAATTAATTTGAACAATCATATAATAATCATATTTGTTTTACTCCTCCTATATTGCAATTTGTGCACAAAGATTTAATTTATTTATTTTAAAAACGTGTTAGCCTTGATGGGAAAAACAAGTGACATGGGAGGTGCGGTGGCCATGTGGTAAGGTGTTGGTCTTGTAAACAAAAGATCACGCGTTTGAATCCCCTCCGTTCCTGTTTTGTTTACCAAGACTTTCCTTTATCTAAATCGTCAATTGTCTTGCCATGTAGAAATCTCTGTAATAACAAGAAAAGAACTGTCAGTAGTAGTTAATAATCCTTCGACAAAACAATGGGCACATTCAACACCCCAGCCTCCACTGCTTGTCAGGATGGCCGAGTGGTCTTAGGTGGCAGACTCAAGGACTCAATCATGTGTAGTGACAGTTTTATATTATTCACAACACAGATTTCCCTTCATGTTCATTAAGATGTGTAATTTGTATGTTGGTTGTATAAGAACAGTTTCTTCAAAAGTCCTGTCAATTAACAGTGGAGAGCTAGCCGACGTACGTCTTCATGAAAACTCTCTTACAAGTGTCTTGAGCAAATCTGCAAAATTTTAAAAATAGTTTAGCTCAAGATGCAACGGGAGTATAAACGAATTCTCCCGCCCTCCATTCCAAGATAAAACTCCATGTGTGATTCTTATTTTCCTTGAAGTTAATGATGTTGGTCATTATTGGAAATTGCCCGGTGATATCAACTCAGGTACTCGGTTGTTACGTGCTATAATTCGATACATGCAAAGTATTTGTATTCCCACCAAGTCTCAAGAAGGTCAATCCCAGTGGGCAAAAGATGTAGAATAAACGTCTATTAAACACATACCTTAGACGTATAAATGTGGTCCGTAATTAGTCTAGAATGAAATTCTAATATACGTATATTGTTATACACCAATTATACATCTATGATTATATGTCCATTATACATAAATTGTTGGAGTTCTATTATACGGATAACTTTAGAGGACTATAATACATATATGGTTAAAGGTCTATTATACATCAAAGATAGGTTTTATAGGCATCGAAATTAGTAAATCAAGCCAATAATTTGGTTTCCAAATTTATTCTGAAAATATACAATCATTCACTCCTGAAAAATATTGAGTTCAAATTATACATTATATACAATATTGTAATCAACATATGGCTAATCATCAAAAATAAAAAAAACACAACTAGTAAACTTCAGCTACAAATTCTTGTAACATGGCAATATATTTACAAACACAAACTAACTACGTGAACATGCTAATATTTAACTCAAAACCACATTTTGATTCAAATATAAGTTTCAAAATTTACAACTTGTATATCTCCAAGAAAATCTTATTACAATGTGAAGTTAAGACGATTTTTACTGTTCACCATTTGCAAAGCCCTGTCCAATTGTCCTAACAGTTAGGACCAGCAACTTATCATTTTCAGTGTCCAGACTTCCAGGCCCACTGCCTTGCATATGCATTCTTCAAATAACGCATTGTGTGCTCCTTTATTTATTTTTCTGTTGCTGTTGGGTGGGGTTTCAGCACCACAGCTAGGAAAAATGTTATAATATTAGTACTCAGATAAATGATGATTAATCTCTTCTTGAACATAATCTAAAAAAAGAACCATTAAGGTTTACTAAGCTCAAAGCTTAATCAATGTATTAAGTTTAGCTTGCATCATAGTAATTGAGCAATAAAGTCTGTCCTAATTAAAGAGTACCCAAAGTTTGAAAGTACAACATAGAATAAGAGTACCTTTAATTGCTCTAAAAAGATTTGTGTCTCCCAGGCACCTCTTTTGTCTTTGATCTTTCTGGTTTGTGCCAGCAAAGTTGAATTCCACCATCAGTTCATTTGTATTAAGTCTGAAAACCAAATTATGACTGAGCTTAGACATTTCTCAAGCGAGTTTTCACTCATTGTTTATTTACTCAAATATTTAGTATCAAATGTACTACTGTAATCCTTATATTTTAAGAGACAATTTAGCAGTTTTACACCTTGCAAATTCAGTGGTTAACAAGGTATCTTTAAGCTAAATTTTGTTTATATTTTAACTTGATCAAAGTAAAAATGTAATGTAAAAACATTTAAAAAATCTATAAGCAATACCTTGACAACACTGTGAACACACTCTCTCTGACATCACTGTTGCCTACTCTCCAAAGTTGGTTTATCTGGAAATAATATTATATTAGAAATAATATTAGAAGTTATTTTTACTACTGGATCTTCACTAATCAACTAATCAGACATACCCATTACACATTTTCACATTTTAACTCCACTTTTCTGCAGTATTTGCTTAGTCCTAGAATACAAAGTGGCCATATTTCAAAGTTCAAAAGTTGTAGTAATTTTTTAGAACATGAAGCTTTTTATAAAACACTTTATTTTGGCATTAAAAGATTAGCAAGATTATACATTATAAACTAAAAATAAGAATGTATGCCAGAGATGGATCCTATTAATCAGATGTAAGCTGATATAATACAATAATGACCTATCTGTAACCTAGAATACTAGTAGTGAATATTTTCTACACCACAGAGATAATATAATATCATACCAGTAGGTTTTGATTGTCCATGTTGTCAAGGACTCACTTGTGTGTACAGGACTCTTCCATTGTGCTCAGCCTCTTGAAGTAGAATTGTGAGTTCACCAGTTCTGTACACTTTCCCGCATGCCTCAGTTCATCTCTGATCTCTATCAGGAGACCCAATACCCGAAACTCTGAAATCATTCACATTTTGTATCAGCATTTGTAAGGAATTAGGTCAGGAGTTTTTAACACTATTGTTATATTAGCATTACTGTAGTGTTGCTAATGTGCTACATGCAATTTATAATCTTAAAAATGTAAAATTCCCACATTTGTAGTTGATTTTGTGTGATCTTCACCTTCACACTATTTTATATGCCATTTATTTCTTATTAACGTACTATTTTTAATCAAAATAATATTAAGACCTGTATGTATTCAAATAGTATTATCATTATTTATACTTACGCATCAAAAGACGATTGCTGAGAAAAACATGACAGTATTTAACCTAAATGGCAAACAACAAATATCAGCAATGCATTGTGGTATATAACCGGAAAAGATGCTGTGTTAGATATGTTTTCAATTTCAATTATATATGCATTTATTAATGTTGTCAATATTATTACGGTTGCAATTTAACCATGGTGAGAATCCCTGCCTGTCATACAGGAGAGTAGGGTTTGATTCCTGACAGGGAGCTAAGGAGCTTTTTCTATGACCTGTTTACAATTTAAACTTTAGTGTGAGACACCTTTCTTCTACAGAAATCTATTTTTTTAAAAAGGAGATGAATTAGTTATAACAACACAAAACATCAAAGTGAAGTTGCTTTTCAGCAACTCCTTGGTTACATAGGAATTTAGTTTTTTTGACAGCACGGTCATTTGCAAAATTAAACAAGGAATTGATTCACTCCTGTGGAATACTGTATAAAATGGAAGATGGGTTTGATATGGAAACAACAACACACATTTTAGTTTTTTTTTTTCCAATTGTACTCCCATCAAAGTGACATAAGAAAAGTCGTTGTCAGAAGTGGGATATGAAAACAAGCCACCAGGGGAGACCGATGTAATAACTTCACCAGAAATATATTGAAAACAAATGGGCTGTCACTAAGAAATTCATAGAGAAATACAGGTCCCACCATAAAACACCATAAGGAGTGCAAAACATGTTAAGTTATTTCTGTACTTCATCAGTGTTGGTAAAAGAGGGACTCAAGGACACAAAGATTCTAGTTTGGGAATCAGGCTGATGAAGGGAAGTGTGACTTTGGACACAGGGCACTGCAGAGAGGAACAAATGGCGCAACGAAACAAAACACCAAAACCCCAGATTGAACCAGAAACCTTTAGAGCATCAGTCTAAGGCTTTCTCAGCTGAGCTATTTCAACCTCTGTGTATGATCCAACCTCTGCTGTCTGCAGTAGCCTCCCAAAGTTCCAGCATGAGTGCACGAAGAGGAGTGGTAGAGTGTTACTGCAACGTCATTCAGAAGGAAAGTGATCCAGCTCAGCTCTCTGATGTTTGGTAGATACATCTTCTTCATGAGTAATGTAGGATCAACTTCTTCAGGCTCGAGGAAGGGCTTGCATTTCGGCAGCAGTAACTGACTGAGTAGTGACTTCTAGGACCTGGTCTTATCAGGTTGCTTTGCCAAGTTTGTCAGTTCTGCTGAAATGACCTGTCTCTAGGAAATTTAGGAAGCAGAAGAATGACTATCTGAAAGGTGACATGATCTGCTGGGTGTTTGACTTGATCATGAATGACACAGGAAATGCGAATTCTTGCAATAAGACAAAACAAAATCCATAAAACACTGGCAGAAGTGCAAAATGTGAGAGGATAAAAAGACACCTGTTTCTGCCCGATTTCAAACAGGGGATCTTGTGCATGTGTGATGAACGTGATAATCACAATATTGCAGAAATGACAGCAGCACTGAACGTGGCGAGACGTAAAAGATTGTTAATTCCCTTCAAATACTCACAGTGTGTTTATTCTGCTGTATTAATTTACTGTGGTCATCAGGCAGTAACAAACCTGTTATCTACACACTGTTCCCAGAGCTGGATAGGTGACTCCACATTCTACAGCTCTCTAGCAATAGAGGAAGTCAGACTACAGAAATGGAGAAAATCTCCTCTTCAGAATGTGGAAATATATTCCTGAGAGAAGTCCTTTCTCGAAGTTCAACACTCTCTGCAAGTTACCCATTCCCACCTTGCGCAGGGTAGTGGTTATCACATTCTCTTAACACACCAAAGGGTTTCAGTTTGAAAGCGGGCGAAAACAAGTGATCACTTTTCGCACATTTGTCACTGCTGACGTTGCTTTATGAATCTATTTTCTATACTGTGCTGATCAATTGGAAACCAAAAGGCGAAAAAGACACGTTCCCTCACCTAAGGTTGAATATTAGGAATCAAAACTGCTCGAGTGTATGGAAGCACACAGCTTTATTAAGATTTCCAAGTGCAAGATCTTTTTATTAATAGAAGACCCTATTTATGTTGTATGAGAAATATTAATATTAATACAGAATCTTTTTTCACCAAATAAATGGACTTCCTGACTTCAGAAAGCCTTCTAGACAAATACTAAAAGAGCAAAAATTCCATTTGGTAAATGAAATGAAAACACATACCCTACCAAACCTCGAGTACAGGCCATTCAGGGTGATAATACAAAACCATTTATAATTCAACAAATAAAACCTGTCAACTGGTAATCACCACTTATCATAAAAAAATAAGTAGCAATACACAGTAGGTGACTCTTGGGTGCAAGTTAAATCCATGCAAGAAGGGGTTTAGTGTTATATTTCCAAATCAGATATGCAAATGAGAGATCTGGCCCAGCCAATCTCAAAGCTCCCTTGGTCTGGAATGGAGCTGCTCCCCTCTTCTAGTTATTCACACTGGAGTTAGGTTACATATTAGCACATTTCATCTAACAGTTGCTCCAGAAACAAAAAACGTAAAGAAATGACCTGGAATGTGACCTCACCTATTAGAATGTAGTTCAACAGATAACTTGAAAACCTTGTCATAAGATTTGTTTTGTTCTACAAAATATACTTTATTCCGCAAAAAAAAAACATCTCAAAAGGAACATCTCACACATATTAACACTCCATGTAATAAAAAACAACGACGTAACGGAGATTGATTGTCCGTTATCAATCTTTGCAAGTGGGGGCGAATTTGAGCATTTAACAGAGTTCCTCCAAACCTAGCACTTGCTATTTTCCTTTAATCCCTGTATAGGGCCCAAAGTCCTTTCCAGCGCTCCCTCGCCGTGGGGAAACCCCATTTGGCGACTAGGCGCTTCGTCCTCCTCCTGAGGTCCGATGGGCTCCCGCAGCGCCCGACAGAGGTTGCAGTAGAAGATGCAGTCGAGTTTCATGGGGAAATGTGGGACATCTCGACCCCCTTCCTCGACCGGCTGACACATCCGTGATGTACTCGTACTTGCCGCCCCAGACGAAGCCGAAGATCATCCCTTGCAGCGCTCGTCTGAGTCTGGCCGGCAGCGGGTACACCACCGCCAGGTAAACCAAAGCCGGCAGGATGTCTGCTTTCAACACCATCACTTTCCCTGTGTAGGACAGCGACCGCGTTTTCCACAGACCCAGCTTCGCGTTCACCTTGGCGATCCTCTTGGTCTAGTTGTTGGTCTCGTTGTCCTGGCTCTGGAAGGAAACCCCCAGTATTTTGAGGGGCTCTGTGCAGAGCTCGAGACCCTCCGGCGCCGTCGTCCTGTGCTTCCAGGGCCCGAAGAACTTCAGTTTGCTCTTTCGGCGGTTGAGTTTCGACCCCGAGGCTCTGGAGTTTTGCTCCATGACCTGCAGGGCCCTCCTCAACCCCCTGTCTGACCTCAGGAACAGCGTCGTGTCGTCGGCGTACTGGGAGATCTTCAGGGTTTCCCCCGCGCCTCCCGGTATCTCCAGGGTCCCGTCTCACCGTCTCTGCTAAGGGCTCTGGCACCTTGCCTTTCTCCATGGACAAGAGTGCCGCCTTTAGCTCCTCGGCCGCGATCGGACCCTCCAAGTCCTCCCTCACCTCCTCCGGTACTCGTGCCTTCGCCTGCCTCCACCTCCGTCTGCTTTTCTGAAAAGAGCTCCGTGTAGAAAGCGGTGGCCGCTTCTACCTTGTTGCTCTCGTCCAGCACTTCCTCTCCATCTCCCCGTCTCAGGCCGTGGATCACCCTCTTTTTCTGGGCTCCTCGGACCTGATTGAGTTTGCGGAGCCTCTCCTTCAGGTCCCGTGCCCAGGCTGAATTGAAGGCTCCTCCCCCGTTAGCCGAGCTGTACTCCTCCTCTAGTTGTCTCTGGAGTCGTGCAGCTTCCTTCCTCTCCCTGGCCGCCTTCCATCTGCAGTACGTCTGTGCCAGGGTTCGGGTCCTGTCTTTCACCGACTCCCACCATTCCACCATGGAGCTGTAACCGTCTCTCAGATCAACCCAGCTCGCGTAGTCTTTACGAAACAGTGCCTTGAAGTCGTCTTTCTCCAGTATCTCCTGGTTCAGCTTCCAGTACCCACGACTGAATGCTGGCAGGTTGGTGTAAGCCACCACCGTCAAGCGCTCGTGGTTGGAATACCACTCCGGGGACACCGTCGCCAACTCCAGGGAGCAGGTTGTGTGCAGAAAGATGTAGTCTAGGCGGCTGCACACTCCCCGGGAGTTTTTCCATGTCGTTCCGGTGTCGTTAGGGCGGCACCGTCTGAAACTGTCTACCAGGGAGAACTTCTTGAGTAGCGACTCCAGCTCTGCCGAGCTAGCGTCGCTCCCCTTCTCCCGGTCAACGTTGAAGTCCCCGCCAAGCACCACCTGTCTGTTGGTGGTGCAGCAGCTGGCCAGGTCAGCAAACACTTCCTTCAGGATAGAGGGTTCTGTTGGAGCATAGACGTTAATTGCTCTCAACTTCTGCCCCCTCCAGTCGATGTCTGCGACCAGGATCCGGCCCTGCACCACCGAGAAGGAGGAAACCAGCGTCATCTCTGGGTTTCCGAGGAGGATTCCCACTCCGGAAGAGTGGACCCCTCCTACGCTCCAGCATGATTCTCCCTTCGTCCATTCCCTGGTGAATGTCAGCTTGTCGCTTTCATCCTTCAGGTGGACCTCCTGTAAGAAACAAACTGAGAAAGACTTTGAGGCCAGATCATGAAAGACTCCTCGTCTTTTCAACGGGTCTATCAGCCCTCTCACGTTAGTTGTTAGAAAGGTAAGTTTCACAATCATGATTAAACAAGTGAAAGTTGAACCTCCTCTCTTTGTGCTTACAGTGGAAAACTTGGGAGTCTACATCTGGGCACTGTTTAGCCTAGATGTAACTCCTCTTGTTCGGGTCCTGGGGGGAATATGCTGGGCTCCCTCCAGGTCTCGCTGGGGACTGAAAGGTAAACATGCTGGACAGGTCCAGTCCTACCATCAGTCCCGGCTCCAGGGCGGCTTCAAAGTAATCCTCGTCTTCCTTGAGGGTACTCTCCACCACCGTTTCGGGAAGGCTTTTTTCTTCCCTTTCTCCAGGAGTTTCGGGGACCTCTAGTTGCTCCTGGGCCTTGGGGGAGGGGGGCTCCACTTCCTGGGCTGCCTCTTCGTGTTGTTCATGGGCCTCGGGGGAGGGGGTTCCGACTTCCTGGGCTGCCTCTTCCTGTTGTCCCTGGGCCTCGGGGGAGGGGGTTACCTCTTCCTGGGCTGCCTCCTCCTGTTGTCCGTGGGACTCGGGGGAGGGGGGTTCTGTTTCCTGGGCTGTCACTTCCTGTCGTCTTTGGGCCTCAGGGGGGAGGGTTTCCATTTCCTGGGCTGCCTCCTCCGGTTGTTCCTGGGCCTCGGGGGAAGAAAGTTCCGTTTCCTCTAGGATGAGGAAACGGTTCTCCCTTACCACTCTTTTCTTTTGTCCTTCCGAAGGTGGATCCGCACTGCATCTCTTCTCCCGCTTTCTCTTTCCCTTCTTGCTGGGAGTTATTAGGGCCCTTTCTCTGGTCAGCCATTTTGTCTGTCGTCCTGGCAGCCATCTTGTGGCACTGGTGCGGCTGGGGGTGTGGCCTCGGCAGTTTCGGTTCTCTGCGGGGGAGGTGCGGGTTCTTTGTTCTCACCTCTCTCCCTTTGTCTTGAGACCGGTTTCTGCCGGCCGGCTTCCACCACCTGCGCAAACGAAGGTTTGCTTACCTTGCATTGGTGAAGGGGGTGCTTACCTTTTTCTCTGATCATTTTCGTTGCCTTTTCATATGAGGCGTCCGTGGCCATGTAGGCGTCCATGTATCTCTCTGCCTTGTTGTCTTGCAGGCAGTAGAGATCTCCGGCCACCAACTGCAGGATCCCTTTCAGGAAGGTAATGAAAAAGGATTTCGCAGTTGTCATCGTCTCTGTTTTCTTGGTCCAGTGGAACCGGATCAGTGTCTTCTTGTCTGCCATCTGGAAAGGAGAAAAAAGAAAAAAGGAAAGAAAGAGAGAGAGCAAGGTCCTGTGGAGAGGAGGGTTTAGCTGCTAAAGGAGCAGCAAGGGAGCCCTGGCCTTTGTCCTTGTGTGCAAAGCCCAGCTAGGTGCAGGCGCAGGAGGAGAGAGAGAGAGGGAGCGGATAGTCCTTCCGAGTCGCAAGGAAGAAAGTAAGAACTGCGGGCAGGTCACGAGTACCTACTCCCCGCCTAGAGGCCAAGAAGGCAGAGAGAGAGAGAGAGGGAGCGGATAGCGCTTCCGAGTGTCGAGGAAGAAAGCAAGCACTGCGGGCAGGCCACGAGTACCTACTCCCAGCCAAGAGGCCAAGGAGGCGGAGCAAGAGAAAGGGGGAGGGGAGAGGATAGAGGAGAGAGAGAGAACGTTGCTGCCGGATCCCACCCAGCTCAGCTGCTCCTTGGCCTTAACCCCCTAGGCTCAACCTAGGGCGATACCAGCTCAAGCATTCTTCAGGATCTTCGATCGCCTTCTAGAACTTTCCTTGACCCCTTCCTTGAAAGGGACTCCGTGAACGCTTTTACTGCTGCCACCCTGATGAAGGCTCATTCAGAGGATGGCTGGCAGGAAATTGGTAAGAAGAAAAAGAAAAAGAAGAAGGTAACAGGTGAGACAGAAGAGAAATGTGTTTTGTAAAGACTGGTTCCACTTTCTTATGTAATATGGCTCTAAACATAATTTCTCTTAACACCAGAGGTATCAATGACAGAGTTAAATGTCAGTCTGTCTTTGATTACCTCCAGCAGAGAGAGGGAGATGTGTTGATGTTGCAGGAGTGTGCTTTAGCCTATCAAGAGAGGTATAAAAGCTTTGAAGATAGGTGGGATAAAGGGCCTTCTGTTTGGTCAGGGGACAATAACAACAGAGCCTCTGGCGTGGCCATTCTTTTCAAAGGATGGGCTTTCAAATTGAAAAGTATTCAGAGGGTCATAGATGGCAGGTTGCTGTCTGTGGATGTGGAATGGGGGACCATTAACCTGCGGCTAATCAATGTGTATTGTCCTACTGACGTGGGAGGAAGGGTGGAGCTACTCAAGGCACTCTCTCCCCTATTGTTATGTAGCACAGACGTGATAGTGGGAGGGGATTTTAATTGTATCTTAGAGCACACAGACAGGCAGTCTAGCTCTCCGATAAAATTGGATTCCAGCTCACTGGCCCTGCAAAACTTAGTTCAAGACTTTAAACTCTCAGACACATATAGATGTATATATCCCACAACAGCAGGATATACATGGTCAGGGAGGAATAGCAGCTCCAGAATTGACTATTGCTTTGTCTCAGCGAGAGTGAAAGTTGTTGGGGTCACTCTTCAGCCTGTCTTCTTCTCATATCACCAAGCTTTAGGGTGTAGAGAGGAACTCCAGGGCGGGACTGTCTTTGGCCCAGGCCTCTGGAAACTCAACACAAAGCTGCTAGAGAACGACGGGGTAGTATCCCGCTACAAGGAGAAACTATCACAGTGGCTGTCCTTGCAGTGTCTGTATGGGTCAGTAGGAGAGTGGTGGGAGGAGGTGAAGGTGAGGACAAGGGCTTCTTTCATGGCTGAGGGAAGGAAGGCTGCCAGACGGAGAGGAGTGTTAGCCAGGAAACAGAGGCAGCTGCAGCGTCTCTACATGATGCTGCACAGTGGCTTCAATGTGCACGAGGATATCACCCTTTTAAAAAAGGACATCCGGAGCATAGCGGAAGAAAGTAGTCGAGGAGTGCTGTTAAGAAGCTGAGTGCAGTTCTTGGAAGAAAATGAGAAGTGTACTCGCTTCTTTTTCAGGAAAGTGGTAGGCTCCAAGTCTGTCATGGAAAGTGTAGTTGATGAGGAGGGAAGAGAGAGAACAGAGCCGAGTGCTATCCTCTCCTGCATCGAGGCCTTCTACTTAAGACTGTACAGAGGTAAAGGATGAAGAAATTCATTTTTTCACCTCAAAGCTAGAAAACGTTTTGAGTGAAGAAGACAGGGAAGTACTAGAGAGGGATTTGACAGTAGAAGAGCTGAGACAGGCTATGGAGAGCTTACAGAAGGGGAAAACTCCGGGTGCTGACGGGCTCCCTAAAGAATTTTATTGCACCTTTTGGGATCTGCTTCAGGATCCGCTACTGCTCCTATTCGAGGAAAGCTATAAGACAGAATTGCTGCCTGACTCCTTAAGAGAAGGCACTATCTCTCTCTTGTTTAAGAAAGGAGCAAAGAATGACATAATGAACTGGAGACCCCTCAGCCTGTTAGGCGTGGACACTAAGATCCTGTCCAAAGCCCTTTTCCTGCGCCTACAAAATGTAGTGGCCTCACTGGTAGGGAAAGAACAGACTTGTGGGATAGCAGGACGCCTGATGAGCGACAACCTGGCCTTGTTGAGGGATGTCTGTCTGTACTCGGAGGATCGCTCCCTCCCTCTGTGCATTTTAGGTGTAGACCTTGAAAAGGCCTTTGACCGCCTAAACCGGCAGTACTTAACATCGATACTTGAGCACATGAAGTTTGGCCCCATCATGAGAAAGTGGATTAACCTGCTGTACACAGGTAGCAACAGCAGAGTAATGGTTAATGGCAATAGATCACGCCCCTTTGAAGTCTGTTCAGGGGTGAGGCAGGGCTGCCCATTATCCCCCTTGTTATTCGTTTTGGCTATGTAGCCCTTAGCCTGTGCCTTGCGCCAGGATCAGGCCATTAATGGGATACCAGTGCCTGGAAGTGGGGGAGGAGAGGTAAAGACATCTCTATACATGGATGACGTCACCCTGCTCCTCTCTGACAATGCCTCAATTAGCAGAGCTCTGCAGTGCTGTGATCGTTTCTCTTTGGCTTCCTCTGCAAAAATTAACAAATCTAAGAGTGAGATTTTTTATCAGAACTGGAGGGAGCCAAAAGAAGGACATGATCTCAGGCTGCAAGAGAAGAGAATTAAGGTCCTGGGGGTGTATTTTGGAGAAGAGATGGGAACAGTAAATTGGCAGATCAAATTGCCAATCTTAAACAAAAAACTGATGCAATGGAAGGACCGAAACCTCACCATGACAGGGAAGGTGCTGGTCATAAAAGCCCAGCTCTTGCCTGTCTTGAATTTTCTGGCTTCTATCTTCCCAATCCCACACCGTGTTGCAGCGGTGCTGAGGAGATGGATGTTTCATTTTCTATGGGGTGGGAAGCAGGAAAGACTCAGAAGGGAAATAATGTACAGGCCGCTACTCTCAGGGGGGAAGTCTGTCCCAGATATTGCCATGAAGCTGCTGTGCATTTTCCTGGCCTTTGCAGGCTTTGCACCAGCACCTGAAGCGCGTACCTGGACTTTTTTTGCCAGGCCCTGGGTAGGTAGCGAGGTGTTTAGAGTGTGGGGTGTCAGACCCAAGCTGGATGTCCCACTCTCTGACACATGCCCTGCAATTTATGGGACAGTTAAAAGTTTTCTAAGATCTCACCCAATTGGCCATATTCCCCTCCGAGATGTCAGCATCCAAAAACTGGAAGATTTCGTTGCACCGCAGAAGAATAGGCAGACCCCTGTGGGCATTTTAACATCAGCCCAAACAAGGAAGGTGTGGAAACACACATCCTCTAACGTCCAGAAACTGGAAGATTTCGTTGCACCGCAGAAGAATAGGCAGACCCCTGTGGGCATTTTAACATCAGCCCAAACAAGGAAGGTGTGGAAACACACATCCTCTAAGTTTCTGTGCAATATTCACAGAGATTTAGCCTGGAGTGTCGCCCACCAGTGCTTACCAGTCCGAACTTTCTTGTACCATAGGGGCCTCACCCCCAGCCCTCGCTGGGTTAGGGTGGGCTGCGGCGAGGAGGAGACTGTGACCCATCTCCTGTGGTCCTGCTTTTTTGCTAAGGCCTTCTGGGCACAGTTTGAAGATTGGTTGCAAACTCTCTCGCTCCAATTTACCCTGACCGCTGCTTTCGTCATATACGGCATCCCTCCTGTCAAACTTCCTCCTGACGTGTTTGACAGGATCTGGGCCGTGGTGAACAGTGGGAAAGACGCCCTGTGGAGAATGAGGAACATGGGGCTCTTTAAAGGCATCGAGGTCCCAGTCAAGGCAGCAGGTAGCCTGGCCCTGTTCATCACCGGAGAGAACTATTACTTCAGAGATCTGTGGAGAGAAGGGAGGGAGGAAGCAGAAAATCTGTGGGAAATAGAGAGCATAGGTCAATATCTCAAGAAACTGTGAAAAACATTATCAAGTTTAAGTAAAGTATGTGATTTGCACCAGAAAAAAAGAAAATTGTTGCTATGTAACTGGTACCATGTCAAAATGTAATGAGATGTGATCATATATACTGTTTTAAGTATGTATATTAATGTAAACCTTTCTAATTTGTGATGTCCTGAATTTTTTTATGAAAAGAAAATAAAGTTCTTAAAAAATCGGTTCACCCAGGGGGAGGCTCGGCCATTGCACTCCGGCTGTGCTGACCCCTGCGAATTCCCCAAATGTGGGAATCTCGACTGCATAATTTCTGGTAGTGGGGGACTGCGTTCACGCTCTCCCCTGATGTGCTTGGTCCAATATCGGATAAGGGAAAGTTACGACACCACGAGCTGCGATAGGATCCCAGTTCGAAAGGAGTCGATGCCACTGCTGGTTCCCGGTTTCTTTTAGTTAGAGGTCCAGGGAAGCATTTCAAGCTGGTTCCACTACTCCTTCCAGACATTAATTCCCTTTTCAAAGTCAGTCGTCTTGCTGTAGTCTGCATTATTTAGGCTGATTATCGAGGTTAGCCTTTATTTGGTCATGGGGGCCTCGGTACTGTATGCTAATTCCCAAGACAGTTTCACCCGTTTTCTGATTGCTAGGTTCTGTACCAGTGCAGACATGTCAAACAGTGAATGGCTGTACCTCTATTGTATCCGTGCTCAATTTGGGTGGGCAAAACGAGAAAACAAGCGTGCCGTTTCCTACACATCTGCAGTCGCCAATGCGCATTCGCAGTATGTCCCGGGACGCAATTCGGCCTCATTTGCATAACACCAGACCGGCAGATCACTACGCAAGCTCGCGTCGTGCGCCTGCCACACACCGAACAAACACCGGAGCCTTTTCAGCAATTTCCAAAAAACGGGCCTGCTCGCCTACCCACAAGGTTTGTCTCTTACCCGCTCTCCAGAGCCTGCTGCCTTCTGTGCTGTTCTCTCGGCACCGCTGCAGCGCACACAACTCCTGCAGCGCGGGGAGAAAGTTTCCACGCTCCGCCGCAGGGAAGGCTCGCTCCGTGCGCACACGTCCTCTCAATGCCAGTTCAACAAGTGCT